>NW_017189516.1:54752002-55446228 GCF_001704415.2 Capra hircus | reverse complement strand
TTGCTTTAAGATAGCAATGTGAAGGGCTCAAAACAGTGGCCTTCCAGACAGTGATTTCAATGCATTACTTTCTAACCTTTCTTCCCCTTTTCTAATATCAGCCAAAATCACGGGCTCAAGTAAAAGAAAGGGGAAATGGGGAGAACCGAACAATGGCTTTCAACAGGACTTGCATGAGGGGCTCCCAGGAGGCTGAGAATACGTAACACAGAAATGCAACATGATGTGCTTTCTGTTTCTTACATTAATGGGAATCATTTTGGGCAAAAATCCTCATGCTGCCTAAGACTGAAATACAGACCAGAAGGCAAAGACCATATAAGAATGGTAAATCTTAGAGCGAAGTCAGAGTAAGATGTTAAAGTCACCTGAGGAAAGGAAAAAATGCAACTTCAAGTGTGTTTATGTCCAGCTTGTCTTGATTTATCTGTAATTCAACTATACTATTTTTCTCTGTATGAAACAAATATGTATAAACACTATTTTTTATGAAGTCAAAGCAGTTTTTGCTAATATTCTACACTACCACACTGGCATAAGTAACTGCAAGGTACCTGAAGAGGTTCTTATGATGGTCAACCACAAGGAAAATGAAAATAAAATTATAAAAAGCAAATAGGAGGACTGAAAAGGCATAGCAATTTAGGGACATTAACTAGAGGAATAAATACTCTTAGAAATGAATCACACAACAGACTAAAAGAACAATCATTATATTAAAGATGAAATTATGTCACCATTAACACAAAATGAAATAATAATTAATATATTCTGTTGAATAAGTCAGAAAACATATACAGTTGTTCCTTGAACAAAAAGGGTTTGAACTGTGCAGGTCCACTTACTTACATGTGAGGACTTCCCTGGTGGCTCAGATGGTAAAGAATCTGCCTGCAAAGCGGAAGACCCAGGTTCAATCCCTGGATCGGGAAGATCCCTTGGAGGAGGGAATGGCAACCCACTCCAGGATTCTTGTCTGGAGAATCCCATGGACAGAAGAATCTGGTGGGCTAAAGTCCATGGGGTCGCAAAGAGTCGGACGTGACTGAGTGACTATACTTTTCACTTTCACTTATATGTGAATTTTTTTTCAATAGTAAATACTACAGCACTACATACTCCCTGGGTGGTTGAATCTGCAGATGGGGAACCAAGGATACAGAGGGTCCACAGTAATACGACTTGCAAATTTTCAACTGCACATAGGGCTGGAGCTCCTGACCCATGTTGTTCAAGGACTAACTGTAATTCACTTAAGAGTAATTTCTATTCAAACTATACAAATAAACAGTTTAATAGTTATATCTTTAAAAAAAAAACAAACTTGTTCCTCAAGGTGGCTGACAACTGAGATTTTAATATCATATAGAATAATTTGCAAACTGGTTAAAATATTGGTTTTTTAACCAGTTTTCAATGTCATAAAAGCCCACCATTACATAATCTCTGCCATCGTGCTTCTTGATTCATTGAACAGCACTTTCTAATACATTCCAATACTCCAATTTAAATAACTCCTAAATAGCTTTTAGATCTTCAATTCATAAAACGATAAAATGGTCACATTTTAACTTTACCTCCTCTGCACTTAATGTACTATCATCTCTTCTTCGAAACAAGTTCATTAAAGCCTTGTAAGATTTTGATATAATTTTTTCCTTAAGCAAGAGATGCTGCTGTAATTTCCAAATAGAAATGAAACCAACCTATAAAGCATAAAGAAAAACCATTGTCAGAGATATAATTTCAAATAAAACCAAATATACTAATAATTAAGTAGGTATCTTCTCCAAATTTGCTTATTAATTCATTTTCCTATAGCTAGCAATGAATACTCAGAGCAAAACTATTTTATTAAAAAATGAAATCCCTAATTACAAAGGAAAATAATACAGCAAATAAATGCAATAGCTTACATATCAAACTGAGACAATGTCAGCGTATTCACATGTTTCACAACTGAGAAGTATTGATATGAATATGAATAAATTTAATCAATATGCATAAAAAATAAGGACTACCCCAACAAGAAAACTTTTTCTTGTTGAAATAATTTCTGCAAGAATAAGATGTCTCATTATGAATAGAAATGCTTACTTTTGATTTAATATTGCTTGAAATAATCTGTTTATATGACCTTTACAGCAAAATTTTAAAGGTAATATATAACAGATCCCAAACTGTCACATGTTTATTTTTGTGCAAATAAACTCGATGCTGGGGTTAACTCTTAACTACCAGGGAGATAAAATGGCTCTCAATGGGCAAAGAGCAACCTGTTCCTGTTATTATACCAGATAAATAGATATCAACAGTAAGGATAAAACATTCATGAAATATTTTTTACTTCTGAAAATTTAAAGAGTTGCGCCATTGAACTTTCAGAAGCTGTTTCATTGCAGATGGTGATCTGAGACTGTTCAAGTATTAATCTGGCTTTTAATATATGTTTTTCTGGATTAAAAAAAAAAACAAGATACATCCTATATTTGCCTTTCTTTTAAATTACATTTTAAGACAGATTTTTTTTCCTTTTATCAATGAATAGAAGTTGGAGAATGCAGACTGAACCCTATCTTACCCCATTGCACAAAATATATCAAGTGTCTAGCTAATATTTTAAAACTTCCTATGTTGACCTAGTTCTGAGGGTTCCACATCACTCACACTCCATCACTCACTGGTTGAGTAATTCATGACTGAGGGGACATGAGATGTACCTGTCCAAGGTGGAAAACCAAGTTTGAAAATGCTGGAGGGGTAGGGGGTGGAAGAGGGACACATGGGCAGGTTGACAATGAGGACCCCCTCAGAAATTTTCCGTGTTCTCACTTCCTGACTCTTGTCAACATGATCCCAATTCTCTAAGAATAAATCGTGACTCATTAGACTACTGAAATGTTCTATGGTGTTAGTTTTGTTATAAAAGTATGAAATAAGCCCATGACAATGTACTGAAACAACATACAAAGAGATCTCACTTTCCCTTCCTAGACCCTCAATCCCACTGGTAAAGACAAAAGATTGTTTAGCTTTCCAGAACTTTCCCATGTGTATGTTAAGGTGTGTTTTCATTCTTCTCCCCTAAAACAAATAAAACCCACCCCAAACCAAATACAGGAGCACACTGTACTGTGTGACACTGAATCTTGCTTTCCTGTTCTTATTGTGACCACTCTCATACATGCAGAAAAGTGCACAAGATAAAAAAAAAAAATTCACAGACTAAGGATGAAGTAGAAACCACTGGAACCACACTCAGGTCAAAAAAGCAGCACTTTCAGAGCAACCCATGGGCCTTCCCCAATCGAGAACCTCTCTCCACTGGAGGTAACACTACTCTCCCCTTTCAAGATAACTTCTTCATCATTTTACCATCATCATATCAACTCCTAAGAATATGTTTAATTCGTGTGTGTCTTTTGCTTCTGAACTTTTGTAGGTGGAGTCATTCTGTATGCGCTCACTTTTCAACTCATCCATTTCTCACTAGTAGCTGTAGCTCGTGCCTGTAGCATCCCATCAGCTCACTACCCCAGCTGCCCTCTCCCCCTCCCGCTGGTGGACATCTGGGCCCAGTTGTGGAGCATTACCACCAACACTGTGAACCTTCTTGGACACATGTACAAGTGTCTCCAAGGTCTTGCCTTATCCCCTTCAATGAGTGGCTGGAAAATAAACTATAGAGGGGAAAAGACAGTGGGCTGACCTCCAGTTCCAGCTCCACAAACCACCTCACATTTCTGGCTCTCCATCAGCTTCCCTGTATGCAAAATGGTGAAGAGGGTAGATCTCTTCATCTCTAAAAGGTCTTCCAGAGCTTAGAAATGTTTTTAGCCACAATAAGAGCCAGTGGTAACATGCGGATACTTGTTTACAGAAATGGTATTTGGTTATTTTCTGTGAATAATTAATTAGGATGCCTTGTTTCTTCATGTGCTCACTCGTCCACTCACGTGGGTGGCTCATTTTCTTTAAAAAATTATTTGTGAGATTCAGAAGATGCCAAGGATAAATGTATGTTCCTGCAGAGGACTTTATGTTGGTTTTGCTGGGTGACTGGGGTACTACTGCTTTAGTTTAAATACAGAATGCTCCCAGGGCAATCGTGTTCTACTTGTCTCTCTGGGTCTCAGCCTTTAGAGTTTGGTCTGCTAATCTATTCTTATATTAATATTTTTAGCTTTTGAAGCTTAAAAAATATATATTTCAACTACCATTTTAAGTTGTTTTTTATTATCAGAGTTGATTCAAAATTTTAAGTGACATATTGTCAGAAGTGGAATTTCTAAAAGCCATGCTTTCATAAATTAAGTTATTTGGCATCACTTAAAGATTGTATAAAAAGGTACCTTATCCTTTTTGACAGCTACATAGTATTCCATGATTCAGTTAAATCATAATTTATTTACCATACTCCTAATGATGGCTATTTAGATTTTGACTGAATTGTGTTTATAAATACTACTTAAATATTCCTGTAAAATCAGTTTTACATGTGTAAGTACAACCTTAGAACAGATTTCTAGAAGTGAAATTGCAACAATAAAAAGACATGCAATTCACATTTTAATAGCTATAACAAACTTCCTTTAAAGAGACTGGGCCACTTTATATGCTCAACAATACTGTTTTAGAATGCATTTTATATTAAGTAAATTAATCCTCTGTCAAATTTTATAATTTCCTTTTATAAAATTTGGTTTTTTTATTTTACTTTGTTTGGAGCACAAAAGTTTTTAAGGTAATCCACCTTTTCCTTTACGGTTCTTTGTCCACTATGATGCTTTATTTATCTATCATTCACATTTACATCTAATATGTGTTCACTAAGTATTTAGTGAATTCACTTTAATATTAAAATACTTGCAAAAAAAAAACTTTTTAAGGGCCTGCAAAGTATAAATATTTATTATCTGGCCCTTCACCAAAAAACTTTGCCAGGGATACAGAAAAACATAAAGGACAACACAAGGAAACAGTCAGACAAATCCAAAAGGAGGGACAACTGGCTTGGCCTCAGCAGTGTCATTTTTTCAAAAGGTGCGGAGGGCTTATTCTAGAGAAAAAGACCAATGAGACATATAATAATCAAGTGCAAACACTGACTGGATCCTGAAAAAAGCAGCCATATGAAACATTTTTGTGGCAGTTGAAGCCCTCTGAATATGGACTGAATAGTAAATAAAACTAAGAGATTATATTAACTTTCTAAGTGAACAACGGTATTGGGGTCACACAGGAGAATGTCCTTATTTTAGGAGATTCCTGCTAAAACACATAAGAGTGAAATACTGAATATTTGCAACTTTCAAATACATGTACACACACACAAGCAGAAACAGATAAGGCAAATATGATTTTTATAAAGTAACAATAGGGGAATCTACATGCGGACTAGAGATGATCACTGTATTATTCTATGAAATTTCTGTATATTTGAAAATTTTTATGAATGAAAAAAGGCAGGTTATGTGAGAACAGGCATCTTATAATCACATTTCCATGTAAACTTGTATATATTCATCAAAAACATCAATAAGAATATGCAAGTCAGAGTTTTAACACTGGTTATATCACAGTAGTAGAATTAAAGATAATTGTTAGTCTCTTTTTAATATTTCTTGGCATTAAAGTTTGAGTATTTTACAGGGAATATGCAGTACCTTTGTACACTTGGGAAAATATCAAAATCTTTTTTAGAGAGCTTTGTATGGAAAACTTGAAGGTAAACTATTCATGTTTGGAACATGTCATCATTCATCATATTTACTGCTCTTTTAAAGGAGTAATGGTATACCGACCCTAAAATTACAAAATACGTGATTTTCAAAAGACAGATATTTATGTTTTATAAGTCTTATCAAATTTACACAATCTTATTACAAAAAACTATCATTTTAGACGATATATTTATAAGTAATGTCTTAATAGCTTTTACAGAGGGACCGAAAAAGGAAATAGATCCTTTGAAATACAAGTTTCCCCCACTAACCAAAAGCAGAGCATGCCTATGAAACCTTTTGTACGCCATGAGGAAATCGTGTAAAGCAAAGAAGCAATTACCTTAGGACATATCTTGGTAAGGGATGCACCAAATAATGGAGAAGGCATTGGCACCCCACTCCAGTACTCTTGCCTGGAAAATCCTATGGATGGAGGAGCCTGGTGGGCTGCAGTCCATGGGGTCGCTAAGAGTCAGACACGACTGAGCGACTTCACTTTCACTTTTCACTTTCATGCATTGGAGAAGGAAATAGCACCCCACTCCAGTGTTCTTGCCTGGAGAATCCCAGGGACGGGGGAGCCTGGTGGGCTGCCGTCTATGGGGTCGCACAGAGCCAGACATGACTGAAGTGACTTAGCAGCAGCAGCAGCAGCACCAAATAAATCGAGATAGAGCCCAGGTGCTCACAGACCCAGGTGAAAGCCGTGGCGGCTGGTTGCTGAGAGGCTGAGATAAGGTCCAGAAAAGGAGCTTGGCAGGACTACTCTTGCTGCTTGGGATGTGTGCTGCAATGGCCTGTTGCAAAGCAAATGCTGAACACTATTTTTCGCTTTCCCCTTTTTTCATAAAAGCAAAACTCCTCTTCAGATTTCTTTTGGCTAGCAAAAACAGTTTTTGCTAATGGAGGTCTTTCTTAAAAGCCAAGTGGCGTAAACCAAAATGGCAGTAAGCAAAGTAGCATAAAGCAAACTTCTGAAAAGCAGGAGATAACCTGTACCATTTCTTTTTCCCCCAATCACTGCATTGCTTATACTTTAAGGACCTTTCGTTCAATGTTCTTTCCTTCATTTAGAACAGCACAAATCCAAAAAAGGCAAAACGAAACAGACACTAACTTTCAATCTTCTTTCCAGAGGTAGGACCACCAAATAACAATTCTCATGTTTGTCGTCAAATAGGTCATCTTCATTGCAATCCAACGTTTCACTCTAGTAAACAAAACCGCACATTAAAACTGAAATTTTGAAATAAACTGAAAATTCCTAAGATTAACAAAATACAATTAAAGTTTATCCAAAAAAGCAGTGTGCCACAATATACACCATTTTCTCCTAACTAGGAAAAAAATGAATACCACTATCACCACCCATGGAACATTTGTATACTGCCTCAAAAAGTATCAGCTTACTAGGTTTTTATAAAATGTCCTAACTAGAGAGAATTAGAATTATTGTCATTTTACTAATAAAAAAACTGAGCCTGAGATATTTAAGATAGGTCTGAAACTTTGGGGGTATTATTTCTCTTACGTTCAAGATCTTAACACATTGTGAACTGTTACTTCTTTTAATAAAGCACTTTCACTTGATTTTATTCCTTAATAAATCTAATATCACCATGCTTTATTGGCATAAAATGTGCTCTTCAGAAGCAATGATGAAATTAATTTACAGTATTGTCATGAGCAAATACCAGATATACTGTATTTCAAATTTACACCAAAAACAGTAATGGTATACTGTTTGTATAACATTTGGTATACAACTGCATGACATTTGTTGAAAGGAGAGTCAATATACTATTTAAAAGATTCAATGTATGTATTTTTAAGTATGCAATCAAAATATTTAAAAGGTGGGTCAAAAGTATGAAACAAATATTTAAAGGTAAGTCAAAAGCTTTAAAGTACTCACATTTTCTAAAACGTTCTTAAAGTAATGTATAAAAAGTAAACAGAACCTACCAAACAGTTTAAGGTGTCATGGCCTATTATTTCAAAGGAACTCCAGCAATCTGAATTCAAGGAGTCCTTAAAAAGTAGCAGTACTTGTTCCGTTCCAGTTCCAAAGAAGTCATCTATCAGTACTGAACTAATCTTCTGCCACTTGGCAGCGACCTGAAAGAGAGTGGTAAAGAAGGAACAAAGAAAGGACACATGAATACATAGAAAGTGAGCTAAATCCTTTTGTGCACGTAGATCCACTTTGTCATCTTCGATCTTACAAGTCAGTCATGAAAATGGTAGTGCAAACACTAAGAACCAAACTAAAATAAAGATATTGGGAGATCAGAAGACATAAGGAGTCATAAATTTGTAGATAGCAAGATACTTATATTTATACTTATACTTATATTTAATATTTTATCAACGCCCAATTTGTCTGATTCCTGTATAAAATTTTTATTATAATTTATAAATGTTAACACTTCTCATGACTAACTTTAGTGAAGATTCGTTCTCTAACTGGTTAATTTAAGGATAACCCTCACTCCATAAGCCTTAGTGGATATGTATTTATGATCAAACCAATTACACAAGGAATTCAGTTACGTTAGGTAACTAGAAGGTACTAGCAAACACTTTTAAGAGCTCTCAAAGCAGAGTAAGAGTCCATATGAAATTATAATTAATTAATATATGCTGAATTCTGGTAGGAGAGAACAGAGTGATTATGTGGGGCACAGAAGGGAAGAGATCCTAACAGTGGGGCACCTAGAATCATCACAGCCTATTGGAATGATTTGTTAAATTTATACCAGAATGTGAAATTCCAAGTTTAAAATAGAAGACAACTTCTTAAAGATCCAAAAGCTGAAGGCTTCCAGATTGATCCCCTGGAAAACTAACAGAGGGATCAGAAATTTCTTCTCCCTCAGGCAGAAAAGCTGAAAACCCCATGCAGAACCCCAGAAGAATGGATACATCATCTTCCAGGTAGAGGGAAGCTTGCATTCAAGGAAGAATACATAAGACTCTTCAAGCTACATAATCAAATATCGATCTTTCCCCTATAAGGCTAATTCCAAAGCAGTGATGTTTCACTCAAAACAGTGAGTTTTCACTCATGCAGGGAGAAAGCTTATTTGTAAACCCATAGCCTCCCTTTCTTCCACCACTCCACCACGAGTAGCATGCATTATAATGAACCATGCCAAGAGACACTAGTAATAAGAATGTGTTCAGCACACAAACACCACAGAGCTATGCACGCATGCATGTACACACACCTGCAATCTCTAGCTCTAGAAGAGGGCTGTCCAAAACAAATATAGATGAGCTACAAACGCAAGGCACATACATGACTTTCAATTTTCCAGTAGCCAATAAAAGAAAATTCTCTAGTAGCAGTAAAAAGGTGATTTTACTTTTAAAAGGCATTTTAGTCAGCTAAAATATTATCACTTCAATTCAACAGAATCAAGAAAAATTATTAATATTTTACTCCCACTTTCTACTAAGCCCTTGAAATCTGCTATGTATTTGACATGGACAGCACATCCTAAACCTGACCAGCCACACTGCAAATGCTGAATCACCACCTGGAGCCAGTGACTACTGACCATATTGGACATCACGCCTCTAAACATACTGGCCTCTTTCTACCTGACAACACACCACTATCTGTTGCACACATACTTGACAATGATCTCAATTTTGAAATGCCTGCTACAAGGATACTTGCCCCAACTTGCAGAGATAATTTCTACTCAAAAGAAAAAGCCTAGGAGAAAAGCTAATCATGTTTTTATCCACACTCAGCTCTCTCTTTCAAGCCCTACCACTGGATTAAGGACTAGGGCCTTCATGAAGCATTGATCTCAGAACACAGTAACCTTGATTTTCATTATTTATTCTAATTTATGCTTATTTGTAGTTCACCTATCTTTGTAAGTTGCCTTAATTCCTGTTTGTAATAAAGTAGTAAAAGGATGGATGGATGAAATCCACAGCCAACCCAAAGGAAGACTACATCTGATGTTTTCTCCCATTTGGGGGCAAAACCATCAAAGGCACCATTTCATTACTCAATAATGTATTCATTTTACTATTTAAAACCTCTTGATACCACAAACAGGAAATTCCTTTCGCTAGGCAATGAGAAAAATATTTTTCCCCTTAATAGTATGTTCCATTCAATTACAAAACCTCCTGTATTTACTTTATTTCTCTTAACTGCTAAACAAAGCGTAATTGCTCAAATGCAATTACTTCCCTTAACTCAGGTTTTCTGACATGATTATTCCACCTTTTATCTGTAGATTCTTAACCTTTATTCTTGTTGCTAAAGTAATCAAGTATTTTACCATAAGCTACATTGTTTGCTTTTTAAGTAGGTGTGTATAAATAAACACCATGACAGGGACAGGAGCTGTGAAACTCCCAGAGTGGCAAGGTATCAGAGACAATCTAGAAGCGCTTAACTTGTAGGTATCAGGATGTAGCTCCTGAGCATTCAGTACTGGGCACTTGAGAACAGCTTAGAAGTACGGAATCCCTGAAAAGGTAGCATAGCGATTGTCAGTAGAGACGGAGGTAAATAACCTGGTGGTCTAGTGTAGAAAAAGAACCCTAGGATACGATTTCAAAGCAGAGAGCCCACAGCTACAGGCCCATGTACAAACAGTGATACAGTCTTCTGCCTTGGGTAATGTGTCGGTGGCAGAGTTCTATGGTGTCCGAGCAGGGGACCCATTTCAAGTAAGAGAGGACTATTCCACTGAATGAATGAGACAGGAAGTTACTACTCCTTAGCCAGGTGAAGAGGGAACCTTAGGTAAGCACCATTGCTGATGATAGCCCTAGCCTTCATCCAACAAGATAGTAGCTGCCACTTTCTGGGCTTGTCTTGAGCACCAGGTGCTGTCCAGGTCACTTTACAACATCATTTAATTGAATTCTCTCTCTGAGGCAAGATGATCACAAATTTATACAGAAAGAAAACGAGTTCACAAAAAGTAAATACATCCCTTAAGGTAACACGAGTATGGTGTTCATCTGGGATTGAAACCCAAGGTTAACAGTGTTCTTCCCACTACTCTAACCCCAATAAGGAGTATAGGCTTTACTATTAACAGATGCTTTTCCCCACACCACTTCTTCAAACAGAAAATGCTACCTTCCCACAAAACCTTGAAAGAAAAGTGTGATGAGCTTTTAAAGATTGCTCTCAAGATAAAAACAGGACAGTTTTCAAATTATTTTCCTTTTGAGAATTTAAGTCCTCTATGTGTTGCAGAGGTTGAACATAATTCCTACTAGCATCAAGGTAATCTAGTCTACAAGGAAAAGTCTCATAAAACATAATTTCAACCTATTTCCACACACACACAAACACACGTATACACATTCAAATTTAAAAAAAAAAAGCCTTTCAAGCTTTCTGAAGCATTTATCAATATTTCATATCAAGGCAATAATACAATGAGAGAAATTTTAACTGAGCTTCTAATAAAATGGACAGGGCACACCAAGGAAGGCAGTATCTGCTGCTTTTTGTTTTCCAAAGTAGCACAAGAACTTAAAAAGCTGTATAATGTACTAAAAACTGCTTTGGAAGATCTCAGATTATTAACACTTCAGCACACATAACTGAATGTGCTGATAAACATCTTATGCCGGGAGGATGCAATGTTAACAAAACATCAGGGTCAGAGAGATATTATTGGAGACACATAATTCCAATCCTCCAATTTCCTTTTCATTTTCTACACCTTTCTACTTGTTATTGAACGTTCAATACCAGTGAGTATTTTAAAGCAATTTCAAACCTTACATTAAAAGACATGACTATATATAGATAAAATGTGAATGCTTTTTCAGGGGACAACTCTTGAGTTTCAAAATGTAATGTAATGCAATTCTCTAAGCAACAATTTCTAGAAAAATTAACACGTTGCTTTTCTCTGGAGAACCATCATTTGTCTCTAAAGAGATAATGACAGGTTTCAAGGAACTCCTCTAGATTTCAAGTTTAAAATGACAACTACCAACTTCTTCAGAGTTCAACAACTGATTTGAGTTTTCCAGAAAGGCTTATGGTCTTATTCTAAGTAAAAACACAAATCCAATTATTATCACATTAATGAAAATTAGAAACAGTTATGGTAAAAGACAAATAGATAGATAATAATTGTAGTTATGTATTCATGTATTTCCAAAAACTCAAGGGTTTTATGATTCAAAATGGCAAAGCAAAACATTCAGATAATCATTTTAACAAAAAGGAATGCTGTAACATACATTATTTCCTTCAGTGCAGAACTAAAAATCAATTTGGATAATAAGACTCTAGGATGAATCCTATGAAGCGTAGGGATGCTTAGTAGGTCTAAGATGATGGCAACTGAATGATTATAAGTACCATACCTGAAAGCTCTTTTCCCAAACAGCACAAGCATCATTGGACTTAAAGGATATGATGAAAAGGAGGTCTTCTCCACCTGAATCCACAAGTTGAACTGCACAAGGATCTCCAAATGGAAGCTGGCACACACTTGTAGGAGTCCCATTTAGGAATGAAATCAGCTGATTTCTTTGAGTAAGGGCAATCAGAGACATTCTTAACTGGCCATTGACAATCTCAGTTGAACAGACATGTACAAATGTTATCATGCTGGTATAAGCAGGAGGGATAATATATGTATCACTTATTATTTCTGCCCTTTCAAGAGAGTATGCACAGAAGTGGGTATTCCAAGTTGCATAATCTGATTTTGAAGGCTTTGGAGTGCATCCTTCTGCAGATAAATAACATCTCTTTGGTCCTAACAAAACCATACCTAGATTTTCAATCTCCCCTGCCCACTCAACAGAGGAAAAGTTCATAGACACAGTGACAACTTTGCCAGTTTGAGAAGAGACATAAAAGAATGTCTGACCATGTCTCCATAAAACTAAAGGGCCATTAAGGACCCTTATACTGTCCTTCATCTCATAGCCTAGTCTAAAACTCAAACACTTTTCAAATTTATTGGTACCATGAAGAAACAGTAGAAAATATTTGAAAATGTTCTTTTCTTTAATGCACTGTATCATAACATAAGGCAGATTGATTCCAGTTCTGAAATCTGAAACACAGTTGCAACACATAATTTTTAAATGAGAGTATTCTTCTTTTATGCTAAAGAATCCAGTGGATTTCTGAACAAATCCCCCTGGTCCTCTGCCAAATACCATTCTTCTGACATGTAACACAGGAGTTTTTTTAGGCCCTTCATCTACAAAATTTCCTTCAGACAAACGAAAAATAAGGACTTCTCCATTATAACAGCAGAGCCTTTCTTGTTCATTAGATGACATTGCTTGTTTGCTAGTGAATCTACAGTATCAAGTCCAATTTGCGTTGGTCCGGTTTTCGAAAGTAAGTCAATTCCAGTTGATGCTTTTAAACCTAAAAATGAAATGAGGGAAACTGCCACTGAGTAGGCAGAGCTGAAAAGAAAACACATGTTTTTGTTAGAGAACTATTACACAGGTAACTATAAACATTATCAACATTTTTCAGCTTTTTATGCTATCTTACCAATGTCACACTTATCAAAACCTGAATCTCAATAACATGATTTGCAGCAACATGGATGGACCCAGAGACTGTCACACTAAGTGAAGTCGGACAGAAAAGAAGAAATATCATATGACATCCCTTATATGTGGAATCTAAAAAGAAATTATACAAATGAACTTATTTATGAAATAGAAACAAACTCACAGACTTAAGAAAATGAACCTATGGCTGCAGGGCAGGGAAAGGATGGGGAGAAGGGATAGCTAGGGGATTTGGGATAGATATGTAGACACTGCTGTATTTAAAATGGATAACTAGCAGAAACGACTGTATAGCACAGGGAACTCTGTTGAGTGTTATGTGGCAGCCTGGATGGGAGGGGGGCTTAGGGGGGAATGGATACATGTATCCCCTTCACAGATCACTGCCTTGTTGTGGCAACGGGGCTTACATAATTCAGTGAAGCTATGAGCCATGTCGTGCAGGGCCACCCAAGACCGACAGGTCAGAGCGGAGAGTTTTGAGAGTTCTGGCAAACATGATCCACTGGAGGAGGGAATAGCAAACCACCCTAGTATAGTTATCATGAGAACACCATGAACTGTATAAAAGGCAAAAAGATATGATACTGAAAGATGAGTCTCCCAGGTTGGAAGGTGTCCAATATGCTACTCGAGAAGAGCGGAGAACGACTATTAACAGCCCCAGAAAGAACGAACTGGATACATGTGTATGCGGGGCTGAGTCCCTCAGTTGTCCAGCTGAAATCACACAGCATTGTTAATTGACTATGTGCTCAGCTCAGTCGCTTCAGTCGTGTCTGACTCTTTGCAACCATATGAACTGTAGCCCGCCAGGCTCCTCTGTCCATGGGATTCTCCAAGCAGGAATACTGGAGTGGGTTGCCATGCCCTCCTCCAGGGGACCTTCCTGGCCCAGAGATCAAACCCGTGTCTCTTGCATTACAGGGGAATGCTTTACCCGCTGAGCCACTGGGGAAGCCCAGTGTGTCCTGCAATTCATATTCATTCTTGCATACTCCAATACAAAATAAAAAGTTTAAAAAAATCTGTATCCCAAATGTCATTTCTGTAGAGCCCTTAAAAAACACAGTTTGCAAAGAAGGCAAATAAGCACATCACAGAAGATCAGTGAATTTGTTAACAGCATCTATTAAAAGGTACAAGTGCTCCATTACAAAGAACTGCAAACTTTCCGGCTCAGAGAATTTCTTAAGGGTTCTACCTCTGTCTCTCAAACATACAGTCCTAACCTGGTTTCTCCTTCTACGTCTTAGCCCCTCTATAATGACATCTCAGTCAGTCAAGATTGCTCCCATAGCCCAGGCACTTGGGTTTCTGCCTCCCTGAGAAAGGAGCTTCTACAGACTTGATAGCCAAAATGAAAGCCCAGAGAGGTGGGGGATGGGGGCGGGGGGAGTGGTGGAGACCAGGAAATGCTGTAACATGACTTAAAAAAAAAATCTTCATAGGAGTAACAGAAATAAAATTTAAATCTTATTTTGCAAAAGCAATGCAGTTTTACATCCTAAGGAAGTCACTATTCTTATTCAAAGTAGAAAAAAACAGAGGATTAGATATTGTAATGAACACAAGAATTAAAAAATAGCCAGAAATTGTTCATGCTTATTGTATGCCAGGTACAATACATGCATAATTTAATACTCACAAATATTCTTTTAAAGTAAGTATTCTTAATACCCCATCTTTTAATTTATTCATTTTAATTGGATGATAATTTTAATATTGTGATGATTCCTGCCATACATCAACATGAATTGGCCACAGAGATCAGCCCTGGGATTTCTTTGGAAGGAATGATGCTAAAGCTGAAACTCCACATCATCTTTTATTGGGTATTAGCACAGTCCAACATTTATTCCTATTATTAAGTTTACCATCATCTACTGATGCTAAAGCTGAAACTCCAGTACTTTGGCCCCCTCATGCGAAGAGCTGACTCATTGGAAAAGACTCTGATGCTGGGAGGGATTGGGGGCAGGAGGAGAAGGGGACAACAGAGGATGAGATGGCTGCATGGCATCACTGACTCGATGGACATGAGTCTGAGTGAACTCCAATAGTTGGTGATAGGCAGGGAGGCCTGGTGTGCTGCGATTCATGGGGTCACAAAGAGTCGGACACAACTGAGTAACTGAACTGAACTGATACATGTGTCCCCCCAATCCTGAACCCCCCTCCCACTTCCCTCCCCACCCTACTCCTCTGGGTTGTCCCAGAGCACTGGCTTTAGGTGCCCTGCCTCTTAAATGAGAAAACTGTATTTTAATGAAGGTCAGAAAATTTCCCAAGGTTACAAAGTTAATCAGCAATGGCACTAGATTTAGAAGAGGGGCCCTCTGGCTTCTGACCCTATACTTCTAACCACTACATTGTCCTGGCACGTATTCCCTTGCTCTGAAGACTGGGTATAAGAAAGGCAACTTGAGATAATTAGTAAGGCAGAATAAAGAACAAAGGAACACCCCCTCCATTGAACTCATGTGAGAAAACACATAAGAAAAAGATGGTGAAGTCTCTTCACTCACTGGCTATGTATGCTGAGTCACTCCAGTCAGTTCAGTTGAGTCGCTCAGTTGTGTCCAACTCTTTGCGACCCCATGGACCGCAGCACGCCAGGTCTCCCTGTCCATCACCAACTCCCGGAGTCCACCCGAACTCAGGTCCATTGAGTCAGTGATGCTATCCAAGCACCTCATCCTCTGTCGTCCCCTTCTCCTCCTGCCCTCAATCTTTCCCAGCATCAGGGTCTTTTCAAATGAGTCAGCTCTTCACATCAGGTGGCCAAAGTATTAGAGTTTCAGCTTCAGCATCAGTCCTTCCAATGAATATTCAGGACTGATTTCCTTCAGAATGGACTGGTTGGATCTCCTTGCAGTCCAAGGGACTCTCAAGAGTCTTCTCCAACACCACAGTTCAAAAGCATCAATTCTTCAGCACTCAGCTTTCTTTATAGCCCAACTCTCACATCCATACATGACTACTGGAAAAACCATATCTTTGACTAGCGGACTTTTGTTGGCAAAGTAATGTCTCTGCTATTTAATATGCTGTCTAGGTTGGTCATAGCTTTTCTTCCAAGGAGCAAGCGTCTTTTAATTTCATGGCTGCATTCATCATCTGCAGTGATTTTGGAGCCCCCCAAAATAAAGTCTGCCACTGTTTCCACTGTTTGGCCATCTATTTGCCATGAAGTGATGGGACCAGATGAAGCAGCAGCTGTGCAGTGCTTGAGAAACTGTAAGGAGATACCCCAGGCCCAAGAACAAAGGAGAAGCCCCAGAAAGATGGTAGGAGGGGCAAAATCATGTTTAGACTCAAACCCCATACCCACCAGAAACGCTCAGAGGGCTCAAACAAACTTTGTGCGCACCAGGACCCAGAGACCCCACAGAGACAGCCAGAACTGTGTTTGAGCGAATCCTGCAGAGGTACAGATCAGCAGTGGACTACCGCATGGGCAGGGGCTCTGGGTGCAGGAGGCCTGGGTGTGGCATAAGCCCTCTTGGAGGAGGTCGCCATTAACCCCACCATAGAGCTGCCAGAACTTGCACAGGACTGGGAAATAGACTCTTGGAGGGCACACACACAACCTTGTGTGCACCAGGACCCAGGACAAAGCAGCAGTGACCCCACAAGAGACTGACCCAGACTTGCCCGTGAGTGTCCAGGAGTCTCCAGTGAGGCGTGGGTCGGTGGTGGCCTGCTGCAGGGCTGGGGGCACGGAGTGCAGCAGTGCATGCATGGGACCTGTGGAAGGAGGTGGCCATTATCCTCACTACCTCCACCATAGCTTGGCCCCAGGAGTCACTCCTGTAATAGTTACCAAATGCTTAGCATATGCTAAGAACCATCAGAGCACCCTCTGAATGGTGGGCCTGCCTTTCCTTAGATGTGCGATTTAGAGCAAGTTATTTAGTCCCTTTAAGCCAGCTCACATCCACATCTATGTAAGAGGGTGCGGTAACAGCGCCAAACCTACAAGGTACCAGAATTAATGAATAGAACTCACTTGAAATAGAACCTGGCCCATAGAAAGTGCTAGAAAAGGTTAACTACCATCATTCTCACCATCATGGCTAGCTCTGGCTCATACAGTACCTAATCTTAGAAACATCAGAGCAACTGTATACTTAATGGTTTGTGAATGCTGAAAGGTCTCTTGTCACTTTAAATAACTCTAACTCATACTCTCTCTTTTCTCTTATTTGTGGATTATTTACACCAGGAAAATCAAGTACTTTAGAAATAAATGAAAACGAGGTCATGTACAAGTAAGTAATATAGTTTTCCTCTTTTGAATGAGAAGCAAACTCCAAAGGCTTAAGTTTTGTTCTTTGATTATAAAAATCTACCAACAATCCAATTAGAAAAAAGTATCACTGAACCATAATCATTTCATTTAACTTAATGTAGCCTGCATTTTATTAAAATGACTTGATTTACAGGCAACTCTACTTAAAAGCATATCAGATCATTTAAATTGGAGATGCTGCACCTTATTGTCGAACTTCCGAATACATCACTTGTGGTTTTAATAGACCCTCACAAATTTCTTTGAAACTCCTGTTATTAAGAAGTGGCACTTAAATCTCCTCTCCTTGAGTGAGGCCTGGTCATCATGACTCATTTCCAGGCACAGAATATAGAAGCAAACTGGGTCACAGAGCATGGTGGCTTCCTCAGTGACCTCTTCCTTGGATCATTTGCACTGGGGAAAATCACCTGCCATATCATTAAGACACTTGGGCAGCCCTGTGGAGATGCACACAGAGCAAAGAACTGTGGCTTCCTGCCAACAGCTACATTTCTTTTCAAATCAAATTTATTATATTGTTTTTGAGAATTTCTAGAAGAATTACTGAAGCAACTGGAGATACTGGATAATACAAACTAGCAAAAGCCAAATGACTTCCTGGCTTGTTAGGCAACTCATGCAAAGATCTGGGAAAACAGGTATCCCAGAGCAGTTTAAGCTTTATCAGTAAAGCAGATAGGTAGTGAAATCAAAGGTGTAGCTTTTACTTGTGAAACTATGTTTTACTTGAAATTGGTTACATTACATGAAAATGTATGACTAATAACTTCTTTATTTCAAATTTCCCACAGACATCTCAGACCTCTTAGGATACTTCTAACAGAGTTTGTTTTTTTGGCACTAAATGATATTTTTTTAACATTATATATTCGGAGGTAAAGATCTAAGAACTCATCATCTTTTACTACCTACTCACTTCAAAAGGTCTTGACTTTCTAATACTGAAAATAAACAAAAATAACTTGCATTGAGAAAAGGATTTTGTAATTTTAATATTAAATGTCACAACTAATGGGTCATCAACACAATGCTCTGGTTTACCCACAAGTGTGGAAGGAGTAAGGAGGATCTCAGTGCTAAAAGGTCAGTAGAATCATCCCCTTCAATAAACTTTAGAGTATGTATTGTTGCCCCTTCATAAAGTGAAGAGTTAGGAAAATCAGGCACCTGACATTGTATTCTTTTAATGCTATAACTAAGTTTCTTAACTTAGAAACTTCTTTTTACAATTTTCTGTCCCAGTTGTGTCTGTGAGGCTTTCATCCCTCATTTAGGCTGCAGTAAACACCCTTTATCCGGAGAAGGCAATGGCACCCCACTCTAGTACTCTTGCCTGGAAAATCCCATGGATGGAGGAACCTGGTAGGCTGCACTCCAGGGGATCGCGAAGAGTCGGACATGACTGAGAGACTTCACTTTCACTTTTCACTTGCATGCATTGGAGAAGGAAATGGCAACCCACTCCAGTGTTCTTGCCTGCAGAATCCCAGGGACGGGGGAGCCTGGTGGGCTGCCGTCTATGGCATCGCACAGAGTCGAACACGACTGAAGCGACTTAGCAGCAGCAGCAAGCAGCAAACGCCCTTTATCAGCCTTCCTTACTCTAGTCTCTCTCTCCTCCAATATGTCCATTCATTTATGCTACCTCAGTTATTGTTCTAAAACACAAACTTATCTGGTAACTGGCCCCTAATTCAAAAGTTTTGCATGCACCTACTGCTGTACTCCCCCACCCACCCCAACCAGCCCCCAAATCTATGATTTGTGTCCCTGAACTATGGCCTGGAAAGATAGACGCTGAGTGATAATAGAGATAAAAAGTTGCAAACCACTGCTACAAGCTTTGAGCATGAGCTCTAGGCAAAAAGAAAACTTATTCTCATGGACTTAGATTCAAATAGATTTAAAAACACAGCTGTTAGATGAAAGGCTATTTTTTATTTTTAAGTACTACTGCAAAAACATGCACTTTTTCAAGATAAGTTATTTTACATGGATCATCTTCAGAGCTAAAAATCAGAAGCTAAACTACTAATTTATAAAGATAACTTTTTTCCTTCAAACTTTCTAAAATAATCTCAATGCTTACTGAATTCACATATCTGTGAATATCTGTTTTATTTTATACTAATGCAATATCTACATTAAAGGTAAAAGTTCTGAGCATATGTTCACAAGACAAAACTTTAAAGCTATGGAATAAGTGGTAATATTCAGTTT
The DNA here is from genome assembly GCF_001704415.2 of Capra hircus. Lineage (NCBI taxonomy): Eukaryota > Metazoa > Chordata > Mammalia > Artiodactyla > Bovidae > Capra > Capra hircus. The sequence continues at coordinate 55,426,416 of NW_017189516.1, read as the reverse complement.
TAAGATAGAAATAATCTGGAAACAAGTGAAACTAAGGTTCAATGTAGAGGCTCTTAAACCAATATAAATAAGTCTTGATTAATCAAATCAGGATACCAGGCTTAGTATTCTAGCGTATTAGTCATTTGACTTTTTACTTAGTACTCTTACAACAGTGGTTGCAGAAAAAAACAGGTAACTCAAACCAGTTAAGTTTTACCTCCAGTCACAGCTCTGGAGGAGGCTAGGGGAAAGAAAGCAGCAGGAAGGAAGATTTGGATGCAGATTATTTATAAAATACTAGGCAATTAATTTGAGCTTTTCCTGTTCTGTATCACCACACATCAAAGTTGATTGTATATTTTACACATAAAATGAAAACAGATGTGTGAGTATATTAGAAAAATGATACATGCTAACCTAAATATAGGCAACAAATTATCACCCTTATCCATCCTTCTCTTCCAGTCTCCCAACAAATAAACAATGTTTCTATTAAATGCTAAAAAATACATTTGGCATTATAAATTTCAGAACCAGGTCTGAAAGAAGATCCTAAAAGAGCACTATATTATATACATATGAAAGCTATAAAATTCTCTAAGAAACCAATCGATAGACTGTGACCAGTGCAACGTGTCTTTGGAATTCTACCTTTGGGAAAAAGGTAGAATTATAACACTCAACTGTAAACTTCACCTCATAATATTAAACATAATCTTATGAGCATAAATCACAGAGATAATCATTTTTCCAACATACAGGACATTGTTCACCTAGTAAATTAACTTGGCTACAGAATAGGCTCACTGTTAAAACTTCTTCTACCTATTATATAACTAGAAGTCATTTGTTGAGGCCTGCCCAAGTCAAATGTCCCCTTTCTCTTTCCCAGCAACACTTAGTGTATCTGAAATTTGAATGAATGTGATCCACTGAGAGAATCAGGAAAGATTAAAGGTTCTTGATGCCATACTAAGGACTTCTAACTTTCTCTAAGGAATGTTAAACCACTGAAAGATTTCAAAAATAGAAACCACAGGATTGTATTTCTGAGTAATAAAGATCCTGGTGACAGTGTTGAAGATGGGGGAGTGAAGTGACACTGGAGGTGAAGTCATAAATTAGGAAATAATTACAAGTACTTAATTAAAGGGAGACTTTGGAAGACAACCTGGCAGTGAACAGAAATACATACACTTAGAAATTTCATTTCTAGATATTAACCAAGAGAAATAATCCTACATAATTATGAAGACTTTTTTCTGGAATGTTCACTGTGCTATTTTTTTTTTTTAAAGCAAAAACTTCAATAACCACCAATAGGGGAATGAATAGATATGGATGGAATATCATATTATAGCTAAGAGGAATGAATTAAATGTGTATCATTGAGCCTCTTGATGAAGGTGAAAGAGGAGAGCAAAAAAGCTGGCTTAAAACTCAATATTCAAAAAACTAAGATCATGGCATCTGGTCCCATCACTTCACGGCAAATAGATGAGGAAAAAAATGAAAGCAGTGATGGATTTTATTTTCTCGAGCTCCAAAATCACTGTGGATGGTGACTGCTGCCATGAAATTAAAACACGCTTGCTCCTTGGAAGAAAATCTATGACAAACCTAGACAGCATATTAAGAGGCAGGGACGTTACTTTGCCGGCAAAGGTCCATCTTGTCAAAGCTATGGTTTTTTCAGTAGTCGTGCATGGATATGAGAGTTGGACCATAAAGAAGGCTCAGTGCCAAAAAATCGATGCTTTTGAATTGTGGTTTTGGAGCAGACTCTTGAGAGTCCCTTGGACTGCAAGGAGATCAAACCAATCAATCCTAAAGGAAATCAATCCTGAACATTCATTGGAAAGACTGATGCTAAAGCTACAATACTTTGGCCACCTGATGCAAAGAGATGACTCATTGGAAAAGATCCTGATCTGGGAAAGACTGAAGGCAAAAGTTGAAGGGGGAGGCAGAGGATGAGATGGTTAGATAACACCATCTACTCAATAGGCATAAATTTGAGCAAACTCAGGGAGATAGCAAACTCAGGACAGGGAAGCCTGGTGTGCTGCAGTCCAAGGGGTTGCAAAGAGTCAGACACGACTTAGACTGAACAGCAACATTGTGGCTTGATTTCAAAAATCAAATGAAAAAAAATTAAGTTGCAGAAATATGTATACTCCAGTATATTATGTATCAAAATCAAAACAGATAAAACAGCATAATATACTTTGCTTACCTACAATGGCTACATTCCCTGGCTGCTTTTTCTGTGCCAGGCACTGTTCTAAGGACTTTAGACTAATGCACTTATTCCTCAGAACATCCTTACACTATAGGTACTATTATCCTCAGATGGGGAAACTGAGACATGGAATTCAAGGATCTTCACAAAGGCCTGCAGATTGGAAGTGACAGAGACAGGATTCAAACATAGGCTGCTGCTGCTAAGTTGCATCAGTCATGTCCGACTCTGTGCGACGCCATAGACGGCAGTCCACCAGGCTCTGCCGTCCCTGGGATTCTCCAGGCAAGAACACTGGAGTGGGTTGCCATTTCCTTCTCCAATGCATGCAAGTGAAAAGTGAAAGTGAAGTCACTCAGTCCTGTCTGACTCAGCGACCCCATGGACTGCAGCCTACTAAGCTCCTCCGTCCATGGGATTTTCCAGGCAAGAGCACTGGAGTGGGTTGCCATTGCCTTCTCCCTCAAACATAGGCAGCCTGGTCCAAAATTAAAAAGCAAAGGTGTAAGGATTCATGACAAATTCTTGTGACTCTCTATTCTGGAGAAGAAAGATATCAGAGTAGGGGAGTGGAGCCAGACAGAGATTTTAGCCATACTTGAGATACTGTTTCAAGGATATACTCAAATATAATATTACAAATAAAATGAACACAATGTTCATTTCCCCCCATCATAAAGTAAATATATAAAATAAGTTTGGGGAAAAAGATGCTCAAGTGTCCATCCTATTTGACTATGGCTGGTGGGAGTATGGGGACTGTTCTTATAATTTCTTTGCAGTTTTCTCTTGCAACAAGCTAAAATGTCTCCAGACATGGTCAAAAAGTCCCCCGGGGGGCAAAACTGCCCCAGGTGAGAACTATCTTAATTTACACATCACACACAATACCAGGCTGGATGAAGCACAAGCTGGAATCAAGACTGCCGGGAGAAATATCAATAACCTCAGATACACAGATGACACCACCCTTATGGCAAAAAGTGAAGAACTAAAGAGCCTCTTGATGAAAGTGAAAGAGGAGAGTGAAAAAGTTGGTTTAAAACAACATTCAGAAAACTAAGATCACGGCATCTGGTCCCATCACTTCATGGCAAATAGATGGGGAAACAATGGAAACAGTGAGAGACTTTATTTTCTTGGGCTTCAAAATCACTGCAGATGGTGACTGCAGCCATGAAATTAAAAGACAATTGCTCCTTGGAAGAAAAGCTATGACCAACCTAGACAGCATATTAAAAAGCAAAGACATTACTTTGCCAACAAAGGTCCAGTCAAAGCTATGGTTTTTCCAGTAGTCATACATGGATGTGAGAGATGGACTATAAAGAAAGCTGAGGGCCGAAGAATTGATACTTTTGAGCTGTGGTGTTGGAGAAGAGTCCCTTGGATTACAAGGAGATCCAACTCGTCAATCCTAAAGGAAATCAGTCCTGAATATTCACTGGAAGGACTGATGCTGAAGCTGAAACTCCAATACTTTGGCCTCCTGATGCGAAGAACTGACTCACTGGAAAGACTTTGATGCTAGGAAAGATTGAAGGCGGGAGAAGGGGACAACAGAGGATGAGATGATTGGATGGCATCACTGACTCAATGGACATGAGTTTGAGTAAACTCTGGGAATTGGCGATGGACAGGGAGGCCTGGCGTGCTGCAGTCCATGGGGTCGCAAGGATTCGAACACACTGAAGACGCTTTATATCTTTAAACTTTACATAACTCTTTCAAAGATTTCAAAATTAAATCCTTTGTTAAGTATCTCATACTCCAAGTGAGAGAGATGTTGCAGAAGTGAAGAAAGTTGCAAGTGAAGTAATTCCCAAATAGAGAAAGCACTAGGAATAATCTAGTTGTCATTCCAGAGAAAGAGGTGCACAGGCCTGGGGATGCCCACTTCCTAGCCGGTCTTCCGCAATAACGGGACTAGGAGCCAAGCCCAGCCCCGCTACCTCTCGGCGAAAGTCGGGTCAGGGAACAAGCCGCCAGCCCTACCTCTACGCGTGAGACCCTTGCTCAGCACAACAGCAACAACCCCGCAGCAGCAACGCCAAAAATACGTACAGTGTCCTGCCGCTCCAAACCTCCCGCCTGCGCGCTGCATCTTGGGAGGTCCAGGCCGGAGGCTGCGTCCAGCGCAGAGGAGGCGGAGCCTGCCCATCCGGCCAGAACTCGGTTGCCATGGGAGCCTGAGGAGGCGGGGCCTCCGGGGAATGTTGTAAAAGTGAATGGCAACCGAAGCTCGCACGGGCGGACCTTTGCCAGGGAAGAGCCCGAGATTCGCGGGCTGGCGGGGGAGGGTCCGCAGTTCAGGGGACGTCGGGGGCGGGGTCTGAACGCGAAACGAATGGAATGCCAGGTTGAGGGCCTGGTCCCGCCTCCATACCCGAGCGGACGCACCAGATTGGGCGGTGTGTCGACGCTTCCGCCTTTCTTCCGTTGTCACGCGACCGCCTCCACCTCCCGCCCTTCCCTCTTTACCTCCTGGCCCGCTTTCCCAGTGCTGAGATATTCGGACCGCAGCTGTGGAAAGGAGCGACGCCAACTCTGATCATGTCGACCACCGCTACTATCGCCGAGGTGAGGAGCTGACCGGATCACTGCCGGGCCCCTCTATCCCGGACCCCGAAGCCGCCTCTGAGGCTAGGGGGCCACACGCCCAGGTGCAGGTGGGCTGGGCAGAGGGGAAGTAGGATGGTGCCTGTAACGTCTAAGCGTCCCTTCGTGTCTCTCTTCTAGTATCAAGCCCAGAATAAAGCCAAGCTCATCTCTGAGGTTCGACGGAGGTTTGAAGCTGAGTATGTGACAGGTGGGTACCGCGCGATCTTGGTGTTGAGGCAGGTGTGCCATGAGCGGCCCCAACTTTGCTGAGATGTTTGCTTGGGTCTCTGTGGAAGCCGACAGGGACCATTTCGATCCTCACGAGGACCGTGCCTTACGCGTTTTCTAAGTTTTCTCTCCTTAATATGGCAAGGATAATGCTCCAGTTGGCCAAGTGACGTGTCTCTTGCTTCCTAAAGGGTTAATGTGAGTTAGAAATTCGTGTTTCAAGTATTTCGAGTTTATGGAACTTTCAGGACACTTGTTAGGCCCTCAGCTCAGATGACGCCGTTCCTCTGCTGACCTATCAGTATCAGGAACAACAATCGAGAAAATGAACCTGGAAATTGCCAAAATATTATTCACGTGTGCTTGATTGGGTATCTGAATCCCTAGGTTAGTCTGCCTAATTCCACTTTATACCACCCAGCAGGTGCCCGCGAAGTAGGCCCCCCTGTGCTGGAGCAGGTTCTTTTCATCTCACACTGTACCTAGCAAAGTACCCGTGCATCCCAAATTGATTTATTGGGTGGACCTCTCTGTCCACATGTCACAGATAACTGGAGTTGTCCAATATTTAACTGATGATTTAATACCTGTACAGTAATTTTCAAAATCCTGCAGGATAATTTATCGTAAGTACAGACTAAAGACCAATCCTGACCCTTCCTCTTAATAGCTTGCTTGTCTTTTCTGAGCCCCTGATTCCATATTTGTGAAGTTTGACTAGGAGGATTAAATGAAAATATGCATAGCAAACTGTGTAGCATGGGGTTAGCATATAGCAGGCTCTCAGTAAGTAGTTTTCTCAGGAGTCTTTTTGGTTACATGAAAGAAGTTCAGCTTCTACATCTTGACTTCAGTGCTGAGGGGTCCTTGCAACTTTAGATGGCACTAGCTTGTATGTCAGTTAATGACCTAGAACAAATAAAGAAATCTGTTCTGAATAATCTGGTCAGTAAATCTTCTCATCCCTCCCTGTCAATTTTCTTCACACCCCAAATCTTGTACTAGAGAGTTGCAAAAGCATTTAATTCACTTTTAGCCCAATGAGATAGCTGGTTCCAGTAAAGAGATAATTCTAAAATTGATTTCTGTGGAAACATAATTCTTAGCTGTATGCTGCTGCTGCTGCTGCTGCTAAGTCGCTTCAGTCGTGTCCAACTCTGTGCAACCCCATAGATGGCAGCCCACCAGGCTCTTCTGTCCCTGGGATTCTCCAGGCAAGAACACTGGAGTGGGTTGCCATTTCCTTCTCCAATGCATGAGAGTGAAAAGTGAAAGTGAAGTTGCTCAGTCGTGTCCGACTTCGCGATCCCATGGACTGCAGCCCACCAGGCTCCTCCATCCATGGGATTTTCCAAGCAAGAGTACTGGAGTGGGGTGTCGTTGCCTTCTCCGTCTTAGCTGTATAGTTTATAATATTGTGAAGTAACCCAGAACTTGACCTAATGTGCTAGTACTCACCAATAGTTGTTTACTTAGGCCCAAGGGAGGAAGCAGGATATAGCCAGGAGAATTTAGTAATAGATAAGATCTTAAAGGTCATCTCCGTCCAACCTCCTCGCTTTTACAATGAAGAAAGTGAACTCTGGAGAGAGTAAATGATTTGCTTAAACTCCTTGGTAGCTAAGATGGGACTGGTGCTCAGGTCTTCTGAATTCACTGTAGTAATCTTTTGGCAACACCAACATACCTAATTAGATCATGGCCCTCCCCAGCTTGAAACCCTCTAGTACCATTCTACTGTGTTTAGAAGAAAAAAAAAAAATCTCAGTTATTTTTGGTGGCCTGCAACACCATCCTCATGTTACTACTTTTCTTGCTCAGTGCAGATTTCACCACTGCCCACAATAAGAAACGTATTGCAGTCTAGTACACACTCGTACATATCACTGAAGCAACAGTTCATTAAAGAATACTTATGTTGAAAACCTATGACTCCGTGGTACACTGATGCACAAAATTAACATCATAACCTACAAATGTGACCCACAGAATAGTGTGACCAGCTTCTTTTATGCCCTTCAAACTGACTTGAGTCTGTTTCCATCTCAGGACCTTTCCATTTCTCTGCCTGGAAGACCACCAAGCATAGCTAGGTTCTGCTTTTCCATCTTGGTTTAAATGTATCTGAGAGACCTTTGCTGTTTATTAAATGGCCTGCCTGTCTTGTCTCCATTACAGTTCTTATCATAACCTATAACTCTGGTTATTAAATGGCCTCCCTGTCTTGTCTCCTTTATGGTTATCATCACCTGTAACCGCCCTCGTTCATTTGTTGACTTATTATTGTTCATTTCCTTCAGTAAAATGTGGGTCTGGGGCAACCTGTGGGCCATGAGGGCAGGGTCTGACTCACCTCTGTATACTTAGCATAGTTCTCAATACATAGTCATTGACTGAATATAGCAATGCTTAAATATAAATATACATATGAAGATGAGTCCAAGTCTGTATGAAGGGCTGTCCTGTCTCCTCTCCCCCACAAAAATCTGGCAGAGAGCAGTCCTCACAGAATGTCTCATAAAGACCAGTGTTATTTCAAAGTAAAGCACTGTGTGGCATTAAGTATAAGGAGGGTTTTGTGTGAAAACCAAATATGTGTGAATGAGTTATCTGCACAGCCATGGCAAATACTGATTTAATTAATTTAAAGACTTGCATTGGTAAGGAAAAGAAAAATTCTTGAGGCTTTCTCCCCTTAAAGTTTCAGTTGTTTTGTGAAATAGCATTGGGTAAAGGTAGAGTGGGAGACTGGCACAAAGGGTTTTATGATTTGTGTTCTCCCTTTCAAGTTTACTTTTTAGAAGTTAGCTAGATATTGAGAATAACCACTTTCCTCCTTCCTCTTTGATTCTCCCCTTTCTCTCACCATTAACAATATTTTGTTTCAGAAGTAGCTTTAGGCAGACTTAAGCAAACATGTTTTTCCTAAAGGAAAATATTTTCTGCAGTTTATCAGTTTACACAGTGGCTGAACTCCAACAGCTCTTTTGGGGGTGGGTTCTTGGAAATTCCAAGCATGTTTTTGTTTCCACAGAAATTATTACCAATTATGGATAGATATGTAGCTGCAAAAAGAACAAATTCGAAGGTCGTAATTGTGGTAGCACTGCTAATTGTCCTTTTTATCCCTCATTGTTTCTCTGAGAAATTTCATGCTGAGTCTCAGATGAGAAACTTTTCCCATTATCTCTTCCTCTTTCTTGTGGCCAGGGCAAGAGATGACTATTGTGACAAAAATTTATTCCGTTCCTGTTTAATTCTGGGAAGTAGTGTGCCAATATTAGAGATAGAGCCCCTTCCTGAACTACTACAATCTAGTAAAGGTGTTGAGACAGAAATATTAAAGGCAAATGCTGTCCAGAAGAATAGGAATGCTAAAATCATTTCTGTAGGAGACCAAGACCAGGAAAAATAACATCTAATTTGGGTGACTGGGTTAGCGCAGTTGGAAAAACCTTCTCAGAAAAAGCGGTATTTCTCAAGAACTTTGGGAGATGCTAGAACTCAGCCAGCCAGATACCGAATGTGATTCAGGTGGATCACATAGTCCAGGCTGAGATGCTTAAGTGAGAAGGTATAGGGCATGTTTGAGAAGCCAGAGGAAGTCCACTTTGATGATCCTTAAGGAGCACACGTGACTAAAAACAGTGGGCGTATAGTGTGGAGATCCATGGCCACTGAAGCAATACATTTGTACGCAACTGAGGCTTGTGGGTTTTATTATTTTAGGCTTGTTCTGATTCTACAAGTATGTGAATTTATTTAAATAAATTTGTGTTATACCAAAAACAGTCCAGGGGATCTCCCATAAACTTATCATACAGAGATATAGCCCTTCTAACAGTGAACGAACTTTTTTCTATACATTAAAACACTTAAAAGATCATTCTGTATGTAGTTTTCTGTGTTCTATTTTTTATTGCCATGATTTTATTTCCCCATATTAGGAAGTAACCAACATTTAACATTACTTAATATTCAGTTCTGTAAATAAAAGAGAATTTTCTTTTATCTGAAAAAGCCTCTTTTGGATATTTAGATTCTTTCCCTTTTTTTGTTTGTTAATATAATATTTTGTGCAGTAGTTCAGATTGTTTCCTGAATAGTCATGTCTAGAAGTAGAATTATTGGTTTGAAGAGTGAATAGTTTAGGATACTTGACATGTGTGGTTAATTCTCCTCCATATAAATTGCACCAAGCTTAATTCCCACCAGTACACAGGAAAGTGTTAGGGTCACTACAGCCTTACCCAGATTAGGATCATCTCTTAATGCTTTTTTCTTGGTTTTAATTTGCATTTGATTACTAGTGATAATAAACATCTATTTATATCCATTTGTAGTTTAAAATTCTTTTTTTCATTAGTGTGTGGCTTTTAAAATTGGTTTGGCCTTTTCTTGTTTGTCTCTCTGACTTTTTTTCATTTTTTGAATGAATGTATTCAAAATTACCCATTCCTTTGTGGTTTCTTCCATTGCTGTTACGTTAAATAATTGTCTCCTATTCAGTAACTTTTCTAGTGCTTTTGTTTTGTGTTGGTCTCTTATTTCTTAATTTTGAAATATATTTTACATACAAAATGTGTAAAACAAAAAATAAACACCCATATACTCGCTACTCAGAACTTTCTGTGTATCCCCAACCCTGCCATTCACATGGTAGTTGCCTGTCCTGCATTTGCTGTTGCTCAATCTCTTGCTTTTCATTAGCTTTGCCACCTGTGATGTATTCCTCACCACTGCTTGTTTGCCTCTTTTTTGAACTGGAAATCAAAGCTGCATATATTTCTCCATGATTTGCATCTGTTGCTCAAGAGTCATTCTTACTGTAGTTGATTCCTTTTTACAGTCATGGTGTATCAACAGTTCACAGAATGAAAATACCAATTGATGAATTTGGGGTTCTTTCTACATTTTACTACTATGTACAATGCTGCTATAAACATTCTTAAACATATCTGATGCCTAGACTTTGTCTAGAGCAGTGGTTCTCAAAATTGGTCTAGGAACTATAGTTTCTTGAGATGATTTCAAAGAGCTTCAGAGTCCAAACTATTTCCGTAATGACACTAAGACATCATTTTCCTTTTTCACTGGCATTCTCTCACAAGCACACAGTGGGGTTTCCCAGAGGTTACATGGCATGTGATGATATTACTCTGACAGGTGATAGAATAAAGTACTTGTGTGTGGTTATATTTAAATTTTTTCTCAGTTATGATACCTAATGTAGTAACTACCAGTAAATATAACCCATAGAAACAAAAATGCTTGGGGCTGGTGCACTGAGATGACCCAGAGGGTTGGTATGGGGAGGGAGGGGGGTTCAGAATGGGGAACACGTGTATACCTGTGGCGGATTCATGTTGATGTATGGCAAAACCAATACAATATTGTGAAGTAATTAACCTCCAATTAAATTAATTTTTAAAAAAGTCTTTAGAGGCCTCAGTTATTTTTTAAAATCATTATTTTACATTGAATTATAGTTGATTTACAGTATTATAATAGTTTCAGATGTACAGCAAGGGGACTCGGCCATACATATATATACATGTATCCATTTTCCCCCAAACTCCCCTTTCATCCAAGCTGCTGCATAACGCTGAGCAGAGTTCCCTGTGCTATACAGTAGGATCTTATTGGTTGTCCATTTTAAATATAGCAGTTTGTACTTGTCATTCCCAAACTCCTAACCATCCCTTAACCTCATCTTTCCCCCTGGCAACCATAAGTTCATTCTCTAAGTGTGTGAGTCTGTTTGTATTTTGTCAGTAAGTTCATTTGTATCATTTCTTTTTAAATTCCACATATAAGGGATGTCATGGGGTATTCTTGTCTGAGGTAACTCAGTGTGACTATCTCTGGGTCTATTCGTGTTGCTACAAATGGCATTATTTCACTCTCTTTTATGGCTGGGTAATATTCCGTTGTGTATACGTATTGCATCTTCTTTATGTGTTCCTTGGTCAGTGGACATTTCGGTTCCTTCCATGTCTTGGCTATTGTAAACAATGCTGCACTGAACAGTGTGGTGCATGTAGCCTTTGAGATCATGTTTTTCTCTGAATATGCCCAGAATGGGATTGCAGGGTGATATGGTAGCTCCATTTTTAGTTTTTTAAGGAACTTCCATACTGTTCTCCATAACACTTGTAGAAACTTAACATTCCTACCAACAATGTAGGAAGGTTCCCTTCTCTCCATATCCTCTCTCAAATTTGTTGTTTGGATTTTTTGATGATAGCCATCTTGAGTGGTGTGATATCTCCTTGTAGTTTTTATTCCCATTTCTCTAAAAATTAGTGATGTTGAACATCTTTTCATGTGCCCCTTGGCCATCTGTATATCTTCTTTGGAGAAATGTCTCTTTAGGTCTTTTTGATTGGATTGTTTTGAGTATATTAAGCGTCATGAGCTGTTTGTAAATTTTGGAGACTAATCCCTTGTCAGTCACATCATTTGCAAATATTTTCTCTTAATCTCTGGGTTAGAAGAATTGATGCTTTTGAACTGTGGTATTGGAGAAGACTCTTGAGAGTCCCTTGGACTGCAGGGAGATCCAACCTGTCCATCCTAAAGGAGATCAGTCCTGGGTGTTCATTGGAAGGACTGATGCTGAAGCCCCAACACTTTGGCTACCCAATTCGAAGAACAGACTCATTGGAAAAGACCCTGATGCTGGAAAAGATTGAAGATGGGAGGAGAAGGGGACGACAGGATGAGATGGCTGGATGGCATCACTGACTCGATGGACGTGAATCTGAGTGAACTCTAGGAGTTGGTGATGGACAGGGAGGCCTGGCATGCTGCAGTCCATGGGGTCGCAAAGAGTCGGACATGACTTAGTGACTGAAATGACTGAACTGGGTTATCTTTTTGTTTTATTAATTGTTTCCTTCACTGTGCAGAAGCTTTTAAGTAGGTCCCATTTGTTTATTTTTATTTTCATTATTCTGGGAGACAGATTGAAAAAAAGTATTGCTGGGATTTATGACAGAGTGTGTTCTGCCTATGTTTTCCTCTAGGAGTTTTATAGTGTCTGCTCTCACATTTAGGTCTTTAATACATTTTGAGCTTATTTTTGTGTATTATGTTTAAGAATGATCTGATTTCATTTTTTTACATGTGGCTATCTGATTTTCCCAGCACCATTTGTTGAAGAGATTGTCTTTCCAACATTGTGAAGTCTTGCCTCCTTTGTCATAGGTTAATTGGCCATAGGTGCATGGGTTTATTTCTAGGCTTCATGTCCTGTTCCATTGATCTGTATTTCTGTTTTTGTGTCAGTACCATAGTGTTTTGATGACTGTAGCTTTGTAGTATAGTCTGAAGTCAGGGAGCCTGATTCCTCCAACTCCATTTTTCTTTCTCAAGATTGCTTTGGCTGTTTGGTGTCTTCTGTGTCTCCATACAAATTTTGGTTCTAGTTCTGTGAAAAATGCCATTGGTAACTTGATGGGGATTGCAATCTGTAGATTGCCTTTGGTAGTATAGTCAGTTGCATGATACTGATTCTTCCAGTCCATGAACATGATATATTTCTTTCCATCCATCTGAGTCAGAGTACAGATCTCCTCTCTCCTTAGGTAGGTTTATTCCTAAGTATTTTATTCTTTTTGATGATGGTAGATGGGATTGTGTCTTGAATTGCTTTTTCATATTTTGTTGTTAGTGTATAGAAATGCAACAGATTTCTGTGTATTTGTAACCTGCAACTTTACCACATTCACTGAGTTCTAGTAGTTTTCTGGTAGCATCTTTAGGATCATCTATGTGTAGTATCATGTCATGTGTGAACAGTGACAGTTTAACTTCTTTTCCAGTTTAGATTCCCTTTATTTCTTTTTCTTCTCTGATTGCTGTATGTAGCTAGGACTTTCAAAATTATTTTGAATAAAACTGAGAGTGGACATCCTTGTCTTGTTCCTAATCCTAGAGGGAAAGCTTTCAGTTTTTCACCATTGAGTATGATGTTAGCTGTAGGTGTGTCATATATGGCCTTTATTATGTTGAGGTAGATTCCCTTTATGCCCACTTTTGGAGAGTTTTTAATCTTAAATGGCTGCTGAATATTGTCAAAAACTTTTAGAGTCTATTGAGATGGTTATATGATTTTTATTCTTCAATTTGTTGATGTAGTGTATCACACTGATTGATTTGCAGATACTGAAAAATCCTTACATCCCTGGGATAAATCACACTTGATCCTGTTGTAAGATTCTTTTAATCTATTGTTGAATTCGGATTGCTAATATTTTATTGAGGATGTTTGCATCTGTGTTCATCAATGACATTGGCCTGTAATTTTCTTTTTTGTGGTATCTTTATGTGATTTTGGTATCAGGGTGATTGTGGCCTCATAGAATGAATTTGGGAGCTTTCCATCCACTGCAATTTTTTGGAAGAGTTTTACAAAGATAGGTGTTAGCTTTTATCTAAATGTTTGATAGAATTTGCCTGTGAAGCCATCAGGTCCTGGACTTTTGTTGGGAGTTTTTTAAAATCACATTTTCAGTGCTGGTGATTGATCTGTGCATATTTTCTATTTCTTCCTGGTTCAGTCTTGGGAGGAGACTGTACCTCTCTAAGAAATTGTCCATTTCTTCCAGGTTGTCCATTTTATTGACATATGGTTGCTTCTGGTAGTCTCTTAGGATCCTTTGTATTTTTGTAGAGTCAGTTGTAACTTCATTTCTAATTTTATTGATTTGAGTCCTCTCCATTTTTTCCTTAATGAGCCTAGCTAAAGGTTTAGCAATTGCGTTTCTTTTCAAAGAACCAGTCTTTAGTTTTCATTGATCTTTTCTATTGTTTTCTTCATTTTTCACTTATTTCTGCTCTGATCTTTATGATTTCCTTCCACTCACTTTGGATTTTGTTTGTTCTTTCTGTATTTGTTTTAGGTGTAAGTTTAGGCTGTTTGAGATTTTTCTTGTTTCTTGAGGTAAAATTGAATTGCTCTGAACTTCCCTCCTACAACTGCTTTTGCTGCGTTCCATAGGTTTTTGATCATTGTGCTTTCATTTTCATTTATATCTAGCTGTTTTTTTGGTTTCCTCTCTGATTTCTTCAGTGATCCATTGGTGGTTTAGTACCATATTGTTTAGCATCCACCTGTTTGTATTTTTTTAATAGTTTTTTCTTCTTATAGTTTATTTCTAACCTTGTAGCATTGTGATTGGAAGAGATGCTTGATATGATTTCAGTTTTCTTAAATTTACCAAGACTCGTGGCCCAGCATGTGGTCATCCTGGAGAACATTACATATGCATTTGGAAAGAATGTGTATTCTGCTGTGTTGTGTGTGTGTGTGTGTGTGTGTGTGTGTGTGTGTGTGTGTGTGTTTTGTATTGGGGTATAGCCGATTAACAAACAATGTGATAGTTTCAGGTGAACAGCAAAGGGTCTTGGGTATTCGTATACATGTATCCATTCTCCCCACACTCCCCTTCTGCTGCTTTAAAAAAAAAATTATTGCTTACTTTTGACTGTGCTGGGCCTTTGCCACTGCGTGCAGGCTTTCTCTAGCTGTGGTGAGTGGGAGCTGCTCTTGTTGCCATGCATGGGGCTCTTACTGCAGAACACAGGCGCTAGGGCACATGGGCTTCAGTAGTTGCGGTGCACAGGCTTTGCTGCCCCACTGCATGTGCAGTCTTCCAGAGCAGGGACTGAAGCCATGTCTCCTGCATTGGCAGGAGGATTGTTAACCACTGGACCACCAGGGAAGTCCTGTTCTGTTGCCTTGGATGGAATGTAGAGCCCTCAGTGTAAAAGGGGTCCAGAGACCAAGAAGTTTGAAAACTTCTGTAGCCAACTGTGAACTGGGTGGCTGGTAGAATACTCAGTCCACTTTACTAGATAATCTAGTTTCCAAAGTGATTTCACCTGCTTTTATTTTAACCAGCAGTTTTTGAATGTCCTTGTTTTTCCACACCTTAAAAACTGACATTGTTAGTGTTTTTTTTTTTTTTCCCATCTGATGCCATTGTTAGGATATCTTACTGTGGTTTTAATTTGCATTTCTTTGAGTACAAATGAGATTGAGCATCTCTTCATATTTTTATGGACCATTTGGTTTCTGCTTATGAAAATAACTTCTTCAGATTCTCTTGGCCCTTTGTTCTTACGTTTAAATTTTAGAATCCGTTTATTATGGTTTTGCAGTCCCCCCCACAAAAACAAAAGAACCTCTTTGAGGATTTTGAGTGGAATTGTGTTAAATCAGGAGATCAATTTTGGGAAACTTGACATAACAATGGTTAAATCTTCGGAGAACTTGATATATCTATCAGCCAAACTCTTCCTTATGAAAAGATTTATAATTTTCTCCATAAAGGTTAACCCACTTTTATTCAGTTTATTTCCAGATACTTTATGTTTTATTTTTGTGATGCTTTAAACAGTATCTCTTCAGAATGTATTTTCTAGATGATTGTTGCTAGTTTATAGAAAGTATGTTTGACTTTTTACATTAATATTGGACTCGAACCTTATTCATTTCAGTTAATTTATCTCTAGATAAGTTGGCAATTTCTTTGTAGATTATAGTATCGCCTTGAAATAATAACTAATTGTCATTAACGATTTTTACAACTTTTAAGTACTTTTGCTTTATACTGGCTGGAACCTTTAAGAACACTGTTGAATCAGTGATAAAAGCCCGCTTGTCTTATTCCTGATCTTAGATAGCTCAAACAAGATCTCTGTAGATGTTTTTTATCAGAATGAATAGGTTTCCTTCTGTTCCTCCTTTGCTAGTTTTGGTTTTTGTTCATTGTTTTGTTTTGTTCCCATCACAATTAAGGAGTGAATTTTACTAAATGCATTTTCTTCATCTGTTGAATACATTGTATCTGAACTGTTCACTTGGTTTTTCTCTTTTAATCTGTGAATATAGTTTATTGTATTAATTGGTTTTAAAAATATTAATTTTGCTGTGGTCAGTTGATATTTTCAGTAGCTGATATTTTCTTTGAGAATTTTGCATCTGTGTTCAAAAATTGGTCTGTAAATTTCCTTTCTTGTATGACTTTGATGTCAGAATTATTCAGACTTCATAAAATCAGTTAGGAGTGTTTCCTCTTTTCTCTTCCCTGAAAGAAATGGTCATTGTGTAGTTCTAACTTGGTTCCTCATAAATTACTGCTCTTCCAATTTGTTGTTGTTGTTTTTTATTAGTGTTTGCTTTTATACCTTGTATTTGCCAATATCTTTATCATTTCTTCTTAAGTTTCAGATCTTTTATCTGGTATCATTATTGTTTCATCTTGAGTATAATCTTTAGATTTTCCTTTGGTGGGATCTTGGTGGTAAATTTGATTTTGAAAGTGTCTTTATTTTTACTGCCTTTTAAATTACACAGTTAACCTTGAGGAATGCCTTCACCTTACTAGGCTGAGGAAGAGGAAGTGGTTAGAGAAGTAGAAGAACCAGGAAACTTTAGTATCATAGATGATCTCTTAGAGGAGAATTTTAGGGACAGGAAGATAAGTAGTGAATAGAAGGAACCTCTGTGGGTAAAAGTACAGAAAACTGGAGTTTTTCTTATCAGCTGCCCTCTCTGGAAAGGAAGGGTGGAATTACACTTATAAAGTGTAATTACACTCCTGGATATTTTACATAAACTCTTGATTATGAACCATCCAAGGGATCGACCCAGGCTTTGTTCATCTTTGCATCTGCAATTCCTAGCTCTCCTTTGAGCTAACATATGATGAGTGATCATAAATTAATCCTCATAACTACTGAATTATGTTTTATCCCCAAGAGAGGAAGCCTTTAGAAGATAGGTAGGTAGACAGACACTTCGATTTCCTTAAACTGTGCTGTGACATTTTCCAGGTCAACTTTTTAAAGTTGTCATGATCACAGTAAGAGGAAAAGATGTTAAGAGTTTATCAGTTTTTGTCCTTATTGCATATCTACAGACCATGTAATATGATTCAGTAACTTTGTATGTAGAATATGTAGTTGTGCTTTGAGAACTTTTGTAAACAGTCCCCACATATTAAGTCATAAAGGAAGTCTCAGAAATTCCAAAGCAACTAGATGATACAGACCATGGTCTCACCCCAGGAAGCAACTGTATAAGAAGTCATAATCAAAAGGTACTTAAAAGTAAATTGAATGTTAGGAAGTTAAAATAACACTTGTAAATAACCATGGATTAGCAACTTCTTAGCAATGCATGTAATTCTTCTGCTAAATAACCCAGAGAGTAAAGAGGATATCACAGTGGAAATTACAAAATACTTAAAGCTGACCAAGAGAATGTCTGTGGTCTTTACATTCATTTCTTAGGAATCAAGGCCCAAATAAAAATCAACTAAAGATTGAATTCAAGAAACTAAAAAATGAACATGAGTATATATAGAGAAAGTAGAAGGGAATAAGAGCAGATGATTATGGTATAGGAAAGAAGATAGTAGATGTAATAAACCTAAGCTAACTTTTTGAAAGGATTAGTAAAATAGACCAACCTAGGATGACCGAATAGGAGGAAAAGGAGACGGCAAAAACATCCACTAGGAACGAAAAGCAGATAGAATTATAGATGTGGCAGAGATTTTAAAAATCATAAAAGAGAATATAATGACAGGCTTTGTCACAGTAAGTTAGAAAACTTAGATTACATGGAAAACTTTCCAGAGAAAAGAAAAATCATCTAAAATTGTCTCAATAAAAAGTAAAAGGCCTAAATATATCAATGACTGTTAAAGAAAATTGAATTGGTAGGCATAGTCCTCTACACTCTCCCTGCCCTACCACCACAAAGGCACACACAGACACATAAGGCCCAAGCAAGCACTTTTGTTAGCCCCAGGAATGTAAAGATAATTCATGATTAGAAAATGCAGGGGGATTCATGTTGATGTATGGCAAAACCAATATGATATTGTAAAGTAATTAGCCTCCAATTAAAATAAATAAATTTAAATTAAAAAATAGAAAATTTTAAAAAAAAAGAAAATGCAGGGGAAGAACTACTACGTTCACAAAATGCTTCTCAGGGAAATTTTAATGGGCACAGTTTAACCACCAAAACTATTTAGAAAGGCAAGTATTGAGAAGTGGCTTTCATCTCTTGTGCCTCTTCACTCCCTTTTCTCCTTGTCTTTTTAGCTAGCCATATCTGTTTTCTCTTTCTTTTTTTCTATATTTGTTGAAGCAAATACAAACATATTTGCAGCAACAAGATTAAATGAGGGAAAATGTGTATTTCAATAAAGACAGAAACCACATTGGCTATAATTCACCTTTATGAAAAGCAAACAAAACTTTTACCAAACAAGGTAACTTGTTCTCTTAACTCTTCTAAAAATCCTACAGCAAAAGTCATGGTTAATCATGAAACTTCAAAATGATTCCCAGAAAGTCAGGCAAAAGACAATGATCTCCAATATTATTTATATAATTCTACAGGATATAAAACAACCTAGTTATCAATGTGGCAAGGAAAATAAGAGGTGTAAGGTTTTCAAGTCTTGGCTCATGAGAGCAACACACAAATCTCTAAACTTTCTAGTGAATTGTTATTAAAGAACATTGAAAGACTCCAACAGATAGAGAGGTAAGTCACCAAGATATAATGTCTTGTACATATTGAGCATATGAACTCAGTTCTTGAAGGATAGGAGCTGAAGCAGAAAGCCCCTCCCCTCTCTACAACAGACGAGCAGTCAGCAAAGTTCTGTCGAATGTTGTGTCTTATTTATTTTTGCTTGTGCTGGCTCTTCTTTCCTGTGTCCAGGCTTTCTCTAGTTGCAGCAAGCAGAAGCTACTCTTGGTTGTGGTGCGCAGGCTTCTCATTGCGGTGGCTTCTCTTGTTGCAGAGCACGGACTTCAGTAGTTGCAGCGCTTAGGCTTGGTAGTTCCAGCATGTGGGCTCTAGGGTGTGCAGACTTCAGTGGTTGTGGCTCTTTGGCTTAGTTGGCTCTGCAGCATGTGGAATTTTCCCAGACAAGAGATCGAACCCATGTGCTCTGCATTGCCAAGTGGATTCTTATCTACTGGACCACCAGGGAAGTCCCCGTTTGTGTTTTTAATAGCCCTTGAGCTCAGAATGGTTTTTCTATTTGTAAAGTGTTGCTAAAAAAAAGAAAAATAATCAGCAACAGAGGCCATATGTGGCCCTCAGAGGCTAAGATCCTTAGATGTTTATCCTCTGGCCCTTTACCAAACAATTATGCCAACCCCTGTAGTAGCCCCGGAGTTTTCAAAGTGTGGTCTCTGAAGCAGCAGCATTCTGTAGGGACTTGCTGCAAGTGCAGATTCTGAGATCTCACCCACAAATTACTGGGCCCCATGAATTTAGAGGTAGGGCCCCAGTCATCCCTGTTTTAACACACCTTCCTGGTGACTCTGATAGGTGCTAAAGTTTGAGAATTGCTGCTGGAGGTCAGTGGCTTAATCCCACTGTAGACAGTCACCTGCTTGGCAGTCTCTCACCGGAAAGCTTCATGGGAAAGAAGAGATTCAGGGTAGGTTGTGGCCAATCAGCAGAGGATGCCCTTAAGGGAATATTTGTTATTTCAGCCTAATTACACATTGTTGACATATACAAGCTCCAGCCAATAGAAATCGTCCATCTAGTACAAATGCTCTTCCAGGGCCCCACCAGGACTTTAAATAGATCAGTGCTCAGAGTCTTGGAGAAATAACAGATGCTAAGAGGTTTTAAGGGCTTCCCTGGTGGCTCAGTGGTAAAGAATCTGCCTGCTAATTCAGAAGGCTTGGGTTTGATGGGTCAGGAATCCGCTGGAGAAGGAAATGGCAACCCACTCCAGTATTCTTAACTGGAGAATCCCATGGACATTGGAGCCTGGTGGGCTACAGTCCATAGGGGTCACAAAGAGTTGGGCGTGACTTAGTGATCAAACACACACTCATGAGATTTCACACTACTAAAATGTTTGAGTTGCATCTTTGCTGCTTTGACACCCAGTTGATAACTGTTCTCTGTTTTTCATTATCAAAATACTGTTGCATTTTTTTAACCTTTTATATGAATTCTAGGCACATTTATAATAACTATAATGTAATTTCAAGATTTTCTCAACTGACTAATAGGTCAATTAGAATTTAGGTTTCTGTTCATGAGTAGCATTCTACCTTATGTTAATAAAAATTCATTGGTATTGTGTTAAAAGTTTTCAGAGTGTTCTTGATCTTCATAAGACTGAAAAGGCAGACCTTATCTCCATTTTACAGAGAAGAAAAGTCAGGCCTGGAGTGACTTGCTCAGTCTTCCCGAACATAGTTAATAGCAGGGGTCTTCTGATTCCATCACTGTCCCAAATCCTGAATCTGGCTATGAATTTTTTTTCACATTTGTTAACCTTAAAACATAGTTTCTGGCTGGTTTGTAATTTCACCAGCCAACAAGTGCAAGAGAGAGAAAAGTTAATAATGGAATTTACTGTTTTATGAGTAAGCACTGTATTCTCTTTATCTTGCAACATTTAAAAGTGTGTATGTGAGAGAGCTCAAAGGACATGTGCACGTGCATACGGGGGAAGAAGGAGAGTTGAGAGGAGTCATCTTTTCTCTGGAACAGTTAGTCCTGTCTGACTCAGAGGTTAATCACCATAGCCACTTATCTGGTTCTTTCTCAGCAAAATTAGGAGTGTCCAGTTGGCTTGGTGATATACTGTATAAATATAAGACCAATTTATAGAGCAAAATTCATATAAGGAGAAATAGTAGAAAGAGACAGTAAACCATAGTAAGTGTGGCAATAGTTCATTAAGGTTTCTTAACAGAGGAGTGGCCAGAAATGAGCTTTGAGCTGTTTTGAACAAGTGCAAGGATGAGGCTTCAAAGTCTGCTACTTGAGATTCGCGTTGATTTCTGATGCAGCTTTCACTGGTCCTCAGCAAGATGAAAGTAATAAGGACAAGCTATTAGACAGTGTACACATATATCTCTGTAGGAGATTCATCTCTTCTTTATCTCTGTGCTTTAGTCACTGAGAGGTAAAGTGATGTCTTAGGTAGGGAGTGGGGAAGGTTTTGATATCTTGAGATACCTTCTGGGTACATCTTTAGCTTTTCCCTGTAACATCTGAAGAAAATGTCGGGGTGGGGAGTCAGTTATTAGAGATGACCAGGAAGAGCTCAGTAAATAAGGGTATGGTTGTGCAGATTTAAGTCCTTACCTTTTGTGTTGATAAGAGTTTCAGGAGATTTTGCATCATTCTTCTCTTCCTGTTACAGAGAGGGCAGCATCCTTACAAATGGAGGCTTCCCTTATAAAAGGATGACTTCTTATAAAAGGATAACTTTTTCATATAAAAGGATGACTTCTGCTCACCTTTTAGAGCTTTTCCTGTATTTGCTGTTTATTAAAAATAGCTCAAAATAATCAGTATACCAGAGAAGCATGTGTGGGGCTGTGTATTTTGCCTCCCCTCAGCTCAGTTGTCTGGGGGCTGTGTTGCAGCAAACTGTGATGTCGTAAACAGTATTGCACTTGGTCTTGTGGTCCAGGTCAAGTTTTCCTTAGCTCGAATGCTCAGTTTTCTGTTTCTCTGTCTCCTTCCTTCTCTCCCTCTCCTTGCCTTAGCCCCCTTCTCGGTCCTCTTCTGCCCCAGCTTGTCTCTTGCCTCTCTCCCTCCACCTACATAACCTCCTCCATAGTCCTCTCTCACGCTCTCTTTTCTAGCTCTCTTATTTCCACTTCTTTCTATCTAGGGATAATGTCTAACAACAGGCATCTCATATGTTTAAGTACCTGTTTTATTAATAGCAACCATTTTAATCTAAATGGAGATTTCTGATTGCAAAAATCTTCATTCCTAAAAGCTCTCCAGGAGCAGTAAGCTTTGAATTTCTTGATAAGGGACACTGTAGTGATAATACCAACAGGGGTAGGAATAATGATAATAACAGCAAGTATGTTTGATTCTTCTGCTTATGGCTAAGAATTTTCTGAGTTTTCACCACTTACCACATGTTTTCCTGGGGAAGTGGTTCTCAGAGTTTAGTCTCTGGATCCTTGGAGATGCCAAGGGCTCTTCAGGAACCCATGAGGTCAGAGCTGTTTTCACAGTGATGCTAAGAAGCCTCTTGCGTTTTTCATTTGCTCTGATTACATGGAAGCATTGGTAGGCAAAGCTGTTGCCTCCTCAGCCTGAATCAAGGTGAATGGCCAATATAGTCTTCATTGTCAGCATGCTCAGTTAAAATTTTTTTTAAGTCAATGTTATTTTAGAAAGCCTCTGATGAAGCAATAAGTTTTATTAAATCTTGACCCTTGAGTGCATGTTCTTTAAGTGTTCTGGGTAACAAAATTGAGAAGTACTCATAAAATACTTTTGTGCACTTGAGTTACCAACTAAATTAGTCATATTTTTCATGGACCACCCTTTTTATTTGAAAGAACAACTGTTAAGTAAACTGTGGTTATTCAGACTTGGGCTTTGGGGAGAAATTTTCTTGAAGGCAGACAGTAATTTCAAGCAAAACACCATATCAGTCCATTGGAGAAAGTTGACCAGTAGCTAAACTGGATGGATGGTCCTTCTGGAGGGGCAGGTGTTCCCAGGGGCCTTTTTGCTTTGAATATTGATGAATGTTTGAATAGCAGAGCTAAAATACCATTTTCTAAGGTTTATCTACAACAGAGTATGCATTAGAAAAGTAGAGACCAGATATTGAAAGCCATATCCAAGCTAACACTCTATAATACATGACTTACGGCCTCATGTTATATTTTATAGTGCTTTAAACTTTCAGGTACTTTTATATATATACATTTTTATCCAATCCTCACACAACCCTGTGAGTATCTAATGTAATTTAAAGATATGGAAATTGGGTCTCAAAGAAGGTAATTCTATGAATGTGCTTTATATTTCCCTGCCCTTTCATCTATTATCCATGAGGGCCTGAAATAAGTCAGAACAAATGGAGAGGAGATAGAATCTATATAATTTGGCAACTAACTAGGGGCAAAAAAAAATGTAGATGAAGGCAGTTTTCTGAAATATCTTCCTTGGGCACCTGGGAGGGTACCATTGCCTGAGAAAATAAAAATAGGAAAGGAAAAGATTCAGTCCACAAATATTTCCTAAAAGTCTTTTCATTGGCTCTGCTGTAATCTGCTCTGGGGGCTTCTTAGGATGTATAGACTGTGCTGTTAAGATCTCTGTACAGGAAGATACAGCATAAATGCCAGTAACTCTGATTCAAGGGGAAATGCACTAAGTGCCTTAAGAAAGGCATAGTTCAGGTCCACTAGCTATTCACAGGGAAGGAATTACTTCCGGGCCTAGGGGTAATTTTATGGAAGAGGAAGCATTTGAAACGAGTCTTACAGAATGGTAGAATTTGGATGTGCAGAGGTGGTTGTAAGGAGATGAGGAAACTTCAATTACAGGAAAATAGAGGGGGGACCGTGGAAGGAGGGTATAGAGGTATGTAGAGGTTGATGAGAACACAGCTTGTGTGTAGGTGGATAATGAGACATCATTGGCAACAATTACTCCAACTAGGGCTTCCCTGGTAGCTCAGGTGGTAAAGAATCCACCTGCAATGTGAGAGACCTGGGTTTAGTCCCTGGGTTGGGAAGATCCCTGGAGAAGGAAATGGCAACCCACTCCAGTACTCTTGCCTGGAGAACCCCATGGACCTCTGTCCATGAATGTAGCCTGGCAGGCTACAGTCCAGAGGGTCGCAAAGAGTCAGATATGACTGGGCAGCTAACACAAGCACGCACACACATTCCAGTGAACTATGGGGAATGGTGACTGCTGCATACATCATTTCCATTTTGGATTTAGTTCCTTTTCAAAAAAGACATTTGCCAAACACATGTCTTTTTAGGTACGACTTAGTTATTTCTTTACACAAAAGTTCATTTTTCGTTGACTAGGGTGAGGACTTCAAGTTCCAATAACATAATTGCTCTTCCCAGATCTTCATTTATGGCTTTAGAGAGGGTTCTGCAAAATATTTTACTATGTTCTTATTTTTTACACCCGTGGTGGCTTGTCTTGAAATAAAGCTGCAATTATTAGATAACTTTTAGTCACACTTAGAAATTCCATCAATCCTTTAAATTGCATTTTCATCTGAACTGCATCCCTGTGTCTATCTTCAAATAGCTTAGCTTTATCCTTCGGGTCTTTCTTCTCCTTTGGTATTAGTATTGGTTATCATTCACTGCAGAATTTATCTGACATGGATATTTATTACTGTTTTTCCCCTAGATAAGTCAGATAAGTATGATTCACGTGATGTTGAAAGACTACAGCAAGATGATAACTGGATTGAAAGTTACTTGGCTTGGAGGCATAATGTCGTAGATGAAACGCTGAAGATGCTTGATGAGAGTTTTCAGTGGAGGAAAGAAATGGCTGTCAATGGTAAGCTGTTCAATTTAACCTTGACTGTGTACTGTATCCCTCCCCTGCATAAATGTTACTATTTTACATGTATTGAATAGCATATTTGGAAATATTCTTGGCAGTCATCATAAATATCAGGGTACGAGGTTTTATAAAGACCCAGTAACACTTTGAGAGAAGCATCTTATAAATAAGTCTTAAAAGTAGCATTATTCACAAGGAAATCAGATTGCCAAGGAGCCAAATCACACTCACGTTATTCACTAACAGCACAGTCTCCTATTCTGTAGTTTTTTGGTTTAGAACCTTAATTAAACTAGCAGCTCAGCATCTTTACCACCAAGCCTGGAGAAAAAGAGATACTATTTGCCTGTTTTTCTCAGTTGTTGCCTGGTGTCTGCCTCTATTCCCAGGGTTGCTTGTGTTAATAGGTGCTCCATGTGGAATTACTAGATGAATAGGAATCCCCAAAATGCAAGCTTATCCCCAAGGATGCCTGTAGCCGCCTCCTCTTAACATTTTGATTTTCAAGGTCTAGTTCTAGATTGAAATTGCACCCCCTTCCCTGAAAAAAAAAAAGTTTTAAATCTTAGAGGGGATTATGTAGTAGTCTTCAAGTAAATGAAGACCTCTTTTCAGGAAAGGTTACCCATTATCTCCTCCTAAAAAATTTAACAGGAAGAAACTGGCATAACTACTGGTTTCAGTTCACTCCGTTGTGTCCGACTCTTTGTGACCCCATGTACTG
Source organism: Capra hircus (assembly GCF_001704415.2). Classification (NCBI taxonomy): domain Eukaryota; kingdom Metazoa; phylum Chordata; class Mammalia; order Artiodactyla; family Bovidae; genus Capra; species Capra hircus. Next base: position 55,401,264 of record NW_017189516.1, on the reverse strand, counting down.
CAGCACTCCAGGCCTCCCTGTCCATCACCAACTCCTGTAGGAAGTCATTGAAACTACTGGTTTCAATGAGGTTTAAAGAAGGGTTTCCTGACTGTAAGGATTATAAACTCTGGAGTGACTGAGTCTGGAGATTTAATACAAAATAGTCAACAAATAAATCCAGAGCAGATAACTCTTTCTAGTCATCATATTTGGAGAAGGAATCTCTCAGAAGGAGGGTATTTAAAAAATCATTTGATTGGAAATATAAAAACTGTAGGTAATTTGAGCAGTGAGCATTTATTAACCAAGCAAGAAATGTAAACCTGATATTCCTAAATCGTTTTAAGTACAGGATAAACCTTAAACTCAACAATAGTTTTCTCTTATATAGAATTGCTAGTTTCTAGTGGCCAATAGCAGAGATATGATGAAAGAGGGGTGAGGAAAGATAAAGACATTTTTGAGAGTTCTTAGGGAAGTACTCACGAATGACACAAAAGCCTTGGCATTTGCTGCCTTGCTGTGTTGGTTCTTGACCTTGTTAGAGAGCAGGCCTCCTGCTAAAGGATCTAGCATTTTTCTTGAAGTATTTCCCACCTGTGCCGAGATTATAAATGTGTTAGCCTCTGCTGGTTATCAGACTTTGTAGAAAAATAGACTAAAACATTTTACTAGAGAAACCATAGTAATTTCTTACATCACCTCTGAAACTATGATGTAGATATTTACTGCCATGTTCTTCCAAAATTGTCCAATAATGATATTTGTTTGCAAGTCATTATGAGAAATAAAATCAGAACATGAAAATGTGTCTACATTATAATGGCTGACATGTAAAAGGAAATGGATTTTTTCCATTTTTGTCATCTCTGTCTTTATGTAGTTTTTTCCTACTTAGTAAGAAACACTTTTTTTTTTTATCATCAGAGGTACTTTCCAAATGTTTGTAAAAGCTGTATCTTTAAAAAAAAAATAACCTTATCGTTTTCTGTACCAGAACTACTATATAATAGTAATCTGTATGTTCTAAGTATTCTCTTTAAAAGACCTCTGAGTTAGAATTACTCATTAAAGTTTGTCACCTTTTAGACCTGACCGAAGCCTCCATTCCCAGGTGGCTATTGGAAATTGGTGGCATTTATCTCCATGGTTATGACAAAGAAGGCAACAAGTTGTGTGAGTATATTTAATATATGTACTAGCTTTTCGGGATTTTGAGATGTCATCCATCTCAACTGAATTGATAATAGGCAGAACTTTCTGCGTATGAACCACATGTCAGGTTTCCTCCAGTGGGAGTGGTTGGGGCCAGGTGGACCAAGCATCAGGTACTTAGTAGTTGAATGTTCCATATAATAAAGCAGGCTGTAAAGGCCCAAATGCCACATCCCATCACACAGCCAAAATGATGTAACTCAGAGTCATTTTCTTCTTTCTAATTTACTGATATTAAAATTCAACCCAGTATCTTGATGGAGAATGTTTCTGACAGTCACTGAGGATGGCTTCTCAAGTTACCCACAGTCTTCTCCCCTTACTTCTTCCTAAATCGGTGTGAGAGTGAGGCGATCATCAGCCTGCTGTCCCAAGGTCTCCCTTGTCAGTCCTCTTTCCCCTTTGTCTAAAATGCAGCTCGGTTGGCACCAAGGCTGGGGCTCAGTGGCCGCGTCAGAGCCCCCATCCTGAGCAGTCAGCCTGCCAAAGTAGTGTGCTGCACGCTCCGTGCCCACCTCGCACGCCCAGGCGGCGGCCTGTGATCAGCTCCTGTGTCACCGCCCTCAGAGCGTTTTCCTCCCAGTGCCGACTCCTCCTGCTCAAGCTTTCTTTCCCATTTTTCTTCTTCCACATGGTGTCTCACATGTATTTCCCAGGCTCTGTTCCTCTTCTGGCCTCTTTTCCTTTCCAGCTGATGCAGCCTCCTTGGGTGATGTCAAGTACCTGGGCTCCTTCAGCCCCTGGGGACAGCGGTGACCCCAGGCTGTCCCCCAGCCACGCACCGGATCGATGGTTGGCCGCCTTCAACACAACTCAGTGCACTGCACACATCCCACCACCTTCCCTGTACTGCCCAGCTCAGGTCCACCAGCCATTGACTCTTCCCTGGACAGAGCTTCACTTGAGCCCCTCCTGATTTCCGCAGCACTTCCTCACTTCAGTCCCAACCCATCCCTACCCCAGGCCCTTCCCAGGAAGCAGCCTGCTGGGCCTCCCTCTCTGCCTCTTGCAGTCTCCCCTCTGTGCTGCTGCCCAGAGATGTTTGAAATAGGAAAATCAAAGCACCTTAGCATTTAACGCAGAGTCCTTCGAGCCCAGCTCTGTCTCTCTGTTCAGCTACTCCTCCCACTGCTCGTCACATTTTTGTCCTAGCTACCGCCACTCTCAACACTCGCCATGCTCTGCCCCCATGCACGACACCTGTTTTTGCCACCATTGTGCTTCTGTCTGGGCTTTTCTTCTGGATAAAATGTTTTTCTAGTGCTTTCTTTATTGTTAAGCACAGGGTAAAGTACTTGTAGGTTATTAGCAAATATTCCTTGTTCACCTGTATTTTCTTTCTTCCCTTGCTTACTAAGGGGGAAAGTGTATTTTCTAAGGGGGGGAATACCTTTCTGTGACTCTTTAAGATTCACAAGTATACACTGTTTCTCATTTAAAAGAAGGAAGAGATGGTTTTAATCTGAGAAACAAAATGAAATATAAATTTAAAAATGTCAAGGGAAATGAATAATATATGCATAAAATAATATTAAAATGCTATAAATATTTTTTCTTCTTTTTATCTTATGTTCTGCTTAAAGTCTGGATCAGGGTGAAGTACCATATAAAAGACCATAAGACCATATTGGACAAAAAGAAGCTTATTGCATTCTGGTTGGAACGGTATGCTAAGAGAGAAAATGGGAAGCCTGTTACAGTGATGTTTGACCTGTCAGAGACTGGACTAAATAGCATAGTAAGAATTTTTCATTAATTCTGAATCATTGTTTTATCACGACGTCATCCTCCTCTCCTGTCCTTCCTATCACCAGCCACTCAACCAAAGAAACCTATAAAATTAAGCTAATCAGGTCAGGTCATGTTTGGAATTTATTCCCCCTGCCCGGAATTGTGATTGAAGTCAAACATGGAATAGGATTTGCAAAAAACTAAACATATTTGGCATTGAAACTGTATGTTTTCTAGAAATGTTCCTTACCTGATAGGCAGGATATTGGGTGTCAAGGCTGGCAGGGTAATGAGTAGGTGTGGTAACAGTGAACTTTTCTGTCAAAGCCAGTGTCCTCTATAGCACCTCCCCTGTGCCTGGCACAGAGGAGTGCACTCCGAAAACGTGGAGCACAGCAGTGTAGCTCTCCAGCATACCATTGCCTGTTTGGCAGTGACAGGATGTTTGCTTGCGTTTTTGCATATCCAGCACTTTGTGATTTTGTTGGGGTTTCTTGTTTGCTCGTTTAAATGCGCTTTCTGTTTGATTTGGTTAGTTTTCAAACCTGGTTTTCTTCAGATGATTCTTGCCAATCTTAAAAAAATAAAGAAAACTTACCAGTCTTCCATTGGAGCCCTTAGTGCTGACTGCAAACCCTTTAGCAGTGATGGGGATTTGTTGTCTGTTTATTAGAGCTGTTGTCTCTAACACTCAAACCTGAGCTAATGCTGTGGCAGTGAAGGGGCGTTTGGGGACCCGCCTGCATCAGTGTTGAAATCTTTTTGAAAATCCAGTTGGCAAAGTATGTTAATATCTTTCAAGTGTTCGTATTCATACTCTTTGCCTGGTAATTAACTTGTGGAAACCTATTCTAAAGAAATAAACCTTGGTACAAAAAGTAAACCTTTGTGCATCAGAATTTTTTTTCAGAGTGTCATTTAAAATGGTGAAAAATTAGAAAAATTGTAAATGTCAACACAGTGAAGTGGTGAATTATGGTATATCTAATTGATGGCATATGTGTAGCTATGTACAATGGTGTTTATAAAGAATTCTTAGTAATACTGGAAAATAGCTTTTTATTTTTAGATGATAGAGGCGACAAAATTATATTGTAGTGATACCCTCACCCCAAAAAGGGAAACTTTAGACATTTAAAAAAAAAAAAGCTAGATAGAGTTTTTTTAGGCAGTAGGCCCACATTTTTTTTCATCTTTCTGTATCTCTGAGTCATTTGCCCTTGGTTCATTTTTCAATCTAGTTTCCATGTCAGTGAGTTCTAGATTACAGAGTAAATCATTTTATATCTCAAATCTAAACCAAAATGCCTAGATAAATAAATATTCCATGAAATAAATTATAATTCTGTTATCCTTTATGTATGATACTATTCTAATAATTAGTATTTAAATTAACCCAGAATCATAAAAAAAAGTTAATGTTTTTTTATTAACAAATACAGGGGCAGAGAGTTGAGCTGTCTGATAATTTTTCAAGCTACTTATATTTTATTTCATTATCTTTAATTTATAAATAAGATTTATTTGCATTACTTAGTACTTAAATCATTAATGTTTTCAAGTACTAGAATCTTACTGAATTATGTTTATATAATGTTTATATATTTTTATGTTTATACATAATAATGTTTATATATATATAATTATATATAATCCTCACAATTCACAAAAGATTTAAGTTGGCCTCTAAAGCTGTATACAGAATGGTAAGTCAAAAATTTTTTACAATTATTTATTAGAGTTAGGCCACCAGTTTGGCTTTAAGCTTGCCTGAAAGAAATGGAAACATTTAAAATTACTTAGTGGACATACTTTAAAACCTGTGTCTTAAGAGAAGTGCATCCATTCCTGATACTTGAACTAGAAGAAAAGTCTTTCATGGGTCTTCAAAGGGAAGACGTTTTACAGGATAATGAATAGCATCCTTGAAAATATCCTCACAGAACACGGAGCAATGGGTGTCATGAAACTTTTTTATGTAGTACCTACCAATATATGTATACCAGTGGCATCCTATTAAATCGACTTGAATTAGCAGTAATTTGGAATTTTATAAGCCAGGTGATTCAGTTAAATAAAAGGTATTTATTTTATTTAATACATTTTATTTATTTTATTTAATACCTTGGAAATAAAAGGTATTTCCAACAAGAATATTGGACAAGGACTTTTTAGGCAAAGTCTGGGGGCCACAGATCATGTACTAGGTAATTAAATATATAAATTTTGAGGTATTCCCTTTGATTCTTACTTTACTACAGATGATTAAACCCTGTGTACAGTAGATATAATGACTAGTTATAAAAGTATTATTATATGCTAGGGTTTATTCCATAATAAATACTTAAAATACTTAAGGATGCTTATTTTCAGTTTATGGGAGTTAAAAGATGCTATAACTCGCATGCTAGGAATAACTTTATAGACTCAGATCTCTAGGACAGCTCACCTTTTAGTAATTGATGCTTTTAAGTTTACCTGGTTGTATTTTTCATCCTACAGTCCTTACAAGATAGTTGATGAGTAAGTCATCCCATGGCCAGTGGAAACATACGAAATGAAATGATCCATGTAGATAGTATCCCTGATAACCTAATTTCATGTTGCTGTGTTCAGTGCAGTAGAACTAACAGTCAGCTATATCTCCCAGAAATTGAAGTCAATGAACAGTAGTTAAATATAAACTAAAAAAATTCTTGATTCCTACACAAGAGGAACAAAGGTTGAAGTAGATCCAGCAAACTGGTATGATCAGATTAACTGTTGTGTGAAAGATTAATAAAATATATGTTATTGACTATTATGAGGTATAGAAATTAGGTTTAAAAAAGAGATGTCAGAATTTATATACATATATGTTGCCATTCCCAGTAGTCAGGCTGTAGCCTGTGTATTTGTTCTAATAATTATTTAATTGTTCAACAGATGTTTAGAATTTTTCTATGAGAGTTCCTTTTTAGGTCCATTTTATAAAGCCACATTACCTTAGCAGCCTGAAGTATCTAACCAGTTTGAGGTAACATGAATAATGTGTAAGCATTTAATTTAACTCAATTTTTTTAACTTTTTATTTTGTGTTGGGGCATAGCCAATTAACAAACAATGTTGTGATAGTTTCAAGTGAACAGCAAAGGGACTCAGCCATATATTTAATTCAGTTTTAAGATTGATTATTTTGAGTATCTTAATGACTTAAAACCAAATTCTGGGAATATAGATACTTATTTTATGAGCTATTTTTAAAGAATTTAATAATTACCTCATTTTTATTTAATTGAGCACCCTTAGAAATACGCAATTTAAAATTTTCTAATGTGGCCATTTAAAGATTTAAATGTATATTCTTTATTTTAGGACATGGACTTTGTACGCTTTATCATCAACTGCTTTAAGGTTTATTACCCCAAATACCTCTGTAAGTAAATTTCTTGTTTATAAAAATATAGTGAAACCATAGACAATGACAATTGTGAGCTTTGTATTATTATAGCCTTTAAAACCTGAGATGTTACATTTTGGTGAAGAGCTTTAAATGTGTTAGTAGAAGTTTAAGTGCATATCCTAGTAGGTACAGGAGAAATTGTTCATAAACAATCACTGTTCTTTATAGTTTTAAGAGTATAAGTTGTAATCTGTGTTTTTATCATCCTGTAACACACACATACACAAACATAGAGAGACATAAAAACATATATATATTTCTAAGATTGTACCATTTTAATATTTTCAACTGAGAAATTAATTTTAAGTATTATTTGGAGCTTTTTACATGCAAGACACAGATGAGCAGTGTTGATAAGGTGTGATAAGCAACTCAAACATAAAATGCTCTGTTTCTATCAATTTGATATTTTTAAATTGTTACTAAGAAAACATTTGACTAGTTGGCATTTAGATTTTGTTTTTTAATTGTGAGTCTTCTGTTAGTTACCTAAATGAAGCACTCCTACATGTTATGTATTCATGTTTGATTGATTAAATTTATATGATGGTTTCCCCCTGGAGAATCAAGATGCCATCCCACATAGATAGCCAAAAACTTTTAACCCGTGTGGGATGAAAGTAAAGAGACAGGAGAGATGCAACAGGGATATCAGAAAATGGAAACTGAGGTCTGGTTGGACACACCCCTGGCAAATTCCACAGTTGGGGTCTTTGGGGACTTGTAACTCAGGTGATACTAAAGCATGAAATCCCTAAGTCATTGTATTTTTTTTTTTAAGATCAAGCCTTTTTTTCCATGGGTTTTTTAAATTATTTATTTTAATTGGAGGCTGATAACTTTACAATATTGTAGTAATTTTTGCCGACATGCTTTCACGTTAGTGTTAATGTGGAGTAAAGAGCATACAGAAAGCATGATGGTTATCAAGGATCAGTGCCACTCATAGCCCTGTGCTCTCGTGTCTTCAGAGAGAGTATTCATGAACATTTTTAGGTAAAAGGAATGTTTGGTTTGGGGAACCTGTAGGATCTGCTGTTCCTTCTGATTTCTTCCTGGATCTGGCATGTACCCTGATTCATTAAGACTTGCTGAATGGTGCCAGTCATTGATCAGTAGGGAAATACTACCCCATATTATTAGGTTTTCTTTCTTTTATGTACGAAATGAAAGAAAAATCTCTACTTGTTTATTGAAATATCCAAAGCAGTTTGTGAAGAGCCATTTTGAAGAGCACAGATATTATTACTGCTTTATAAAATACATCTAAGATTCTTTTGAGGAAACTGTTAATAAATTCATGGGTCTATATGAAGATGAATTGAACACTGTCATTCCAAATAACTATATAATGTATATATTCTAGCTTCATAATGCTTTGCAGACATTGAATTTTACAGAATCTTAGATTACTTATGCTTTAAAATTTGTCATGAAATGTAACTCTTATTTCTTAAACTATTGAATCCAGATCTTTTGAGGCAGATCTCAGATGAAGACTGAGGTATTAAGCACCAGGGTACCTCTTTTCCATGTACCTTCTTCCCTACATGTACTTTACTTGTCCTACATTAATTATTCTAGGAGGTTCCCTGTTCAGAGAAGAATGAAATTGTTTTTTGATTCATCTGAAATAGAATGAATTTTATATCAAAAGTCCCCTTTGTGAGTTCTGATTCTTTGTCACAATTGTTAATAGAGCTGTTTAATATCTTCATCTAAGTATACAACTAATATTTCTGTGTACTTTGGAATTATTGGCTTCCTAGGGCTGATAATATTAAGAAAAGTTGAAACAAGTTTTGTTTCTTAAAACATGACTTACTAAAAATGAGGACAACTGTCAAGGGTGGGTTTAATGATATAATCTCTATAAAATTGTAATTGAAACCATAAATTAGACATTGAAATCATTTTAAAGCTCAGTGGACTTTAGCACTAATACCACATGCCACATCCATAGTCTCCACTTACCCACTTAACTATTTTTTGTACTTTTCTGCAAAAAATAAAAGCTATAATGAATAAAGGAACAGGCTATTTGCCAGCGGGCAGTGATAGTGCATTTTTCATTACACATAAGCCGTCCTCCTAGGTGAACCCCTCACCATTGTGACAAGTTAGTTTACTTCTAGCACTACTCACACTGCATGGGATTAAAACTGAGTCACATATCTCAACTTCTAGTTCCATTTATATCACTAGTTTTTTTCTTGGTCAGGTATAAGTGGTACTACTATTGAGGGACTGAGCTACAATCAATGATTTTTTTTTCCCATCTTTCAGCAAAAATGGTGATCTTCGATATGCCTTGGATAATGAACGGTGAGTATATTACTTATACTTCCCTAACAGAAAATATCTGATTCCTTTTTTTTCTTCCCAATTTAGCAATATTTCTATACTTGTTTTTTAAAAAATGTTTGTATTATGCTTGGTGTATACTTTTAACAGGCTGGAGCTGGAATAGTCAAAGGCTGCTCTTAGGCAAACTGGGCTAACATTCTGTTCCCGGGCTCTGGGGACACCCTTTAGTCATGCCTAAAAACAGTTTTTAAATATTGAACCATTCAGGTAAAACTAGCCAGAAGCCTCAGTTTGTCACCTTTAGATGAGATATATCACAGAATGCAGGCCTTGGCTAGGTTTTCTCCTGGGCTTCAAAAGTTGAGCAAGAAAATGGGATGAATCTAATACTTACCCAAATCTCTATTGTCACGTGATCCTTCTGACAGTCATGATATGTTCTTTGACAAAACAAAGTTTAAACCATTGAAAAACATTCTTTACCAGCTTCAGTGTGGTTGTAAATTTAATGTTATTTTTAGAATGTGCATTTTCATCTGTGTTTGCCAAAGTCAGTTGTTACATAGAAAGCAGTACAGAAAAGCAATGAAATAAAAACGTGGTTCTTTGAAAAGTTCAACAAAATTAACAAAACTTTAGTTAAACTGATGAATGAAAAAAAAAAAACCACTCAAATTATTAAAGTCAGGAATAAAAGAAGAGACATCACTGTAGACCTTAGAGAAACTTAAAGGCTTGTAAGGGAATATTGTGAATAATTGCATACCAAGAAATTAGGTAACCTTGATGAAATGGACAAATTCCTAGAAAGACACAAACTATGAAAATGGATTCAAGATTCTGAATAAGTATAACAAAAGAACTTGAATTATTAATTTAAAAGATCATAAAAAATAGCCGAGACCCAAAATGGCTTCCCTAGTTGTTGTTCTTCAGCCACTAAGTCGTGTCCAACTCTTTGTGACCCCATAGACTGCAGCATGCCAGCCTTCCCTGTCCTTTGACTATCTCCCAGAGTTTGCTCAAACTCAAGTCCATTGAGTTGATGATGCCATCCAACCATCTCATCCTCTGTCACCCCTTTCTCCTGCCCTCAATCTTTCCCACCATCAAGGCCTTTTCCAGTGAGTTGACTTTTCCCATCAGATGGCCAAAACATTGGAGCTTCACTTTCAGCATCAGTCCTTCCAGTGAATATTCAGGGTTGATTTCCTTCAGAATGGACTGGTTGGATCTCCTTGCAGTCCAAGGGACTCTCAGGAGTCTTCTCCTGTGTCACAATTCAAAAGCATCAATTCTTCAGCGCTCAGCCTTCTTTATAGTCCAGCATTCACATCCATACATGACTACTAGAAAAACCATAGCCTTGACTAGACGGACCTGTGTTGGCAAAGTAATGTCTCTCCTTTTCAATATGCTGAATAGGTTTGTTATAGCTTTCTTTCCAAGGAGCAGTGTCTTAATTTCATGGCTGCAGTCACCATCCACAGTGATTTTGGAGCCCAAGAAAATAAAATCTGTCGCTGCTTCCACTTTATCTCTTTCTGTTTGCCATGAAGTGATGGGACAGATTCTATGGTCTTAGCTTTTTAAATATTGAGTTTTTGTTTGTGTACTTAGAAAACAAGTCTTTTATTTGGCAGAGTATATAATTTTGAATTAGTCAAATATAACCATTTGGATGTTGAGTTTTAAGCCAGCTTTTTCACTTTGTTCTTTCACCCTCATCAAGAGGCTTTTTAGTTCCTCTTTGCTTTCTGCCATAAGGGTGGTATCATCTGTATATCTGAGGTTGTTGCTGTTTCTCCCAGTAATCTTGATTCCAACTTGTGATTCATCCAGCCCAGCATTTCGCATGATGCACTCTGCATATAAATTAAATAAGTAGGGTGACAATATACATTCTTGTTATACTCCTTTCCCAATTTGAAGCAGTCTGTTGTTTTCATGTCTGGTTCTAACTACCACTTCTTAACCCACTTACAGGTTTCTCAGGAGGGAGGTGACGTGATCTGGTATTCTCATCTCTTTAAGAATTTACCACAATTTGATTTGATCCACACAAAGGCTTTAGCATAGTCAGTGAAGCAGAAGTAGATGTTTTCCTGGGATTCTCTTGCTTTTTCTGTGATCAGTGGATGTTGGCAATTTGATCTCTGGTTCCCTTGCCATTTGTAAACCCAGCTTGTGCATCTGGAAGTTCTAGGTTTACGTACTGCTGAATCCTAGCTGGAAGGGTTTTGAGCATAACCTTACTAGCATATGAAATGAGCACAGTTGTATGGTAGTTTGAACATTCTTTGGTATTGCCTTTCTTTAGGATTGGAATGAAAACTGACCTTTTCCAGTCCTGTGGCCACAGCTTTATTCTTAGTAGTGCTTCCTGAGACCTACTTGACTTCACACTGTGGAAATGTCTGAGTCTAGGTGAATGACCACACCATCATGGTTATCTTGGTCTTTAACACCTTTTTTGTACACTTCATCTGTGTATTCTTGCCGCATCTTCTTAATCTCTTCTGCTTCTGTCAGGTCCTTACTGTTTTTGTCTTTTATCATGTCCATCCTTGCATGAAATGTTCCCTTAATATCCCCAGTTTTCTTGAAGAAATCTCTAGTCTTTCCCAGTTAATTGTTTTCTTCTGTTTCTTTGCACTGTCTATTTTAGAAGGCCCTCTTATCTCCTTGCTATTCTCTGGAATTCTGCATTCAGTTGGGTATATCTTTCCCTTTCTCCCTTGCCTTCCTCATCTCTTTTTTTTTTAAATATTTTTTTTATCAGCTTTGTTTTTATTCTCCTCAGCTATTTGTAAAGCCTCCTCATATGATCACTTGGCCTTCTTGCATTTCTTTTTCTTTGGGATGGTTTTGGTCACTGTCTTCTGTACAGTGTTATGAACCTCCATCCATAGTTCTTCAGGCACTCGCTACCAGATCCAATCCCTTAAATCTGTTCATCACCTCCACTGTATATAATCATAAGGAATTTGACTTAGGTCATACCTGAATGGCCTACTGATTTTCTGTGCTGCTGCTGCTGCTAAGTCACTTCAGTCATGTCCAACTCTGTGCAACCCCGTAAACGGCAGCCCACCAGGCTCCCCCATCCCTGGGATTCTCCAGGCAAGAACACTGGAGTGGGTTGCCATTTCCTTCTCCAATGCATGAAAGTGAAAAGTGAAAGTGAAGTCGCTCAGTTGTGTCCGACTCTTCACTACCCCATGGACTGCAGCCTACCAGGCTCCTCCGTCCATGGGATTTTCCAGGCAAGAGTACTGGAGTGGGGTGCCATCGCCTTCTCCAACTTTCCTCAAATTTAATTCTGAAATTTGCAATAAGGAGCTCATAATCTGAGCCACAGGCAGTTCCAGGTCTTGTTTCTGTTGACTATATAGAGCTTCTTCTCTTTGGCTGCAAAGAATATAAATCAGTCTGATTTCAGTATTGACCATTCGGTGATGTCCTTGTGTAGAGTTGTCTCTTAGGTTGTTAGAACAAGGTATTTGCTTCACTAGTAAATTCTACTAGACCTGTATAGAAGAATCAATACCAACTCTTCTGAAATTCTTCCAGAAAATATAAAACATGTCCCAACTCATTTTATGAGGCAAGTATATCCCTAATTTCACACATCACAGGAAAAGAAAACTAGAGTCTAATATTCCTAATGAATATAAATGAGCCAACCCTCAAGAAAGTATTAACAAACTGAATCTAGCGAGCATGTGAATGGTATTGTATGCTATGATCAAGTGGGATTTGTTTCAGGAATGCAAAGTTGGTTCAACATATGAAAATAAACCAGGTATTCAACATATTAATAAAGGGAAAAAAAACACATGATAATTTTAATAGACACAAGAAACACTTGAGAAAATTCACTACACTCTCCTGATCATAGTACCCAAGAAACTAGGAATAGAAGGCAGAAAGAGTTGGAATGTCTGAAAAGTTAGTGGGGATCACAGTAGTTGACACAAGACTACTCCTACTTCTGATACCAACTGTAATGTAAAGGGGTTTCCAAAACCACCCTTAGGTTTACTCTGGTCACTCACAGAACTCACTGAAAGGTGTTATACTCAGCTATAATTTATTACTAAGAAAGGATTCAGATTAAAATCAGCCAAGGAAGAAAAACATATGGCAGAATCCAGGAAAGTACCAAATGTGAAGTGCATTACTTTCCCACCATCAGTACATGACAATGCTCGTAGAGTGTTGCCAACCAGGAAAGCTCACCCAAACACTGACGTTCAAAGTTTTTATTGGAGCTCCATTACTTAGGCCTGACCAGTTTATCACATGGTTCATCTCACTCTCCAGTCTCTCCAGAGGTCTACAGATACTGTGTGACCCAAAGCCCCCAAACTAATTCATGTTGTTCCACTGTGACTCAAGGCATATAGGCAAACAAACACACTCCAACAGACATGAAGATTACTTCTGAAAGCTGAGGATAAAGGCCAGACCTTTCTTTGGGTAAAGTTAATTCTTCACAGAAGAGAATTTCCTCACCCTGATAAAGGACATCTGTGCAAAACTTCATCTTTGAAACCCCCCAGTTAGCATCATGCTTAGTGAAAGAATCAATACTTTCCCCCTTAGATCAGGAGCCAGATAAAGTTGTCAGCTCTTACCACTTAGATTTTCAGGGCACTTAGGCAAGAAAAAGAAAAACCATCCAGATTGGAAAAGAAGTCATACTATTCATATTTGCAGCTGATATCTATATGGAAAATTTTAAGAAATACAAACCATACATACACAGAAGCCTGTTAGAACCAGTAAACAGGTTCAGCAAGGTGACCTGATGCAAAGTCAATACATGAAACCAATTGTGTTTCTATGCGTTAGCAATGAATAACCCAAAATGATATTATATAATCATTCCAGTTGTAATAGCATCACAAAGAATAAAATACTTAGAAATAAAAATAACAAAAAGTTGAAAACTCATACACTGAAAACTGTAAAACACCACTGAAAGGAATTCAAGATCTAGGTAAATATTCATGTCTTATTCATGGATTAGAAGACCTATTGATTACTAAGATGGCAGTGCTTCAAAGTTGATTTACAGATTCAGTGCAGTTTCTGTCAAAATCCCAACTGCTGCCCCCATTTTTTTTTTCTTAAACAGATTCGGACAAGTTTGTCCTTAAATTCATATGGAGATGCAAGAGACCCAGAGTAATAAAAATAGTCTTGAGTAAGAACAGTGATTTACTGTTCTCAAGGCAAGAATACTGAAGTGGTTTGCCATTCAAAGTTGGCGTAAAGCTCAACATTCAGAAAATGAAGATCATGGCATCTGGTCCCATCACTTCATGGCAAATAGATGGGGAAACAGTGGGAACAGTGTCACACTTAATTTTGGGGGGCTCCAAAATGACTGCAGATGGTGACTGCAGCCATGAAATTAAAAGACGCTTACTCCTTGGAAGAAAAGTTATGACCAACCTAGATAGCATGTTGAAAAGCAGAGACATTACTTTGCCAACAAAGGTCCGTCTAGTCAAGGCTATGGTTTTTCCAGTGGTTATGTATGGATGTGAGAGTTGGACTGTGGAGAAAGCTGAGTGCCGAAGAATTGATGCTTTTGAACTGTGGTGTTGGAGAAGACTCCTGAGAGTCCCTTGGACTGCAAGGAGATCCAGCCAGTCCATTCTGAAGATCAGCCCTGGGATTTCTTTGGAAGGAATGATGCTAAAGCTGAAACTCCAATACTTTGGCCACCTCATGCGAAGAGTTGACTCATTGGAAAAGACTCTGATGCTGGGAGGGATTGGGGGCAGGAGAAGAAGGGGACGACAGAGGATGAGATGGCTGGATGGCATCACTGACTCGATGGACGTGAGTCTGAGTGAACTCCAGGAGTTGGTGATGGACAGGGAGGCCTGGCGTGCTGCGATTCATGGGGTCGCAAAGAGTCGGACACAACTGAGCGACTGAACTGAACTGAAGAACAGTGAAATTGAGGAACTCACACCTCTTGATTTTATTAATTTTTAAACAATTTTAAACTATTTTTAAAATAGTTAAACTATTTTTAACTATGTTTAGATGATTTTTTTTAATTTTTATTTTTTAAATTTTTGGCTGTGCTGGGTCTTCTGCTATCTGGGCTTTTCTCTAGTTGCAGAGAATGCGGGATACCCTTCAGTTGCAGTGCGTGAGCCTCTGATTGTGGTGACCCCTCTTGTTGTGGAACACTGGCTCTAGATAAGCCACCTTTAGTAATCATGGCACACAGGCTTAGTAGTTTCAGCTTTTAAATTTTAGAGCACTGGCTCATTAGCTGTGGTACATAGGCCCAGTTGCTCCGTGGCATATGGAATCCTCCCAGGCTAGAAATCGAACCTGTGTCCCCTTCATTGGTGGATTCTTATCCACTGCACCACCGGGAAAGTCCATCTCTTGATTTTAAAATTCACTATAAAAGCATTAAGACATTGTGGTGTGAATATGATAATAGAAATAAAGACCAGTAAAATAGAATTGAGAGTCCAGAAATAAATCCTCACATTTATGATTGATTTCTTGACCATAGTGCCAAGACAGTTAAGTGGAGAAAGATTAGCCTTCTAAACAAATGATACTGGGACAACTAATATCAGCATTCAAAAGAATGAAGTTGGACCTCTACCTTCCATCATCTAACAAAATGAACTCTAAATGGATCAGAGTTGAAACTATAAACTTGTTAGAAAAACCATAGGGGTAAATCAGTGTGACCTTGGAGTAGACGGTGGTTTCTTAGGTATGACCCCCAAAAAGCACAAGCAACAAAGGAATAGATATATTGTACTTCATTAATATTGAAAACTTTTGTACCTTAAAGGACACCATCAAGAAGGTAAAAAGACAATTCTCAGAATGGAAGAAAATATTTACAAATCAGACATCAGAAAAGGGACTTGTGAGTAGAATATATAAATAACTTTTATAATGCAACAATAAAATGACAAGTGGCCCAGGTGAAAAGGACAAAAGATTTTAATAGATTATTTTGCCAAAGAAAATATGTAAATGGGTGATAAACCCATAAAAGCTGCTCAACATCATTAGAGAAATGCAAATTAAGACCAAATGAGATACTACTTCACACCTACTAGGATGGCTGTAATCAAAAAGACAGAATAAAGTAACAAGTGTCCATAATGATGTGGAGAATTTTGAACCCTCATACACTGTGGGTGAGAATGTTAAATAGCACAGCCATTTAACAGTTGCCATTCCTCAAAAAATTAAATACAGAGTTATCATGTGACCTAGCAATTTCACTCCTAGGTGTATGCCCCAGAGAACTGAAAATGTGTGTCTACACAAGGAGTTCTACACAAAGGTTCATAGTAGCATTATTCATAATAGTGAAAAGTGGAAATAATCCAAAGTTCATCAGTTGATGAATGGATAAACAAATGTTCAGTTCAGTGGCTCAGTCATATCTGACTCTTTGCAACCCCATGGACTGCAGCACACCAGGCTTCCCTGTCCATCACCAGCTCCTGGAGCTTGCTCAAACTCATGTCCATCAAGTCAGTGATGCCATCCAACTGTCTCATCCTCTATCATCCCCTTCTCCTCCCACCTTCAGTCTTTTCCAAGCATCAGGGTCTTTTCCAATGAGTCTGTTCTTTGCATCAGGTGGCCAAAGTATTTGAATTTCAGGTTCAGCATCAGTCCTTCCAATGAATATTCAGGACTGATTTCCTTCAGGATGGACTGGTTGGATCTCCTTGCAGTCCAAGGGACTCTCAAAAGTCTTCTCCAACACCACAGTTCAAAAGTATCAATTCTTCAGCATTCAGCTTGCTTTATAGTCCAATTTTCACATCCATACTTGACTACTGGAAAAACCACAGCTTTGACTAGAAACCTTTGTCAGCAAGTAATGTCTCTGCTTTTTAATATGCTGTCTAGGTTGGTTACACCTTTTCTTCCAAGGACCAAGCAGCTTTTACTTTCATGGCTGCAGTCACCATCTGCAGTGATTTTGGAGCCCAAGAAAATAAAGTCTGTCACTGTTTCCATTGTTTTCCCAGCTATTTGCCATGGAGTGATAGGACCAGATGCCATGATCTACATTTTTTTAATATTGAGTTTTAAGCCAACTTTTTCACTCTCCTCTTTCACTTTCATCAAGAGGCTCTTTAGTTCCTCTTCACTTTCTGCCATAAGGGTGGTATCATCTGTGTATCTGAGGTTATTGATAATAACAAATGCTAATAAACAGTAAATAAACAGATGTTATATAACCATAAAATGAAAAATTATTCAGCCATAAAATGGAATTAAATATGATACATGCTCCATTACAGATGATCCTTAAAAACATGCTGAGTGAACAAAGCTAGTAGGAAATAAAAACTCATATTTATAAAAACATAGTTACAAAAACAGGCAAATCCATAAAGACAGAAGCTAGATTAATGGTTGTCAGGGAGAAAGGAAGATGAGAGATTGCCCATGGGTGGAGATTTCTTTTTGGGTGATGAAAATGTTCCAAAATTAGATAGTGGTGATGAGTTCCACAACTCTGAATATACTAAAGAAAAATCATTGATGAGTATATGTTAGTGAATTTTATGGTATGTAAGTTTTATTTCAATAAAAGCTGTTATGAAAAGTCAGCTTTATAGCACTTCAGTTACTTTCAAGTACCATAGCTTCAGACATGCCAACTCAGATTTTTTGAATTGAAATTAATGAAAATGTAAATGTTATGTAGAAATTTTTAAACATAATTAGCCAAAATAAAAATGCAGTTTTCTGAACTACTGTTTAATGTTCATTATCATGCTGTTTTATTTCCTGACTTTTTCATTGATGCTTTTGCAAATTTAATTCAGGATTTCTCTTTTAATTCCATTAAAATGTGCTTAGGAACTCATGATGGAAAGAAGGTTAAAAAGTTTATCAAAATCGCATGATAGAACAAAATTGTAGTTACAAAATAGCTGTATTTGATAATTTTATTCTTGAAGATTCTATAATATCGTAACTCTTAAGCTGCAGGGCTTAGGAGAAAGGCACAGAAGTTTAAGGTTAGGGTGGAAAAGTCTGAGTCTGGCTCACACACATAAGAGAAGGGATTTTTCTTTCTCTTCCTGACTTCCCATTTTAGAAGATTTTTCAGATTGGGGATTTATCAGAGAAGCATAAGGCAAATGACTCTTCCCGTACTGTTGTACAGGTAGTGAATCACAATGCATTTTGATTCATTGTCTGGAAATCTTAGAAGTCGGGATCATTGATGGATTTGTTCAGAGGCCAAAACCATAAGTTTGTTAATGAACATCAAAGTAATTTAATTCTCCAGAATCTTCCTGGAACATTTGAAACCCATAAGGCACAGTTAAAGTATAAATGCCTACAGGGATTCAATTCAGTTCAGTTGCTCAGTTGTGTCCGACTTTGTGGCCCCATGGACTGCAGCACACCAGGCTTGCCTGTCCATCACCAACTCCTGGAGCTTGCTCAAATTCATGTCCATCGAGTAAGTGATTCCATCCGACCATCTCATCCTCTGTCGTCCCCTTCTCCTCCCACCTTCAATCTTTTCCAGCATCAGGGTCTTTTCCAATGAGTCAGTTCTTCGCAAAAGTATTGGAATGGCCAAAGTATTGGGGTTTCAGCTTCGGCATCAGTCCTTCCAAAGAATATTCAGGACTGATTTCCTTTACGATGGACTGGTTGGATCTCCTTGCAGTCCAAGGGACTGTCAAGAGCCTTCTCCAACACCATAGTTCAAAAGCATCAATTCTTTGGCATTCAGCTTTATTTATAGTCCAACTCTCAGATCCATACATGGCCGCTGGAAAAACCAGAGCTTTGACTAGAGACCTTTGTCAGCAAGTAATGTCTCTGCTTTTTAATATGCTGTCTAAGTTGGTCATCGTTTTTCTTCCAAGGAGCAAGCATCTTTTAATTTCATGACTGCCATCACCATCTGCAGTGATTTTAAACCTCAAAAAAATAGTCTCTCATTGTTTCCATTGTTTCCCCATCCATCTGCCATGAAGTGATGGGAACAGATGTCATGATCTTAGTTTTCTGAATGTTGAATTTTAAGCCAACTTTTTCACTCCTCTTTCACTTTCATCAGGAAAGTGAAACTTTAGTTCTTCTTCACTTTCTGCCATAAGGGGTTAGAGAATGTGAATATAATTATCATGCCATGGAAAAATACATATTAACAGATTTTAGCCCAAACTAATCTCAGAGGACCTACATTAGCACATACGGTAAGTAAATCGAGAAAGAGAATGAAAGGAATTTAATACAGTGATTGTCTTTTTCTTCAGCTGCTTTCAAAATTGTGAAAACCTGGCTTGGTCCAGAAGCAGTGAGTTTGTTGAAGTTTACGAGTAAAAATGACATCCAAGACTATGTCAGTGTAGAATACCTGCCTCCTCACATGGGTGGAACTGTAAGTACAGTACCTAAAACCTGTTTTTAAAATAAGACTGGGACATGACACATGAGGCTGTATTCTTTCCTCAACAGAAACAGAAAAGCAATATCTAAATAGCCTAAGAAAAATTATAGATACTCTAAAATAGAAACCAGAGTTATAGACATTTTTTATTAAACATCTTGAGTTGTTATTTTTGAATAGGTCAAGTTTTTATATGATTTTAAACTGAAAGATACTCAGTAAAAGTATTCAGAAACAAGTATTCAGTAAAAAGTCTTTGTACTGCTGTGGCTACCATCCTGTTCTCTCTAGTTTAATTCTTTTTTTTTTTCCCCAGGGATCTGTGTTACCTATATAAAAAACTATACTAAATATGTAATATATAAACAACTATAGTATTCATATATATATATATATATAAAATTCTTTTTCCCTCCCATCATGGTTTTAACCAAGTAGTGTATTTATACACTATTGTGTGTGCTGCTTTTTGCTTCACAAAATCTCTTAGAAATCATTCAAAATCATCATGTGATAAGCTGTCTTGTTCTTGTTTGTGGCTGCATAGTGGCTGCATTACACTGTCTAGAGATAACCCATAAATTGTTTAATGAATGACTATAAATCACTTAATTGCCTTTTGATGTCTCTTTAGTTTGATTTCAGTTATTTACTGTTGAACAGTTTTTAATTTAAAAGTTAATATATACTATAATATTTTTTGGAAATGATCTTACTACTTACAAATAAGAGACCAGAAGTAAGTAGAAATGTGTTAAATTTTTAGTACTCCATAGCAATGAAACATAATTGGATAATGACTTTAAAAAAAAATAAACTGAAACCTATGGATTTTGTATGCTTTAGGTAAATTTGATTGGTAATACTTCAGTTATTTGACTTTGGCAATCTACTTTGTACTGGCAAAATTACGTTCAACTAGAATCAAAGGAGTAGCAAAATGAAAAGTTTTTGTATATCCTTTTCTGTGTTTTCTTTCATTGGAAAAAAACCTTGAATTGGTAATTTCGGGGGGAAGTTATCAACCTTTTGTTTGTACAGTACATTTGGAACCTATGAAAGACTGGATAAAATATCTGAACCAAAATTGACTCTCCACGAGAGTGGTATATTATACAGAAAGTTCTCAGCAGCTTTTGGCAACCAGCTAAGGATGATTCTAAGAAAAGAAAGGAAGAATAGTATGAGGTCCCTGCTGCTGCTGTTTCTAAGTTGCTTCAGTCGTGTCCGACTCTCTGCAACCCCATAGACGGCAGCCCACTAGGCTCTTCTGTCCCTGGGATTCTCCAGGCAAGAATACGGGAGTGGGTTGCCATTAATACTTATGAACTGAGACTCAAATTTATTTTAAAAGATATAAAATGTATATATCCTTATGTCTGAGACTGTTTCCAGACTATCATAACTGGACATAGTCCTACAGAGAACTCCACAACACTTCAACTCACTGCAAAGGAAATTGGGTGGGATGAGGGTAACAAAAATAGAAATTTTTTCATATAGAGACATGCTCAACTATTTCTTCAGCCAAACTGAACCTTAAACTGGTTATGAGTATCTTGATTCCTAGACATCTGAAAAACCAAATGAAAAGTGTCTTATTACTGAACAATGGTCATTAAAGATGATTTCAAAGATGTTTCTTTTTCTTCCCCTAAATATTGAATTATTTCTGTATTTTTTTTAACATTTGTTGTCAGTTTCAGGTGTTCATCAAAATGAATGAATCAGTTGTACATATATCCATCCTGTTTCAGATTGTTTTCCCATATCGGCTATTGCAGAGTATTGAGTTCCCTGTTCTATATAGTAGGTTGTTTTTATTAGGTTGGTGCAAAAGTAATTGCAGTTTTGCATTGTTGAACTTTGCCATATTTTTAATATATATATTTTATTGAAGTATAGTTGACTTACAGTGTTTCAGGTGCACAGCAAGGTGATTCAGTTATACAAATACACATATATTATTTTGAAATTATTTTGCATCATAGGTTATTACAAGATATTGACTATAGTTCCATATGCTACACAGTAAAACTTTGTCACTTATTGCATATTTATTTTTTAATTAGAAATCTAGTATTCTAGTCATACTAAGTCAAACAGGAAGAATCAAAATGTCATAATTTTTCATATAAATTTATTTATTTTAATTGGAGGCTAATTACTTTACAATATTGTATTGGTTTTGCCATACATTGACATTAATCCGCCACAGGTGTACATGAGCTCCCCCTCCTGAACCCCCCTCCCACCTCCCTCCCCATCCCATCTCTCTGGGTCATCCCAGTGCGCCAGCCCCAAGGAACCTGTATCATGCATCGAACCTGGACTGGCGATTCGTTTCATATATGATAATATACATGTTTCAATGCCATTCTCCCAAATCATCTCACCCTTGCCCTCTCCCACAGAGTCCAGAAGACTGTTCTATACATCTGTGTCTCTTTTGCTGTCTTGCATACAGGGTTATCATTGCCATCTTTCTAAATTCCATATATATGAGTTAGTATACTGTGTTGGTGTTTTTCTTTCTGGCTTACTCCACTCTGTATAATAGGCTCCAGATTCATCCACCTCATTAGAACTGATTCAAATGTATTCTTTTTAATGGCTGAGTAATACTCCATTGTGTATATGTACCACAGCTTTCTTATCCATTCATCTGCTGATGGACATCTAGGTTGCTTCCATGTCCTGGCTATTATAAACAGTGCTGCGATGAACATTGGGGTACACCTGTCTCTTTGAATTCTGGTTTCCTCGGTGTGCATGCCCAGCAGTGGGATTGCTGGGTCATATGGCAGTTCTATTTCCAGTTTTTTAAGGAATGTCCACACTGTTCTCCATAGTGACTGTACTAGTTTGCATTCCCACCAACAGTGTAAGAGGGTTCCCTTTTCTCCACACCCTCTCCAGCATTTATTGCTTGCAGACTTTTGGATCACAGCCATTCTGACTGGCGTGAAATGGTACCTCATTGTGGCTTTGATTTGCATTTCTCTGATAATGAGTGATGCTGAGCATCTTTTCATGTGTTTGTTAGCCATTTGTATGTCTTCTTTGGAGAAATGTCTGTTTAGTTCCTTGGCCCATTTTTTGATTAGGTCATTTATTTTTCTGGAATTGAGCTGCATAAGTTGCTTGTATATTTTTGAAATTAGTTATTTGTCTATTGCTTCATTTGCTATTATTTTCTCCCATTCTGAAGGCTGTCTTTTCACCTTGCTTATAGTTTCCTTCGTTGTGCAGAAGCTTCTAATTTTAATTAGGTCCCATTTATTTATTTTTGCTTTTATTTCCAGTGTTCTGGGAGGTGGGTCATAGAGGATCCTGCTGTGATTTATGTCGGAGAGTGTTTTGCCTATGTTCTCCTCTAGGAGTTTCATAGTTTCTGCTCTTACATTTAGATCTTTAATCCATTTTGAGTTTGTTTTTGTGTATGGTGTTATAAAGTGTTCTAGTTTCATTCTTTTACAAGCAGTTGACCAGTTTTCCCGGCACCACTTGTTAAAGAGATTTGTCTTTTTTCCATTGTATATTCTTGCCTCCTGTGTCAAAGATAAGGTGTCCATAGGTGCATGGATTTATCTGTGAGCTTTCTATTTTGTTCCATTGATCTATATTTCTGTCTTTGTGCCAGTACCATATACTATCCTGATGACTTTGGCTTTGTAGTAGAGCCTGAAATCAGGCAGGTTGATTCCTCCAGTTCCATTCTTCTTTCTCAAGATTGCTTTGGCTCTTTGAGGGTTTTTTGTATGGCCATACAAATTGTGAAATTATTTGTTCTAGTTCTCTGAAAAATACTGTTGGTAGCTTGATAGGGATTGCATTGAATCTATAGATTGCTTTTGGTATTATACTCATTTTCCCTATATTGATTCTTCTGATCCATGAACACAGTATACTTGTCCATCTATTAGGGTCCTCTTTGATTTCTTTCACTGGTGTTTTATAGTTTTCTATATATAGGTCTTTTGTTGCTTTAGGTAGGTATATTCCTAAGTATTTTATTCTTTTCGTTGTAATGGTGAATGGAGTTGTTTCCTTAATTTCTATTTTCTCATTATTAGTGTATAGGAGTGCAAGGGATTTCTGTGTGTTGATTTTATATCCTGTAACTTTACTATATTCATTGATTAGCCAAAATGTCATAATTTTTTAGGTTCATAAGTTTTCTAAAATATATATATATATATTACACATTTACATATGTGTATACAAAAGTTTTTCTACTATACTTGATAAAGGCTTGAGAAAGAGTATCCAAAAAAAAAAGATGGAAAAAATTAGAGAACATAAACTAAATGAAATGGGAGCCCTGAATATAAAATAGAAAAAGTGAAATAAACTAGATAAAACTAAAAGATCATCATATAGTCGAGTTGTTTTTAAACATGACTGCTCATTAGAAACATATCTGGAGCTCTGGTGAGAAAAAGAAATACCTGAGCATTTGTATTTTTCAGAAAGTCTCAAGATAATTCTGATATCCATCTGGATTTTAAAAAGTGATTACAAGTTTTTTTCTGTTAGATCCTAGTTTTGGTGATATAGAGGTCTATTGTTTTTCTGTTGGCCAATCATGATACAGTGGTATTAAGTGAGTAATCACAAAAGTAAAATATGTTTATCAGTTTTCACAGTCAATAGCCAGACAAAAAATAAAAGTTAATTAAAATTGCAAGCCATAATGGGAACATGATTAACTTAACAATATAAAATAGTTACATACAACTGGGGGGAGGGGTTCCAAGCAGAGTGATGTGGTAACTAGAAGTACATACATGCACATGTTTTCATCCACCCAGCCAGTCTGAGTCTTTTGGTTGGTGCATTTAATCTATTTACATTTAAAGTAATATCAATATGCATGATGTTGTCAAAAGCTTTTTCTGCATCTACAAAGTTAATTATTTGGTTTTTATTCTTCTGTTTGTTAATATGGTATATCACACTAATTAATTGGCTTGCATTGAAGAATCCTTGCATCCCTGGGATAAATCCCACTTGATCATGATGTATTGTTGGGTTTGGTTTGCTAGTATTTTGTTGAGGATTTTTGCATCTGTTTATCTGTGATATTGGCCCATAATTTTCTTTTTTTGTGCTTTTTCTGATTTTGATATCAGAGTGATGAAAATCTTTTACAAGGTGTTTGAGAGTTTTCCTTCCTCTGCAGGAGTTTCAGAAAAATAGGTGATAACTCTTCTCTAAATGTGAGATATAATTCACCTTTGAAGTCATGTGATCCTGGACTTTGTTGAGAGTTTTTAAAATCACAGTTTCAATATCACTTGTTATTGGTCTGTTCACATTTTCTAGTTTGTTCTAGTTCAGTCTAAGAATTTGTCCATTTCTTCTAGATTGTCTGTTTTATTGGCACTTGTAGTAGTGTAGTAGTAGTCTGTCATGATCCTTTGTATTTCTGTGGTGCTTATAATAATTTATTTTTCATTTGTAATTTTATTGATTTGAGCCCTCCCTTTTTTTCATGATGAGTCTGGCTAAAAGTTTATCAATTTTGTGTATCTTTTCAAAGACCCAGCTTTTAGTTTCTTTTTTTTTTTTTTTTAAGAGGAAACTTTTATAAAGGAGAAGAGGCAGTTGCGAGGGGCTGTTATAAACAAAAAGTCCATTGGAGGAAACTGGGAGTTCAAAGTGCAGTGGCTTTTCATTGAGTTGTGACAGTCTCTCATTGGTTGAGCTGTTGTCTGGCTTCCTGTTGCTAGTGGTGGTAGTAAAGTAGTGTCACTTCAAAATGCAAGGTAACATCTCTTCTTGCTGGGATCTGTATTGCGATCCAGCGGTACATGTGTGAGTGCTCCCCCTGCTGGTCACCCGACAACATTCTGGTGAGATTTTCCTTTCCTGTTCACATTTCTCAAGTTTCATTCTCCTTGCATTATATTGCAGAATTTCCTTTCTTTTACATTTTATGTCTATACTGTCTTTTACTTATCTGTTCATCTATTGATGAACTGTTGGGTTGTTTCCATGTTTTAGCTATCAAACATCTATTTGGGACCCTGCTTCTGATTCTTTTGTATAGATACCCAGAAGTAGAATTGCTCCATCATACAGTAATTCTATTTTTAATTTCCTGAGGAGCTGCCATCCTGTTTTCCAATGGCTGTGCCATCTTACATTTCTTCCCAACAGTGCATAGAAGTCCTTCCAATTTCTCCACATTCTTGTCTTCACTTGTTGTTTTCTATTGCTTTGATAGGAGCTATCTTAATGGCTGCAAGATGTTTGTCTCCATTTCATTTATTTCCACTCTGATCTTTATGATTTTTCTCCTTATGCTAACTTTGGATTTTATTTGTTCCTCTTCCCTAGTTGCTTCAGGTGTAACTTTAGGTGGTTTATTTGAAATTTTTCTTGTTTTCTGTGGTAAGATCATATTGCTGTTAACTTCCCTCGTAGAATTGCATTTGTTGGTTCGCATAGGTTTTAGATTGTCATGTTTTCATTGTCATTAGCCTCTAGGTATTTTTTTTTTATTCTGTCTTCGATTTCTTCAGTGATCCATTGGTTTAGTGACATATTGTTTAGCCTTCACATGATTGTGTGTGTTTTTTTGCTTACAGTTCTTACATGTAATTTAATTCTAATCTTACAATGTTGTGGTCAGAAAAGATGCTTCTTATGATTTCAGTTTTCTTAAATTTACCAAGGCTTGATTTGTGGCCCAAGATATAATGTATTCTAGAGAATGTTCCATGTGCTCATGAGAAGAAAGTGTATTCTGCTGCTTTTAGATGGAGTGTGCTGTAAGTATCAGTTGGGTTTATCTGGTCTAATGAGTCATTTAAGGCCTATGTTCCTTACTGAATTTCTGTCTAGATGATTTGTCCATTGGTGGAAGTGGGATGTAAAGTCCCCCATAATTTTTTGTTTATTTGTTTATTCTCTATTTTTTGTTAAACTTTTTATTTTTTACTGGGGTATAGCGAACTAACAATATTGTGATTGTCTCAGATGAACAGTGAAAGGTAAAGTCTCCCACTATTGTGTTACTGTTGATTTCCCTTAGCATTTTCCTTGTATATTGCAGGTCTCTGTGTTGAGTGCATATATATTTATATTGTTATATCTTCTTCTTGGATTGATCTCTTGATCATTATGTAATGTCTTTGTCTTTTATAACAGTCTTTATTTTAAAGTCTGTTTTGTCTGATATGAGTATTGCCACTCCAGCTTTCTTTTCATTTCTATTTGCATAGAATATCTTTTTCCATCCCCTCACTTTCAGTCTGTATGTGTTCGTAGGTCTGAAATGAGTTTCTTATAGACAGCATATATATGAGTCATTTTTTTATCCTATTCAGGCAGTTTGTGTCTTTTAATTGGAGCATTTAACCTATTTACATTTAAGGTAATTATTGATATGTATATTCTTATTGCCATTTTTTAAAATTCTTTTGAAGTTGTTTTTGTAAGTCTTTTTCCCTCCTTTTTTGTTCTCTTCTCGTGATTTAGTGTTCATATTGCTTTTTATTTTGTGTGTGTATCTATTGTGTATCTGTTGTAGTTTTTTGGTTCACATTTCCCATAACGTTTTTTTAATATTTTCATTTCTCTGGGTCTTCATTGCTGTGCACAGGCTTTCTCTAGTTGGAGAGAGTGTGGGCTACTCTGTAGTTTCAGTGTGCAGGCTTCTCATTGCCATGGCTTCTCTTACTGCAGAGCATGGGCTCTAGAGTGCACAGGCTTCAGTAGTTGAGGCATGTGGGCTCAATAGTTACAGCTCATGGGCTCTAGAGCACAGAGTGGTTGTGGCACATGGGCATTAATTGCCAGAGGCATGTGGAATCTTCCTGGGCCGGGGATTGAACCTCTGTTTCCTGCATTGGCAGGCAGATTTTTATCTACTGCACCACCAGGGACGTCTTCCATAAGGTTTTGATATAGCAATTTATCTATCTATCTATATGTATATATATACAACATTGTTTTAAGTTGCTATTCACTTAATTTCAAATGCATTGCCCATTTTCTGCATTTGTACTCTCCTCACAGTTGCCGGTTTTGATACCATATTTGTGTGTGGATGATTTCCTACTTTTACTGTATGTTTACTGGTAAGCTTTCCCATGTGGATTTACATATTTCTAAGTTTGGCCTTTTTTTTTTTTTTAACACCTAAAGAAGTACCTTTAGCATTTGTTGCAAAGCTGGTCTGGTGATGCTGAGTTCGCTTAGCTTTTGCTTGTCTGTAATGCTTTTTGTTTCTTTGTGGAGTCTGAACAAGAGCCTTGCTGGTTAGAATGTTTTTGGTTGGAGATTTTCTCCCTTTTGTCAGTTTGAATATATCATGCTACTCTCTTCTGGCCTGCAGTTTCCACTGAAAAATCAGCTGATAACTTTATGGGAATTCCCTTGTATGTTATTTGTTGCTTTTCCCTTGTTGCTTTCAATATTTTTTCTCTGTATTTTAATTTTTGTCAGTTTGATTAATATGTATCTCAGGGTGTTCCTTTTGGATTTATCCTGCCAGAGACTCTCTACACTTCCTGCTCTTGGGTGAATATTTCCTTTTCCAAGGGAAATTTCAGCTGTAATCTCTTCAAATAGTTTCTCAGGCCCTTTCCCTCTTTCTTTCTCATTTCTTATCATTTTTCATTCTATTTGTTTTGTTCTGCAGCCATGATTTCCACCACTCTGTCTTCCAGTTCATTTATTCATTCTCTGCCTTAGTTATTCTGCTATTAATTCCTTCTGGTATATTTTTGATTTGTATTGTGTGTTTTGATTTTTATTTTTTTTTTTAATTTTAATTTTTTTTTAATTTTAATTTTTACTTTATTTAATTTTACAATACCTGTATGCAAGACAGCAAAAGAGACACAGATGTGTAGAGCGGACTTTTGGACTCTGAGGGAGAGGGAGAGGGTGGGATAGAGTTTTTTTTAATTATGATTTATTTTTGGCTGCACTGAATCTTTGTTGCTTTGTGTGGGATTTCTCTAGTTGCAGCAAGCGGGGGCTACTCTTCATTGCAGTACATGGGCTTCTCATTGTGGTGGCTTCTCTTGTTGTGGAGCACAGGCTCTAGGCACACAGGCTTCAGTAGTTGTGGCACATAGGCTCAGTACTTGTTGCTAGCAGGCTCTAAAGTGCACCAGCTTCAGTAGTTGTGGCACATGGGCTTAGCTGCTCCCTGGCATGTGGAATCTTCCTCAACCAGGGATTGAACTCATATTGTCTCCATTGGCAGGTGGATTCCTATCCACTGTGCCATTAGGGAAGTCCCAATTATAGAATTATTTATCTCTAATTCTTCATTCTCTAAATCTTTTATCTCTTTGTTAAACATTTCTTATATCTTCTCAGTCTGTGCCTCCATTCTTTTCCCAAGATTTTGGATCATCTTTACTATCATTACTCTGAATTCTTTTTCAGCTTGATTGCCTATTTCCCCTTCATTTAGTTGTTCTTGTGGGTTTTTATCTTGTTCCTTCGTCTGAAACATATTTCTGTGTCATCTTATTTTGTCTGATCTTCTGTGCTTGTAGCCTTCTTTGTGCAGGCTACAGGATCCTAGTTCTTCTTGTTTCTGGTGCCTGCCCTCAGTGGGCAGGGCCATGTCAAGGGGTGTGTTTTGAGGTGTCTTTGAGCTCAGTAAGGGCTTCCCTGGTAGCTCAGCTGGTTAAGAATCTGCCTGCTATGCAGGAGACCCCAGTTCGATTCCTGAGTCGGGAAGATCCACTGGAGAAGGGATGGGCTACCCACTCTAGTATTCTTTGGCTTCCCTTGTGGCTCAGCTGGTAAAAAATCTGCCTGCAATGTGGGAGACCTGGGTTAGATCCCTGAGTTGGGAGGATACCCTGGAGAAGGGAAAGGCTACCCACTCCAGTATTCTGGCCTGGAGAATTCCATGGACTCTATAGTCCACGGAGTCGCAAAGAGTCAGACACGACTGAGTGACGTTCACTTAACTTCACTTGAGCTCAGTATGACTTGAGACAGCCTGTCTGATGCTGGGTGGCGCTGTGTTCCTATCTTGTTGATTGTTTGGCCGGAAGTATTTCAGCTCTGGAACCTGCAGACTGTTGGATGGGGCCAGGTCTTGGTGCCAAAACGGGGACCTCCCTCTGGGAAAACTCATACCCATCAATATTCCCTGAGGCCTCTGCCACCAGTATTCTTGCCTCCATAGAGAGCCACAGCCAACCTGCACCTCGCCAGGAGACTATCCAAGACCCATAAGTAGGTCTAGACTCGGAGTCATTGCTTTGCCCTGGGGCCCAGTTTTTGAGACCTTGTGTGTACTCTCCAAGAGTGAAGGATCTATCTTCCCCCAGCCCTGTGGAGCCTGCCCAGGCAGTAGACTACTGGGGCAGTGGTCAGGGTGTGTGGACCACCGAGGAGGTAGCCCCTCCTGGAGCCCACCAAGTCAAAGGTCAACACATGTTGAAAGAGCCTGCAGTGACAGCCTCACCCTTTACATGCCTCTGAACAATGGCACTTTGCTTCTATGGCGTCCCAGGCTTCTTCCACAAATATTCCTGGTTGTAGAGCTCCACCCTCCCATCCCCTCAGGCTATCTCGTCACCACGGGCAGCAGGCTTTCCCCAGGTCTGCTCTCTCCAGACCCAACGTTCCAGCATCCAGCCCATTTGCATCTGCAGACACATCTCAGGCTGGGGTGCACAGGGTTGTGGACCACGTGTGGAGGTCTCACTCTGTCCTGCCTGCCACAGACTGGTTGCTGTGTTCTCTAACTCCTCTTCTGTCCCAGCTGATAGCCCTGCCAATGAGGGGGCTTCCTGAGGTACAGGAACCTCTCCTCTCTTGCACCTCCCTCCTTGGGGTGCAAGATCCCATTCAGCTTCCTGTATTTTCTTTCTTTCTTTCATTCTGCCTGGTTATGCAGAGATCTTTGTTGTCCTTTTAGCTGCCCAAAGTCCTCTTCTAGTGTTCAGCATGTACTCTGAGAATTGTTCCATTTGTAGGTGTATTCTTGATATATTTGTGGGAAGAGGTGAGCTCCATGTCCTCCTACTCTGCCATCTTGACTTCCTCCCCCTGAAGCACTATTTAAACTTCATGTTTCCTGCTTTCCTCTTCTGAGGCCTTATATTTCACTTTTAAACCTAGAAAAACAAAGTATGGTTCATTTCAAAAAGTATATGTCATTTCAGATACTAACCTTGGTTAAAATAAACTATTTGATTGGTTTGTTCTGTTAAATAATTTGCCAATATAGTTGTTGTTTCTTAAAAGTAGTTTTTACTGCATGCTATTAATTTTATTTTTATGGATAGAAAAAGGTATTTTATTTCCCTTCTCAGTTGCTAGAGATTTATTTCCTCAGAATTGTAGTTATAATAGTAATAGGACTACTGTTCATTAAAGTACATTTTCCCCTAAATACAGACACACTTCCTTAAATAAAACAAACAATACCAAAGACTGAAAATTACAACAGCACAATGAAAATTAAAAGTATGTCTACTTTCCTAAATCACTGCCGCTGCAATTCCCCCAAGTAGTCACTGTTTCAGAGTTTTTTCTTCTTCTAGAAATACTAAGTCCATTGTTATTGTTTTTTACTGTAGTCATTATATGCTATTTAGTATATTATTCTATTGTTTTTTTAATATCATTTATTTTTAGGTCATACCATATTGATTGCTAGAGATTTAATAGATTCTTTAAACCATTGCAGAATATTCCATTGTGTGGATCTAATGATGTATTATTATTATGTTCTGTTTTAAATACCATTAATTTTCTAACCTTTTACCATTACTAACACTGATTCAGTGAATATTCTCATAATGAATTCTTAATACATGGAAGCAGCAGTATCTGTAGAAGATAAACTCCTTGAATTGAAATCATTAGGTCAGTTGTTACATTTAATTTAAACTTCAATAGCTGATTTGTGATACCTGTTACCAATTTCCCTGTAAAGAGATTGTGCCTGTTTAATGTATGAGAATGCTTGAATCACATCCTTGCCAACACCACCTATTTTCCTTATTTTAAGCTTTGTCAATCTCAGGTAAAAAATAGTTAACTATGGTTTGAATTTGTACTTTTTTATTGTAAGTGATGTTGAGCATTTTTTAATGGTTTAAAAGGCAATCTATTTTTTTCTGTGAACTCTCCATCATTCCTTTATTCCTTATTTTGTTGAGTGGTTACTCTTGTTGATTTTTCTATATTAAGAAAAAGTGGGTTTTGTTGCTATTATATGTAATACATATTTTCCCAGTTATGGACTTTTTAAAAATGCTTTGTTTTTTAAGTTTTTTTGTGTGTGTGTGGTTGGTTGATTTATTGGTTGGGTTTTATTTGTGTTGCCATTCAGAAATGTTTCCCTTTATTGTTTATTTTCTATTGGCGTATAGTTGATTTACAATGCTTATTGAGAGTGAAAATGAAACTTGCTCAGTCGTGTCTGACTCTTTGTGACCCCATGGGCTATACAGTCCATGGAATTCTCCAGGCCAGAATACTGGAGTGGGTAGCCTTTCCCTTCTCCAGGAAATCTTCCCAACCCAGGGATTGAAGCCAGGTATTGAACCCAGGTCTTCCACACTGTAGGCAGATTCTTTACCAGCTGAGCCACAAGGGAAGCCAAAGAATACTAGAGTGGGTAGCCTATCCCTTCTCCAGTGGATCTTCCCGACTCAGGAATCAAACTGGGGTCTCCTGCATTGCAGGCAGATTCTTAACCAGCTGAGCTACCAGGGAAGCCCTAAACTACTGCCACTCCACCCCCTGCAAATTAGAGAGTAGTTCTTGTTGTTTAGTAGCTAAGTCATATCTGACTGTTTTGCAACCCCAAGGACTGTAGCCCACCAGGCTCCTCTGTCCATGGGATTCTCCAGGCAAGAATACTGGAGTGGGTTGCCATTCCCTTCTCCAGGGGATCTTCCCAACCCAGGGATCAAACCTGGATCTCCTGCATTAGAGGCAGATTCTCTTCCACTGAGCCACAGTTCAGGTATACAACAAAGTGATTCGATTATACATATACATATATCTATTCTTCAAGTTATTTTCCTATTTAGGTTATTACAGAATATTGAGTAGAGTTCCCTGTGCTGTACAGTAGATCTTTGTTCATTACTTGTTGTATTTTGTTAAATTTATTATTTAATTAAAGAATAATTGGTTTACAGAATTGTATTGTTTTCTGTCAAACATCAACATGAATCAGCTTAGGTGTACATATGTCCCCTCCCCTTTATTTATTTTAAATACAGTAGTATGTATATGTCAGTACCAAATTTCCAATTTATTCCTCCCCTCCCATCTTTTCCCTTTTGTTACCATAAGTTTGATTTCTAAGTCTATGAGCTTATTTCTGTTTTGTAAATAAATTCAATTGTATCATTTTTTTAGATTCTGTATATAAATGATATCATATGATATTTATCTTTCTCTGACTGACTTCACTTAGTATGATCATCCCAGGTCCATCCATACTTCTGCAAATGGCATAATTTCCTTATTTTTAATGGCTGAGTAATACTGAGTGACTGGACTCAACTCTCAACTTACTGTCTCACAATTTTCCTTTCTCTGCTCCTCTGAGCCTAGGTGTTGAGGAGTAAAATTTCTACTCTGCCTCTCATTGATTATCTGGAGAAATAGCCTGCTATCCAAATTTCAGTATGACAAAGAGCATGAAAGGTGACACAGAAATCCAGAATCCTTTCCTTTTAGAAAGTGGACAGAGAGTTCCAGTTTTGGGTTTTGCACATTAGATGCTTAGAAGTTGCTACCTTGTCCTAAAAGTAAAAAGCTGAAGGGAGTGATGACAGCAATAGCTCTTCTTAAATTCATAAGAGAGGGGTAGACACAAGACAGACTACTTAGAGAAACAGTCAAGTCTATGTAGGGAGTCTAGGTTTTCCAGAGTGGAGACTCACAAAGCAGAAACCACTGCAGGAGTTAAAAACCTAAATGGCAATTGATTGCTAGAGGCTCACTGGAAAATTCTCAGAATTAACAGCTCCAAGGGATCCAGTCACCGAAGGGTCCCCACAACACTGTGACATTTACCTCCAGGAGCTCCACCAGATTTCTTCAGTAAATACTAGGGAAAAATCTAGAACTTCCTGCAGGAGGAGCTGGAAGAAGAGCCATTTTGAAATACACCAGAGGACTCAGTTCTTCTGCCATCAGGGGAAACCAGTTAACCAGAGCCTACCCTCCTGTGGCATTATTATCAGAACCTAACTGACCTAGACAGCATATTAAAAAGCAGAGACATTGCTTTGCCAACAAAGGTCCGTCTAGTCAAAGCTATGGTTTTTCCAGTAGTCATGTATGGATGTGAGAGTTGGACTATAAAAAAAGTTGAGCATCAGAGATTGATGCTTTTGAATTGTGGTGTTGGAGAAGACTCTTGAGAGTCCCTTGGACTGCAAGGAAATCCAACCAGTCTATCCTAAAGGAAATCAACCCTGAATATTCATTGGAAGGACTGATGCTGAAGCTGAAGCTCTAATACTTTGGCCACCTGATGCAAAGAGCTGACTCATTGGAAAAGACCCTGATGCTGGGAAAGATTGAAGGCAGGAGGAGAAGGGGACGACAGAAGATAAGATGGTTGGGTGGCATCACCGACTCAATGGACACGAGTTTGAGCAAACTCTGGGAGTTGGCGATGGACAGGGAAGCCTGGCGTGCTGCAGTCCATGAGGTCGCAAAGAGTTGGACATGACTGAACAACTGAACTGACTGAATATTCTGTTGAATAGTTGTACCACATCTTTCTTTATTTCTCTGTCAGTGGACATTTAGGTTGCTTCCAGGTCTTGGCTATTGTAAACAGTGCTTTGGTGACTATTGGGGTGCATGTAACCTTTTGAACATGGTTTTCTCCTAATATGTGCACAGGAGTGGGATTGCTGAATCATATGGGAGCTCTGTTTTTTGTTTTTTAAGGAACCTCCGTACTGTTCTCCATAGTGGCTATCCCAATTTACATTCCCACCAACAATTCATGAGGATTCCCTTTTCTTCAAACCTGCTCTAGCATTTATTGTTTGCAGACCTTTCGATGATGGCCATTTTGATTGGTGTGAGGTGATAGTTCATAGGTTTTTTGTTAATTTATTATTTAATTGGAGGATAATTTCTTTACAGACTTGTGCTGATTTCTGCCATACAACAGTGCAAATCAGTCATAACTACGCATGCACACACACACATATACACATATCCCCTCCCTCTTGAACCTCCCTCCCACCCCCTCATCCCACCCCTCTAGGTTGTCACAGAGCACCAGGCTGGGCTCCCTATGTTATATAGCAGTTTCCCACTAGCTCTCTGTGTTACACATGGTAGCGTATATATGTTAGTGCTATTTTCTCAATTCATTCCATCCTCTCCTTCCCCCAGTGTGTCCACAAGTGCATTCTCTTCATCTGCATCTCCATTCCTTCCCTGCAGATAGGTTCAATAGTCGCATTTTTCTAGATTCCATATATATGTGTTAATATATGGTATTTGTTTTTCACTGTCTGACTGACTTCACTCTGTATACAGGCTTTAGGTGCATCCACTTCAGTTCAACTGATTCACCTTTGTTCCTTATTATGGCTGAGTAATATTCCTTTGTATATATGTACTGCAACTTCTTTGCCCATTCATCTGTTGATGGACATCTAGGTCGCCTCCATGTCCTAGCTTTTGTAAATAGTGCTGCAGTGAACATTGGGATATGTGTGTCTTTTTGAATTGTAGTTTTCTCAGGGTATATGCTCAGTAGTGGGATTGCTGGGTCATATAGTACTTTTATTCCTAGTTTGTTTATTTTAAAGAAATCTCCATATTGGTCTCCATAGTGGCTTCATCAGTTTACATTCCCACCAACAGTGTAAGAGGATTCCTTTTTCTCCACACCCTCTCCAACATTTGTTGTAGAATTTTTTGTTGTTGTTGTAGGCTTTTTGATGATAGCCATTCTGACCAGCATGAGGTAATACCTCACTATAGTTTTGATTTGCATTTCTTTAATATTTGATCATCTTGAACATCTTTTAATGTGTTTACTGATCATGAGTCTGCCTTCTTTGAAGAAATGTCTATTTAGGTCTTTCTGCCCTTTTTTTGATTGGGTCACTTTTTATAATGAGCTGCATGAGCAGCTTTTATATCTTGTAGATTAATCCTTTGTTAGTTGCCTCATTTGCAATTATTTTCTCCCATTCTGAGAGTTTTTTTCATTTTTTTAATAGTTTCCTTTGCTGTGTAAAAGCTTTTCGGTTTAATTATGTTCCATTTGTTTATTTTGTTTTCCTATCCATTACTCTAGAAGGTGGGTCAAAGAGGATCTTGCTGTGATTTGTCAGAGTGTTCTGCCTATGTTTTCCTCTTAAAGAGTCTTATAGCTTCTGGCCTTACATTTAAGTCTTTAATCCATTTTGAGTTTGTTTTTTGTACAGTGTTAGGAGGTGTTCTAATTCCATTCTTTTACATGTGGCTGTCCAGTTTTCCCATCACCATTTATTGAAGAGGCTGCTTTTTCTCCATTGTATATTCTTGCCTCCTTTGTCAAAGATAAACCCATGCACCTATGGGCACTTTATTTCTGGGATTTCTGCTTATTCCATTTGTCTCTATTTCTGTTTTTGTGCCAGTACCACACTGTCTTAATGACTGTAGCTTCGTAGAATAGTCTGAAGTCAGAAAGGGTAATTCTTCCAGCTCTGTTTTTCTTTCTCAAAGATTGCTTTGGCTATTAGGGGTCTTTTGTGTTTCCATATGAACTGTAAAATTTTTTCTTCTAGTTCTGTAAAAAATGCCATTGGTAATTTGATCAGGATTGCATTGAATCTTGATAATTTGGTAATTTGCATTGGTAATTTGATAGTGGATTGTTTTCAGTAGTATAGTCATTTTCACAATATAGATTCTTCCAAGAACATGGTGTATCTCCCCATTTGTGTCACCTTTGATTTCTTTCATCAGTGTTTTAGTTTTCTGCATATAGATCTTTTGTCTCTTTAGGTAAGTTTATACCTAGGTATTTTATTCTTTTTGTTGCAGTGGTGAATGAGATTGTTTCCTTAATTTCTTTTTCTGTTTTTTAATTGTTAGTGTATAGGAATGCAAGGAATTTCTGTGTATTAATTTTGTATCCTGCTACATTACTAAATTCACTGATTAGCTCTAGAAATTTTCTGGTGGCATTGTTAGGGTTTTCTATGTATAGTATCATGTCATCTGCAAACAGTCAGAGTTTTACATCTTTTTACAATCTCGATTCCTTTCATTTTCTTTTCCTCTAATTGCCATGGCTAGGACTTCAGAAACTATATTGAATAATAATGGTGGGAATGGAAACCCTTATCTTCTTCCTGATCTTAGAGGAATATCTTGTAGTTTTTATTTGCATTTCTCTAATAATTAACAGTGTTGAGCATTTTTTCATGTGCCTCTTGGCTTTCCATGTTTCTTTGGAGAATTTATATACGTCTTCTGCCCGTGTTTTGATTGGGTTGTTTGAGTTATATTGAGCTGCCTGAGCTCTTTACAGAGATTAATCCCTTGTCAGTCACATCATTTATAAATGTTTTCTTCCATTCTGTGGGTTGTCTTTTCGTTTTGTTTATGGTTTTCTTTGCTGTACTAAAGGTTTTCAGTTTTATTTGGTCCAATTTGTTTATTTTTGTTTTTATTTCCATGACTATAGGAGTCAGCTTGTAAAATATATTGCTGCAATTTATGTCAAAGAATGTTCTGCTATGTTTTCCTCTAGGAGTTTAATCAAACCTGGGTCTCCCACATTGTAGGCAGACGCTTTACCATCTGAGCCACCAGGGAAGTGGTAGGAGTTGATTAGTACTCATTAAATAGTACCATTAAATGCTCTTTAATCCATTTCGAGTTTATTTTTGTGTATAGTTTTAAAGAATGTTCTAATTTCATTCTTTTACATGTAACTGTCCGGTTTTCCCAGCACCATTTGTTGAAGAGATTTTTTTTCCCCCAACTTTTAGTCTTACATCCTTTGTTGTAGATTAATTGACTATACATGTGTGGGTTTATTTCTGTACTTCTGTTCCATTGATCTGTATTTCTCTCTTTGTGCCAGTATGATGCTCTTTTGATAACTGGTAGCTTTGTAGTATAGTCTCATGATTGATTTGGCTATTGGTGTCTTTTCTGTCTCCACACAGATTTTTGAATTTTTGTTCTAAGTTGCAAAAAAATGACATTGGTAATTTGATAGGGATTGCATTGAATCTGTAGATTACCTTGGGTACTATAGTCATTTTGACAGGATTGTTTCTTCCAATCAAAGAATATGCTATATTTTTCCTTCTGTTGGTTTCATATTTGAATTCTTTCATCAGCATCTTAAAGTTTTCAGAGTATACACCTTTTGCCTCCTTATGTAGGTTTATTACTAGGCATTTTTCTTCTTTTTGATGTGATGATGATAGGATTGTTTCCTTAATTTCTGATCTTCCGTTGTTAGTGTATAGAAATGCAAGAAATTTCTATGTATTAGTTTTGTATACAGCAACTTTACTGAATTCATTAATGACCTCTAGTAGTTTTCTGGAAGCATCTTTAGGGTTTTCTATGTATAGTATCCTGTCATCTCCAAACAGTGACAGTTTTACTTTTCCAATTTATATTCCTTTTTCTTCTCTAATTTCTGGGTCTAGGACTTCTGAAACTATGTTGAATAAAAGTGATAGTGAATATTCTTGCCTTGTTCCTGATCTTAGAGGAAGTGCTTTCAGTTTTTCATCATAGAGTATCATGTTAACTGTAGGTTTGTCATAGGTGACTTTTATTACTTTGAGAAATGTTCCCTTTTATGTCTACTTCTTGGAGAGGTTTTTTTTTTTAATCATAAATGGGTGACTTTTTAAAATTTTATTTATAAATGGAAGATAATTGCTTTACAGTGTTATGTCGGTTTATCCCATACAACAACCCAAATCAGTCATAAACATACATATATCACTCCCTCTTGAACCTCCCTCCCACCCCCACCCACCCTATCCCTCTAGCTTGTCATAGAGCACCAGGTTGAACTCCCTGTGTTATACAGCAACTTCTCACTTGCTAGCTTGTTACATGTGGGAATGTGTATGTTTCAGTGCTGCTCTCTCAATTCTCACACCCTCTCCCTCCTCCACTGTATCCACAAGTCTGTTCTCTACATCTGTCTCTATTCCTGCCCTGCAAATAGATTCATTAGTACCATTTTTCGACATTTCACATATAAGGGTTAATATACAATATTTGTTTTTCTCTTTCTGAATTACTTCACTCTGTATCAGGATCTAGATTCATCCACCTCAAGTCACCTGACTAAAATTGGTTTCTTTTTATGGCTGAATAATTTTCTGTTGTGTGCATATACCACAACTTATTTATCCATTCATCTGTCAACAGATGTCTAGGTTGCTTCCATGTCTTGGCTATTGTAAATAATGTTGCAGTGAACATTGGGGTACATGTGTCTTTTTGAAAATGGTTTTCTCAGGGTATACACCCAGTAGTAGGATTGCTAGATCATTGTTGTTGTTCAGTCTCTCAGTTGTTTGTGACTCTTTCAACCCCGTGGACTGCAGCACACCAGACATCCCTGTCCTTCACCATCTCCAGAGATTGCTCAAACTCATGTCCATTGAGTCAGTGATGCCATCCAGCCATCTCTTATCCTCTGTTGTCCCCTTCACCTCCTGCCCCCAATCCCTCCCAGCATCAGGGTCTTTTCCAATGAGTCAACTCTTCGCATGAGGTGGCCAAAGTATTGGAGTTTCAGCTTCAGCACCAGTCCTTCCAATGAACACCCAGGACTGATCTCCTTTAGGAGGGACTGGTTGGATCTCCTTGCAGTCCATGGGACTCTCAAGAGTCTTCTCCAACACCACAGTTCAAAAGCATCAATTCTTCAGCACTCAGCTTTCTTCACAGTCCAACTCTCACATCCATACATGACCACTGGAAATACCATAGCCTTGACTAGAGGGACCTTTGTTGGCAAAGTAATGTCTCTGCTTTTTAATATGCTGTCTAGGTTGGTCATAACTTTCCTTCCAAAGAGTAAGGGTCTTTTGATTTCATGGCTGCAATCACCATCTGCAGTGATTTTAGAGCCCAGAAAAATAACTGTTTCCACTGCTTCCCCATCTATTTGTCATGAAGTGATGGGACCAGATGCCATGATCTTAGTTTTCTGAATGTTGAGCTTTAGGCCACCTTTTTCACTCTCCACTTTCACTTTCATCAAGAGGCTCTTTAGTTCCTCTTCACTTTCTGCCATAAGGGTGGTGTCATCTGCATATCTGAGATTATTGATATTTCTCCTGGCAATCTTGATTCCAGCTTATGCTTCCTCCAGCCCAGTGTTTCTCATGATGTACTCTGCATATAAGTTAGATAAGTAGGGTGACAATATATAGCCTTGACGTACTCTTTTTCCTATTTTGAACCAGTCTGTTGTTCCATGTCCAGTTCTAACTGTTGCTTCCTGACCTGCATACAGGTTTCTCAAGAGGCAGGTCAGGTGGTCTGGTATTCCCATCTCTTTCAGAATTTTCCACAGTTCATTGTGATCCAGACAGTCAAAGGCTTTGGCATAGTCACTAAAGCAAAAATAGTTGTTTTTCTGGAACTCTCTTGCTTTTTCAGTGATCCAGCGGATGTTAGCAATTTGATCTCTGGTTCCTCTGCCTTTTCTAAAATCAGCTTGAACATCTGGAAGTTCATGGTTCATGTATTGCTGAAGCGTAGCTTGCAGAATTTTGAGCATCACTTTACTAGTGTGGAGATGAGTGCAGTTGTGCAGTGGTGTGAGCATTCTTTGGCATTGCCTTTCTTTGGGATTGGAATGAAAACTGACCTTTTCCAGTCCTGTGGCCACTGCTAAGTTTTCCAAATTTGCTGGCATATTGAGTTCAGCATTTTCACAGCATCATCTTTTAGGATTTGAAATAGCTCTACTGGAATTCCATCACCTCCACTAGCTTTGTTTGTAGCAATGCTTTCTAAGGCCCACTTGACTTCACATTCCAGGATGTCTGGCTCTAGGTGAGTGATCACACCATCATGGTTATCTGTGTTGTGAAGATCTTTTTTGTACAGTTCTTCTGTGTATTCTTGCCACCTCTTCTTAATATCTTCTGCTTCTGTTAGGTCCATACAGTTTCTGTCCTTTATCGAGCCCATCTTTGCATGAAATGTTCCCTTGGTATCTCTAATTTCTTGAAGAGATTTCTAGTCTTTCTCATTCTGTTGTTTTCCTCTAGTTCTTTACATTGATCACTGAGGAAGTCTTTCTTATCTCTTCTTGCTATTCTTTGGAACTCTGCATTCAGATGCTTATATCTTTCCTTTTCTCCTTTGCTTTTTGCTTCTTTTCACAGCTATTTGTAAGGCCTCCTCAGACAGCCATTTTGGTTTTTTGCATTTCTTTTTCTTGGGGATGGTCTTGCTCCCTGCCTCTTGTACAGTGTCACAAACCTCTGTCCATAGTTCATCAGGTACTCTATCAGATCAAGTCCCTTAAATCTATTTCTCACTTCCACTGTATAATCATCAGGGAAAAACCATAGCTTTGAGTAGACAGACCTTTGTCAGCAAAGTAATGTCCCTGCTTTTTAATATGCTGTCTAGGTTTGTCATAGCCTTTCTTCCGCTATCTAGGTTTGTCATAGCTTTTCTTCCAAGGATCAAGTGTCCTAATTTCATGGCTGCAGTAACCATCTGCAGTGATTTTGGAGCCCAAGAAAATAAAGTCTGTCACTGTTTCCATTGTTTCCCCATCTATTTGCCATGAAGTGATTGGATTGGATGCCATGATCTTAATTTTTTGAATGTTGAGTTTTAAGTCAGCTTTTTCACTTTCCTCTTTTACCTTCAACAAGAGGCTCTTTATTCCTCTTCACTTTCTGCCGTAAGAGTGCTGGATCATATGGTCATTTTATTCCTAGTTTTTCAAGGAATCTACATACTGTTCTTCATGGGTATTTTGTCAAGACCTTCTTTGCATGTTTTGAGATCATATGATTTTTATTCTTAGTTTGTCGGTGTGGTATATCACACTGATTTGCAAATATTGAAATATCCTTGTGTCTTTAAGGATAAATGCTACTTGATCTTGGTGTATGATCCTTCTAATGTATTGTTGAATATGGTCTGCTAGTATTTTGT
Source organism: Capra hircus (assembly GCF_001704415.2). Taxonomy (NCBI): domain Eukaryota; kingdom Metazoa; phylum Chordata; class Mammalia; order Artiodactyla; family Bovidae; genus Capra; species Capra hircus. The sequence continues at coordinate 55,359,988 of NW_017189516.1, read as the reverse complement.
TGAGCATTTTTGCATCAGTGTTTCAGTTATACTGGCCTGTGACTTTTTGGGGTGTGTGTGATATGTGTCTGGTTTTGGTATCAGGATGATGTTGTCCTCATAGAATGAGTTTAGGAGTGTCTTTTCCTCAGTGGATTTTTTGAAGATTTTCAGAAGGATTCACCTGTGGAGCCATTGGATCCTAGAGTTTTGTTTGTTATGAATTTTTCTAACATAGTTTCAATTTTAGTACTTGTGATTGGTTGGTTCATATTTTCTGTTTCTTACTGGTTCATTTTTGGGAGAGTATAACTTTCTAAGAATTTGTTTCTTCTACATTGGTCATTTTATTGGCATATAGTTTATAATAGTCTCCTGTGATCCTTTATATTTCTGTGGTATTTATTTTAATTTCTCTTTTTTATTTGTAATTTTATTGACTGGAACCCTCCACCTTTTTTTCTTCTTTATTTTTGGCAGCAGTAGGTATTTGTTACTGTTAAGGCTTTCTCTAGTTACTTTGAGCATGGACTACTCTGTAGTTGTGGTGTGCCTGCTTCTTATTGTGGTGGCTTCTCTTATGTGTGGAGTATGGGCTCTAGAGCATTCAGGCATCAGTAGTTGCAGTACATGGGCTCAGTTGCCCTGCAGCTTGTTGTATCTTCCTGGCCCAGGGATCAAAGCTGTATCCCCTGCATTATCAGGCAAATTCTTAAAGACTTGACCATCAGGGAAGTCCTCACTTTATTATTATTATTATTTTTTTTTTTTTTTACTGCCGCTGCTGCTGCTAAGTCGCTTCAGTCGTGTCTGACTCTGTGCAACCCCATAGACGGCAGCCCACCAGGCTCTGCTGTCCCTGGGATTCTCCAGGCAAGAACACTGGAGTGGGTTGCCATTTCCTTCTCCAATGCATGAAAGTGAAAAGTGAAAGTGAAGCCGCTCAGTTGTGTCCAACTCTTCGCGACCCCATGGACTGCAGCCTACCAGGCTCCTCCTCCCATGGAATTTTCCAGACAACAGTACTGGAGTGGGGTGCCATTGCCTTCTCCTTTTTACTGATGAGTCTTGCTAAAAGATTGATCAGTTTTGTTTATTATCTAAAGGAACCAGCTTTTAGTTTCATTGATCATTTCTGTTGTTTTCTTCATCTCTATTTCATTTATTTCTGCTCTGATATTTATGATTTGTTTCCTTCTATTCACTTTGGGGTTTGCTTCTTCTTCTTTCTCTATTTGCTTTAGGTGGTGGTGTTCAGTTCTTAAGTCGTGTCCAACTCTTTGCAGCCTCATGGACTGCAACACACCAGGCTTCCATTTCCTTCAGTATCCCCCAGAGTTTGCTCAAACTCATGTCCATTGACTCAGTGATCTCATCAAACCATCTCATCTTCATCTTCCTGCCCTCAATCTTTCCCAGCACCAAGGTCTTTTCCAGTGAGTCAGCTCTTCACGTCAGGTTGCCAGAGTTTTGGAGCTTCAGCATCAGTCCTTCCAGTGAATATTCAGGGTTGATTTCCTTTAGGATTGACTAGTTTGATCTCCTTGCTGTCCAAGGGACTCTCAGGAGTCTTTTCCAACACCACAGTTCGAAAGCATCAATTCTTTGGTGCTCAGCCTTCTTTATGGTACAACTCTCACATCTGTACATGACTACTGGAAAAACCATAGCTTTGACTATACATACCTTTGTTGGCAAAGTGATGTCTCTGCTTTTTAATACACTCTCTAGGTTTGTCATAGTTTTTCTTCAAAAGATCATGTGCCTTTTAATTTCATGGCAGGAGTCACCATCTGCAGTGATTTTGGAGCCCACAAAAATAATGTCTGTCACTGTTTCCATTTTTTCCCCATCAATTTCCCATGAGATGATGGGACCAGATGCCATGACCTTAGTCTTTTGAATGTTGAGTTTTAAGCCAGCTTTTTCACTTTCCTCTTTCACCTTCATCAAGAGGCTCTTTAGTTACTTTATAGTTTCTGCCATTAGGGTGGTATCACCTACATATCTGAGGCTGTTGATATTTTCCCTGGAAGTCTTGATTCCAGCTTGTGATTCATCCTGCCTGGCATTTCACATGATGTAATCCTCATATATTAAGCAGGGTGACAATATACAGCCTTGACGTACTGCTTTCCTACTTTGGAACCAGTCCATTGTTCCATGTCCAATTCTAACTGGTGCTTCTTGACCTGCATACAGGTTTCTCAGGAGACAGGTAAGGTGGTTCAGACTCCCATCTTTTAAGGAATTTTCCACAGTTTGTTGTGACTTGCACAGTCAAAGGCCTGGGCATAGTCAGTGAAGCAGAAGTAGATGTTTTTCTGGAATTCTCTTGCCTTTTCTAGCATGTGAGATGAGCACAGTTGTGCAGCAGTCTGAACATCATTTGGCATTGCCCTTCTTTGGGACTGGAATAAAAATGAACCTTTTCCAGTCCTGTGGCCACTGCTGAGTTTTCCATATTTGCTGGCATATTGAGTGAAACACTTTAACAATGTCATCTTTTAGGATTTGAAAGTTCAGATGGAATTTCATCACCTCCACCAGCTTTGTTCATAGTAATGCTTCTTAAGGCCCACACTCACTTGATTTCACACTCCAAGATGTCTGGCTCTATGTTGTTGACCACACTGTCATGGTTATCTGAGTCATTAAGACCTTTTTTGTACAGTTTTTCTGTGTCACCTCTTCTAAATCTCCCCTGCTTCTGTTAGGTCCTTGCCATTTCTGTACTCTATTGTGCCCGTCTTTGTATGGAATGTTCCCTTGGTATCTCTAATTTTCTTGAAGAAATCTCTAGTCTTTCACATTCAGTTGTTTTCCTCTATTTCTTTGCATTGTTCTCATAAGAAGGCTTTCTTATCGCTCTTTGCTTTTCTTTGGAACTCCGCATTCATTTGGGTATATCTTTCCTTTCCTGCTCTGCCTTTTGCTTCTCTTCTATTTTCAGCTATTTGTAAGGCCTCCTTCGACAACCATTTTGCCTTGTTGCATTTCTTTTTCTTGGGGATGGTTTTGGTCACCAACTCCTGTACCATAATGTTATGAATCTCCATCCATAGTTCTTCAAGGACTCTATCAGATCTAATCCCTTGAATCTGTCATTTCCACTGTATAATCATAAGGGATTTGATTTAGGCCATACCTGAATGGCCTAGTGGTTTTCCCTGGTTTCTTCAATTTAAGCCTGAATTTTTCCGTAAGGAGTTCATGATCTGAGCCACAGTCAGCTCCCAGTCCTGTTTTTGCTGACTGTATAGAGCTTCTCCATCTTTGGCTGCAAAGAATCTAATTAATCTGATTTTTGTATTGATCATCTGGTGATGTCCATGTGTAGAGTCGTCTCTTGTGTTGTTGGAAGAGGGTGTTTGCTATGACTAGTGCATTCTCTCAGCAAAACTCTTTTGACCTTTGCCCTGCTTCATTTTGCACTCCAAGGCCAAACTTGCCTGTTACTCCAGGTATCTCTTGACTTCCTACTTTTCCATTTCAATCCCCTGTGATGAAAAGGACATCTTTTTTGGTGTTAGTTCTAGAAGGTATTATAGGTCATCATAGAACTCTTCAGCTTCTTCCACATTAGTGGTTTGGGCTTAGACTTGGATTACTGTGATGTTGAATGGTTTGCCTTGGAAATGAACCAAGATCATTCTGTCAGTTTTGAGATTGCACCCAAGTACTGCATTTCAGAGTCTTTTGTTGACAATGAGGGCTACACCAATTTCTAAGGGATTCTTGGCCACAGTAGTGGATATAATGGTCATCTGAATTAAATTCACCCATTCCAATCCATTTTAGTTCACTGATTCCTAAAATGTTGATGTTCACTCTTGCCATCTCTTGTCTGACCACTTCCAATTTACTGTGATTCATGGACATAACATTCCAGGTTCCTATGCAGTATTGTTCTTTATAGCATTGGACTTTACTTCCATCACCAGTCACACCCACAATTGGGCATTGTTTTCGCTTTCACGACATCTCTTCATTATTTCTGGAGTTATTTCTCCACTCTTCTCCAGTCGCATATTGGGCACCTACCAACCTGGGGAGTCCATCTTTCTGTGTCATATCTTTTTGCTTTTCATATTGTTCATGGGGTTCTGAAGGCAAGAATACTGAGGTGGTTTGCCATTCCTTCTCCAGTGGACCATGTTTTGTCAGAACTCAGTTTAGGTTTTTTATTGGAGATTTTTCTTGTTTCCCAAGGTAAGATTGTATTGCTGTACACTTCCTTTTTAGAATTGCTTTTGCTGTTTCCCATAGGTTTTGGATCTTTATGTTTTCATTGTCATTTGTCACTAGGTATTTTTTAATTTACTCTTTGATTTCTTCAGTGACTCACTGGGTGTTTCTTAGCATATTGTTTAGCTTTTACAAGTTTGTGTTTCTTACTTTTTTTCCTTTTAGTTCATTTCTATCTCATAGCATTATGGACAGAAAAGATAGTTGATGTGATTTCAGTTTTCGTAAATGTACCAAGCCTTACTTTGTGGCCTTACTTGTGATCAGTCCTAGAAAATGTTCCATGTACATTTGAGAAGAAAGTGTATTTGGCTGCTTTCAGATGGAATGCTCTATAAATATTAAGTTGATCTATTTTAATGTGTCTTGTAAGGTCTGTTTTTCCTGATTGACTTTTGGTCTGGATATTTCCATTGATGAAAGTGGGGTGTTAATGTCCCACACTATTAGTTTGTTACTGTAGATTTTTCATTTTATGGCTCTCACCTTTAGTACCAGCTTTATATACTGAGCTGCTCCTATATTGGGTGCTAGTATATTTACAGTTGTTTTATCTTCTTGGATTGATCCCTTGATCACTGTATAGTGTCCTTCTTTCTCTCTTAAAACAGTCTGTCTGTATTTTAAAATCTGTTTGATACGAGTATTGACATTGCAGCTTTCTTTTGATTTCTATTTACATGGAATACCTTTTTCAGTCCCCTGACTTTCAGTCTGTGTCTCTAGATTTGAAGTGGGTCTTTTGTAGACAGCTTATGTATGAGTTTGCATCCATTCAACCACTCTGTCTTTTGGATAGAGCATTAAATCAGTTTACATTTAAGGTAATTATTGATATGTTTTTGTTTTACTGTCTTTTCTTTTTTGGCCTTGCTGCATGGCTTACAGATCTTAGTTCCCCGACCAGGGATAGAATCCAGGCTGTGGCAGTAAAAGCACCAAATCCTACCCACTCTACTGCCAGAAAACTCCCTTGTTATTGCCAGTTTATTAATTTTTAAATTTGATTTTGTAGGTCTTTTTCCCTGCTTCCTCTTTTTTCTCTCATGATTTGATGCCTAACTTTAGTGTTGTGTTTAATTTCATTTTTCCTTTCGTGTGTGTGTATTTATTGTTGATTTTCAGTTTGCAGTTAAGTTTGATATAGTAGTCTATAAATGAGATTGTTTTCAGATGCTGGCCTTTTAATTTCAAATGCATTTCCAATATCTTGAGTTTGTACACACCTCTTCTCATGATTGCTGGTTTTCATATCCTATTTCTGTGTGGATGATGTCTTACTTTTACTATATGCATTCTTTACTAGTGAGCTTTTCCATTCATTATGTTTTGTTTCTAGTTGTGGCCCCCTTTTTTTTCCCTTCCACCAAGAAAAATTTGTTTAGCATTTGTTGCATAGTTTGTCTGGTGGTGTTGTATTCTCTTAACTTTTGCATGACAGCTTTTGATTCCGCCACTAGCTATGAGTTAGAGCCTTGCTGGGAAGGATATCTTGGTTATGGGTTCTTCACTGTAAATATATCGTGCCATTCCCTTCTGGTCTGCAGAGTTTCTGCTGTAAAATCAGCTGATAATCTTTCAGGAATTCCCTTGTACATTATTTTTTGCTTTTAATATTTTCTCTTTAATTTTTGTCAGTTTGATTAACATGTGTCTTGGCACGTTCCTCCTTGTGTTTATCCTGCCGGGGACTCTGCACTTCTGGACCTGGGTAACTATTTCCTTTGCCATGTTATGGAAGTTTTCAGCTATTATCTCTTCAAACATTTTCCTAGGTCCTTTATCTCTTCTCCTTCTGACATCCCTTTAATGTGACTAGAGGTGCTTTAAATGCAATCTCAGAGGTGTCTTAGATTGTTCTCATTTCATTTTTCTTTATTCTATTCTGTGGCAGTGATTTCCAACATTCTGTCTTCCCACTCACTCATCTGTTCTCTCATTTATTCTGCTATAAGCATCTGAATTCACAGTTCCAAAGAATAGCAAGAAGAGATAAGAAAGCCTTCTTCAGCAATCAGTGCAAAGAAATAGAGGAAAACAACAGAATGGGAAAGACTAGAGATCTCTTCAAGAAAATTAGAGATACCAAGGGAACATTTCATGCAAAGATGGGCTCGATAAAGGACAGAAATGGTCTGGACCTAACAGAAGCAGAAGATATTAAGAAGTGGCAAGAATACACAGAAGAACTGTACAAAAAAGATCTTCACGACCAAGATAATCCCGATGGTATGATCACTCACCTAGAGCCAGACATCCTGGAATGTGAAGTCAAGTGGGCCTTAGAAAGCATCACTATGAACAAAGCTAGTGGAGGTGATGGAATTCCAGTGGAGCTATTTGAAATCCTGAAAGATGATGCTGTGAAAGTGCTGCCCTCAATATGCCAGCAAATTTGGAAAACTCAGCAGTGGCCACAGGACTGGAAAAGGTCAGTGTTCATTCCAATCCCAAAGAAAGGCAATGACAAAGAATGCTCAAACTACCGCACAATTGCACTCATCTCACACGCTAGTAAAGTCATGCTCAAAATTCTCCAAGCTACGCTTCAGCAATACGTGAACCGTGAACTTCCAGATGTTCAAGCTGGTTTTAGAAAAGGCAGAGGAACCAGAGATCAAATTGCCAACATCCGCTGGATCATGGAAAAAGCAAGAGAGTTCCAGAAAAACATCTATTTCTGCTTTACTGATTATGCCAAAGCCTTTGACTGTGTGGATCACAATAAACTGTGGAAAATTCTGAAAGAGATGGGAATACCAGACCACCTGACCTGCCTCTTGAGAAACCTGTATGCAGGTCAGGAAGCAACAATTAGAACTGGACATGGAACAACAGACTGGTTCCAAATAGGAAAAGGAGTACGTCAAGGCTGTATATTGTCACCCTGCTTATTTAACTTATATGCAGAGTACATCATGAGAAACACTGGGCTGGAAGAAGCACAAGCTGGAATCAAGATTGCCGGGAGAAATATCAATAACCTCAGATATGCAGATGACACCACCCTTGTGGCAGAAAGTGAAGAAGAACTAAAAAGCCTCTTGATGAAAGTGAAAGAGGAGAGTAAAAAAGTTGGCTTAAAGCTCAACATTCAGAAAACAAAGATCATGGCATCTGGTCCCATTACTTCATGGGAAATAGATGGGGAAACAGTGTCAGACTTTATTTTTTGGGGCTCCAAAATCACTGCAGATGGTAATTGCAGCCATGAAATTAAAAGACACTTACTCCTTGGAAGGAAAGTTATGACCAACCTAGATAGCATGTTGAAAAGCAGAGACATTACTTTGCCAACAAAGGTCCGTCTAGTCAAGGCTATGATTTTTCCAGTGTCATGTATGGATGTGAGAGTTGGACTGTGAAGAAAGCTGAGCACTGCAGAATTGATGCTTTTGAACTGTGGTGTTGGAGAAGACTCTTGAGAGTCCCTTGGACTGCAAGGAGATCCAACCAGTCCATTCTGAAGGATATCAGCCCTGGGATTTCTTTGGAAGGAATGATGCTGAAGCTGAAACTCCAGTACTTTGGCCACCTCATGTGAAGAGTTGGAAAAGACTCTGATGCTGGGAGGGATTGGGGGCAGGAGGAGAAGGGGATGACAGAGGATGAGATGGCTGGATGGCATCACCGACTCGATGGACTTGAGTCTGAGTGAACTCCAGAAGTTGGTGATGGACAGGGAGGCCTGGCGTGCTGTGATTCATGGGGTCGCAAAGAGTCGGACACGACTGAACTATACTGAACTGAGTGTGTTTTTCATTTCACTTATTGTAGTTTGCTTTATTTCTTCTTTAGATATTTTAGGTGTTTATTAAACATTTTTTCTTTCTTCTCAGTCTCTGCCTCCATTCTTTTTCCAAGATCTTGGATCATCTTTACTGTCCGTACTCTGCATTCTTTTTCAGGTAGATTGCCTGTCTCCACTAAACATAGTTGTTGTTCTGAGATTTTATCTTGTTCCTTCATCTGGGACTTATTCCTCTGCTGGTCTCATTTTGTCTGATTTCCTGTGATTGCAGTTTCCATTCTGCAAGCTGCAGGGTTGTAGTTCGTTTTTGCTTCTGCTCTCTGTTCCCTTGTGGATGAGGCCATTCTAAGAGGCTTGTGCAGGGAATTCCCTGGTGGTCCAGTCGTTAGGAGTCCACACTTTTACTGTTGAGTACACGTGTTCAGTTCCTGGTTAGGAAACAGATTCCACAAGCCATACAGCATGGTTAAAAAAGAAAAATTATTTAACAGGCTCGTACAGGCTTCCTGTTAGGACGGACTGGTTCCTGCCAATTTGTGGGCAGAGCTGAGTCTTGTGTCTCTTTTACCGAATCCAAGTTTGCTCTGGTTGCTATGACAGGCCAATTAACCAAGAAATGAGGTGTTGAGGCAAGGAATACGAGTTTCTTTGGAAAGCTGGCAGATTGAGATGACAGACTACTGTCTCCAAAAAGCCATCATGTCAGGGTCTGGATGCCAGGTTCTTTTTATAGAACAGAGATGGGAGAAGGCGGGGAAGTCGAGTAAAAGTTCCATTAATCTTGCAAATATCTCCTGGAATAGCCAGCCTCGTGGAGAGGATGCATTAATTCCTTCCTGTAGCCATCCACAGGTGGACAGGGCCTGGAACAAAGGCATTTTGGTTTAACATTCAGGCAGTGGGGCAGGGTTCCCCAAGGCAGCCCACTATGTATGGACAGTATCCTTTTCGTGAACAAAAGCCATGGGAAGCAAAGGTTAAAGGAGAAGAAACAGAGCCAGCGTGGAGTCAGTTCTTCCCAGTAACAGTTGTGCACTGTCAGTGTCCATTCCACAGTCTTGTAGAAAAGGGGGCCATGACCATTCTAATTGCTTCCTGTTGCGTCTTGTCCGATAGATGTCTCTGGGAATGTCTGCCATCAGTGCCAGTGTTCCAAATGTTGCTGCTTTCGTTCTTATATGGGAAGTGTCTACTTTACACCTGTACAGTTAAACAATATTCACAACCTAAAAGTTAAGAGTTATGTTCTTTTCAGTGGGAATTTTGAGGACTTAAGGCCTGAGAGGCAGCCGCTCAGGTAAAGAATTTAGCAACTTTTCTGTGTATGTGAAGATACAAGAGTCAGGGCTCATTGAAATCATTTCCTTGACATGTACCTCAGGTATCTGGGGCCTGTAATCCTGTATTCTCATATCCCGAGTTTCCTCAGGACTCACCATAGCAAGTGGCTGAAGTCTGATGGCTGCTGGATAGGAGATATTCTTCTCCTTCCTGAGTGTCCTAGGGCCCACCAGCTCATGTTGGGCAGGGGGCTGCAATTGCTGATGGCTGATATGGCAGGAAATATTCCATTTCTCAGATCCTCCCCTCTTGGTCAGGAATTTAACCAATATTTGGGAGACAGTTTATGATGAAATTTTGTCCCATGACACTGGGTGGCACCTCCCAGATCAGGCAAAAATACTTAATATGCCACTCCAGGTGCTAATTTTTGGATTCAGTTCAGTTGCTCAGTCATATCCAACTCTTTGTGACCCCTTGGACTGTAGCACACCAGGCTTCCCTGTCCATCACCAACTCCCAGAGCTTGCTCAAACTCAACATCTATCGAGTTGGTAGACCCCCATCAATAATTAATGATTCTCTAGATCTAATTATGATCCAGGAGACATTTTCACTTATTGTCTCTTCCCATACCTAGAATCACACTATTACAATTATTTTATGTTATCAATGTAATGTATTTCCTTAAGATGTTTAGCCAGAGAAGTTTCTTTGGAGGCCTGTTTGCACACTTGGTACTATGATAGACAACTCATCTTATAAATGAGGCAGGATATAAATAATGCAGCGAGCAACATTTACAAAGACATAATGCAAGCGGGAAGACACAAAGCACAAACATTTTGGAGACAAGAAACAAAACAATGATTCATGTAACTAGTTGTAATCCAGTTGCAAGAATCAGGCAACGGTTAAAAGTAAAAAAAAAAGATCAGACATGGAGTCACTTCTTTCCTGTAAGACCTCTAGTGAGCAAGATCATGTGAAGGGGTGTGTTTAGTGGGCACCTGTGGGCTCAGGAAGACTTCATGCAGACTGCTAATGGGCAGGACTGTGTTGCCACCCCATTGTTTGGTTTGAGGCATCCCAGCATTGGAACCTATAGGCTATTGGGAGGGACCAGGTTTTAGTGAGGAAATGGCGGCCTGCAGGAGGGCTCACACCCATGAATACTCTCCAGAACTACCACCACCGGTGTCTTTGTCCCCACAGTGAGCCATAACCACCCCGTCTCAGCAGGAGATCCTCCAGTATTAGCAGGTGGGTCTAACCCAGGCTCCTACGAGGTCACTGCTTTTCCCCTGGGTCCTGGTGGTCACAAGATTCTGTGTGTCACTACTGAGAGTGGAGTTTCTGTTTGCCCCAGTATTGTGGAATTCTTAGAGTCAAATCCCATTGGCCTTCATAGCCAGATGCTCTGGGGGCTCCTACTCCCAATGCCAAACCCCCAGGCTAGGGAGCCTGGTGTAGGCCTCCGAACTTTCACTCCTGTGGGAGAACCTCTGTGATACTGGTATTTTCATTTGTGGGTCACCCACCTGGCATGTATGGGATTTGATTTTTACCATGCTTGTGCTCATCCTACTGTCTCCTTATGACTTCTTGTTTGTCTTTGGATATAGAGTATCTTTTTTGGTCAGTTCTAGTGTGTTATTCTCAATGGTTATTCAGCAATTAGTTGTGATTTTGGTGTTTTCATGAGAAGAGATGAGCTCACATCCTTCTACTCTGCCATCTTGTCTCAGCCCTCAATCAGAAATGTTTCATTTTTTATAAATATTTTTATGCCTTCTAGGTTTCATGTTATACTTAAAAAGGTCTTTCCTTACTTAGGTTTTGTGTTTCTTCATTTTGTTGTTTTTAATCCCCCATTCCTGAAACTTACATGGTTTTAAAAAAATACAAACATTTAAAGCTCTTACCTATCTGAAATTCTTTTTGGTATAAAGAATGAGCTGAAGATCCAACTTGGTTCTTTTACAGATGGCTGGCCAGTTGTCCCACACCACTTATTGCATTTTCCCATGCTGTTTTGAAATGCTTGCTTTGTTTTAAATTTCACTATCTAATTAACTATGTTTCCTTGGCCAGAAGAATGGATTTTAACTTTACTAAGAGAATTATTTCTCTACCCACCTCTCAGCAAGCTGATACAAAATTCTTTTTTCTCAGGATCCTTTCAAGTATAGCTACCCACCACTTGTAGATGATGATTTCCAAACACCATTGTGTGAAAATGGGCCTATTGCCAGTGAGGATGAAGCTTCAAGTAAAGAAGATATAGAAAGTGATGGCAAAGATACCTTGGAAACAATTTCTAATGAAGAACAAACAACTCTTCCTAAAAAGGTAATTTTAACAAAAAAAATTTGAGAGACAAAAGATGTGATCTCGTCCCACCAGCTGGCTATGTGAATTTAGATAATTCACTAAACTTGCTGCCCTTCTATATCTTGAAATGTAAAAAGAGCAAGGATGACACTAGCTGACTGTTAGTACCACTACATTATATAAAAGGCTGATTCCATGCTTTGTATAAAAACACCTTGAAAGAATCCTTTTATCCCAAAAATGTTTTATCTAAAATAAAAGTAACTTAAAATGTACCCTTGATCTACCCCCTCTTTGTCACTTTTAAAGAGCACTGAGTTGTTATGTTTTTATATCAGGAACTTGATAGAGATATAAATATATTCTATGTAGAAAAGATTTTAAAATACATAAGGGAGGGGAATTCCCTTATGGTGGTCCAGTGGTTGGGATGCAGTGCTCTCACTGCCCAGGGCCCAGGTTTAATCCCTGGTTGGGGAATTAAGATCCCACAAGCTGTGCAGTGTGGCCAAAAAAACTAAAAATAAAAAGACTCTTAAGAGAAAGACCATGTTACATTTTCTAAAGGGGCTTCTTTATATAGTAGGCACTCAAATATAGGTTAATGATCTGATTATTATATCTAAATTATATATTTAACATATAGTAAACCTAGCTTAAAGATTATAATTTGGATCGAGTCACTATAATGCTTACTTTGTGACCTAATGAACTGCCTGTCACTGCCTGTGTGAAACTCAATTTTTTTAATCTTTCTTCATATATATATATATATATTTTATATATATATAAAATTTGTCTTTAGGGTAACATAATGGAACCTACTTCCAAAGCAGATGAGAATGAAAAAGTTGATTCCAAAATGAGAACTTTCAAGAAACCACTGAGTGTGTTTAAAGGGCCCTTATTACACATCAGGTAATGGCTGAGGATTTTATTAGCTATGCTTTTGTAACATATCTTGATTGTTTTGAGAGAACTGCAAAGTTAAGAAAATTTCTGGACTGTTTTTGAAACTGTGGAAATGTAAAATTAAGGGGTATCTGAAGACTTACCTTGGTTTTCAAACATAGTGGATATTTGTAGCTACCTTTTTATTATTTATTCTGTTGAGTTTGTTTAAAAGGCCTTTATCCCACATTAGGTAATAATGAATACTCCCATATTAACAACAAATCTGAATGACATACATTTTTCTCATTTTATTGATAGTGTTTGACTTGCATAAGTTTGAGGTTGCCAAAAATGACACTGAAGTAGCCCTTTATTGATTTAACCTTCCAAAACTAAAGCCGAACCAGAAAAATAGGATTTTTACCAAAGCCAAATTTCAGCACATCTGTATTTTTCTCTCCAGGGTGTTCAATCCAAAAAATTTAGTATCATTTCTTTATCATTATGTAGAGACCTTTCTCACTAATGATGCTTTGGGTTGGTAAATATATATAGCCTTATTTAACAGTGCTTTATCAACTGTCTTTAGTAACGGCCTACTGTATCATTTTATATCCCTTTACTTGAAACCTTTCTATATAACTGTTAAAGACTCATGAACAGTAGAGCCAGACATTTTAAAGATCAAATTTGAAATTCTCTAATTGACAAGATTGATTTGTTGACACATATTTTGATTACTGTTATATTTGGATTTATCTTCACCATCTGCATGAGTGTGTGTGTGGCGGGTACAGGGGGAAACACACATGCCTGTTCTCCTTTCCATGGTTTTGTTTTGTCCTTTTCCCTGCTTCAGAATTTTTTTCCTCATTTCCCCCTGTACTAGTTTGCAAGCTAGTTTTTTTTCCTCTGGAGGCCTGTCACAACCTTAGTTCCTGGGCTACTGCTATTGAGATATGGCTGAAAGAGCCAGCTAGGGAGAAAGCCAACTCTGCAGTGCCCACCAGAAAATCACAGTGCTTTTCCTCCACAGACCTGGGGACCTAACCAGCCTCTGTCTCCCCAGACCTTTTCATGGTTTTTTTGCTGGGTACTGAGAACAGTTGAAGACAGAAACTTCCTATCTTTTCTGTGGTATATTTCACATGGGTTTTTAAAGGAAGCCAGCAGTCATGCCAATTTATCTCTTGTCCAAAGCTAGGCACAGCTTTCCAGGGAGAGCTCTTATTTAACAATGTGTGTTCTCTACACAATTCCTGATATAAAATGAGTCTGTTTAAAGATGGAGCTCAAAGTCAAGGGCTATCTGGCAAATTCACCTTTTTATTTAAAAATCATAGTCCTTTGTACTGTTTGGAGAGGCACCTGATGCAATTTAAATTTAGCTCATGTAATTAAATTACACAAACTTTGCTTGAGTCTTTTTATTTTTATCTTAGATCATGGGCATTACAGTGGCTAATAACAGTAAAAATTGCATTTTGAAGCTTACTGATTTTTTGACCAATTTTCCTGTAGTTCCCACGGCAAATCTTATGTTATTCTCCTTCCATGTTACTTAGAAAAGAACTATAGTCAGGAATTATTCTGTTACTTAAATATATCTCTGACTTTTTAAAGTTGGTGTGCCCCATTCTAATGTTTGTAATTAGGTAAAGTTGAAGTGGCAATTTCTTCTCTGGTTCTTATCTGTCACCTGCCAAAGAGTTTCAGTAAATAAACCTTAAGATGGTGCTGGTTACAGGACTAATTCAGAATCCTCCTAATTCTCCCTTCTGTTCCTGCCTGTTTTTCTTTTAGATCTTGGGGGAAACCATAGGACTTTTCAAATAGCATGCATTCATTCAGTCAGTAAGATTAAAATACAAAATGTATTAGGTAATTGTTTTGTAATCTTCTTTGATGAAATCTCTTCATACAAATGGGCATAACCAGATATTTTCCTTCAAGCTGATGATTAGATTTGTCATTTCTTCTGAGCAATACCAATGCCTTATGCTTTTATTACCATGTAGCCCAGCAGAAGAACTCTATTTTGGAAGTACAGACTCAGGAGAGAAGAAAGCTTTGATAGTGTTGACAAATGTAACAAAAAACATAGTGGCATTTAAGGTAAATATCTGAAAGATAATTTATAAGTTATGTGTGGAAATTGAAAGATTGATAATTTTGAGCTTGCATGTTTTTATTTATGATATTTTTAGGCTTGTTAAACTGCCTTTTAGCTCTGAGCTTATCTAAAATGTTCCCTTGAGGTCTGTATCTGTCTATAATATGCAGTAATAGGATACTGTTCAAATTAGTCCCAGGGTTTAATGTTTGTTATTTTAAAAAAAAATCCTTTTTTCATTATATGAATAATAAGTAAGAGTGAAAAATAAAGCTATAAAATCAAAAGTGCATTTCCCCCCAAGTGTGGTATATTCTGGAGTATAGTTTTTACTGGATACTAACCTGATGCTGAGCAGTAAGTATAACAGGACTGAGCCCACTATTGCCCATATGGTAGGTTTTACTTCCTTAAATCATCAACTTTCTGGATGTTCTTTGATTATCTAATGTTTTTCAATTTCTAAACACTGTTGTAACATGTATTCTAATGTATGTTGTGTTTTTGAATATGAAATATTTATCCTGTTAACCACCTGAATTTAATAATTAACAGTTGGGCTCATCTTTTTAATTTAAGAGGAAGGCTCAGTGACAGTTGGACTGATGAATGTTTCTTCCCAATAAATTGAGGTGCTTTTTACCTGTTGATGGGAAAAGATACATTTTAACCACCAAGGTGGTTTTATAGACTTTATTAACTGGTTTTTAAAAGTCATTTTTCAACCATTTCCCCCCAAAGAGCATGAAAGTTATTATGACTACTGTCTTTATAAACAGGTGAGAACAACTGCTCCAGAAAAGTACAGAGTCAAGCCCAGCAATAGCAGTTGTGACCCTGGTGCATCAGTTGATATAGTTGTGTCTCCCCATGGCGGTGAGTTGTCATCTGAGTGGCTGCAACAGGCTATTTATGGGGGACCTAGGTTTGGGTGATGAGTCAGCAGAGCTCAACTGGAATCTCGAAACTGGACTGTCAGCAAGTCACCTCACCATACTCCGGCCAACTGTAAAACGAGATGGTTGAATGAGTCTCATTAAAAAAATTGAACAACTAAATTTGTTGAAACTAATGCCAGCTGAAATTGAATTTCAAACCACAAAAGTCCTCATCTTTATAGGAGAGCTGCCTGTTTTACAATAGTTCCATATTATTCTTTTTCCTTAGTGGTGTTTTCTAGAACAATGCCTAAGCCACATGCCCAACCCTTTGTAAAGGTTCCTGTTTATGTATTAACTTGCCCTTTTGGAATGCAGGTTTAACAGTCTCTGCCCAAGACCGTTTTCTGGTAATGGCTGCAGAAATGGAACAGACATCTGGCACGGGTCCAGCAGAATTAACTCAGTTCTGGAAGGAAGTTCCTAGAAACAAAGTGATGGAGCACAGGTACTCTTTTTGATTCATAAGCTCTCAAACTGCAATGGGAAAAATCCCAAAGAGGGATGTGCCTACCTGGGCTAGGCAGACATTCCTTCCTTCTTGCACTTGGCAGACACTAGGCTTACACTGTGGGCCCCAACTGCTGAAAGGCTCTAGGGTGCCCAGGTGAATGGGGCCTGGAGTGGCTCTAGGATTGCTAATAACAGAGACTTGCTGGCCAGTGCAAGATTCTGGATGTGTCAAAATTACAAGCACAGGTGTTTCTCTTCCAGCAGTAAACCTTTGTAGGAATGCTCACTTTATGTACCAGAATGTTGGCTGCAGCATTGTTTGTACTAGTGGAAAATGAAAAAGAGCCTAAATGATCATCAGGAAAGTAACAGCAAAATGCATTCGAGAATAGCCGCACTAAGGAGTACTCTGCGGCCATTCAAAAGAGTGTACTATGTCTGTTTGTTCTGATATAGGAAAAAGACATCTGATTTAGTATTAGGAAAAGAAAAGAACCTACTCACAGAAAAATATGTATGACAGTTACCTATTTAAGAGGAGAAAACCCTGACTGTATAGGCATTTACACATGTACATCTGTGCATGCGTGCAAGTCATTTACATCTTAAAAAGATGTATAGGTAAGAGAAGGTTGGTTATGGGTCTTTTTTTTTTCCCAGTGTGCCCAGTTTTGCCCCCCAAGGGACAGTTGTTGGTCATAACTGAACAGTGGGATGCTGTGGGCCTCTAGCAGGTAGACACCAGGGACGCTAGTCAGTGTGCCCCTCTGCACAGGGTGCACCCCCCCCGCCCCCGCTGAAGGATGGTGCAGCCCAGAATGTATTGAGGAAGCTCAGTTGAGGACAGTTAAGATGGCTACTCTGATGGTGTTTGAGTAGGACATGAAGGAAATGAGAGAAAGCCATGTAGGTAACTGGGACAAGAGCTTTCCAGGTAGAGAGAACCACAAATGAAAAAGCTGTGTTCCTGGCCTGTGTGAGGAACAGCAAACTCATTGGAGCCTAAATCAAGTAAGGTGGGTGGCAGGGGCCAAATCATTCCCATAGTGAGAACTGCTGACTCTAAGAGGAGGAACCATTACCTGGTGCTGAGCAGAGCCACGAGGTAAGTGACTTACGTAAAGGATTCCTCTGGGAGGCTGTGTAGAAAATAGACTGTGGGCAGACAGAATATCAACACTTAAATAGAACCTCCTATATGCTAGTACTGGCGTAAGTGTGTTACTCATATTTATTCATTTAGTTAGTAGGACAACTCTGCGTGCATGCTTGGTCACTTCTGTCGTGTCCAACTCTTTGTGACCACTATAGACTGTAGCCTGCCAGCCGCCTCTGTCCATGGGATTCTCCAGGCAAGAGTACTGGAGTGGGTTGCCATTTCCTTCTCCATAGGGTCTTCCTGACCCAGGATCAAACCCATGTCTCTTAATGTCTCCTACACTGCCAGGTGGGTTCTTAACCACTAGCGCCACCTGGGAAAGTTAGGTATAGGTAATTATTTTTCTCTATAGATGAGAAGCTAGGAAGTCTATTAATGGCTGTGGTTGATTTTAATCTACAAAAAAAAAGAGGTTATGTAACACATAATGACTGAAACAGAATGTGAGAGGACCCATACTAAGAAAGAATGTTGGAGAGGAAGCAGGGCCCAGAGGAGGAGCTTGGTCACCATTGTAAAACCACAGGGAGAACATTGACCTGATGTGAAATGCCTTGGACGAGATTATCATTTTCAGGTCATTCATAGGTAAGAGAGCAAGAAAAATAAGAAAGGGTCTAGAAAGACAAGCTGTATTTCCACTAGGCTAGGTCTGACTTTTCCCCAGTGAAAGAGGGTAAAAGTTACACTTAGACCTAGCCTAGAGGAATATTTAGTGGCCAAACAAAGGAGGACAATACAGGGAGTCAGGAGGGAAACCAGTAAGTGAGCTGCACCCTCAAAACCCAGGTTAGAGTATGTTTCATGAAGGAGCAAACTGCTACCAGTGTCTGTCAAAGATGACATGTGAGTGGTGGCCACTGCTGATGACATCATAAAGGTCACTGATGACCTCACAAGCATCAGTTTAGTTGGCAGGAGTCAACTGCCCAAGAAACATAAGTAGAGAGTCTCCTGAAGGTTTGGCTTATTTAGGCAGGACCAGGGTCATCTTTAGAAGGAAGAACGTGTTGTGTTTGGGGTTTTTAGTGGGAGCTGTTTGAGCACTGTTTAAAACCACGGTAAGAACAATTTCAGAAGGAGAAGCTGACCTTACAAGGTAAATCACTGACCATGAAATTCCTGAGAAAGAAGGAACAAAACCTAGAACCCAGGTAGAGGTCAGCCTTAAGTCAAGAGGGAGAAGGGAACACAGATCCTAGATAAGGCTCGTGCTGGTTGTGATGTGTGTTTAGGTTGTGATGTGTTTTTAAATGGAGTATTTAGATATTTAAATTTCAAGTTGTATTACAAGAGGGCCTACTTTTGAAGTGCTTATGAAACCATACCTTAAAATTACCAGGTTTTTTTCCTAGTCTTGTTACATATGAGTTGTTTTGTTGTCTTATTTTGTAAATCAGTTCCTAATGGCTTGCTGTTCTATAACTGTCAAAAGAGAATCCATCACTTACAGAAATAGGGAGACTTGATGGTTTAGCACTGAAGGCCAGGTGAGAGCACTGCTTCCCATGTAGAAAGGGTGGTTTCCTTCAGATCCTTAGATTGGGTGAATTCTATTGAATACTATTGAATACCTTATATAAAAGAAAACTTCTCATAGGTTATTGAGGACTGTGTATAATTGTGTTCTTTGATTGTGCAATAAAGCTAGAAGATGTAGGAAAGGAAAAATAATTTCTCCTCTACCCTTCTAAGTTCTTGGCTAAGACCCATTGTATAAAAGACAGATGCACAGGAGAGAAACAGAGAAACAGAAGTTTCATAACATGGACACCTCCTGTAAATGCGGGAGAAACCTAGGAAAACTAAGTTACTCACCCAAATGGTGCAGGCCATCACCACCTCCAGCTGAAGACCAAAGAAAGCCAGTTCTGAGATGCTGTCAGGGAAAGCACGGTAAACATGGGTAAGTAAGGTTATTGTGCCAATTGAGGCAAGTTCCTCTCTTCTTGAGGTCCCCAAAGTATCCTGAGGTTCCTGAGCTTGCCAGGAAGTGACTTTCCTTACTCCCCTAGTAAGGCTGTCTGAAAACAAGATACCAGGTGAGTTTTTTCCCCAAGTGTCTCTAGTTCCTTACAGCCATCTGCTCATACCTGTCTTTATGCATTTCATTTTCAATATGACATTTGAGTCATAAACCTTGATAATATAACCATGTTTCCAATTGTGTCCTGTTACAAGGGGAACAGATTCTCATTGAACTTATGTAAATAACTGTATCACCATGAAAATGAGAATATCACTAAGTGTTTCCAGATTTTGGAGGGATCAGGTATGGAAAAACATTGTCTCAATTCTGCTTACAAAGGTATAATTTACCAAATTGCAGTAAATCACAGATACCATAAGAGAAAAAGTTTTCCTTAAATCTGGAGAAACAGAACATTGTATTTCTAACCAAAAGTCATAAAAACTATAATCATTTTCATCAGCTTCATTCAATTCCATGTTATTAATTTTTGTTCTGCTTGAGTCCAGTTTTTCCATTAGTTCTGGAAATTCCTACCCAGTTTAGTTTTATAATTTTGAAGTTATCAGAAACCTGAACCCTACAGTATTTGTCAGAGTCCTTTTTGTGAGTCTCTTTGAAGATGAAACATGTATCTCTACAAATACAATCAAGAAGGTTTAGTATTCTTATTTGACAATGTGTCTCACGTAATTGGGGGCGTCCCTGGTGGCTCGAACAGTAAAGAATCTGTCTGCAATGCGGAAGACGTGGGTTTGATTCCTGGGTCAGGAAAAGCCCCTGGAGAAGGAAAGGGTAACCCACTCTTGCCTGGGAAATCCCATGGAGAGAGGGGCCTGGCGGGCTACAATCCATGGGATCACAGTCGGATAGGACTAAGCGACTAACACTTTCACTCACATAATTTAATCTATCAAATAAGCCTAAGTGGTTTAATATATTTTTATAATGAGAGAAAAAACATCTTTCCACAGAGGCCCTGTGGAAAGTCCCAAAGTTAGAAGTCAAAAAGATTTCATTTAGAATTTGATGTGGGGAAGCTTGTCAAAAATATCAAAAGGTTTGGACACTTGACTAAATAGAATCATAAATTATTATGGAACAATACTTACATATCCAATTAACCAAAGTGACAGTTAAATTTCAAAGGCAAATACAGATGGTCACATAGTTGTGACCAAAACTTAGCTCTTAATCTTTAAAAGACTGTTTGCTAAAGTAATCAAAGACCTGATGATAAAGATAACTAGAAACACAGGAAATCATTTTAATACAATCAAATCTTTGATTTCTAGGCAGATTACTTAGAAGGGGTAAAGAAAAACCTTTCACAGTCTCCTAGTGGGGGCAGACCAGTAGTCTAATAAAACTGTCCTTTAACCAATAAATGAAAGAAAATTTGTTTTATGTACTTACACTATTAAGCTTATTTTTAAAACCCTTAAATTTATTCAATTTTAGTGCTCTTGACTATACAAGGTAACATTTTCTCTTCCTCTCTCTTCCCAGCTTTCTATATGCCTTTAGTTTGTCCTTTATTCTCCTACTTTCTATTCTGAAATAACTAGCTTTACTTTAGGATATAATTACTTTCACTTCTCTTAGTCAAAAATATCCCAACTCTTGCATACGGAGTTATTATACTTATTTCTAGTATTATAATTTTCATAACTCTTAGAAACTGATTTCTAGTGAAAACAAACAAGCACTTGCAGTCTGTTACACCAGCATTCTTTAAACTGGCAAATTTATGAATATAGTTCATCATTTCTAGAAACAGATGTTTCCTCCTAGAATAGTTTAACATGGCACAAGATATGACTATGTCTTATGTATCCAAATATCTTTCATTCTGTACTAAGAAGCCCAAAGTAGATAAACCTATGTTTAGTAATGTTTCAGTATTTTATCTTATTTGGAAATGACCTAGATATTCAATTAATTCCCTATCATTTAACTTAGCAAAACTCTAAACTCTCAAGCAATCAAAGATATTTAGAAAACTATTTTTAAGAAATATAAAACATCCTCAGTGCTGAGAAGCTCACCTACAAAGTTTTATCCCTGTGACTTGTTAGGTCAAGTGATTTAGATAGAATTGTTCAGTCTACTCATAAAAACATCGAGGCACAGTGTCAGCCATCATCCCAAGCTGTTTTTCTTGCTGACAGATTTTGTAACAGAGCTAACATGAGCTTATTTGAGTAGTAAGTCCAGGTAGAATAAAAGTTGCATCTCTTGTTGTATTCATCTTGATGACGTTGAATTAAACCAACAAACTTAACCCAGCTTTTTATTTACCAAAAATTATCCCAGATCACGTGAACTTGGAAAAAAACAATTGGGGTTAGTTTCTATATTTGAGAGTTCTAGGAATATTTAATTTGAAAACTACTTTTTTTCTTTATGCCAATTAAATAGAACTTTTATGAATTAGTTTTTACAGTACCATGCAGAGATAGAAAAATACCACACATTTGTTAACATATATATAAACACATGTAAACAGATGCAAAACAGAGATCTTAAAGCTTTGGTTCTAAATTTTTAGCCCTGATTTTTGGTACAGTAACACAAAACTCACTGGCTTATAAAAGAACAGGTGAATCCAAATTGTGTTTCGGGCAGCTGGAGTAAGTTTACCTTCTCAGGGTGCTAAGATATATTTTTTAACTGATATATATATATATATATATGTGTGTGTGTGTGTATATATATATATATATATATGTATGTATGTATGTATGTATGTATATGTATTTTTTTTCATTTGTCCAGTTTCAAAATAGCTCCTTTTTTGCCTTCTGATGAGAATCATTTTCCAAGAATTTGCATTTCTAAAAGCTGGCTATCATGTCCTAAAGAAGGTGGGGACAGAAAATTTACATCACAAAGGCACTGAGAAAGTGTCTTTTTTGCCTGGAGTTTTGGGGGTACTTTGCCTAATATCAGAGGTTTAGAGTAATTACCATATAAGTTTTTCCAAGTACAGAACAGTTCTATTTCCAGTGTCCTGGTCTTTAACAGTGCCTACAGGTATTTCGAGATATTAATAAATAGGGCAGGTTTTCGAACTGGTTAGGATAAGTGAAGACTGAATTGCTTCTAGAGCTGAATTTCTGGCTTTGTAAAGATTTGCAGGACAAAGACAGTTGCTTTTAATGCCTCAAAAAATTGGGTTGCAGCCTGAATGATATCAAGGGACTGACCTGCCCATCCAACTACATTTTCTTCAATTTGCTTTATGTCAGGGAGAAGATTTCCAATTAAGATGGAAATCAAATGATTTCTGTGTTCTGGAGTTTCAGTGCTTAATGCAGCATGCTTTACAAAATTCAGATAAAGCATTCAACAAGGCCTTTGAATGCTCTCCTTTTTCTGAGTGCACAATTCAGCCTTGGACCAATTCACCTTCAGGGAGGGGGTAGGGGAAGCCTTTACTATTGCTTCTATCAACCTCTGAATATTGGTTTATCCATTTCCTGATAATTTGGGAGGAATTGTGGTCATATTTCCTGTGTGAGTGTACCTGTTTTCCCCAGGGGGCCATCTGGTGTATGTGATAACTACAGTATAATTGTGGATGTTAAGAACACCCCTGCACAGCCAATCAAGGTCCCTGGGAGCGGGGAACTGATCTTTTTAACTCTTCTCTAAATTTCATAGATATGTTCTAAAAGTGGAGGTAAAAAGAACTTTGTCATTTCATCTTGCTAAGGATGTCCCTAAGCTGACTGCCATAATTCCTTCATGTCCTCCTTTCAAGTTAGTCTTTCCCTAAATAGCAAAGAAGTTAATTGTTTAGGATGAGAGCTCTGAAACATGTTAAACACTAAAAGTTTCTCCAATTCGAAAGATCCATCATTTGGCCATTGACAAGTAACATCTTATGTTACTTTCAATAGCAACCCACACCAATAAGCCTTTTGATGGCTTAACCATGGATGCAAGAGGCATCCCAAAACGGGGTGCTTTTAAAGATGCAGCCCTCACAGGGAGGAAGGCCTGTGGAAGCCTCAGGAAGCCAAGACCTTCACTGTCACATGTGCTAAGGACAGTGTCATGAGAAGTGTCTCCAGTTTCCCACAAGAATGTGGTAATGCTCTCAGTTACAAACCTCCTCATCTGTGACACCGGGTGGGCGCTGTAGGAACAGGACTTCTCCCGCACTAAAGGAGGCAAGGTTGCAAGGACAAGGGCCCTTTATGCCAAACTCCCACAACAGCTGGAAGGATCAGAAAAGGCCGCTTATCACTTTGTGTCTTGGATCCCCAGCCTATGCAGTTGGTCATGAGATGCATGTAGATACGAGCATCATCTAGCTGGCAGCGACCAGAGAGAATACTCTCATTGGTCGTAAAGCCAAGCTCTCAGGACAGAATGATACAAAAGCAAAGTCTCACCTGTCCTGTGGTTCTCCTTATGCCAAACACCACAAAAGATAGAGATAAAACAACAACCATCTCTGGGAGGAAAAAGGACCAGTAGAAAACAGAAGTCCTGAAAATAAAAGTCTCTACCAGAGTCATGACACCTAAGGAACTAGCTGACACTTATCTTCTCCTGCTAATCTCTATTTGGAAAAGAAGGGGCAAGGTGAAATGTTTACCTTTGTCTCTCAGCTGCCCCCAGAGTGAAATTCGGGAGAGAGGACTGTAGTAAGAATCCTTACCCTCTCTGGCTTCTTCCGTATTTCCAGGATCTCATTTGCAGGGTCCCAAGCGAGGATGGTGTCCCGGCAGGTCCCATGGGAGATTGCCAACCTGTAGGAGAGGAAAAAGACTTCACCCTTTACTTTTTTGGGTTCTTGACTGAGACATCCCCCAGCCTGCATAATCATAGACAGATGAATAGAAGAAAACAGGAGAAAAATAGAAGTTAAATAGCATGTATAACTCCTGTATACTGGAGGGATACCCAGGAAAACAGTGAAACTCCCTGAAGTGGCCCATGACATCACCTTAAATATCTCCAACTAAAGATAAAAGATGATGTTGGGGTGAGGGACTGGGAGGTGAGCAGGACAAGCATGGTATACACAGGTAAGGTTGTCCCACATACTTAGGTCCCCACCTTCTCCACTGATAAGAGTTTCCAGAGGTTTAGAGTCATCCTCCTCTTTCTGCTGTAGAGAAGGTGACTTCTTGTGTAAACTGTAAATGTCTCTCACAAAAAGGTAACTGCTCTTCAGTCCATGGGGTCATGGACTACATTGCTGCAGTCCCTGGGGTCACAAAGAGCCAAACACGACTGAGCTGAACTGATTTAGTTTCCAGAACTTTTCCTGTGTCTGCTTTTTCTTAGAGAATAACCAGCTCAAGATAAACCATGTGCCACAGAGGCATACTTTGAGGGGATGACAAATTCTGCTGCCCTTCGAAGATAAATACACACTGAGTGGCTCCCTTAGGTATCTCTGGGCAGAGAAGTGAATGCTTTCCCCTCTGTGACACACTTCTGTGTTTACTTTTTTCACCTTATATTTTACTTTTTTAATAGTTCATTAACAGCTTTAAGAAGTTACGTTTCCCTTGGATTTTCATAGGTTACGATGCCATATTGTTGAGAGCTATAAACCATCTAGTCTTACATGGAAAGATCATGCCTTTAACATGTCAGTTAAAACCAGCGAAGACCTCTGCCATCAGGTAAGTGTTCTTTCTTCCCAACTAAAACAGTCCTTAATGTTAATCAATATTAGAAATCCATTTTTCCCCACTGACATAAGGAAACCTTTTGGCATAGACATGACAGAAATGCTCTCCTCTTCGTGAAGGGAAACCAGATCAGAAATGGTAAGCGGTGAGTTACTTTCAGAGAGCTATTTCTTTCTGAAAGCTCATTGAAAAACATGATCTCCCAGAAAAGGTACCATGTAGTGCATTTACATTTGAAAAAGGTGGAGGGCCTCTTTCTGAAGAGTTGGTTTCAGTACCTCCAGGAAATCACAGCTTTGCTCCTTTCTCAACTTGAAAATTAGACCTTTTCAAAACAAGAATAAAGAGAGGCACATCTCACCAGCCAAGGCTAATTCCTCATCGCCTTTCCACCCAGCCTCTCAGAGTGCACGGACTCTCCCGTACTTGTTTGTGGGGTTTCTAATACTCGTTTGTCACGCACATGATTAATGTACTGATGCAAACCTTTCATCCTCTTTTCCCTCTTCAGCTCAGTCGTTTGGTAGCGAGCACTAGGAAGCTTGAAGACCAAGTCCAACAATGTATCCGGTTCCAGCAGCTGCTACTTGCCCTAACTGTGCTCTTGCTTACCTTTATGGTTTCTTTTTTCTATCTGTTGCACGGTTAAAGAAGTGGGCCTTAGTGGGAGCAAGTGTCGCACATCTGTGCTTCCACCAAGGAGATGTACGGCATTTAGGGGCAGAATTGAAACATTCTTGAAATAAACTAGTCGAATAAGCAAACACTGAAGAGATTGATTATGAGAGTCTATGGGTAGTAGTCAAGTAAGTAAAGGCATAGCTGTTGTGTGACTTAATAGTTTACAGATAATTTATTTTCCCCTCCTGAATACTTTTAAAGCTTGTTTTATCATATATATATATATATTTATATATATATGTATGTATGTATATGTTAGCTGAACAGAAAAGTAGCTTGCTTTGTTGCAGCCAAAACACGTCATCTGCTTTTTTTTTTTTAAACAGTTATTATAGCTGAGCCAACTTAGTTTTTCTATACTGTGTATATAGAACAATGTATATTGAAAAAAAAAAGACGTACTTATACAGAGTCATTTCTGTAACCAGGACTTTGTCATTTTGAGAACTACTAACACGTGCTAGTTGATGTTCTTTTGGAATGTACAACTACTTAATGCCAAACCACCTTTAGCCTTTGTTTCCTATCCATCTTCCTTAAAGGCCTGCCTGCCTTTTATTAATCTCAGACTTTGTATTGAACAATCACATTCTCATTGAGGTAGGCCTGGGGAACTAAGTCTGGTTGGATTTTCTCTGAAATCTGTCAGTAACATCTGGAAGGAGAACCTCTCCAGTCCTTTTTATGCAGTTTCATGTTGCTCTCTGGCTGAACACATACCTTTTTGCTTCACCGATTAGAAAGGCCTGATCCTCCATTGGACCATCTTCACCTTCTTTTCTAAATGAAAGGAGTTAGATAAACATATTTTTTGAAAAGTTAATTTTTGAAAAAGATGCCTAGCAGTATAATTCATTTACATTTCAGTTTCTTGTTAAAATCAGGCATGAGAGGGGAACTTGACAAAAGACTGGAGTATTTAAGAGCGGGGGGGAGTGAAACTTAGGTTGTCAGTTCTCCATTTTAGAAGTGAAAAATATTACTTGGTGATCGACTGTCCAACCTTCAGACCAAGGTTAACTGACTTGATCTTCCACCTTTGTCAACAGCAATACTGAGGACAGTTCCTCAATTCCTAACATGAAACACCTCGCAGGAGCAGAGCCTAATAAAAGTAGTTTGTTTTCTCATCAATATAACCAGTTTGGGTCCCTGTTGCTTCACATGTAAATCTACTTTATATGAAAGACAAAACATGGTCTGTAAAATAAATTTTGAGTTGTGATTGAGCCATGTTTGGAGAATGTTTTATTCTGAGGTTGCAGTGTTGGCGGCTTTCATCTTGAGAACTTGATGAATCCAAAATGGCATTATGAAGAATGAAAAGAGAGACTTCCTTGAAAATTGGCCTAGGAAATAAAACCTTAAATGGATACTGGTCTGATACTTTGTCTTAATTTGGGTTTTTCTGTTTCAGTTTGTCACCTCCAGACGTGAAAGTGACTGCAGTCCACCCTAAGTACTGTTCATAGTTTCTCCCTGTGTGCACAGCGGTTTCCCCTTATATGGTAGATCGCTGGCTTTACTATAGTCTAATCCCAAATTGTCTATGTGTTTTGTTCTTTTGCAAATAATGTGGAAATAGTCAAAATTGGAAATGTATTATGTTTCATGTGAAAATTACATAAACTCACTAAAATGTTTTTCCCTGATGTCTGGCCAGTTGAATTTAATAACATATCTTGTTAACATTTGTGTGTCTATTAAATGTGACTAAGCAAAATGTACTGAAAATTAACCATAAAATCAAAGGTATCTAAACTTTTGTACTTGTCTTGATTGGTTACATATATTTATATTTGATTTTATTCTGTCTTCCTTTGATTTTATTTAATCACGTTTGTATGATTATTTTGAGTACTCTATAATTATTTTTTAATATGTCATTACCTGTTTATGACCAGATTACCAAGGACCAACATTTAGATTTAGAGTGTTTTCACTTGGGAATGGAAATTCACAGTTTCCATGAAAACATTAATGAAGTATCATTATAGGCAAGTAGCCTAAAAATACAATTGCTGGTAAACCTAGTCTCAAATTTCATAATATACCATAACTGTTTTTATATCTTGCCACTAATTTTGACTGGATTTAATAGCACTTTATTGTACAATTGCAAAAAAAAAATATATTCCTAGAATTGTTGCCAGTGTAATTTCTCTAATGTTCTGGTGCTTTTCATATATTTTCAGTATTTTTATTACTATATTGGTATTTTCTTTGTATAAATTGATCAAAAGAACATGCTTTCTATTTTAATATGTTTTAGAAAAATAATTACATTTATGCAATAAATATCATCAGGAAAAACCTCTGGTCTCTAATTCATAAAGCATCTTAAAAAATCAATGCTCAGGCTCACACTGACCTTTCAAAAATCACATTAATTTCTCCTGGACCTGCTTACCTTTTTATAAGGAGGGCACTGCAGAATTCCAAAGACAGTTGTGGTTTCAGGAGAACCCAACCTCATTGTATCTTGTTTCTTGTCGCCCAGGGTCAGGGTCTGCTGCTCGGGGCTGCTCTCCATTTTCCTGACTCAGCATTGGCCTCACTGTCAGAGCTGGGCCTCCATCGTGGAACATACCACTAGAGCGGCCACCCAAGTGACAATTGCCCCACATCCCCCATCCTAGTACCCACACACCTGCCTGCCTGGCTGCCGGGCACATGGCAGGAAGTCCCTGCGAGAGGGCATCAGAGCAGCTGGGGGTGGGGGCAGCCCTGGGTGGGGACCGCAAAGGCCCTGGGGAGTGTGTGGGCTCCTCGCCATTGGAAAACACAACTCCCAAGTGCAGCTCCATAAAACAGAACCAAAAGGACAGGTCCATCTTCTAAACTGCAAAAGAGAGAGAGAGAACCATCTGAGAAATTAAAAATAAAGCCACTAAGACCAGTAACCTATAAGGGAGCCCCGTACCTACCTGGGACAGTGAGGGTGTGACCTTTCTCAAAAGACAGTTTTCTAGGGATCAGAAGAGCTGGAAAAAGATCAGTTACTTTACAGCAACCCAGCTCTCTAGATTTTTACTAGCAACTTGAGGTTTCTTGATGTCAGCACCACATGGGTCCTCAAGAAGCACAGGGCTCCCCTTTTTCTCCTTGGACCATGAGCACAGAACGGAAATCCTCCCATCTGTCTCGACTGGGGCGGGGGTAGTAGGGAGTGAGGGGTTCTGGGTTCCAGTCCCCTCACTGACATTTGATTCCTGCGTGACTCAGGAATGTTCATTCACCTTTCTGCCTCAGTTTCCTCATCCTCAAGTGCCTGTAATCATCAGAGGACTATTTCCCAAGAGGAGTGTGAAAGGGAGGAGATCTTGCATTTAAAGCCACCCTGGAGAGGCTCGCCTGGCTCTGCTGATGGTGCCTCCACCACCTTCCTTCCCAGCCCCTAGAGCTTTTCACACTGGGGTTGGTCTTCCTGAACATTCCATCTCACTCAAAGCCACACGTCAGTGCCCCAGGCTTTTCCCTGTTTTGTTCTAGCCCTTTCTTGGTCCATCACTGAATTCTGCTTTCTAGGTGAAGGGACACATGGAGAAAGCCAGTGAAGATCGGCTGCCTTGAACCCTGTGAAGGAGTATCCCCCACCAGTCAGAGGAAGGCTTGTTTTGACGTTTCCTTCCGCCATGGCACCCAGACCCCTCACAACACCGCACCCACACCCTAAACCACAATATTCCACCCAGAACAGTTTCCCCCTATATTTGTAACAATTCTATAAAATATTGCATAGGATCCTTTATATCTTCATGACAATTCCATCTTTAACACTGACTATAACTACTTCCCTGTGATGTCCGAAGATCCTCTTCCCTACCCCTCTCAGGTCCCCTGCCACACTAAGACTAATCTCTGGCACATGTTACAATATTTGAGACAACTGGTTCAGCTGGCAAGAATATAAAGGAACATCTCCCTGACCTACAGAAATGAGATCATGTACCCTTTCAAGTCTTTGTAGACTTGAGAATTTGAGGGATGCTTGCAACTACCAGTTGTTCACGTTCCTTTATTTGAACAGTGTGAGAAGACATAAGATCATGTGTTTTATAAATGTGAAAACCAAAAGCCTGAGAAATCCTTTTTCCCAAGGTCACAGGCTAGTTGGTTTCAGAGCCAAGAGTTGAACTAGTCTCCCAAGTCCACTGCTTGTTACAACCACTCAAAACTGCCTCGACTGAGCATCAGGTTACCATACTGAAGGACAGGTCTGATAACTTCACATTCCCTAAACAGCAAGAGAGGAAGAGGAGAGAAGATAGCATACTTGAGAAGCAAAGTTGACAAAGTACAAATAACCACTCAAGACCCTTGGCTGGAAAAGTTTCTTGGTATTCTAAGCTACAGACAGACCTCATTGAAAAAGGTTTGAAAGGTACAGGTTAATGTCCTGTTTACTTTGATAGAGGGCTGTGTTGTGCCTCATCAACTGTCAGAGAGGTTTATCCATCAGTCTATTGAAGGGCATCTAGCGGGGGGCAGCTACTAGTTGTCTCAGCCATAGTCTAGTCACCTCAAGGAGTTGTATTTAATGAAATCAAATCATGTAAGTTTTCTATTAAAAGTAAAGTGAAAGTGTTAGTCACTCAGTCGTGTCCAACTCTGCAACCCCATGGACTGTAGTAGCCCACCAGGCTCCTCTGTCCTTGGGATTCTCCAGGCAAGAGTACTGGAGTGGGTAGCCATCCCCTTCTCCAGAGGATCTTCCCAACCCAGGAATCGAACCTGGGTCTCCTACATTGCAGGCGGATTCTTTACCATCTGAGCTATGGCCATGTAACAAATTACGATAAACTCAGCATCTTAAGCAGCCCAAATTATTTCCTAGTTCACATGGCTGAGTCTGGTACACCACGGCTAGGTTCTCTGGATAACGTCTCACAAGACAAATCAAACTGTCAAGTCACCTGGGTCCTCCGTGGAGGCTCAGCTGGATAAAGGTCCACTTCCAAGGGCTCACCTGATTAGATCAGACCTGCCCAGGACAATCTCCCTTCTGATGAACTCAAAGGTAACTGATTAGAAACATCACATCTGGGGACTTCTCTGGTGGTCCAGTGGCTAAGACTCTGTGCTCCCAGTGCAGGGGTCCTGGGTTCGATTCCTGGTCAGGGAACTAGATCCCACATACTGCAGTGAAGGGTGAAGATTCTGAGGGCCACAACTAAGACCTGGTGCAGCCAAATTCATATTTTTTAAAAAAGAAAGAAACATCACATATGCAAAATCCCTTCCTCTGTGTAAGCTCGGGATAAGTGTTATTCCATCACATTCACGAGCCCCAGCCCCCTCTCAAGGAGAAAGGGTTATACAGGGTGTGTGTCGGGTGAAATCAGCAAGCTCAACCAATATGGTCCCCTCATTTTACAGATCAGGATACAGAGGATCAGAAAGCTGACCCAATCTTACCTAGTCTGAGTGCTCTGAATTCACAGACGTCCTGCACATGAAAGGAAACAGACTAGAACTTCTGTGTTAGGCACCAGATGATAGGTGTGGAGGACAGTATGTCTCTATCCCAGCTGGTTTCCTCTACTCTCATTACTTCAGTGCACACAAGAATTCAAACTTTTGTAAATAATCTGTTAAGGGAAAGAATGCCACCACTATGTCAAATGTTGATTCAGTCATTTAAAAAAAAAAAAAAACCAAGAAACATTCTCACAATGAGTTCATGTGCTGGGGCAAAGAGGACTTCCAGTAATTGTGTGCTTTTGTCAAAAAAAAGCTCCAGTTAAAAACTTTTTTTTTTAAACTTTCCCTTTTCTTTCAGAATAATCCATTTCAGTTAGTTTCAGTTAGTTTTCTTAGACCTATATATACTCTATTAAGGTAGCTACAAGAAAAGGTTAAAACAAAGGAAGGAAAAAAACTCCTTTCCTTATGGAGACTTGCCTTGTGACTACCAGCATAGTTACTGTCTAATTTACTTTGGATCAAAGTCCAGTGCCTTGAATTCTATTATGCCAGAAAGTCCTCTGCAAATTTGCAGGTACTCCTAGAGCTGTGTATGTACATGTGAGTGTCAAAAAATCTCAGTAGTTTCTGGAAGCCACTCCAAACTCCTTCTACGTGGATTTGCAACTCCCCATAAATTCTAACTTGATGTTCCCCTCTATGTAAGTATGTAGCCTTATTTCTTTCTGACTGCAAGAAACTTTAAAACCACTAATATTATGATGATCCCCTTTTGCAGAATCTCGGACTACAACAAACTAAGAAGTGAATCATTTGTCTTTCTCATGCCAACACTCTTCTCTTTTCTGCAGCAAACCCTCACCCTAATACTGTCACAGAAATTCATTCAGTAGAACTTCCTATTTGCAGTTCAATTTTTCCTGAACCGCTTTCGCCCACTAACAGGCAAGTGTGCTTGAGTCAAATACCAAATCACTGTTCTCGGTCATAAAATAAATGTCAGAAATGTGTTTTAGGTACTTTTCCAACTCTGTAACTCCAGCGACTTCTTTTTAGGGAGGTGGAGAGGGAGAAAGTTATAATTAAGGGGAATAACAATCAGATGATGCAGTCTACCCAAACTTAATTTTTTTTTCACACAACTGAACTAATAAATTGCTTAAAAGGAAACTGATGTAAAAAGCAAAGCTTCGTTGCAAACCAGTATTTACTGCTCTGAGATCTCTTAAATCACTTGAGATCTTAGTCACCAGAGGTGGGGGTGTGTCTTATAGAGATTCAAATCATAAAGTCAGTGCTTAGGGTAGAATTTAGTCAGAATTTTCCCTCAAAATTCATTAGGAAGATGCCAAAACAGAGATGATATAGTAACATATCCTGGTGAGTCTAAACCTTTTTAACAGCAGATAAAGCATTTGGTTTGCTTCATTTGGTGGTAGTGGTGGAGGTCATGTAGTATAATAAATACATGCAATGAGTCTTAAAACTAGAATCACCATCAACAAGATTCTCTTGGGAGACACAAGAAAATTGCAAATGACTGAAAGGAAAACATACTGACCATTCTATACACAGTGGAGTATGATCGTCTTGATTCTAAGGGTTGAGAGCCAGATATAAGTGAGGTTGCTTACATAGTTAGGGCCAAAGTCAGAAATGAAATATGGTCTTCCTCTTAGACAAGCCTCTTTAGGAAGGGTCCTCACCATATCTCCACTTGCATCTTGCTCCGTGCTCACTCCATCCTAGTGTCTATTACCATCACTCCAGCAAAACAATACTTGCTAAGTTCGAGCAATGACCTCCTTATCAGGTCACCCATTGCAGGTGCTTCAGTCTGAATCAGAAAGGAATCCATGCAGCAGGGTTTGACTGTATCAACCACGAGGTTTCTGACACAACAAACTCCTGCTTTTCTGTTCTCCCTGCCTCTTCTTCCTCCACCATGTCTGTAAGGCATTCAAGTTACAAGTGGGCTTTCTTTCGTTTCTTTCCTAAGGTGACCTCCTCTATACGCAGACCTGCAGTTAGCATCATGGCAACCCACTCCAGTGTTCTTGCCTGGAGAATCCCAGGGATGGGGGAGCCTGGTGGGCTGCCGTCTATGGGGTCACACAGAGTCAGACACAACTGAAGCAACTTAGCAGCAGCAGCAGTTAGCATCAGCCAACCATTAACCTTCTGATGGTCTAACCATAGCTCCCCCACTAGGTCTTAGACATACGTGAGTAAAAGTCGCTCAGTCGTGTCCAACTCTCTGTGACCCCATGGACTGTTCATGGAATTCTCCAGCTTTGTTCTTCTTTCTCAGTATTGCTTCGGCTACTCAAGGCCTCTGTGGTTCCATACAATACTGGAGTGGAACTGCCAAAATACTGGAGTGGGTAGCCTTTCGCTTCTCCAGGGGATCTTCCCAACCTTGGAATCAAACCAGGGTCTCCCACAATGCAGGTGGATTCTTTACCAACTGAGCTATCAGGGAAGCCCAAGCAAGCACAAGGAGCTGGGCATGCTGGGAGCAGGGCGCAGGGTGATGCATGGTGGCATGAAGGAATAGGGGGCGACCCCCCACCCCATCGCCCCAACTCAACAGTTCCAGGTGTCCATCAGAAAATGTCAAAAACAACTCATGATCCTTGCCTATACCCAGTCTTCCAGGTCCTATCTCAATGGATAGTACCACTCTCCATCCATGTAAAACCAAGTACCCCTAAAACCGAGTTTATGATTAATCTCTCTATCCAAAACCATATTCCCTTTCTTGTTCTGCACCCATTCCCCCTCAAGATTGAGGAATATCAAGGAAAATGGAGGGTCATAACCAAGCAGGACCCTGTGGGGCCTTCCCAAGAGAGACCCTCTCCCCACCATGCCCTCTGCCTGCCTCTTGTTTATAGAAAAACTTGAGCCTTTTAGGCCTTCCCAGAATTCCAAAAAGCAAATTCAATCAGAGGAGTGAGAAAATGCAAAAACAAAGGAAAACAAGCAAGCAAGACAAAATGACAATAGCTTAGTCACTGAACAATATCAAGGACCTTTAGTTCCCCCTCAGGGACTATTGGAGAAGGAAATGGCAACCCACTCCAGTGTTCTTGCCTGGAGAATCCCAGGGACGGGGGAGCCTGGTGGGCTGCCGTCTATGGGGTCGCACAGAGTCGGCCACGACTGAAGTGACTTAGCAGCAGCAGCAGCAGCAGCAGCAGGGACTATAGATAATATTCTGAGTCATATCCTTGAGCTATTTTGCAAATACTGAAACTCCCATCAGCTGGAAGAAGTTAACTGTGAATCCATTATGATTATACAGTGGAAGTGAGAAACAGATTTAAGGGCCTAGATCTGATAGATAGAGTGCCTGATGAACTATGGAACGAGGTTCCTGACATTGTACAGGAGATAGGGATCAAGACCATACCCATGGAAAAGAAATGCAAAAAAGCAAAATGGCTGTCTGGGGAAGCCTTACAAATAGCTGTGAAAAGAAGAGAAGTGAAAAACAAAGGAGAAAAGGAAAGATATAAGCATCTGAATGCAGAGTTCCAAAGAATAGCAAGAAGAGATAAGAAAGTCTTCTTCAGCGATCAATGCAAAGAAATAGAGGAAAACAACAGAATGGGAAAGACTAGAGATCTCTTCAAGAACATTAGAGATACCAAGGAAACATTTCTGGAGAAGGCAAAGGCACCCCACTCCAGTACGCTTGCCTGGAAAATCCATGGACGGAGGAGCCTGGTAGGCTGCCGTCCATGGGGTTCCTAAGAGTCGGACACAACTGAGCGACTTCACTTTCACTTTTCTCTTTCATGCATTGGAGAAGGAAATGGCAACCCACTCCAGTATTCTTGCCTGGAGGATCCCAGGGACGGCAGACCCTGGTGAGCTGCCCTCTATGGGGTCGCACAGACTTGAACACCACTGAAGCGATTTAGCAGCAGCAGCAAGGGAACATTTCATGCAAAGATAGGTTCAATAAAGGACAGAAATGGTCTGGACCTAACAGAAGCAGAAGATATTAAGAAGAAGTGGCAAGAATACACAGAAGAACTATACAAAAAGGATCTTCACGACCCAGATAATCACAATGGTGTGATCAGTCATCTAGAGCCAGACATCCTGGAATGTGAAGTCAAGTGGGCCTTAGAAAGCATCACTACGAACAAAGCTAGTGGAGGTGATGGAATTCCGGTAGAGCTATTTCAAATCCTGAAAGATGATGCTGTGAAAGTCCTACCCTCAATATGCCAGCAAATTTGGAAAACTCAGCAGTGGCCACAGGACTGGAAAAGGTCAGTTTTCATTCCAATCCCAAACAAAGGCAATGACAAAGAATGCTCAAACTACCGCATAATTGCACTCATCTCACACGCTAGTAAAGGAATGCTCAAAATTCTCCAAGCCAGGCTTCAGCAATAACTGAACCGTGAACTTCCTGATGCTCAAGCTGGTTTTAGAAAAGGCAGAGGAACCAGAGGTCATATTGCTAACATCTGCCGGATCATGGAAAAAGCAAGAGAGTTCCAGAAAAACATCTATTTCTGCTTTATTGACTATGCCAAAGCCTTTAACTGTGTGGATCACAATAAACTGGAAAATTCTTCAAGAGATGGGAATACCAGACCACCTGACCTGCCTCTTGAGAAATCTGTACGCAGGTCAGGAAGCAACAGTTAGAACTGGACATGGAACAACAGACTGGTTCCAAATAGGAAAAGGAGTACATCAAGGCTGTATATTGTCACCCTGCTTATTTAACTTATATGCAGAGTACATCATGAGAAACACTGGGCTGGGAGAAGCACAAGCTGGAATCAAGATTGCTGGGAGAAATATCAATAACCTCAGATATGCAGATGACACCACCCTTATGGCAGAAAGTGAAGAGGAACTAAAAAGCCTCTTGATGAAAGTGAAAGAGCAGAGTGAAAAAGTTGGCTTAAAGCTCAACATTCAGAAAATGAAGATCATGGCATCCGGTCACATCACTCCATGGGAAATAGATGGAGAAACAGTGGAAACAGTGTCAGACTTTATTTTTGGGGGCTCCAAAATCACTGCAGATGGTGACTGCAGCCATGAAATTAAAAGACACTTCCTCTTTGGAAGAAAAGTTATGAGCAACCTAGATAGCATATTCAAAAGCAGAGACATTACTTTGCCAACAAAGGTCCGTCTAGTCAAGGCTATGGTTTTTCCAGTAGTCATGTATGGATGTTAGAGTTGGACTGTGAAGAAGGCTGAGTGCCGAAGAATTGATGCTTTTGAACTGTGGTGTTGGAGAAGACTCTTGAGAGTCCCTTGGACTGCAAGGAGATCCAACCAGTCCATTCTGAAGGAGATCAACCCTGGGATTTCTTTGGAAGGAATGATGCTAAAGCTGAAACTCCAGTACTTTGGCCACCTCATGCGAAGAGTTGACTCATTGGAAAAGACTCTGATGCTGGGAGGGATTGGGGGCAGGAGGAGAAGGGGACGACAGGATGAGATGGCTGGATGGCATCACTGACTCGATGGACGTGAATATGAGTGAACTGCAGGAGTTGGTGATAGACAGGGAGGCCTGGTGTGCTGCAATTCATGGGGTCGCAAAGAGTCGGACACGATTGAGCGAATGAACTGAACTGAATCTTTGGAAGGAATGATGCTAAAGCTGAAACTCAGTACTTTGGCCACCTCATGTGAAGAGTTGACTCACTGGAAAAGACTCTGATGCTGGGAGGGATTGGGGGCAGGAGGAGAAGGGGACAACCGAGGATGAGATGGCTGGATGGCATCACAGACTCGACAGACGCGAGTGTGAGTGAACTCCAGGAGTTTGTGACGTACAGGGAGGCCTGGCGTGCTGTGATTCATGGGGTCGCAGAGAGTTGGACACGACTGAGTGACTGTACTGAACTGAACTGAACTAACCACAAGTACACAGACCCTAGATTGGTTGGAACCAGAAGATTGATGATGCTGAGGCCAGGTTACTTTACCACCAACAAATCAGAAGGCCCACAAGCTAATCATGCACCCTGAGCCCTATCTTTAAAGACCTTTCCCTGAAAGCCAATAGGTCTTTTGAGCATTAACCACTCATACCCCCTGCCTGTAGTTTCCTTCACTACAACCTGGTATCAATAGATGGCTTCACTGGATGTAAGTGGGGAAAACCCAGTTTGGTTTGGTAACACATTTACACCAGCTAGAAACCTGACCTTCTTCCTTGACCCTACAAGGCCCCTCCACTCCCCACTGTAAACTCCCTCCTTCAATCCACAATGTCTCTCACATGACTTCTGCAACAATCTCAGGCAGTGTCTGGGCTTTCCTTCTGACTCTCAGCAGTCATTTCTGTAGTCAGGGACACTGTGGACCCTTGAAAATGAACATCTTATTATACCCAGGTTAAACTTTACCTGGCTTCCATGGCTCTCAGCCCATGATTAAATTTCCTAACTTGGCCTACAAGCTGCTGAATGAGCTGGCCTTTGCTACCTTCTCAGCCTCATTTCCCCCTCTCTCTTGCTCTAAAAAGTCTAGTTTCATCTCTCTGCCTGGAACTTCCACCCATCCCAACTTCCCATTCTCACTTCTTCAAGGTGGTTCTGAGCTCCTCACTTGTTCAGAAAAGGCACTTCTCTGCCCACTCTCACCACTTTTCTTCAACATGGTACTTACTGAAAGTCCTAGCCAGAGCAACTAAGCAAAGATAAATAAAACAAAAGGCATCCAAATTGTAAATGAAGAATAAAACTGGCAGATGACATAATATTATATATAGAAAATCCTAAAGACCTCACCAAAAGATGTAGACTATATGAGTTCAATAAAGTGACAGGATACAAAAATCAATATACAAAAATCTGTTGCATTTCTACACACTAATAATGAACTAGAGAAATTAAGGAGATAATCTCATACACAAGTGCATCAAAAAGACTAAAATACCTAGGAATAAGTTCAACCAAGGAGTTGAAAGACACGTACAGTGAAGCAATAAGTCATTAGTGAAAGAAACTGAAAAGAAGACACAAATAAACTGAAAGATATTCTGTGCTCATGGATTAGAATAATTAATACTGTTAAAATGGCCCAATGGCCCAAAGCAACCTACATATTCAATATAATCCCTACCAAAATTCCACTGCCATTTTTCACAGAAATTGAACAAACAATCTTAAAATTTGTATGGAACCACAAAGGCCTTGAGTAGCCGAAGCAATACTGAGAAAGAAGAACAAAGCTGGAGGCATCATGCTTCCTGATTTTAAACTCTACCATAAAGCTATAGTAATCAAAACAGTATGGTGAATAGCATAAAAACAGACACACAGATCAAAAGAAAAGAATAGAGAGCCCAGAAAGAAACCCATGCATATATATGGTCAATTCATTTATGACAAGCTAAAAATGTACAATGGGAAAAGGACAGTCTCTTCAGTAGATTGTGTTGGGAAAATTAGATAGGCACACGCAAAACAAGGAAACTGGACCTCTATCACACATCATGCACAAAAACTAACTCAAAATGGATTTAAAGACTTGAATGTAAGACCTGAAGTTATAAAACTCCTAGAATACATGTGGGTAAGTAAGCTCCTTGACAGTGGTCTAGGCTATGATTGTTTGGATTTAACTCCCAATTCAAAGGCAATAAAAGTAAAAATAAGCAAGAGGGACAATATCAAGCTAAAAAGCACAAAAAAAAAAGAGAGAAAGACAAGACAACCAGCAGAATGGGAAAAAATGTTTTTAGATCATATATCTGACGATGGGCTAATATCCAAAATCCATAAAGAACTCATATAGCCAAATGGCGACAAAAACAACAACAATACCATTTTAAAAATTGGCAAAAAATCTGAAGAAAAAATTTTTTTAATGACATATAGATGGTTGGTAAGCAAGGTAAAGGATATAAGGCACATGAAAAGATGCTCAACATTACTAATCATCAGGTTCATGAAAATCAAAACCACAATGAGATCTCACCTCACATCTGTCAGTCAGAATGGCTATCATCAAAAAGACAAGAAATAACAAGCATTCGTGAGGATTCAGAGAAAACAGAACACTTGTGCATTGTTGGTGGGAATATAAATTGTTGCAACCACTATGGAAAACAGTATGGAGGTTCCTGAGAAAACCAAAAACAAAACTACCGTATGATCCAGTAATTCCTCTCCTAGGTATATATCCAAAGAAAACAAAAATACTAATTCAAAAAGATACATGCACTGCCATGTTCACTGCAGCATTACTTACAACAGCCTAGACACGGAAACGACCTGTGTCCAGTGATGAATGGGTAAACACACAATAGATACACAACACAGTATTAGCCATAAAAAACAAGAAATGTTGCTATTAATGACAACATGGATGGATCTTGAGGACATTATGCTAAGTGAAATAAATCAGAGAAAGCCAAATACCACATGATCTCACTTATTTGTGGGCTCAAAAAATAATCACTGAAAAAAAAGAACTCAGCTACAGAGCATGGTGGTGGAGGAGGGTGGTGGCCTAAATGGTACAAAGTACTAGTTATAAAATAAACAAGTCCTGGGGACGTAATGTACAGAATGGTGACTATAGTCAATAATACTGTATTAGATATTTGAAAGTTGCTAAGAGAGTAGATCTTAAAAGTTTTCAACGCAAAAAAAGAAATTCTGTTAACTACATGTGGTGATAGACATTAACTAGATTTGTTGTGGTGATCATTTTGCAATATATACCTATTCTGAATCCTTATGTTTACAACTGAAACTAATACAATGTTCTATATCAGTGATATCTCAAAAAGAAAAAGCCTCTCTTTCCAAAGATGTGACTGTGACTGGTCAATTTTCTCTATGAGATGTTCTCTGATAGCACCATATTTTCTTCACAGCACTCATTGCTGCTTATACATTTTGTCACACAAATACAACTGAAGTACAGTTAATTTACAATGCTGTGTTGGTTTCAAATGTACAGCAAAGTGATTCAGTTATGCTGTTGTTATTGTTGCTTAGTTGCTAGTCACATTTGTGACCCCATGGACTGTAGCCCGCCAGGCTCCTCTGTCCATGGGATTCTCCAGGCAAGAATACTGGAGTGGGTTGCCATTTCCTCCTCTAGGAGATCTTCCCAACCCAGGGATAGAACCCATATCTCCTGCATTGGTAAGCAGGTTCTTCACCACTGAGCCACCAGGGAAGCCCACATGCATTTACATTATCTATTCTTTTTCAGATTCTTTGCCCATTTAGGTTATTACAGAATACTGAATAGAGTTCCCTGAACTATATAGTAAATCCTTGTTGATTATCTATTTTATATATAATAGTGAGTATATGTGAATTTCAGACTCCTAACCATAAGTTTGTTTTTTATGTCTGTGAGTCTGCTTCATTTTATAAATAAGTTCATTTGTATCATTTTTTTTAGACTCCACACATAAGTGATAACATATGATATTTATCTTTCTCTATCTGATATACTTCACTTATTATGATAGCCTCTCACTCAGTTCAGTAGCTCAGTCGTGTCCGACTCTCTGCAACCCCATGAATTGCAGCACACCAGGCCTCCCTGTCCATCACCATCTCCCGGAGTTCACTCAGAGTCATGTCCATCGAGTCAGTGATGCCATCCAGCCATCTCATCCTTGGTCGTCCCCTTCTCCTCCTGCCCCCAATCCCTCCTAGCCTCAAAGTCTTTTCCAATAAGTCAACTCTTCGCATGAGGTGGCCAAAGTACTGGAGTTTCAGCTTTAGCATCAGTCCTTCCAAAGAAATCCCAGGGTTGATCTCCTTCAGAATGGACTGGTTGGATCTCCTTGCAGTCCAAGGGACTCTCAAGAGTCTTCTCCAACACCACAGTTCAGAAGCATCAATTCTTCGGCACTCAGCCTTCTTCACAGTCCAACTCTCACATCCATACATGACCACAGGAAAAGCCACAGCCTTGACTAGACGGACATTCCATCCATGTTGCTGCTTGTGTGATATTAATGCCTTTCTCCCTGTTAGACTATAAACTCCGCATGGGAAGACATGACAGTCACCATCAAATCCCTAGCACCAAATACATACATGCCACATGGGTATAGCCTACTTGATGAAGGAATTAATTCCTAGGTTTTAAAAAACAGACTAACATATGCAAATAGATAGCCAATGGAAATTTGCTCTATGACTCAGGGAACTCAAACTGGGGCTCTGTAATAACCTAGATGGGTGGGAGGTGGGAGGAGACTCAAGAAGGAGGGGACATATGTATACTTGTGGTTAATTCATGTTGATGTGTAACAGAAATCAAGCCGATACTGTAAAGCAATCATCAATCAATTTAAAATAATAAAAACAGACTATCCAGAAGTTCAAGGCTAGCCTTCCCTTTCCTCTTTTCTAGCCTTTTCCCCCAAGTACGTCAATTAACTAACATTTACCAAGGCCAGCTTTATGCAAAGCATGTAACTTGCTGCTGCTGCTAAGTCGCTTCAGTTGTGTCCAACTCTGTGCGACCCCATAGACAGCAGCCCACCAGGCTCCCCCGTCCCTGGGATTCTCCAGGCAAGAACACTGGAGTGGGTTGCCATTTCCTTCTCCAATGCACGAAAGTGAAAAGTGAAAGTGAAGTCGCTCAGTCGTGTCTGACTCTTAGCAACCCCATGGACTGAAGCCTGCCAGGTTCTTCTGTCCATGGGATTTTCCAGGCAAAAGAGTACCGGAGTGGGGTGCCATTGCCTTCTCCAAGAATAGCTTGTCTGCAGCCTTAATGGGAAGTATAGATCAGCAGGGCCATTATCTTTCCGAGACTCACGGGGGTAGGATGGTGTGGGCTCACCCACAATTTGAGTGTGCAAGGAGCTCCTCTGGCTTTTCTTACCCTACTCACATCATAGCAGAGATAACTCTGGCTTCATTGAGATCATGTGCTCAAGTGCTGCCTTCTCTTTCCATAGGCCTGCATTTCTGCCCCCGGCCCCAGGAGCTCCTCCAGAGTACTAACTCTATAGTTTACTCTGGGCCAAAACGTTTCCATCGTCATACAATTTTGAGAAACCCCGTATTAAACAAAATTGTAGTTTTCCCCCATAGACTTTCTCAAAATTTTAGTGTACTAATGTGCATGGCAAATCTCTGAGAATATTGTGTATTTCCCCAGTTTTTATAACCATGGAATCCCCTTTTCAAGCAATATATTTTGGGGCTAAGGATCCTGAGCCTACACTTGGGAAAACATTGTGTTAGGAGTATTAACACTTGAAGGATCCTGTTTGCCTGTAAGAAATGTGTTAAGGCCAAAGTGATGCTTCAAAGTTAAAATGCCATGACACTTGTAAACATAAAGCTCTATATTGTTCAGCTTGCTACAGCTCTTTTGACTCTCATTCTTTAAATTTAATTTGTAAAATTAACTGAATATGGCAGAAAGAGTATTTTAACTCAAAGCATCCTGCACTCTCCAAGTCTTTCCATGGATTTCCTTTTCCACGTCCGATTTCCTCCCTATAGCTAGTTTATATTTTAGTCATGGCCAGACTACAGATGTCTAACTCTCCCTTCCTTCCTATCCCTATCTGGACCAATATTTGTCTGTTATCTTTCTGTGGATCAAACATGTGAAATGTATTTGTGACTCCCTTAGATAGAAGCTTATCATGAAAGCCAGCCATCATTGCTCTCTGCTTGGCAAGATTTCAGCCAACCCATACATGACTTTGGACCCCAGCTCATAGCCCATAGGCAGATATTACTTCCAGGAAACATTCCTAATTTTGTTGGCTTTCCTTCATTAAGGGCAAATCCAAACAGACCTCAAGGGCTTTATCAGAATCTTAACTTAGGGGATTTCATTATAGCCACTAAATGTAAGTATGTTTCAAGTTAATTGCATTTTCTAAGTACTGGCTGAGTTGGATATAACTCCATATAATGCTTTCACCTCACCCTGCCTCTCCCTCTGTGTTAATGGCATTTCCTTTTTGAGCCCTCTTTCCCATCTCAATGTTTCTCTGAAGACTGAAATTCTGCTGAGAGTTCCACTTCATGCCAGTTGTATTTTCTTCTTCACTTACATCCATGAATTTCAATGTTTCTGGCTCTGATCTTTGGCTACCTGTACCTATTAACCCTTCCATTTCACGGTTTAAAAATCACTATACAGTTTTTAGGAATTCCCTGGTGGTCCAGTGGTTAAGACTCCATGCTTCCCCTGCAGGGGTGGCAGATTCCATTCCTGGTTGGGGGAAGAAAGATGCCGCGTGCCACACAGTGCTGCCAAAAAATAATAACAATTAATTTTTTAAAAAATCCAGGGACTTCCCTGGTGATCCAGAGGTTGGGACTGTGCTGCCAATGCAAGGGGTCAGGGTTCAATCCCTGGTTGAGGAGCTGAAGCCCATATGTCACAACTAAGAATTTACATGTCATAACTAAGACCTGGTGCAGCCAGATAAATAAACGAATAACATTGTTTTAAAAAGAACCATATACATTTTTTTTGTTAAAGGTTCAAGGGAGGGGAAAAAAAAAAGGTGACTGATTCTGAGGTACCTAAATACAAATGCATTTTATTTACCTCAGATATATCCTTCTCCAGTTATCGAATCTAATGTTATTTGACTCAATTATAGGTGAAATGTCCACATGCCTTTTCCTGTCCACAGGACTCATTAGTCAATATTGGATTAGACTGCTCGACTGTACTACTTGTGCTTCTTGTGCACCCTTCACAGTTTGGAACCAGTTTGCTTTTATTTAAAAACACTATTAGACTATTTGCCAGGCAGCCCCCAAACAAAACATGGTTTCAAATGGATTGCAAGTTCAAAGTTTTATGGTTTTCAGAAAGTTACAAGAGATAGAAGTCTGCTTTGTTGCCCCTCAGCTATAAGCTTGGAAAAGCCAATCAATTATAAAGGAACTATAGAGGATATATTATTATATATAGTGA
Organism: Capra hircus; assembly: GCF_001704415.2. Lineage (NCBI taxonomy): Eukaryota > Metazoa > Chordata > Mammalia > Artiodactyla > Bovidae > Capra > Capra hircus. The sequence continues at coordinate 55,316,174 of NW_017189516.1, read as the reverse complement.
TAGAACAAGAAAATATCACTTCTCAAGAAGGACCTGGTGACCTGAGAAAGAGAGAGAGCGCGCACGCACAATAAAGAGTTCTTGGCCCTTTTCAAAGAGTGAATTCAGAGGAATCAAGAACCTATGAAAAACAGAGCCAGAATCTGATTAAGAAAGGCTGGGCGGGGCCAAAGATTCTGCATTTCTAACAGGCACCTAGGTCAGGCTGATACTGCAGCTCCTGACCACGAGTTGACTAACAAGGCTTTAGAAATGTTAGGAAAGACCATCTCAGAGTCCACTGCAGACCTCTTGCATTAGAAGATGGATAGAGGGACTTCCCTGGTGGCTCGGTGGTGAAGACTCCCCACTTCCGCTGCAGGAAACAGGCTCGATCCCTTGTCAGGGACTAAGATCCCATATGATGTATGGCACAGCCAAAAAGTTAAAAAAAAAAAAAAGACATGAAAACAGAAGAAGCTACATATAGACAGGACCCCAAGTAGTCCACAAGCGCATTAAAGTTTAAAAAGCACCTATCAAAACAACTTCTACCTTCACTCCAAAGTCCTTTTACCTAAGGCCCTTTCCATTTTATTTGACTTTTCATCACTCCCTTGGTTGCAACAGTTTTGGTGAGATGTTATTTTTCTTGTGGCTCAGTTGGTAAAGAATCCGCCTGCAATGAGGGAGACCTGGGTTTGATCCCTGGGTTGGGAAGATCCCCTGGATAAGGGAAAGGCTACCTACTCCAGTATTCTGGCCTGGAGAATCCCATGGACTCTATAGCCCATGGGGTCACAAACAGTCGGATACGACTGAGCAACTTTCACTTCACTTTATACTCTTCTTAAAGATTTTGCTAGTTAAATAGTTTGTGGCCATTTATAAGTGGGTTATGTTTCATATTTAAAGTTAAACATCTAATGAGTGTTCTCTAGGTACTGGTACTGCGCTGGGCATGGTCTTACAAAGAGGAATAAGAAATGATTTCTATTCTCAGAAAATCACAGCCTTGGGATGGGGTGGCCCTGGCCCAGATTTAACACACAGGATATCTGTAGTCAGTAAAGATGTGAGAATTGGACCATAAAGAAGGCTGAGCCCCAAAGAATTGATGCTTTCAAATTGTGGTGTTGGAGAAGACTCTTGAGAGTCCCTTGGACAGCAAGGAGATCAAATCAGCTAATTCTAAAGGAAATAAACCTTGATTATGCATTGGAAGGACGGATGCTGAAGCTGAAGCTCCAATCCTTTGGCCACCTTGATGCGAAGAGCAGACTCATTGGAAAAGGCCTTGATGCTGGGAAAGATTGAGGGGAGGAGGAGAATAGGATGACAGAGGATGAGATGGTTGGATGGCATCACTGACTCGATGGACATGAGTTTGAGCAAACTCTGGGAGATAGTGAAGGACAGGGAAGCCTGGCGTGCTGCCTTCCATGGGGTTTTGAAGAGCTGGACACAACTTAGTGACTGAACAACAGTAATCACTTATACAAAAGGAGCTATTTTTGTCATGAAACTTATTAATTTTATATTCTGATAATTAAAAGGATAACAATGATATTTTCCAGCTGGCCATGAAACCCACAAACTCCAGGGACATTTACTGTAAGTAATCCTATACAAATCTGGTATATCCTGACAAAAACATTCCATCACTAAGGATACCCCATTAGCGAATATCATCACGAAGTCCAGCAAACAAATCTACATGATCTGTTCAGGTAATTTTTCCCTGATGGGACCCCAGGGATTGCAGATCAGCTGTTAACTCTTTCCTTCCCACTTGCACAGATGTGTCAGGCTAAGAGCTGGCTGACAAAGTTCACTGTTTAGAGTGTAGGCTTTTCAGAGGCAGAAGGACAGGAGAGGCAAATTGTATGTGGAAAATAGTTTACCTTATTTGTAACAAAACATCCTGGAAATGTAGCATCTGAAGCAGGGGAGGCCCTCAAGAAATATTTGCTGAAGGAAAGAAAATGTAAATCTGCCTTAGGTCAAATAGCTTAGAACACTTACCCCAATACACCCCTGCACTGCTCTTGAGGAAACTGATGATTACCCTCTTCCACACCAGTGGGAACACACCTCTTGGTCAGCATTCATCTTGCACAGTAGAACGAAAGAAGGCAGGGTATGGCCTGACCTCTACTTGGCAGGGTCGAGTTGTTAGAACTGCTGGTGGGATCACTAGTAATAAATGGTTCTAGGTTTATTCTCATTTCAAAAACTACTTTGATATTCAGCCTTGCAAAACGAGTTCTGATGCGTAATGCTCCACTGAGAATTAATGGATTCATTTAATGTTCAAAACCCATTAGCAAAACAGAGTTTATTCTGGGGACCAATTATTCAATATGGTGAGGCTCTCCAAAGCACCTATAAAAGAGACACCTCAACAGGTGCCATTTACAACTTTCTACCCCCTAAGATGGTCCTTGGAAACAGAAAATACCATGGAAACTCTCTCCTGGCAACAGCTCCTGTTAAGTATGTTTCCTTTGGGTGCTAATGAAATGGATTTTGGCTTTGCTAGATCTGTGAAATGACTCCATTTCTTCTGTAGCTCCTTTAGATAACCCATAACTTCATGACTTTGTCTCCTTTGTTTTCTTTATATTAAAAAAGGACTCCTATTAAAAAGAATACATTTGAATCAGTTCTAATGAGGTGGATGAAACTGGAGCTTATTATACAGAGTGAAGTAAGCCAGAAAGAAAAACACCAATACAGTATACTAACACATATATATGGAATTTAGAAAGATGGTAACGATAACCCTGTATGCGAGAGAGCAAAAGAGACACAGATGTCTAGAACAGTCTTTTGGACTCTGTGAGGAGGGAGAGGGTGGGATGATTTGGGAGAATGGCATTGAAACATGTATAATATCATATATGAAATGAATCGCCAGTCCAGGTTCAATGCATCATACTGGATGCTTGGGGCTGGTGTACTGGGACGACCCAGAGGGATGGTACGGGGAGGGAGGTGGGAGGGAGTTTCAGGATGGGGAACACGTGTATACCTGTGGCAGATTCATGCCTTGAGAACCCGATGAACAGTATGAAAAGGCAAAATGATAGGATATTGAAAGAGGAACTCCCCAGGTCAGTAGGTGCCCAACACACTATTGGAGATCAGTGGAGAAATAACTCCAGAAAGAATGAAGGGATGGAGCCAAAGCAAAAACAATACCCAGATGTGGATGTGACTGGTGATAGAAGGAAAGTCCAATGCTGTAAAGAGCAATATTGCATAGGAACCTGGAATGTTCCATGAATCAAGGCAAATTGGAAGTGGTCAAACAAGAGATGGCAAGGGTGAACGTCAACATTCTAGGAATCAGTGAACTAAAATGGACTGGAATGGGTGAATTTAACTCAGATGACCATTATATCTACTGCTGTGGGCAGGAATCCCTCAGAAGAAATAGAGTAGCCATCATGGTCAGCAAGAGAGTCCGAAATGCAGTACTTGGATGCAATCTCAAAAACGACAGAATGATCTCTGTTCGTCTCCAAGGCAAACCATTCAATATCACGGTAATCCAAGTCTATGCCCCAACCAGTAACGCTGAAGAAGCTGAAGTTGAATGGTTTTATGAAGACCTACAAGACCTTTTAGAACTAACACCCAAAAAAGATGTCCTTTTCATTATAGGGGACTGGAATGCAAAAGTAGGAAGTCAAGAAACACCTGGAGTAACAGGCAAATTTGGCCTTGGAATGTGGAATGAAGCAGGGCAAAGGCTAATAGAGTTTTGCCAAGAAAATGCACTGGTCAGAGCAAACACCCTCTTCCAACAACACAAGAGAAGACTCTACACATGGACATCACCAGATGGTCAAAACCGAAATCAGATTGATTATATTCTATGCAGCCAAAGATGGAGAAGCTCTATATAGTCAACAAAAACAAGACCGGGAGCTGACTGTGGCTCAGATCATGAACTCCTTATTACCAAATTCAGACTTAAATTGAAGAAAGTCGGGAAAACCACTAGACCATTCAGGTATGACCTAAATCAAATCCCTTATGATTATACAGTGGAAGTGAGAAATAGATTTAAGGGCCTAGATCTAATAGATAGAGTGCCTGATAGATAGAATGAGGTTCGTGACATTGTACAGGAGACAGGGATCAAGACAATTCCCATGGAAAAGTAATGCAAAAAAGCAAAACGGCTGTCTGGGGAGGCTTTACAAATAGCTGCGAAAAGAAGAGAGGCAAAAAACAAAGGAGAAAAGAAAAGATATAAGCATCTGAATGCAGAGTTCCAAAGAATAGCAAGAAGAGATAAGAAAGTCTTCTTCAGCGATCAATGCAAAGAAATAGAGAAAAAGAACAGAATGGGAAAGACTAGAGATCTCTTCAAGAAAATTAGAGATACCAAGGGAACATTTCATGGAAAGATGGGCTCGATAAAGGACAGAAATGGTATGGACCTAACAGAAGCAGAAGATATTAAGAACAGGTGGCAAGAATACACAGAAGAACTGTACAAAAAGGATCTTCATGACCCAGATAATCACGATGGTGTGATCATTCATCTAGAACCAGACATCCTGGAATGTGAAGTCAAGTGGGCCTTAGAAAGCATCACTATGAACAAAGCTCATGGAGGTGATGGAATTCCAGTTGAGCTGTTTCAAATCCTGGAAGATGATGCTGTGAAAGTGCTGCACTCAATATGCCAGCAAATTTGGAAAACTCAGCAGTGGCCACAGGACTGGAAAAGGTCAGTTTTCATTCCAATCCCAAACAAAGGCAATGACAAAGAATGCTCAAACTACCGCACAATTGCACTCATCTCACATGCTAGTAAAGTAATGCTCAAAATGCTCCAAGGCAGGCTTCAGCAATACATGAACCTTGAACTTCCTGATGCTCAAGCTGGTTTTAGAAAAGACACAGGAACCGGAGATCAAATTGCCAAAATCTGATGGATCATTGAAAAGCAAGATAGTTCCAGAAAAACATCTATTTCTGCTTTATTGACTATGCCAAAGCCTTTGACTATGTGGATCACAAGACACTGTGGGAAATTCTGAAAGAGATGGGAATACCAGACCACCTGACCTGCCTCTTGAGAAATCTGTATGCAGGTCAGGAAGCAACAGTTAGAACTGGACATGGAACAATAGACTGGTTCCAAATAGGAAAAGGAGTATGTCAAGGCTGTATATTGTCACCCTGCGTATTTAACTTCTATGCAGAGTACATCATGAGAAACGCTGGACTGGAAGAAACACAAGCTGGAATCAAGATTGCCAGGAGAAATATCAATAACCTCAGATATGCAGATGACACCACCCTTATGGCAGAAAGTGAAGAGGAACTAAAAAGCCTCTTGGTGAAAGTGAAAGTGGAGAGTGAAAAAGTTGGCTTAAAGCTCAACATTCAGAAAACAAAGATCATGGCATCTGGTCCCATCACTTCATGGGAAAAAGATGGGGAACCAGTGGAAACAGTGTTAGACTTTATTTTTTGTGGCTCCAAAATCACAGCAGATGGTGATTGCAGCCATTAAATTAAAAGACACTTACTCCTTGGAAGAAAATTTGTGACCAACCTAGACAGCATTTTCAAAAGCAGAGACAGTACTTTGCTGACTAAGGTCCATCTAGTCAAGGCTATGGTTTTTCCTGTGGTCATGTATGGATGTGAGAGTTGGACTGTGAAGAAGGCTGAGTGCCGAAGAATTGATGCTTTTGAACTGTGGTGTTGGAGAAGACTCTTGAGAGTCCCTTGGACTGCAAGGAGATCCAACCAGTCCATTCTGAAGGAGATCAGCCCTGGGATTTCTTTGGAAGGAATGATGCTAAAGCTGAAACTCCAGTACTTTGGCCAACTAATGCAAAGAGTTGACTCATTGGAAAAGACTCTGTTGTTGGGAGGGATTGGGGGCAGGAGGAGAAGGGGACGACAGAGGATGAGATGACTGGATGGCATCACTGACTCGATGGATGTGAGTCTGAGTGAACTCCGGGAGATGGTGATGGACAGGGAGGCCTGGCGTGCTGCGATTCATGGGGTGGCAAAGAGTCAGACATGACTGAGTGACTGAACTGAACTGAACTGATTGTAAAACCAATACAATATTGTAAAGTAATTAGCCTCCAATTAAAATAAATAAATTTAAATTTTAAAAAAAGGACTCCTGAATTTAGGGCTAGCTACCAAGTATTTCCAGGGCTGGCGAGAAGGGTGGGGTTTTAGATTATGATTAATGCCAAGGAATGTCACTGGAAGGTAGATGGGGAAAGAAGAGTTGATTTTGATGGGAGAGCAACCCTGTCTGTCTCTCAAAAGGCAAGAGCAAAAGGGCAAGTTTGCATCTACAAATAGGTTCTACAAATACCACTGAACAAAAGCAGTGACTTGAAGGCTTTGCTGCCAACTTGACAATTAGATGCCTTCTTCGCAAGTGAGAAGAGTGCTTGTTGTACTGGAAAGGGTTCTTGGCTCAAAAAGCCCTCTGAGTAGTTGGTGGGATGTTCAGGGTATCAGGGCTTTCCTGATAGCTCAATTTGTAAAGAATCCGCCTGCAATGCAGGAGACCCTGGTTTGATTCCTGGGTTGGGAAGATCCCCTGGAGAAGGGAATGGCAACCCACTCCAGACTGTATAGTCCATGGGGTCAGACATGACTGAGCAACTTTCACTTCACTTTCACTTTTCAGGATATCAAGTCAGGGGCTTATCTCTCCAGGTGAGGAAATAGGGGACCTTTGAAATTCACATGCCTGTGCAAATCCAGGCACCTCTGACACGTGCTCAGGATGGTTTTTAACTGTTCATGACCTGAGAGCAGGCCCCAAGCAGAGTTGCTTATGCTAAACCCCACGTCATCAAACCAAGATATAATTACAGTTTCAACTTTTCCAGAAACAGAATCGTAAACCAGTTGGTAAGAAAATCACCTGATCAGCACTAGTTAGGTAACTACCTGATAGACCCCTGCCATCTCAGGTGGCGCTGGAGGTAAAGAACCTGCCTGCCAATGCAGGAGATGAAAGCAAGGCAAGTTCAATCCCTGCGTCAGGAAGATCCCCTGGAGGAGGGCATGGCAACCCACTCCAGTATTCTTGCCTGGAAGAAAAACTCCAGTATTTTCTGTTTCCAAGGACCATCTTAGGGGGTAGAAAATTGTAAATGCACCTGTTGAGGTGTCTCTTTTATAGGTGCTTTGGAGAGCCTCTCAATGTTGAATCCCATGGACAGAGGAGCCTGGAGGACTACAGTCCATGGGGTTGCAAAGGGTTGGATGTAACTTAGCAAACACACACACACACACACACACACACACACACACACACCCCCGAGGAAAGTACCTTTGCACTAACCAACCTGTTGTTTTGCCCAGAACAACTTCCTGTTCCTGCTGCCTTCTGCCTAAGTGAAAAGTCTTTCGCTCAGTACAGCTCCTCAGAGCTTCTTTCTTCCTGCTAGACTGGGTGCCACCCTTCATGAATACCTGAATAAAGCCAAAAGATCTTTCAGATTTACTCAGATGAATTTTACTTTTTTAGCAGAACCCAAAATGAGGCAAAGATCATACAAAGAATAAAGACAAAACAAAAACAAATTTTGACTTATGTTAGGTATATAATTTTTTGACGCTTTAAAAATGACATTCAAAAATGTTAACTGTCAATCATCAAAAACACAATGAAAAAGAACTGTCACTGGGTATTAACAAGCAGCATAAACACAACTCTAGCACAGACTCGGACATGTTGTAGACACTCCGTGTTTCCATGGCTGTTCTCTTTCCTTTTCAAACGGGCAGTAGTGTCCTTTCATCTTTTATTCATTATAGTCAAGATCTCAAAACCTGAATTACTATTTTGTTTCTTTAGTTAATGGAGCATAAATAATGATACATCTGAAGTCTCAGAAGAAGCCACCCCTGTAAACTTGCATTAGCTAGGTCAGTGATCTGGGTATGGTTTAAGAGTTCCAGAATATTCTGCCTACTCCAGGAAGAGCTCCAGTCTGCCTCTGATTCCCCACATCCAACTTTCACCCCCTCTTTCTACCTCCCTGATGTCTCCTGGAGGACGTCCACTTTCTCCGACCCTACATGATACTCCTCTAGAGCAAGACTCAGCAAGGTTTGTCTGTAAAAGGCCAGACGGTGAATGTTTTAGGGTAAGTTCCCACAGCCTCTGTCGAATACTCAACACTGAGAGAAAGCAGAGAGAAAGCAGCTGAAGGGGAGCAGGATATTGCCACCCCAAAATGGGCCTCCTGGGCCCGAGGATTATTTTAAGCTGGTAATTTTTGAGACCTAAAATAATCAGCAGACACAGGACATTCTCTGGAAACATCACAGAAGCTACTCTTGTAAAGTAGTTTTACAAGTAAAGAACATTCCCATTTAAAAAGGAAATCTGACCTTTGTTTACCATGCTTCACTCCCTGCTAACCTTCCAACTGGTTTCCTCCCCTCTCCAACATCTGCGTTTTGTCTTTAACCAAACAGAGGATGCTTAAAGCAGTGGCTTGGGCCATTTGGGGGAGTTTTTCTCAGTTTTTCTGGGTCTCTCCCATGTATACTGGAAGTATAGATGTTATTAAAGTATCTTTGATGACAAGGTTCCCAGCCAAGAACTCAGAAGGATACAGAAAAACAATGACTGCTCCCTCTCCGCACAGCCACAGACAACGTCTAAGTGTGTGGCCTCACTCTGCGGCAATGGAACTTTAACGAAAACAAGCAGGAGGCCAAATTTCGCTGATGGGCAATAGTCGGTCATGCCCCTGCCTTTGAGTCTCCCACCGCCTCATCCACTGGCCTGCCTCCCTTCAGTCTTCTTTCTTTAGAACCTGCCCTCCACACTGCTATCTGAATCATCTTCCTGGAATACAGACCTGCCTGTGATGGAATTTTCCACAGAGATATGGCTATCAAGCATCTTTTTCCTCCCACTTACTCTGTCATGGAGTTCTAGTTTTTAGTTTAGTACATGGCCACCCAGAAAAACAAATACTAATAAATCATCTAGGACTTTCCTGGTGGTCCAGAGGTTAAAAATCTGTCTGCCAATGCAGGGAGCATGGGTTCGATCCCTGGTACAGGAAGATTCCACATGCTGCAGAGCAACGAGGTTCGTGCTCTGCAATGAGCAAAGCCCCACAATGAGGGGCCTGCATAGCACAACTAGAGAGTAGCCCCCACTTGCTGCAACTAGACAAAAGCCCGAGCAGCAATGAAGACCCAGCACAGTCCAAATAAATACATACATCACCAAGTGTCCTTCACAGCAAAGTGCAAATATGTAACAAGTCCTAATCACTGAACCTTATGTAGGAGTATGGTGTGAGACTTCAAGGGTGACTCCTGGCAAATCAAGAACTGGTCCACTGACCTGGAGGGCAGTTGTGACGGGTGGAACTTCAACAAATATCATGAGGATAGAAGTCAAGCAGTGAAAAGGACAGAGTGAAAAGAGAGTTCCTGGGGCTTTATGGTCAGGAACTGCATACTAGCCTAGACTGCACATTGCTGAATTTTCTCTATGTGCCAGTGGTAAATGTATTTATCTTGTTTAAGCAAATACTATTTTGGATTTCATGTATGTACAGACACAACACCGACTGATACATGAATGATATGCCGTTTTGGGCTAGTCACAGGAGTGCTTTCAGCTCAGGGAACACAGCCTCGTTCAAGGCAGAAAGAAGCAGCCAAGATAGCTGCTGGCCACATGTTTAATTTGCATCAGGGAAACAGTAGTTTTCTCAAAAATTACCATCTCCAGTGAGGAGCTCTGCCCTTCCTCCATCCACAAGGGAGTCTGGAAAAGTCGATATGGAGCTCCATGCGCATCTACCTGTCGTACCTGTGGCAAAGGCAGTGCCTAGGGATACCAGCTTAGCCAACCTCCAGTGCCTAAAATCCTTGTAATGGTTATCTGCATCCCACAAGATTAGTGTTAGTTGCTCAGTTGTGTCCGATTCTTTGCAACCCCATGGACTGTAGCCCTCCAGCCTCGTGTGTCCATGGGATTTCCCAGGCAAGAACATTGGAGTGAGTTGCCATTTCCTCCTCCAGGGGATCTTCCTGACCCTGGGATCTAACCTGCATCTCCTGCATTGCAGGCAGATCTTTTATCATCTGAGACACCAGGGAAGGCCCATGCCTTTATCCTGAGGGATACAAGTAACGAAAAACTTCGTAATCTTTTCCTGTATCCCTCAGGATAAAAGCTCCATAAACAATCCAGCCTTCCTAAGTCTCAGAACAGACTCTGATTCAGCAGATCTAGGGGTAGGGCCTGAAAGTCTGCATTTCCAAGAAGTTCCCCAGTTGATACTAGTGCTTGTCCCGGGCACTGGAGCTGGCATAGCAAGGGCTGACCAGGACTTCATGATCTGACCCCTGCTTTACTTTTACAGCATCATCTGTTTGCCTCTTCCCCTTCTACTCTCAGCTCCAGTCATATTTTACTTTCAGTTCCCTGGAAGGGTTGTGACTAACTGCTGACTGCCTTACACACAGTACCCTCTGCCTGAAATTCACACTCTGCCTCTGCTTCTTCCTGTGAATTGTCACTCATGTCTTGGGACCTGCTGGGTATCACTTCCTCCAGGAAGGTTCTCTGGATGCCACACCCTCCCCCCAGGGATGGCATTTCTTCCTCCCTCATCTTTGGCTCCCCAGTCCCCAGTCCAATGCCTGGTACACTGCGGGGGTGTTGAACAAATGCATGTTGAATGAATGAACCAATGAACGAATCACAGAAATGAGTACAGAAAGGGAGAACAAGGACTGGGAAACCTGTTTGCGAACTGTACAGAGTTATTTTATCTCATTTGAATCTAACCATAACAAATTGCTTTCTATTTTATGTTCTTTTGTTACTTTACTCTTTTACAGTAATTAATTTTTATTGTGTTTCAAAATATATTGGTTCACAATGGATTAGAAAGTTTTTCACAACTGGTTTTCCCTACAGATCATTCAGGGACCACTGCTCAAATTTCTCTCATCTGGGTCAGATCTAAAGCAGCGGTTCTCAACTGGGGGGGAACCTTCATCCTGCCTTCCAGGGGACCCCAGTCACCAACTGGAGGCATTTGTGACCCTCACAACTGCAGAGGAGGGGTAGGTTCTACTAGTGTGTAGTGAGGAGACACCAGGGGTGCTGCTCAACAACCCACCATGCCCAGGAGAGTGCCCCCCACCAAGAACGATCTGGCCCTAAATGTCAATACTGTGAGGGTGAGAAACCCTGATCTAAAGATCTAAACCCACAATCTGAAGCCAGTTTAGGGCCTCAGACTTTTTATTTCTTTTGCCTCTTCTTAGCTGGTGAGTTGCTTCTGCCCATCGTAAGCACCAGTGGGAGAGTCACATGGTCAACCTGCTCACAGGGTGAGATTTGATAAGAATTCCCCTGCTTTTTTTTTCTTCTTTGGGTCAAAGATTCTTCCTCCTGACACCCCTGATTTCTCCAAGGCAGAGCAAAAAGAGAAGCACAATCTGATGATTTTGCAGTGAGAGGGTCTCATGACTCTCCCCGCTCCCCCCATCAGTTTTTCTGACAGCTGGTTCTTTGGTTTCTCAATCATGCATTTAGAATGTATGTGAACTCGAATGTGAAAGCAATGCTTAGATGTTCACGTTCCAAAGAGCTCTCTGCTGACCCTTCTGGCAACCATCTCAAGGGGGACTAAATGAAAACTCTTTTCGTGCTGGACTTAAAGTTGCTGTTCAAAGTTCTTAGAACAGAACTTCTCAAACACATGTCCACAGGCTCTCAAGTTTTGCTGAAGAAAATAGGAAGCACAGGATCTAAAGTTGTTCATGCTTATTCGCACTGCTCCAAAACATAATTTCATCTCAGTTTTCTTTCAGTGATCTGACCCTTTTCCTTCATGTTGGCAGGGTCAATGACTCGTTGGAGATAAACATATTCATTGGCCACTGAGCCAATGCATGTAAACAACTGAACTCAACAGATTTCCTCAAGTTTGTGGAAATGAGGTCTTTGCAATCCTGACTGAGGCCCTTTGGGAAAAAAATCTGTCCTCTGCTGTTGCCTGGTATTTTTTTAATGAAGAATGTGGTTGATTTTACATTGTTGATTTATTAAAATGCTGTTTATAAAGCTTATATTCCATAATAAGAGCTCTGATTGGGCTGCTATAACTCTAAGAGCTAATGCTTTTAGAAGGCTCACTTTGTGTAGGTTGGTCACAATGATTAAGTGAAATAATATCTTTAAAGAGCTTAGGGCTTTAAATATATTACCTCAATCATTGTGACCAACCTACACAATATGTACTATCATTGTTCCCACTTTATTGTTGATGAAAGTGAGGCACACAGAGGTGACAAGACTTGGCCAAGCTTATAAAAGTAGTGAGCAAATGGGCTAAGATCCCATCTCAAGCACACTGGATCCCAAACTGTGGTCTTACCCATCCTCCCTCTCTTACAAGATTGTTGTTGTTTAGTTGTCGTGTCTGACTCTTTTGTGACCCCATGGACTGCTGCCCACCAGGCTCCTCTGTCCATGGGATTTCCCAGGCAAGAATACTGGAGTGGGTTGCCATGCCCTTCTCCAGGGGATCTTCCCAACCGAGGGACTGAACCCACGTCTCCTGCATTGGCAGGTGGATTCTTTACCACTGAGCCACCAGGGAAACTCCCTTGAAAGATTAAAGTCATATAAGTAAGAAACGCTATAGAGGAGGAAATTGAAGGTTATGGTTTGTGTGCTCTCAGACTGGTCAGGAGAAGCATCATGAAGAAACTAATGTAGATAAGCTCTGTACCTTAAGGAACTGCATCTTATCCATCTTTGTTTCTTCCAGGCTTGTTGGGTACCATGAGAGTGCTTCTCGCGGAAGGAACCAGTGGTCAGTATTAGGGGCTTTGACCCACACTAGAAGCTGGCCAACCACATCCTTGCTCTCTACTGGCTTCATCTTTATCCCTCTGTAATCTGCAAGTCTTGTCTGGAACCAGTAGCTACGAAACCATGCATTTCTTCCCTGGGAAGCCCTCAATCATAACCCATGAGCCACAGTCACACATCTGTGCTACAGATTCTCACTATCTCTAGCTGCCTGTTCATTTTTGGAAGGGATCATAGGAGGTGATGTCCAAGGTAGATTAAAAGACAAACTCTTCAGCAGCTTTGCTATTTAGCCCTGGGATGGAAAGTCTCAAACCCCTTTCCAAAGTGAGGGGTGGGGTGTTAATAGTTAGGACTGCCTCCCCTCTCCTTCAAATCAAGGTATCTAAAATGACCTTTTGGGGGGGCCTTTTATGTTATGGGGAGGGAGGTGGGAGGGGGGTTCATGTTTGGGAACGCATGTAAGAATTAAAGATTTTAAAATTTAAAAAATAAAAAACTAAAAAAAATGTTTTTTAAATTTTATGTTGGAGTATAGATGATTAACAATGTTCTGTTAGTTTCAGGTGTACAGCAGTGATTTAGTTATACATATAGATTGCTGTTGTTGCTCATTCATTCAGTCGTCTTTGACACTTTGCAACCCCATGGACTGCAGCACGCCAGGCTTCCCTATCCTTCACCAGCTCCTGGAGTTTGCTTAAACTCATGTGCATTGAGTCAGTGATGCCATCCAAGCATCTTGTCCTCTGTCATCCCATTCTCCTTTCTTTCCCAGTATCAGGGTCTTTTCCAATGAGTCAGTTCTTCTCATCAGGTGGTCAAAGTATTGGAGTTTCAGTTTCAGCATCAGTCCTTCCAATGATTATTCAGGGTTGATTTCCTTTTGAATTGACTGGTTTGAACTCCTTGTTGTCCAAGGGACTCTCAAGAGTCTTCTCCAACACCACAGTTCAAAACCATCAATTCTTTGGCACTCAGCCTTCTTTATGGTCCAACTCTCACATTCATACATGACTACTGGAAAAATCACAGCTTTGACTATGTTGACCTTTGTTGGCAAAATAATGTCTCTGCTTTTTTTTTTTTTTAATGCACTGTCTAGGTTTGTCATAGCTTTTCTTCCAAGGAACAAGTGTCTTTCAATTTCATGGCTGCAGTCACTGTCTGTAGTGATTTTGGAGCCCAAGAAAATAAATCATTTTACTGTTTCCATTGTTTCCCCATCTATTTGCCATGAAGTGATGGGACCAGATGCCATGATCTTAGTTTTTTGAATGTTGACTTTTAAGCCAGCTTTTTCACTCCCCTCTTTCACCTTCACAAGAGGCTCTTTAGTTCCTCTTTGCTTTCTGCCATTATGTCATCTGCATATCTGAGGTTATTGATATTTCTCCCAGCAATCTTGATTCCAGCTTGTGCTTCATCCAGCCTGGCATTTTGCATGATGTACTCTGCATATAAGTTAAATAAGCAGGGTGACAACATACAGCCTTGACATACTCCTTTCCCAATTTTGAAGCAGTCTGTTGTTCCATGTCCAGTTTTAACTGTTGCTTCCTGACCTGCATATAGCTTTTGCAGGAGGCAGGTCAGGTGGTCTGGTATTCCCATCTCATAGATATACTTGTATCTATTCTTTTTCAAATTCTTCCCCCATTTAGGTTATTACTGAGTACTGAGCAGAGTTCCCTGCTTATTTAAAAAGCAGATTATTAAGCCCCAACAGGCCATCTGAATCAGAATCCTCCAGGAAATCAGGCAGCTTGTTACTGTCTAACATTCTGAAGTAGCTTCAAGTTGGAGGACCACTGAATCGAGTATTTCTTTTTAAAGGCAGATCGAACTGGACATTGGAATCCTGTTCTTGATCACACCTAGAAGTGAACTGACTCACGTTTCTTCCCAATATTCCAGTTTAGTCAGCCAGACCCACTTGCAGAGTTTCGCCATCTCCCTGATGCTCAGGGAGCAAAAGTAAAACTATAAAATCTCCATATAGTGATGGAAGTGTCACGTTTTGTGTAAATGAGTTATTTCAGCATCCGCACAATAACTTTTTCTAGGGATTCCTGATTCTAAAGGACATTTACTGTGAGTGTTGATTCAGACATCTTGAGAGTCACAAATTATAGGGCAGAGAAGTTTGCAACATGGCTTCCAGTTTACCAAAGGGGATGAACAGCACTGACGACCATTTTTCTTAGCTACCCTGGCCTTGGGTGTTCTCTGGAGGGAGGCTATCACTCTTCTTTATTTATTTTGTAATGTTTTTAGAGAGCTTCTCGACCATGCTCTAAGGATGATTCTACTTCTGATTGCTTTTGCTCTCTCCATTGTGTGTACATGAAGTGTGCTTCTTGGTTTAATAAGAGCTGGCTGTGATTGATCCTCTAGCTTCCACCCGTAATGTCACTTGACATCATTCCTTCATTCACTCACCATGACGGGATGTCTGTAGGAATGAACAGATAGATGCCTTTAGCAGAGCTTCAACAAAAAGCAAGGAGACTTCTGACAAAGGCACCATTTTTCTTGGGAAATTAGCAAAGGCTTCACAAATGAGGCGGCATTTGGGCTAGCCTTCTAGGATGAGTAAGAATTTGTCAAGCAGGGAATAGAGGTCTTTTTCAAAGATAAATCATATACTGAAGATTAGATGAGAATATGTCCTATTTCTGTGTCTCAATGAGCCATAGTACCACAGCCCAGGACTAAGGGTACCATTTTCTCAACGGTTAAAGTCTGCTATAGCTTCCCTGGTGGTTTAGATGGTAAAGTGTCTGCCTGCAGTGTGGGTGACCCAGGTTCAATCCCTGGGTCAGGAAGATCCCCTGGAGAAGGAAATGGCAACCCACTCCAGTATCCTTGCCTGGAAAATTCCATGGATGGAGGAGCCTGGCAGGCTATAGTGCGTGGGGTCACAAAGAGTCAGACATGACTGAGCAACTTCACTTTACAGGCACATTTAGAAATGTAGGTTCCCCCAAAGGAGACAAACTGGAGAATGAAATATTCCATGAAATGAAGTGTTACCAAACCAGACCGCAGGTCTCAAATGAAGTGGCTTAGACTAAGCCCCATGTCACCAAAGCAAGACTTAATTAGCCTTAGCTCTCTGCCAAATGGAATCTCCCCCAAATGGAATCTTAAAGCAATCCATCAGGAGTCACCCAGCAGCACTAGTTAGGTCATCTGCCTGATAGGAAGTCACCTTGCAATAACCAACCTGCTCTTCCCCCCTATATAACTTCTTCATTTCCACTGCCTTCCTTCTATGAGTCTTTCAGTTTTATTTTGTTTTGTTTTGTTTTGTTTTCATTTTGTACAGCTCCTCAGAGTTCTTTTCTATCTGCTAATTTGTATGCTTGGTTTGAATCACTTTTGCTCAAATAAACTAAAATTCTTTAATAGGCCTCAGTTTATCTTTGAAGAGTTTGAACGTAGTTAGCCATGTAAAATTGTTAATTAGGCCCAAAACAAAACAAAAAACCAAACAACAACCAAACCCACCAAAAAGCCCATACATGATGCAGAAATCCATTTCATTAGAGCCCAGTGATCCTTGACTGGAGTGGGCGGTGACTGTGAACCCCAGGGAATATCTGGTCCTGTCTGGAAACACTGCGTGAAGTCACACCTGTGGCGTGTGTAGACCCTGGGGACCAGAGACACTGCTAAACACCCTCCAGTGCACACAACATCCCCGCCCCAGACAAAGAGGGCTCCAGTCCAAACATCTACAGCACAGGGGATGAGAAACTCTGTTCTGGTTGAAGCCACATGACTAAGGGGACACTTATTGAGGCTGGCGTGCTTTCACTGGCAGAATGGAAATCAGTCCTGCTCTGCTCTTTCTTCCTTAGACAGTTTAAAGGATGACATGTAAGATTTACCTTGTCCTGCCCTCACTGCAGCACTGCTCCATGTATAAACAGGGTCCTCATGAATTTAGAACACTGTGCACACTCATGTGAATTTAATAACTTGAGTTGAGGGAAAATTGGATAAGAATCCAAGTGTGGGGGAAGCCCATCATGACTCCAAGGCCGGGGGCCCATTACTGTTAGTGCAACATAAATATTTATGAAAGCACATTCCACCCAGGGTGCATCTGTCTAGAAGAGAAGTGTATCATCAGGCTGTAAGCAGAAGCAAGGTTTTCTAAATACAGCCTGTATTATTTGAAATGAGTAGCCCTACATTTGCGCCAGGGAGGAGTAGTGCAAGAATTTAACATTCAGTCAGCAAACATGCAAAGAACAGGGGGTAGGGAACAAGACTATTTTGGTTTAAAACTATTTTTCAATTTGGTGGCTACTAACCGGATGTGGCTGTTGAGTATGTGAAATGTGGTGAATCCAGCTGAGATGTGCTATTAATATAAAATACATAGGACTTCCCTGGTGGTCCAGTAAATAGGAATCTGCCTGTCAATGCATGGGACATGGGTTTGATTCCCGGTCCAGGAAGATCCCACATGCTGCAGGGCAACTAAGCCCATGCGCCACAGCTACTGAAGCCCATGTGCCCAAGAGAAGCCGCTGCAATGAGAAGCTCACGCACCACAAGTAGAGAGTAGCCCCTGAGCATTGCAACTAAAGAAAGCCTGTGTGTAGCAACAAAAACCCAGCACTGCCAAAAATAAAGAGGCAAACTAACTAAAAAGAAAAAAAATACATACTGCCTTTCAAGGACCTATTATAGAAAAAAGGAAAGCAAAATGTCTCAACAAGTTCTAGCTTGGTTATGAGTTGAAGTAATTTTTCAATATACTGAGCTAAATAAAATATATTATCAAAATTAATTGTACCTAACTTTTAATTTTATAGTAGAAAATTTAAAATTTTGTATGTATATATAATAATATAGTCATATATATTACGTATTTCTACTGGACAATATTGTTCTAAAAACACACATTTCTGTTGTTCTTTTTAAATTTTATTATGATGCTCCTGAAAAATCTGAGGAAATTACACTGGAGACCTGTTAAAAAATACTGATGCTTGGATATCCATCAGCAAAACAAACCAAAAATCCCCCCAGACCTAAATCCCACATCTTATACAAAAATTAACTCAAAACAGATCATGGATTTAAATGCAAAATGTCAAAATATAAACTTGCAGAAAAGAAAACAGAGGGGAAGAACTTCAGGTTCTAGGGCTAGACAGCAAATTCTTAGATGTTTATGTAAGTACCATCCATAAAGGAAAAAAATGGATAAACTGGACTCCATGATACTGAAAATCTTCTGTTCAAATTATGTCAAAACAAAAACAAACAAACAAACACCAAAAATCCCATATCAGTTCAGTTCAGTTGCTCAGTCGTGTCCAACTCTTTGCGACCCCATGGACTACAGCATGCTAGGCTTCCTGTCCATCACCAAAGCTTGTAGCTTGCTCAAACTCATGTCCATTGAGTGGGTGATGCCATCCAACCATCTCATCCTCTGTCATCCCCTTCTCCTCCTGCCCTCAATCTTTCCCAGCATCAGGGTTTTTTCCAGAATCAGTTCTTCATATCAGGGGAAGTACTGGAGTTTCAGCATCTGTCCTTCCAATGAATATTCAGGGTCAATTTCCTTTAGGATGGACTGGTTTGATCTCCTTGCAGTCCAAGGGACTCTCAAGAGTCTTCTCCAACACCACCATTCAAAAGCATCAATTCTCTGGCACAATGCAGGAGACCTGGGTTTGATCCCTGGGTTGGGAAGATCCCCTGGAGAAGGGAAAAGCTATGCACTCCAGTATTTTGGCCTGGAGAATTCCATAGACTGTATAGTCCATGGGTTTGCAAAGAGTCGGACACGACTGAGCGACTTTCACTTTCAAAATCCCATATATGACTCAGAAATTCATTTCGTTGGAGTGAATCTCAATTGGGGGCGACCCCTAGTAAGCTTCTTCAAAGTCCATTGAGGAAGACAAACTACAGACTAGGAGAAAATACTGAGACGCCACATATTTAAGAAAGAAAGTATCTAGACTACTCAGAGAAAGCTCAAAGTCAACAGTAAAAATACAAATCATCTAATGAGAGGATGGGCAAAAGACATGAACAGATATTTCAATGAATGAGAATACAGAGATGGCACATTAGCACATGGAAAGACGTTCGACATCATTAGTGAGATGCCAATTAAAACACTGCACTGGAATCCACAATGATCTCAATACAAACTTCAATTTTCAAAAGTACTACGACCCTCCCCTTCCCATCCTCCCACTCCTCTATGCTCTGATTTAAGTGGTCCAGAGTTATGTCCTGGGCATTGAGAGTCTAAAAATCTCTCCTTGTGATTTTCAGGCACAGCCAAGGTTAAGGACAATTCTTTGGGGATAAAGAGCATAGATTAATAGGAATTTATAACATAAAGCCTGAAGGCAGGTGAGGGAAGCAACTGACCTGGGGCTTTTGGATTGAGGGTTATCTTCACACTCAACCCCCCAAATAGGAGAATGTAGCTTATTCCCAGGAGGTTTTATGATCCAGCATAATGTCACACCAGAGGTCCAGCTATTTCTAACCCCTGGAAAGAACAGGATTTGGGCAAATTTAACAGGTGGATTAAACACTGTGAGCTCTTCTTATAGGAAGGGCAGCTTTAAAAAATGTGGATACCTGGGTCCTGCTCCTGACGATCCTCATTTCCTAGGTGTGGAGTGTAAGCAGGGCATCTCCCACGGGGACTCTAATACAGGGCGCAAGAATATGCCAACCCGAAATCTGCCTGCTTGGCACAAAGATTATTTTGAGAGACAGCAGGCACAGGGGAAGTTCTGAGAACAGAGTAGAAGTTACCCTCTTGGGAGGGACATTTACAAGGGAAAGCGCCACTTGTCAGGGTGTCTCCCTCTCTGTACTGGGAAGAGGAAGATGACTAAATCAAGCAGAAAGTCATCCACGGAGAAGGCGCCAACTTAGTCTTCATAGCAAGCCTTACCCTATTTACCCTGCTTTTCCTGGTCACTTCCTCTCCCCACCACTTTTCTTTTGTCTCTAGGGAAAGATGGTATTTAAGGTGGTAACCTAGGCCATCTTGAGGCCACTTTAATGAGTTACTCACTTCCCCTGGGTATTTCCCACGTATACATGAGGTAAACATGTTATAAAAAATTCTTATTGTATCTCTCTTGTTAATCTTTCATCACAGGGATCTCAGCTAAGAACTCGGAAGGGTTGAGGAAAACTACTTTTCCTCCCCTTTAGCAAGGACTTTTGAGGACCACTATTAAAACTGCTAAAGGCCACTGGCTCTCAACTTTGCCTGCAAGGTAGAATTAACTAGGGGAACTTTCCTATCTCCTGATGCCTGATAGCCAAAAACCCTGATTGCTCTGGGGTGTGGCCAGGTCAGCAGATTTTTAAAGCTTCCCAATTGCTTCCAACATGGAGTCAAGATTGAAAACCACTAGTTTAGGTACTCACCTTCCCTAATCTTCTACAGCAATGTTGATACTGAGGGGCTGTTGGGCACAAAAGCCTTTTGATGTCCCCCTTTCTTGATCATAGGAAAATTGGCTTCATTCAGCCTCCAAGACCTTCCTGAGTTCCAAGAAGCAGGTTCAAATGGATGCTAATTACAGAAGGGAAGGGATGAGGCAACAATGGACTAACAGCCAAAAGAAACAATAGTGCAGCCTTGGGCAGGTCCAGGTCCCCCTTCTCGAGGCAAATACAGAACGAAATATTTGAGCTGTTTCACAGATACTGAAACCCCCACCAGGTGGGAGACATTAACTGCATGCTGCCCACAAGCACTAGACCCCAGACGTGGGAGAACCAGAAGGCTGATGATGCTGACTTCCACTTACCTCACTACCAACCAATCAGAAGACTGCCCGTGAGCTGACCACACCCTCTTTGACCCATTCCTGTAAAACTCCTCACTACCCTCTCCAGGTCTGGACACACAGTTTTGAGGACAGGAGCCTGCTGACGCCCTCTTTGCCTGGCAAAGCAGTAAAATTATTCTTTTCTGCTTCACCCAGAACTCTGCCTCAGAGATCTGATGCAGTGTCAAGGTCCAGAGGCTGAATTCAGCTGCAGTATCACTTATGTTTTGGCACACAGGATTCAATAGTGAATGCTTCCATAGGAAGGAGAAAACTTTACAGGGTTGGGGGTGGTGGCTAGAACCCCATCTGTTTCTCCAAAATCACTGATTACTTTACCTGTTTTTAAGGCTGGTAAACTTGCCACTTAGTCTTATTACCAGGGCATAGCACAGTATCTCCTTTCCCTTGTGAAATGGATTCATCTATCCTGAGCCCCCAGGACTCTTCCCAACCACCCATTCAACAGTCATGTCAGTTGTCCAAGTCAGTCAGTTTGCTGTGTGTTAGAATTTCCTGGACACTTTTTAAAAATACAAATGCCTGGGCCCCACCCAGATGGTCTGATATAACTGGTCTGGGGTACAACCTGGGTCTTGGGATTTTTTTTTTTGTCAAGCCATGAGGCTTCTGGGATCTTAGTTCTCCAACCAGGGATTGAACCTGAGTCCTGGACAGTGGGAGCATAGAGTCCTAACCACTGGACAACCAGGGAATTCCCAGGGCCTTGATATTTTTAAGAGTCTCTGCAGATCCTAGTGTTCAGCTGTTTGAAAACCACTGGTCCCAGTGAGATTTGGTTTAGTGTTGAGAAACTTATTTTTGCACCAGAAGATTCTAACAAAAATAGTCTACAAGACAAGCAGCTATGCAGAATTGTCATATTTTCAAACTAAGAACTCCTATACAATGCAATGAAGTACTGTAAATGCAACAGAGAATGCTTGGGGATGAATCATTACTGGGAACACTGTATTCCAAATCTAAATTGCCCCTTCCCACAGCTAAGACCCCTACAGTGTCTTGGAGTCTCTGGCATGATCTATGCAGAGTTCATGGGCATGCCAGGTCTACAGATGTGAAGGCAAAGTACTTCTGCATAACAGCATCTCTCAACTCATCAACTCTACCTCCTGGTGGGCCAACGTTATGCCAACATCAAATGCAAATTACAGATAAACTAATTTCAGTCCTAACTGCCTCTACCTCATCTCCCGAGGGGGGCTGCTGTTTGCGATCACACCTCCATAGCAATGTGCCACCTGCGGACTGTCGTTTTCATCAGACGTGCCTAATTACACAGTCTCATTCTGAAACTATCCTCCTGTATTCATTCCCAGGATCCCCAGTGGTGGAAGACATTTTCCCCAGTTTCAAATATCCTCTCTGCACATTTGCAGAGGACCCTCTCGATGTCCAGACGAGCATCTGAGAGGAGTCGCCACTCCTGACAACAATCTTGAGGGAGATATGGAAGAGGAGTTTAAATAAATGTCAAAAGAGAGAAGTGGATGCTTTGTTCTGTGGTGAAAAGTCCATCCTCTGGCTGAAAGGGATGCATGCCAGATGATGAGTCACGCCGAGTGGGATGGAATGTGAAGAGCAAGGAACAGTATGTAACAGGAGCCTTCTGAACCATGGCTGAAGGCAGACAAGCGGGAGGAAAGCTTGTGGCCTCAGATTTTCTTAGGCTGAGCGATCTGGAAGTGAACAGACAAAACATCTGGGAGACACTGTGGTGGTTTGGCCTGGCTGAGCCCCCTGGGAGTTCTCGCCACATGCAGATGGAGATACAGACTCAAGAAAATTGTGGGTTAGAAGGGAAACTGCTATTTGTCAACAACCCCCTGGTGAGACATGGCCCTCTTCCCACACCAAGGGCAGTCTGTCTTGGGGTGAAGAGATGACTCAACCAGGGAGAAGAAAACCACTCTGTTAGGGAAGCGCAGCAGATTCTGCTAGCAAAGCTGTCTCTCCAGGCCATGGCCAGAAAGAGAAACTAGAAGCAGTTGTGTTTTATTAAGCCCACTGGCTTTTCCAGACTGAGTTTCAAATTCCAGTAAAAATACAATTCTGTACAAGTGGTTTTCACACTTCAGCCTGCACCAGAATCCCCTGGGGAGCCTCTGAAGACACGCCCCCCTCCCAGCATTTCCGTGTCTCTGGTCCTGCAGGGCTGCGCGAGGGTCCGAGAATCTCCATCTCCAATCATTTCCCAGAGGACTCCAGTGGGCCAGGGGTCATGTTCTGAGAGCCACTGCTTTGAGGATGATGCTGGGGATAAAGGATGACTTACACGTGACTCTGAGCACTCATACCCAAGTACCTCTTTGTAAATATCTAGGTCCCCAGTAGGTCAAGTGAGCACAGGACTAGGAGTCACATGGAAGATGCTGACTGTGGCTGCCCAGGATGTGACTGGTGTGACAGCCACTTCTGGTTTCATATACTAAATAGCAGCTGAATGTCAAACAAGAAAAATACCGTTGAAACACTGGTGGGAGCATAAAGGGAAATACCAAACCCCATGCGCAGAAAGCAGAGTGTGTGTGGGATGGAGTTGGCGGGGTGGCGGGGGTGGGGGGGGAGAGCGCGGTGAGAGACTCAGAAGATGAAGGAATGTTATTTTGTGGATGAGATGCTCATCTTTTATATGGAAGACAGACCAGCCTTCAGGGAAGGAGCAGGAGGGTGTCGGTTATTTATTTACTAATCTCATGACTATTAATGTCCACAGGGTACATGCGCTTATGGTGATCTATACATCTGAAAGAATATCCTAGTCGGGAGGTTTGTGATGTTGGGGTAAGGAGCCAGTGGAAGTGGGGTTTGTCTTCCCTGAAGACTTAAATTTGGGACTCGACCATTGTTTATTGGGCAGCCAGGGCTGGTTTTAGTTAGACTCTCCTAGATGCAGGAGAGTGGATATAATGATATCGCAAGTGCTATTTCTTCTTTAGGTAAAGAAAGCATGTAAAGAAAAGTCAGTGCTTCAGTGGGATGCTACGCACTGTCTATAGTTCATCCTTCCCTGTGACCTCATTCTGAGTCTATGAAAGCTATTTAACAACTCTGTAAGCTCGAGATAATTGGTAGCAAAGTAATTATTGCCTGTAGACATGCAAATGGAGGGCCCAGCACCTTCCCTCTCTCATGGGAAGAAGGAAGAAGCAGCTTTTATCTCCACCATCCTGCAATACCACTGTGATGCCAGCCTGGAGGTAGGGTGGACTCAGCAGGCTAAGGGTGCAGTCCCCAATGAGACTGCCCTCATTTCAGATGCCAGCTGCAAGTTTGGGAGTCGTCAAGCTACCAGCACTTCTGACCAACTGGCCACTAACTCAGGGAAGCCCACTACTCCCTTATGCTTGAGAATTCATGAGAATGACTCATAGAACTCAGGAAGTCTCGATAGTTATGATTGCAATTTTGTAATAAAGGATCCAAGTGAGGACGGGTCACATGAAAAGGCATGCAGGGTGAGGTCCAGAAGGGTCTCAAACACAGAGCTGCTGCCTCCTCTTCCATCAGAATCAGGGCATGTAAAACTCAAAACGTAGGTGCTCATTAACCAGGAAGCTCTTTGGAGCCCACTGTTCAGAGTTTGTACTGAGGTCTCATTACATAGGTATGATCAGCTGGATAATTGGCTACATGATGGAACTCAATATCCAGCATCTCCCCCCCCACCACCTTCCTGGAGGTCCAGGGGACATCACCTGGCTCATAGCCATAACCCTCTAATGACAAGGTTGTCTAATCACATGACTGGCCCCCATCCTAAGTTGTCTCCTTAGCATGAACACCAATGTGGTACAAGGACCCACCATGAATAATAATCCTTCTATCATTTGGGGCTTCCCTGGTTGTTCAGACTGTAAAGAATCTGCCTGCAATGCAGGAGACCTTGCTTCAGTCTCTGGGTCAGAAAGATCTCCTGGAGAAGGAAATGGCAACCCACTCCAGCATTCTTGCCTGGGAAACCCCATGGAAAGAGGAGCCTAGAGGGGTATAGTCTATGAGGTCGCAAAGAGCTGGACACAACTGAGTGACTTAACACTCACTTTCTATCACTCAGGAAATTCCAAGGATTTAACATTTCCCTCCCAGGAGCTACAGAGACAAAGGCCAACCAATTCTTTATTATACCTCAGTCCCCATTTTGAATATAAAAATATACGTTTTTGTATTCTCGATCCATATACATGTCTGTTTTTCAGATGGATCATTTAACTGGTTACAACATCACTGGGTTTCTTGGTTTTTATTTTTAAAACCAAGGTATCTATGGCAGGAGGAAAGCTGGGACTGCTCTTGGATAACCCCATCTTTTTGTGGTTAAGAAGACAATGAAAAGAGATGAGGGATGTGCCCTGGAGTCTCATAGCCAGGTGGAACCCACTTGGGATTGGAATTCGCGCTTCCAGACTCTAAGTTGTGTTTGTAGCAGGGAAAAATCATTTTCCCTCTACCTTTCCAGGTACTTGGCTGAGATCCCCATAATCAAAGACAGAGGAACAAAAGCTTAACAACATGAATACCTCCTGCATGTATGGGAGAGACCCAGCAGAACTGAAAAGTGAACTGTTAGTCACTCAGTCGTGTCTGACTCTTCGCGACTCCATGAACTGTAGCCTGCCAGGCTCCTCTGTGCATGGAATTCTCCAGGCAAGAATGCTGGAGTGGGTTGCCATTTCCTTCCCCAGGGGATCTTCCTAACTCAGGGATTGAACCTGGGTCTCCTGCATTTCTGGCTGATTCTTTACCATCTGAGCCACCAGGGAAGCCCTAGCAGAACTCAGTATCTCCCCAAAAAGGTCCAAGTCACCACTGTAAATACCATCTTCAGCTAAAGACAACAGACGTTGGGTGGAGGGAAATGGGTTCAGGTGAGGTTTTCAGGCAAAGCAGAGTAAACAAGGATAAGAATGTTAACCAGATTTGGATTGATGCCTTTACCACAGGTAGGATTTCTAGACATTAAGAATCATCCTTCTTTTCCTGGTACAGAGATGGAGTGTGCATGCATGCTCAGTCATGTCTGACTCTTTGCAACCCCATGAACTGTAGCCTGCCAGGCTCCTCTGTCCATGGGATTCTCCAGGCAAGAACACCACAGTGGGTTGCCATTTCCTTCTCCAAGGGATCTTACTGACCCAAATATCGAACTGCATTTCCTTTATCTCCTCTTTACCACTGAGCCACCTGGGAAGCCCTTCAGTTCAGTTCAGTTCAGTTCAGTTGCTCAGTCGTGTCCGACTCTTTGCGACCCATGAATCGCAGCACGCCTCCCTGTCCATCACCAACTCCCGGAGTTCACTCAGACTCATGTCCATCGAGTCAGTGATGCCATCCAGCCATCTCATCCTCTGTTGTCCCCTTCTCCTCCTGCCCTCAATCCCTCCCAGCATCAGAGTCTTTTCCAATGAGTCAGCTCTTCACATGACATGGCCAAAGTACTGGAGTTTCAGCTTTAGCATCATTCCTTCCAAAGAACACCCAGGACTGATCTCCTTTAGGATGGACTGGTTGGATCTCCTTGCAGTCCAAGGCACTCTCAAGAGTCTTCTCCAACACCACAGTTCAAAAGCATCAATTCTTCTGCGCTCAGCTTCCTTCACAGTCCAACTCTCACATCCATACATGACGACTGGAAAAACCAAAGCCTTGACTAGATGGACCTTTGTTGACAAAGTAATGTCTCTGCTTTTTAATATGCTATCTATGTTAGTCATAACTTTCCTTTACAAATGGAGATTTCACTTATAACAAAAGGGTAACTTCTATTCTGTTTGCAGAGCTTCTCCTGTATAGGCTGTTTCTTAACAATAACCAGCTCAGAATAATCCGTATGCCAAAGAGGCATATTTGGGGGGGGGGGGGGCATGTCCTGCTCTCTTTCACATTCCTCACCAACATGTATACCACATAGCCAAACACTCTGTTCTCCTCCCTTCCCTGCCCTAGGCTCCTGAAGAGCACAGCATCCAGGCCCTGACATACTCCCATTAGGAACTCTGCTTGTCCTGACTCTTCCTTTATATCAGGATTTCCCTGGTCGTCCAGTGGTTGACTCTGCACTCCCAGTGCAGGGGCCCTGGGTTCAATCCCTGGTCAGGGAACTAGATCCCATGTGCTGCAACTAAGACCTGGCACAGCCAAATAAATAAATACTAGAAAAAAAAAGAACTCCTTGGGGTTGAGTGTAGGGCTTTGGCCCAACTGGCACCTACATTACCTAAGACGATTCCACTGGCATGTGCAATGTACTTATAACCGTTGACAAATACATAAATGCTACTTAATACAAAAGTATGTAAGTGAATAATAGCAAACAATGATGATTAACATTCATAGGACATTGACTTTCTGCCTGCAAATTACTTTCCTTGCACTAACACATGTAAAACTCACATCAACTCCACAGATTAGGTATTATTATTATTGCTACTTTATAGCTAAGGAAACTGAAGTTTATAAAGTTTGAAAAACTTATCAAGACAGAAGATGGCAGAGTATAGTCTGTTTGCTTATTGAGTTGAAGTCAATCTTTAGGCTAGCTTTTCTCAAACTTGAGCATGCATCAGGATCAGCTCCTGGAGGGCTTGCTAAAACACCTGGGGTGGATCGTGGAATTAGCATTTCTAGCAAGTTCTCAGGGGACAAGGATGATACTGGCTTTGAGTCTACAGCCTAACCACTGCTCTAGGCTTTGCTGGCCAACAGTGAACAGAAATAAACATAGGTCAACACAACCTAAGGAGAAATGTAGGCCACGTTTTATACACTGAGAGCAATCTGGTACATTTTTCATTTTTATCAAGCAGACATGAGTGACCCAGCTTTACTCTTTCACTGTTTATTAAGCATATGATGGGATTGGGGCAGAGTGTGAAATGAAAGGAAGGGATGTCTTCTAGCAGTCTTGGGATCTTTCAAGAAATGGGGGGAAAAATGCCAGTAAAGTTCTCTGTTTCTGTGCAGATTCCAAACTGAAATACAGTTTGAAAACTGTCTCCAAATCAGAACATTATATCAACTAATGTGTTCTGAGAAAATGATACGGGGGAACAGAAAACAATTATGTGAAACTCTTTTCTTTTTTTTCCATCCAAGCCCGTGCCAGCCAGGAAGAAGGTGGTGGTGGTAGGTACCTTCAGTGGCCTTTAGGGGAAAAAAATACATTCATTGTTCATCAGCCCAGGCCTTCTGCAAGAACACAGCCCATAGCTGTGACATCGTGGTCAGCTGCTGCTCTGCTGACCAAGACCCACACAATACCCCTTGTCTTTCTCAGTTTAAGGTGTTGGATTGGCCATCAAACACGCATTAGAACAATCCATTCAAGAAGCACCCACACTGATCAAGGAGGGATCATTGGTGAGAAAGAGTAGGCCATTTAAAGCGGAGGTTCTCAAAGTCACTGCAAAATGACATCACTTGGGGGAGCTTTTATAAATCCAAAGTCCAGGCCTTAGTCCAGACCCATTACAACAGAATCTACAAGTGGATCCAAGCACTGGCATCTTTGAAGTTGCCCAGGCAATGCCAATGTGCAACTAAGCTTAAGAGTCAGTGTCCTGAGAATTCCCTGGATGCTGAGTGGTTAGGACTCTGCACTTCCACTGTTGAGAGCATGGGTTCAATCCCAGGCTGGGGAACTAAGATCCCACAAGGTGCACAGAGTGGCCAAAAAAACCAAAACAGTCAGTGTCTTGAAGAACTTCTGATCTATTAAGTTGAATAAGATTCCCCAGGGGATCTTGCTAAAAGGCAGACTCCTCTGACTTAGTAAGTCTAGAGTGGGGCCTAAAAGACTGTAAGCTCCTAGATGGAATGTATCTCAAGCATAAGAATAGCAGCAAAATGCCTAGCAAAGCTGTGCTCCACTAAATGCAAAGATATCCAGCTGCTGAGACCTTCTGGTTTGGCTGGAGTCAGAGCAAGCACCAGATCAAATCAAGACGACATCAGCCATTCAGCCCCATTGAGAGTGTTATATCCTGTCTCTGGTGAGGCAACAGCTGAAATCCTAATTTCTCTTACCAGGCCTCACTACACAAAATGCTCAGCACTTCCTAGCATAGAATATTGTGCCCTCTGGACAGACTGTTGGATTTGATGAACCCTCAGTAATCCCATGTTTACCAGCATTGCTCAGTGAAATCAGATTTCAGAGGACAGCATTTTCTTCCATATGGTGTGCATGGGACTAAGCCTTGCCAATTAATTTTCTAAGTCATCAGGCATTCCCCTCTCCCTCTATCACCAGAATTCTGATTTGTACCAGGCATATGTTATTCAGTGACATCCTCCCCTCTTCTTGCCCATGCTAGCAATTCACCAAATATCACCATCTTCTTCCCTACTGGTCTACCAATCACAGCCTCCTGTGCTATCAGGTGCAGTCACGTGACTGGATTGTCGCCAATGGAATGTAAGTAGAAATAATGTGTGTGGCATGCAGACCAGGCCCATAAAAATCTCTCCCCATGTGATCTTCTAAGTGCTTTCCCCTCTGCCAACTTTGTGCAAATATGCTCAGCAACTTGGAAGCCATGTGCTACAGATGGTAGAGCCATAAGATGGAGAGGGAGCTTCCTGCCAATTAGGAACACTTCTTTTTTGACTTTATGGAGAAATACAGTTCTTTTGTGTTTGAATCATTCCACCATTTGTAAGTTTTTTTTATAGCTGCTAAACATATTTTAATTACTATACCTTGCAACCATCACAATCTACTTTCCATGGACAAGTGGAACTTGGGGATATGGAGAGAGAACCATGAGTCACCCAGTTGACAGCAGAGCCTGCACCCCCTACTAGAGAGCAAAGTGTTTGTTGGAGGAATCAAAGAGCGTCCCTTCTTCTTCATGGATCCCTCTTACTCTGCCTCTCCACTGCTAGACTGTTGCAAGAGGGCTTAGAAGATAAGAGATATGGTGAGCCAAAGAAGGACTGCTGAGATCTACTTTTTGTATTGGTTTGAAGAATGAGAATGATGATACATGCACCCCAGTGTTCACAGCAGCACTGTTTACAATAGGTAAGACATGGAAGTAACCTAAATGTCCATCAACAGTGGAATGGATAAAGACGATGTGGTACATATACACAATGGAACACTACTCAGCCATGAAAAAAGAATGAAACAATGCCATTTGCAGCAGCGTGGATGGACCTACAGATTATCATATGAAGTGAAGCAAGACAAAGAAAGGCAAATATATGATATCACTTCTAGGTGGAATCTAAAAGAAATGATACAAATGAACTTATTTACAAAATAGAAATAGATCCACAGACATAGAAAACAAACTTATGGTTACCAAAAGGGAAAGGGGAGGACAAATTAGGAGTTTGGGATAAGCAGATACAAACTAGTATATATAAAATAGATACTCAACAAGGTCCTACTGTATAGCACAGGTATCTATATTCAATGCCCTATAATAACCTATAATGGAAAAGAATCAGAAAAAGAATATATATAACTGAATCATTTTGCTGTACACTTGAAAGGAGAGAAGGTAGGGAGAATAAATGATGGTGATGATAAGTAACATGATTAACACATGCCATCACTGTTATACAGCTTTATACATGCTACCTCATTCATTCTGCAGAACAATCCAATCATTAAGTACTATTAATATTCTCCTTTCACAAAGGCAAAAATAGAGGCCCAGAGAGATGACTACTCTGCTAGAGGCAGAGCCAAGAGGCAAACCCAGGCAGCCTGCCTCCAGTTCTCACGCTGGTATCCACTGTACTGGGCAGTTTCAGGCTCTGGGAGAGATCTAGCCACCAGTGAAAGGTAATGTGTGTGTCTGTAGTTTCTTCTCTGTCTTAAGAGTGAAACTTCAGCTGGACAGAGCAGGAACCTGGCAGAATCAGGGAACCCTAACAACTGGAGAACCCTCAATACATGTGGCATAGTCATATGAAGACGCCCTTTAGGCAGCTCACACTTGGCCAACTACACAGTCTATTTTTCACCATTGCTCCTGGTTTAGACCCAAAATAACACATTCAAATATAACCTCATGGGGACCTTAAATGAATGAATACATGCATGCATGATAATAGGCTCAGTTTCTTTATTCTTCTTTTCCCACGCTAGTGGTATGTGGGATCTTAGGTCCCCGACCAGGGATCGAATCCACATCCCTCACAGTGTCTTAACCACTGGCCCATGAGGGAAGTCCCTCAGTTTCTTCCATGCCTATTTCCTTACACTTATAATTTATTTGTATCCTCATAATTTTTAATTTTTATTATCTTGAAAAGATTATACAGCCAAATAGTATATGCAATATATGAGTATATTTGGGGATAATAAAATGCACATCTCTGCACATACAACCAAGCTGAAGATAAAAAACATTCTAGGATCTTTGAAGTGCCCTGTGTACCCCTTCTTAGTCTCATATTTTTACTCCCCCACCTTCAAAAGGTATTCAAAATCATTTTAATTATCCCCTTGCTATCTTTTTCACCTTACCCCAGAGTTCCTCAATAGTGGCACTATTGACATTTTTGATGGGATAATCTTTTGTTGTGGGGGGCTGTCCTATGCTGTTATGAGTTGAATTATACTCCCCCCCCCACAAGATGTAGTGAAGTCCTAACTCCCAATACCTCAAATCTGACCTTATCTAAAAAATAGGGTGGTACTAGAGTAATTAGTTAAAATGAGGTTTTACTGGAGTAGGGTGGGTCTTTAATTAAATGTGACTTGTGTCATATAACTCTATATATTAATGCATGGAATTATACACGTGTCCTTCTATGACTTGCTGCCTTTTTGATCGGTGTTATGTGTCTGAGATTCACCCAGGATGGCGTATGGAGCTGGTGTGTATTCATTTTCTCTTCTGTATGGCATTCCATGCTGCCAATATGCCTGGTTCCCCACTCCTTCCACCCAGGGAAAAGATGGAGACAGGGAAGTTTCTCAGCTGTCTCATACAGACAAGACAGTTGTGGGTACATTTACTGTTCACCCTAACACCAAAGGTGAAATGCTTCAGGATCCTCGCCTTATGGAGGGCTCTCCTATTAAGATCTCTACCTTAGTGTTCCCTAGGCTTTATTGTTTCCCAACCCTTGTCCCCAGCCCCATGAAGCCTCTAAAACAGAACTTGAGGGTCACTTTCCCCTGCCCTTTGACCTTTGTAGATTTTCTTCTTGCTTGCCAGTTTAGGAAGTGCATTTAAAAAGCTCATTTTTCCAGAAGTCTTTTCAGGACTCTTAGAATTGAAGAAACGTGTTTTTCTCTTCCAAGAAAGAAGAGAATAAATTCTTGGAACTGAACTGATTAGTTTGGTAAATCTTAAGAAGTCTTAGACTTGAACACTGAAACACCTCAGTTCAGTTCAGTCGCTCAGTCGTGTCCGACGCTGCGACCCCATGAACCGCAGCACGCCAGGTCTCCCTGTCCATCACCAACTCCCGGAGTCCATCCAAACCCATGTCCATTGTGTCGGTGATGCCATCCAACCATCTCATCCTCTGTGTCCCCTTCTCCTCCTGCCTTCAATCTTTCCCAGCATCAGTATCTGTTCAAATGAGTCAGCTCTCCGCATCAGGTGGACAAAGGATTGGAGTTTCAGCTTCAACATCAGTCCTTCCAATGAACACCCAGGACTGATCCCCTTTAGGATGGACTGGTTGGATCTCCTTGCAGTCCAAGGGACTCTCAAGAGTCTTCTCCAACACCACAGTTCAAAAGCATCAATTCTTTGGTGCTCAGCTTTCTTCACAGTCCAACTCTCACATCTATACATGACCACTGGAAAAACCATAGCCTTGACTAGATGGACCTTTGTTGGCAAAGTAATGTCTCTGCTTTTTAATATGCTGTCTAGGTTGGTAACAACTTTCCTTCCAAGGAGTAAGCGTCTTTTAATTTCATGGCTGCAATCACCATCTGCAGTGATTTTGGAGCCCAGAAAAAGAAATTCAGCCACTGTTTCCCCATCTATTTGCCATGAAGTGATGGGACTGGATGCCATGATCTTCGTTTTCTGAATGTTGAGCTTTAAGCCAACATTTTCACTCTCCTCTTTCACTTTCATCAAGAGGCTCTTTAGTTCTTCTTCACTTTCTGGCATAAGGGTGGTGTCATCTGCATATCTGAGGTTATTGATATTTCTCCCAGCAATCTTGATTCCAGCTTGTGCTTCATCCAGCTCAGCATTTCTCATGATGTAGTCTGCATATAAGTTAAATAAGCAGGGTGACAATATACAGCCTTGACATACTCCTTTTCCTATTTGGAACCAGTCTGTTCCATGTCCAGTTCTAATTGTTGCCTCCTGACCTGCATATAGATTTCTCAAGAGGCAGGTCAGGTGGTCTGGTATGCCCTTCTCTTTCAGAATTTTCCACAGTTTATTGTGATCCATACAGTCAAAGGCTTTGGCATAGTCAATAGAACAGAAATATATGTTTTTCTGGAACTCTCTTGCTTTTTCCATGATCCAGCAGATGTTGGCAATTTGATCTCTGGTTCCTCTGCCTTTTCTAAAACCAGCTTGAACATCTGGAAGTTCACGGTTCATGTATTGCTCAAGCCTGGCTTGGAGAATTTTGAGCATTACTTTGCTAGCGTGTGAGATGAGTGCAATTGTGCGGTAGTTTGAGCATTCTTTGGCATTGCCTTTGTTTGGGATTGGAATGAAAACTGACTTTCTCCAGTCCTGTGGCCACTGCTGAGTTCTCCAAATCTGCTGACATGTTGAGTGCAGCACTTTCACAGCATCATCTTTTAAGATTTGAAATAGCTCAACTGGAATTCCATCATCTCCACTAGTTTTGTTCGTTGTTATACTTCTTAAAGCCCACCTGACTTCACATTCCAGGATGTCCAGCTCTAGGTGAGTGTGAGTAATCACACCTTCGTGATTATCTGGGTTGTGAAGATCTTTTTTGTACAGTTACCTGGCAGGACTTCCCTGGTGGCTCAGACGGTAAAGCGTCTGTCTACAATGCGGGAGACCTGGGTTCAATCCCTGGGTTGGGAAGATCCCCTGGAGAAGGAAATGGCAATCCACTCCAGTACTACTGCCTGGAAAATCCCATGGACAGAGGAGCCTGGTAGGCTACAGTCCATGGGGTCGCAAAGAGTCGGACACAACTGAGCGACTTCACTCACTCTGTATTTTTGCCACCTCTTCTTACTATCTTCTGCTTCTGTTAGGTCCATACCGTTTCTGTCCTTTAACAGTATATTTACAGCTAACCACCATCTTTCATGAACCATAAGAAAATCTTGCACCGTCTATGGAAGACTGCCCCTCCAGCATTTCACTTACCCACCACATTGCTATTCATTACTTAACTGAATAATTTCACCATTAAGCACACATCCATCCCTGAGCCTAGTTCCAGGAGAATCCACTTTGCTTTATGTACAGAATCAGAAACACTGAGCTTAGACGCATGATCTGCATTCCTACTCCAAATTTATAGAAGTCATGCACCCCCTCTGTATTTTGTTGAGATTTCTAGGGCTGTTCCATAATTTCAGGGTCCAGTCATCCTCCTGGAGAAATTTCACTACTATGACTATGAGGCTTGCCTTGTAGAAGCTGCACAATCAAGCCAGAAGCCACCTCTGGGGCATCCTTTCCTATCAAGAGATTTAAATCCAAAGCAAGAGGCAAACTTTTATGCAAAATAAATAAAACAAAACCAGGTTGGGGAGGAAGGGAAGACTGCAAATATTCTGACATATTCCAAATGCCAAAAGCCCACAAGTCTATTTTCATGCATGCATGTATTCTTTCATTTAAGGTCCCCATGAGGTTATGTTTGAATGTGTTATTTTGGGTCTCAGTCAGAAGCAATGGTAAAAAATAGATTATGTATTTGGCTAAGTATGGGCTACTCCTTGTCAATTGCTTCCACCCCTGTCATTTGTCTCTCTCAACACCTTTACCCTGATTTATTGTCCTGTACTTAAAATTACATTGTTTACTTATTTTTATAGTCTTATAAAAGTATTATATTAATTTCAATAATATACAAATTATTTACTTAGCCTAATTACATTCATTCTTAACAAGAAGATCTTGGTTACCTCTGTATCTAAGCTTCTCTCAGAGTCTGTCATACAGTACCTGCTCAATAAATATTTGCTGAATAGTGAAATGAATGCAGAATTTGAATTTGAGAGAAAAATAAATATATATATTTTTACTCGAAAGTATGTCCACTCCAGTGTTCTTGCCTGGAGAATCCCAGGGACGGGAGAGCCTGGTGGGCTGCTGTCTATGGGGTCACACAGAGTCGGACACAACTGAAGTGACTTAGCAGCAGCAGCAGCATGTGCTATTATTTAACTATTTCAACTCATTTTCTGCAATCATAATTAGGGATCAGGTAACATTAATCTAGCATTTAGCAGGACCAGTACTCTCCACATGAATAAGATAGTATTAACATTAGAACACAGCTGACTTTTGAGCAAAGAACTTTTTTGTTAGGTTTTGATCATGATCAAGTCTCCTTCATCTGGACAAAAAGAAAGAAAACCTCCTTTGAGTTTATTTTGATTCCATCTCCCATCCCCAGAAAATGCTCCCCTTTCCCTCTCCCTTTAAACTACACTCAGTGTCTGAACTTTCAGCATGTTTTCACTTCCCAACAAGCCCTTCAGCCAAACACCTTTCACTCATGTCATCACAATATCCAAGCCACTAAAACCCTCAGAAACTCTTCTGCTCCCAACCTTCCTGAGCTCTTGGCATCATTAAATGCATCCCTTCCAAAAGCATCCTCAGGACCTCCCTGGTGCTCCAGTGGCTAAGACGCTGCAGTCCCAATGCAGGGGGCCTGGGTTCAATACCCAGTCAGGGAACTAGATCCCACATGCTACAACTACAAAATTCTGCATAATGCAACTAAAAGACCTCGTGTGCTGCAACTAAACATCTTGCACGCTGCAATTAAGAATCGGGGCAGTCAAATAAATAAGCAAATAAGCATTTAAAAAAACCAGAAGTATCCTGTTCATGGTGCTAGCATGACACCAGTTTATCTGCTTGTCTCCCTAAGGCTCTCAAGCTCCCTCAGAACCCCCTTGTCTCTTCTATTTCACCCTGAAGTCTAGTTCTTCCTCTTTGTTCCTCCCCTTTCTTCTTCCTCCCGATTTTCTACCCACGTCATTCATTCTCTGGCCTGTTTTAGCCGCTGCACCTCCCTCGGGCACGGGTAGAAGACCTGTATGCCTAACTCTTAACTCTCCATCTTCATCCAGTTGTGGCAGAAGCACCTCCATGTTAACATGTTGCAAGCCGGATGTGCACTCTTTCTCCCATCCTAGGGATTCCTCTTTTGGGGGATGGCCCCACCGCCTACCCACACAGTTTATGAGGAATCATTTCGGATACTCCTTCTTCATGTCCACATCCCAACCAGACAGTTAGACATCTGACTCTGTATTTCGCTCCATTCCCATGGCCCCATTAGTCCTCACTTGCTATAACAATATAAGCTTCCTTAAAAGCAATTTGTCTCCCTCAATTAGTTTTCTAAAGATATCATTTTAAAACCCAAATCTGCTCATGTTTAAGCATTTCAATTTCTTCCAACTGCTCTTAGTATAAGACTCAAAAATCTTACCTGGGTATTTCACATTCTCATTCTTCCCTCCAGTCCTCCACCCATACCCGACATAGAAAACTCTCATTATGAAACTCTTAATTTAAGTATATTTTCCACTGTAAACCCCTATCCTGATTCCCAGATAGGTGAGAGCTCCATTATTTGCTTTCTTAGCATCTAGTACTTCTTAGCACTTGTCACAAGGGTAATAAAGTGATTATAAATAATAACTGTACAAATTATTATTTTATGTATGTATGTCCTTGTAAGAGGATGAGATTCAATGAGGTCAGTGGTTTGTCTATGGTTTTTAACCACTTCCTAACCCTTTTCTGCATCAAAGCATGAGGAAAAAAAATGATATTTACAAGGGAAACTGGAGTAAGGAGGGCAAGAGGCTACTTCCCGCCAAGGGCCACCAACCTGTGGTCTCTGGTTGGCTGAGACTCTGCCCTTCACCTTGGGCTGGAGTAATAAATGTCTCAGCACACATGGCTACCGGGCTAGTTGGGAAACTCACCTTTCCACTGACATTATATCCCTAGGGCTTGCATAGTTTTTCTACTCTAACACACTGCTTCCCAACAGAGCTTTTTTCCCCCTTGCTAGAGATATTTAAGATGAGTCTAAAGGAAATTTACTCCAAGTCTAAAGTTTACCCAGTAATCATCCAGCAAGGCCTTGGAGACCTCACTAGTTTAGGAGATGAACAAGGAGATTTTAAGTACAAGCCCACATGGGAAAGGAGGAGGAGGGCAGCCACAAAAATGTCAGTGAGGGCTTTCCTGGTGGTTCAGTGGTAAAGAATATGCTTGCCAATGCAGAGGACAAGGGTTCAATCCCTGGTCTGGGAAGATCCCACATGTCACAAAGGAACTAAGTTGGAGAGCTGCAACTACTGAGCCTGTGCGCTAGAGCCTGGGAGCTACAGCTGCTGAAGCCCAAATGCCCTAGAGGCCTGTGATCCACAAGAGAAACCACCGCAATGAGAAGCCTGTGTACTGCAGCAGAGTACCGCTCACCACCACTACAGAGAAGCAGTGAAGACCCAGCACAGCCAAAAATAACGAATTAATAAAGTTTTGAATAATGCCAGTGAATACAGGCATTACAAAAGGAGCTCCAGCATGCAGAAGCCTGGACTTATGGTGCCCAGTTTTGATGTACTGCAGACTGCTCTAAGGGAAAATAAAAGGAAATTTAAGTACCTACCTACAGGACTTCCCTGTTGCTCAAACAGTAAAGAAACTGCCTGCGATGCAAGAGACCAGGGTTTGATCCCTGAGTTGGGAAGTTCTTCTGGAGAAGGGAATGGCAATCCACTCCAGTATTCTTGCTGGGAGAATGCTATGGACAGAGAAGCCCGGTGGGCTACTGTCTGTGGGGTCGCAAAGAGTTAGACATGACTGAGTGACTAACACACACACACACACATGCCTACTGTTATATGCTTGTTTGTATATTTTTAAATTATATACATATATTATAGTTCTGACACAGTACATATATTATAAAAGAAAGCAAAATTGTAAACTTAACATGATACAGATGAACTAAAACAGATCTTAAAAGTCTTGCTAATTAGGATGTTTCATATGTTTATTTACCAATATGTTAAACACAACAGACAGTAGGTACATAAAGAAGGCTGAGAACTGAAGAATTGATGCTTTCAAACTGTGATGCTGGAGAAAATTCTTGAGAGTCTCTTGGACAGCAAGGAGATCAAACCAGTCAATCCTAAAGGAAATCAATCCTGACTATTCATTGGAAGGACTAATGCTGAAGCTCCAATACTTTGACCACCAGATGCAAAGAGCCAACTCACAGGAAAAGACCCTGAGGTTTACATGTGTTCCCCATCCATAGTTGATTCATGTCAATGTATGGCAAAAAGAAAAAACACACACACTACAATATTGTAAAGTAATTAGCCTCCAATTAAAATAAATAAATTTTTAAAAAAGACCCTGAGGTTGAGAAAGATTGAAGGCAAAAGGACAATGGGGTGGCAGAGGATGAGATGGCTGGATGGCATCACCAACTCAATGGACATGAATTTGAGCAAAGTCTGGGAGACAGTGGAGGACAGAGGAGCCTGGGGTGCTACAGTCCATGGGGTCACAAAGAGTGGGACACAACTTAGCAACTGAACAACAAAAACTTGTTCTTGAGTCTATACTCTATAAATATATGTTTTGGTAGGGCTATAGTTAAAATATTTGGATGCTTATGAATTTGAGCTTGGCAATAGCAGACTTTTGAGCCAGTCCCAGCCCACTGTGAAGAATTAAACAGGGGCCAGTGTACAGGGGTATAATTGGCTCACTTATATAAAAATGAATCAAAATAAAACTACCCTTTTCCTGCTTTTCCAGAATGATTCTTTTCCACAAATGGTTATATCTCCACATCTGACAGTATGGAAAGAGATTCTGGATTCTTTTCCAGCCATGAGACCTTGGGCAAGGTATGTATTAATAAACAGTTTACATTTTGTTTTCCTTATCAGCAAAGTATAAATACTGATAGTGACCCTAGAGATTTGATAAGTAAAAGACTGTATGCATAATAGGGGCCGAGTGTCAAAAATGTAGTAAGCACTCAATAAAATCTAATCATTATTATTTCTATTTCTGCACATATGTATTAGTATATAAACATATATAAGTACAACGATAGGATGCTGCCATCTTTGCTTGCCAATAATGGTCAACTCAGAGAATTCCCCAGTGGTCCAGTGGTGAGGACTACACACTTTTACTGCTCAGGGTTCAATCCCTGGTCAGCAAACTAAAATCACACAAGCCACGCTGCATGGCCAAAAAAAAAAAGAAAAGTCAACTATCAGCACTGTCATACAGTCCAACACAACACACAACATGAGAGCCCCTCTGATCTTGGGACCTGGCGGTTTACCCACGAAGATTTAGATTCAATGACCCACAAAGTTGGCACCTGCTTTCCTAACCTTAATCTATATTTAGAATTCTTGGAGCCTAAAATTATTTATTGCAGTCATCTCACACGCTAGTAAAGTAATGCTCAAAATTCTCCAAGCCAGGCTTCAGCAATACGTAAACTGTGAACTTCCAGATATTCAAGCTGGTTTAGAAAAGGCAGAGGAACCAGAGATCAAATTGCCAACATCTGCTGGATCATAGAAAAAGCAAGAGAGTCCCAGAAAAATATCTATTTCTGCTTTATTGATTATGCCAAAGCCTTTGACTGTGTGGATCACAATAAACTGTGGAAAATTCTGAAAGAGATGGGAATACCAGACTACCTGACCAGCCTCTTAAGAAACCTATATGCAGGTCAGGAAGCAACAGTTAGAACTGGACATGGAACAACATGCTGGTTCCAAATAGGAAAAGGAGTGCATCAAGGCTGTATACTGTCATCCTGTTTATTTAACTTATATGCAGAGTACATCATGAGAAACGCTGGGCTGGAAGAAGGACAAGCTGGAATCAAGATTGCTGGGAGAAATATCAATAATCTCAGATATGCAGATGACACCACCCTTATGGCAGAAAGTGAAGAGGAACTAAAAAGTCTCTTGATGAGAGTGAAAGAGGATAGTGAAAAAGTTGCCTTAAAGCTCAACATTCAGAAAACTAAGATCATGGCATCTGATCCCATCACTTCATGGGAAATAGATGGGGAAACAGTATCAGACTTTATTTTTTGGGGGCTCCAAAATCACTGCAGATGGTGACTTCAGCCATGAAATTAAAAGATGTTTACTCCTTGGAAGGAAAGTTATGACCAACCTAGATAGCATATTCAAAAGCAGAGACATTACTTTGTCAACAAAGGTCCATCTAGTCAAGGCTATGGTTTTTCTAGTGGTCATGTATGGATGTGAGGGTTGGAATGTGAAGAAAGCTGAGTGCCGAAGAATTGACGGTTTTGAACTGTGGTGTTGGAGAAGACTCTTGAGAGTCCCTTGGATTGCAAGGAGATCCAACCCAGTCCATTCTAAAGGAAATCAGTCCTGAATGTTCCTTGGAAGGAATGATGCTAAAGCTGAAACTCCAGTACTTTGGCCACCTTGTGCGAAGAGTTGACTCATAGGATAAGACTCTGATGCTGGGAGGGATTGGGGGCAGGAGGAGAAGGGGACGACAGGATGAAATAGCTGGATGGCATCACCGACTCAATGGACATGAGTTTCAGTGAACTCTGGGAGTTGGTGATGGACAGGGAGGCCTGGCGTGCTGCAATTCATGGGGTCGCAAAGAGTCGGACACGACTGAGCGACTGAACTGAACTGAAAAGTATTTATCACCTTATACTATCGGGAGGAAGACTCTTCGTGTTAAATTCCCTTTGTGAGAGCCTGAGTTGTTGCTGCCCTCATAAAGACGGTGGGCAAATTACAGCCACAGGCCAAACGGGCTGCCCTGTTTTATTGTAAATAAAGTTTTACCAGAGCAGAGCTATGCTCATTCACTCACGTATTATCTGCTTCTTCTCTAAGAGCAGAGTTGTGTAGATGTGAGGACTGTGTGATTCACAAAGCAAAAAATATTTACTCTTTGCCCTTGTATAGAGGAAGCTCATTACCCCCTGGTTAAAATTTGTTTTTGTTGCTTAGTCGTTTAGTCATATCTGACTTTTTGCGACCCCGTGGACTGTAGCCTGCCAGGTGTCTCTGTCTATGGAATTCTCCAAGCAAGAATACTGGAGTGGGTTGCCATTCCCTACTCAGAGGATCTTCCTGACCCAGGGATCAAACCCAGGTCTCCGGCGTTGATGTGGATTCTTATATGCTGAGAGACCAGGGAAGGCCCTGGTCGAAACTAGAGATCTGCAAAACAGAGTCCACATCTTTCCGGAATGGACAAGATATTCTAGTGTAGGGTAGGGGAAAGAAAACTTTCCTTGATGGTCATTTTTCTCATTATAACACAAGGGAACAATTAGATCAGCGAGGAGGAGTGGCCAGTGGCTCCTCTGCCTTCATTTTCTGGCTGTCAGCATATCGTGAAAGAGCGCACTTTATGAATGCCTATGCAGTGTGTCTCCAGATTGTGTTACTGAATGGTAACTAACTTGAATCCCCCAGATGGAGAAGTGAATTTAAAAGATACCAGTAAACAACAGTATTCAGTTCAGTTGCTCAGTTGTGTCCGACTCTTTGCGACCCCATGAATCACAGCACACCAGGCCTCCCTGTCCATCACCAACTCCCAGAGTTCACTCAAACTCACATCCATCGAGTCGGTGATGCCATCCAGCCATCTCGTCCTCTGTCGTCCCCTTCTCCTCCTGCCTCAAAGCCCTCCCAGCATCAGAGTCTTTTCCAAAGAGTCAACTCTTTGCATGAGGTGGCCAAAGTATTGGAGTTTCAGCTTTACCATCGTTCCTTCCAAAGAAATCCCAGGGCTGATCTCCTTCAGAATGGACTGGCTGGATCTCCTTGCAGTCCAAGGGACTCTCAAGAGTCTTCTCCAACACCACAGTTCAAAACCATCAATTCTTCGGTGCTCAGCTTTCTTCACAGTCCAACTCTCACATCCATACATGACCACTGGAAAAACCATAGCCTTGACTAGACGGACCTTTGTTGGCAAAGTAATGTCTCTGCTTTTGAATATGCTATCTAGGTTGGTCATAACTTTCCTTCCAAGGACTAAGCGTCATTTAATTTCATGGCTGCAGTCACCATCTGCAGTGATTTTGGAGCCCAGAAAAATAAAGTCTGACACTGTTTCCACTGTTTCCCCATCTATTCGCCATGAAGTGATGGGACCAGATGCCATGATCTTAGTAATAATACTAATAATGCAAGCATGGGGCAGGGGTAGGATGGATGAGATGTGTATCTGTCATCTTAGAAATAAAAACCAATCAAATTTTTAAAAAAAGGTCAGCCAAGAGAAATTTAAAATGATTAAGAAGTTTACTTCAAATAAAGTTTTCATGCAGCGCAAGTAAGAATAAAATTCAGCTGAAACTAAGACAACACTGTGAATCAACTATACTTCAATAAAAAATTTGTTAGAAAAGAAAAAAAATTCACAAAGGTGAAAGAGGAGTGTGAAAAAGCTGGCTTAAAACTCAACTTTCAGAAAACTAAGATCATGGCATCTGGTCCCATCACCTCATGGCAAATAGATGGGGAAACAATGGAAACAGGGACAGACTTTAGCTTCTTGGGCTCCAAAATCATTGCGGATGGTGACTGCAGCCACAACATTAAAAGACGCTTAGTCTTTGGAAAGCTGTGACAAACCTAGACAGTGTATTAAAAAGCAGAGACATTCTTTGCTGACAAAGGTCCATATAGTCAACAACAGGATATACATCCAAACCTTTTAAGTAACTACATCTGAAGAGGAAGGGACCGCCTAGGGAAGGGAACAGAGATTTCAATTTCTAT
Source organism: Capra hircus (assembly GCF_001704415.2). NCBI lineage: Eukaryota > Metazoa > Chordata > Mammalia > Artiodactyla > Bovidae > Capra > Capra hircus. Next base: position 55,273,468 of record NW_017189516.1, on the reverse strand, counting down.
CTCCATAATTTCATTTATATTAAAAATATGCACAAATTAACATATGCTTATTTTGAGAAATAAGTAGATGACATTTTAATATTATTCTAAACATCTTTACTGTATTTCAAAAAATATTTTTGAAATAGTCTTCAAAAGGAAAGTTTTTCCTCCTTTTTTTTTTTTTTAAAGATGTGGACACTTGCAAGCATGTTTTATACAGCCTGTGCTTTTTAGTAAAAAGGACCTTGATATATGCCTGTAGTAGTCAGTGGTGTAGCTGAGTTATTTACCATGAAATATCTAATTTTTGTTTTGCTTTTTTTTTAAAGCATCCTCGCTTATGTCAATAATCTTAGTATTTCATTTCCATGTTCATTTGGTAATCCATGATGCTATGGGCAGAATGTACTAGGGTCATTACATTTTTCCCCATTATTAAAACATCATACCTACACCTAGAATAGTAATGCAAATTCAGCAGAGATATTTTCTCACGGTTGAGACATTTCTTAATAGATGGCCTGTATCCTATTAGAGTTTGGCCCAATACAATCATTGTATACAGACTCCAGCTCCAAGTAGAAATATGGATTATGCTGCTGACATCCAGTTTCATCAGGTTGATGAATGGATCCAATCAATTCCTAAGCTTTCAAAGACTCTCTATACATTTTCTGTCATGCTGAATTCATATGAGAACATTATATTTAAATCCATTATAAAATGTGTTCTCTGAAAAGAAAGAGAAATAAAAAATCCAGTGCCCTAGAGCTACAGCAGTAAGTCAGAAGAAGTTACAAAAGCACTTCAGATGTTAGCCTTACGGGTCCTCACGTTGAGGATGGGGAACCTTTGATTTTCAAAGACCATTTATGATGAAAGACTCCTGTAGGGCTCTAAGAGTAAGGGCATCTATCAAAGAACTGAGCATTTACATTTTGTAAAATACCTAAGAGGGTCACTTAGGCTTTAACTACTGAAGAGGTAGGTTCTGGAGTCCCTAAGTTTCCTACAGCAGTTTCAAATGATGCCAAGGAGACATCAATCATTGAAGCCCATGGTGTCTTTCTGTCCCAAGTGGGTTCTAAAGCAAACAAAAATTCTTCAGAAAGGATCAGAAGAAATATGTTTCTCTGTTAGAACTCTTTTTCTTCAGGGATAGTTACCAGAAATTGCTTTCCACAGCTAATACTAAGAATTTCTCATTTAGTCTTGTAAGTTTCAGGCCTGATGAGTTGCACCATGATTAGAAATTTGTAATTTATTGCAATTGGAGTTATGTTTTCATTTATGCAAATATCTTTTTGCAATTTGTTATGTAGCCACAGGAGGCAGAGTTCCATATTAAACAGAGCCCTCTAGAGAACTGATAATGTTCTCAGATAAATGCTTCCTCTTTTGGTAGAGCTCAGAAGGAGGAAAAATAGAAATGTTTGCAAAGATATAGGATAGTTGAAGGTGCATTAAAATAAAATATTATAAGTTAGATATAAAAGACTAAAGGATTTTTATCTTTTAGATTTCAAATGGAATGTGGTTATGCAATATTTCAGATGAAATACAGTATTCTGGTTAATCAAAGTTCTGGTTCCTAAAACTTTCACAAGATATAGATTATCTCCTTTTAAGGAATCAAGATTCAGGAAGGTAATATTAAGATTATTCTTAAATATAATCTTTAACTAGTATAACTGAGCTCTTACTATGTGCTAATCACTTTAGAATATTATCTCTTTCAATTTATTACTACACATATTGTTGAAAAAGATTCCACTGGGAGAAAAATAATTTGTCCTTTATTTGGGAAAAATAAGATAGACTGATTGGTAGAGAGTTTCAAGTGATAAATGGGTGCTAAGTAAACCATTTCATTATAATAATTAAAATGAAAGGAAAATATTAACAATTGAACTGCAAAAAACTTAGAACCATGTTGAATATTAAGTAATTCTAGCTTAACTATCTTACTCTTTTTCAACTTTACAGGTAGCCCACTATGAACCATCAGGGAAATTGATACCGTCAAGTACATACAGATAAAATGTATACATTAGCAACTCCAGTGCTTGGTGAGAACAACCTTCCTATTGCTATATAAAGACCTTTTTATAAATGAATAAGAAAAAGACAATGGAGGGGAAAATAGGAAAACCACCTGAACAGGCACATTCCAACAGAGGAAATTCAAATGGTCAATATCACATGAGAAGGTGTTCAACCTCATTGGTAACTAGGTAAACACAAGCTGAAACTACAAGACGCCACTACATACACATCAGAGTGGCATCTGCTATTACTCATGTATCAGAATGGCAAGATCTTTTTACATATATGGCTTTGATAGATATTACCCAATATGCCAGCAAATTTGGAAAACTCAGCAGTGGCCACAGGACTGGAAAAGGTCAGTTTTCATTCCAATCCCAAACAAAGGCAATGCCAAAGAATGCTCAAACTACCACACAATTGCACTCATCTCACACGCTAGCAAAGTAATGCTCAAAATTCTCCAAGCCAGGCTTGAGCAATACATGAACTGTGAACTTCCAGATGTTCAAGCTGGTTTTAGAAAAGGCAGAGGAACCAGAGGTCAAATTGCCAACATCTGATGGATCATCAAAAAAGCATGAGAGTTCCAGAAAAAAACATCTATTTCTGCTTTATTGACTATGCCAAAGCCTTTGACTGTGTGGATCATAATCAACTGTGGAAAATTCTGAAAGAGAAGGGCATACCAGACCACCTGACCTGCCTCCTGAGAAATCTGTATGCAGGTCAGGAAGCAACAGTTAGAACTGGACATGGAACAATAGACTGGTTCCAAATAAGAAAAGGAGTGCATCAAGGCTGTATATTGTCACCCTGCTTACTTAACTTATATGCAGAGCACATCAGGAGAAATGCTGAACTGGAAGAAGCACAAGCTGGAATCAAGATTGCTGGGAGAAATATCGATAACCTTAGATATGCAGATGACACCACCCTTATGGCAGAAAGTGAAGAAGAACTAAAGAGCTTCTTGATGAAAGTGAAAGAGGAGAGTGAAAAAGTTGGCTTAAAGCTCAACATTCAGAAAACAAAGATCATGGCATCCGGTCCCATCACTTCATGGCAAATAGATGGGGAAACAGTGGAAACATTGTCAGACTTTATTTTTCTGAGCTCCAAAATCACTGCAGATGGTGACTGCAGCCATGAAATTAAAAGATGCTTACTCCTTGGAAAGAAAGTTATGACCAACCTAGATAGCATATTCAAAAGCAAAGACATTACTTTGCCAACAAAGGTCCATCTAGTCAAGGCTATGGTTTTTCTAGTGGTCATGTATGGATGTGAGAGTTGGACTATAAAGAAAGCTGAGCGCTGAAGAATTGATAGTTTTGAACTGTGGTGTTGGAGAAGACTCTTGAGAGTCCCTTGGACAGCAAGGAGATCCAACCAGTCCATCCTAAAGGAGATCAGTCCTGGATGTTCATTGGAAGGACTGATGTTGAAGCTGAAACTCCAATACTTTGGCCACCTGATGAGAAGCGCTGACTCATTTGAACAGATACTGATGCTGGGAAAGATTGAGGGCAGGAGGAGAAGGGGACACAGAGGATGAGATGGTTAGATGGCATCACCGACTCAATGGACATGGGTTTGGGTGGAATCTGGGAGTTGGTGATGGACAGGGAGGCCTGGCGTGCTGCGGTTCATGGGGTTGCAAAGAGTTGGACACGACTGAGCAACTGAACTGAACATGGATGGAAAGCAATGAGAACCCACACATTGTTGATGGGAGTAAGTACTATAAAATCACTTTTGAGTGTGTCTGGCAATATAGCTGAAAATGTGCACAGTCTATGGCCTAGTGATTCCAGTTCTGGCTCTCTAAACCCCACAGAAATGCATGCTTATGTGCACTAGGAAACATGCCCTTGAATGGTCCCAGTAGTATTGTTAATAGATGTTCCAAACAAGAGCACCAAATAGTAGAACTGTTAAGCAAGTAGAGGTAGGTCCACACCATGGTTAGAGCAAGAAAATGAATGAAATACACCACCTTACAACAGCAGGGAGAAATTTTAAGCACAGAAGCCTGAGCTAAGGAAGCCAGATGACATATTGTATGATTCCATTAGTATATATTTCAAATGCAAACCAAATTAAATTAAACTATTATTATATAGTGGGCTTTCCAGGTGGCCCAGTGTTAAAGAATACATCTGCCAATGCCGGAGACATGGGTTCAATCCCTGAGTCAAGAAGATTCCTCTGGAGGAGGGCATAGCAACCCACTCCAATATTCTTGCCTGGAGAATCCCATGGACAGAGGAGCCTGGTGGGCTGCAGTCCATAGGGTCACACAGAGTCAGACATGACTGAGCACAGACACACATACATTAATTATAATGCAGTTATATGATAATTATGCATAATTCCAAAGGACACAAAAATAATACAGTGGAAGTCAGGACAGTGGTCTCTGGAGGAGGTTGGGTGGGCTTAGGATTGGGAAGAGCCAGGTGAAGGCCTTCTCAGGGGCAGATGCCCTACTATGTTCTGACCTGCAGGGAAGACACACTGATGCTTTTCAATAATTTGTTAAATTAAATCTTTATATCTTATGCACATTTTGTATGTTGTCTCACAAGATAAAATAGTAAAGAAACTTATTTTACTGGTATTTCAGAAAGAGGAGTTTATTTCTGCCATAAATATTTAGTGAATGCCTAGGGTACCCTGCAGAAAAGGCAATGGCACCCCATTCCAGTACTCTTGCCTGGAAAATCCCATGGATGGAGGAGCCTGGTAGGCTGCAGTCCATGGGTTCGCTGAGGGTCGGACACGACTGAGTGATTTCACTTTCATGCATTGGAGAAGGAAATGGCAACCCACTCCAGTGTTCTTGCATGAAGAATCCCCGGGACAGGGGAGCCTGGTGGGCTGCCGTCTATGGGGTCGCACAGAGTCGGACACGACTGAAGTGACTTAGCAGCAGCAGCAGGGTACCCTGGGCTTGTGCTTGAGATAGTTCATGAATTAAACCAGGCGAGACAAAAGAGAACCAAGAGAGACCAAGGAAATATCATTGATCTTATTTCACTGGAGTTATCAACCAGAGTATGATTGGAAGATGCTCTAGTTAAGAAGGAAAGGAATAGAATAACTGGTGACTGAATAGAGCCAACAGACTGTCAATGGTTCCAGGAATCTCTTACACCCAGGAGGAACTTTATCCTCTAATGAATTTCCTCCTCTGGTTTGAGCACTGTCCTCGAGCTTATTTGAAAATTGCATGACCTCTCTCTCTGGTTCTTTGTGCTCTTTCTGCATTGCCTGTAAGGATGTTTCTGTCTTTTTATTAATTTCCCTGAACTACTGACCATGCCCTTATACCATTCATTATTTGGAGGAAAAGCAAAGAAATCAACCTCAATCAATTTGAAAGCCCCCAACTAAGTGCTGGAGCCTATGGGGTAAACACAAAAATCAAACTTGAGAACTTCTGACCTTCTTCTTACTGATATATGTTGAAAGCAATTACATGAATGTGTATTTTTGCCCTGGAAAAAGAACAAAACAAAACACGCAGCCAGGACTGAAGTTCCCACAAACAGCTAACCAAGCCATATTTTGACAGCTTTCTCTACTACCAAAATTTAAATCCTTGAGTGCGATAAGAGAGTTTTCAGCAAAGGCTGTGACTCTTGAGTTAAGCAGTTTAGAAGTTGAACTCTGAACAAGGGAGTCGGCCTTTAGGCAGAATGTACTTGTGCGTCAACCGGTATAGTGGCTAGAAGAACAGTGTTGTAATGGGTAACAACTTACTAACATTTTATTGTGAGCAGCATAGGAGACCAAATTTCAACGCAGATCCCTTAATTAAAGCAAGCAGATGTGTGTTCCACCACTGCAGCCAGGTGAGTGGGAAGTGAAGAAACTTAGAATAGATTTGTCATGAAGATGATGAATAAGGGATGACTACTGAGATGAAAGTACTCTTATCTCTGTTAAAATACCTTGCTATATCCTGTTTAAATACATTTCAAAAACACTCTCTGGGAAGCTTAGACAGTAACTTCAAATCTTTCAAGAAAAGCACATCTACTATCCACGCTAAATGTGTGAATCAGCTATGGTTGCTAAGAGACCAGAGCTTTAAAATTAGCTGTACCTTCAAAGGGCAAGGTTAGGAGGAAAAAAAATTCATTTTATCCTAATTGGGGAAAAGAAGTATGCAGTTTCATGTTTGACACTATAGAATGTCTCTATTTGTCTCAGAATTCATTTGCATGTTGCTGGAAATCATTTAGAACCATGTGTCCACTAACTCCTGGAAAAACAGCTTGCACCAAGGGAATGTTAATTAAGAAAAACTAATGCTTGTTTCTGATTAAATGTGTGCAGAGAGTTAAGCTTTTTCTAGAATGATGTAGAAACTTCCAACATGTTGTCAAAGCTGTCTTAACCTTCTCTATGATCTTCACTTCCCCATCCCCATACACTCCTAGTCTTCTTTTAGAGCATAACACTGCCTAAAAATTTTCCACCTCTCAAATCTTGGACTCAAGTAGTGCTCGCAATTCACAACCTTGTCTGGTATGGTTATCTCATTCTTTGACTCTCAGGTTTCTGTCTTTAGCATTTGGCAACATTATGGAAGGATTGCTACTAAGGTACAAAACAGTGAAGGATAAGCAGATTTTGGAGGTGAAAATGATGAGTTGAAGTTTAGATACAATTAGCCTAATATGCCTTTAGACAATAAATGTATCTGGAGCTCATGAGAGAAAGAGAGAGAGAGAACCAGTCTGAAGCCATTGACTCACAGACAACAATGAGGTCATGGAAAGTGGTGAGATCATTCAGGTAAGGATGAAGAAGAGAAGAGGGCTTAGAGTCAGTGTCTCAAGAACTCTAGCATTTAAGAGATGATTAAAAGGAGAGAGCCTTAGAGTGGCCAGAAAAGCATGGTACACATAAACCAAAGAAAGATAAGCATTGAAATATGTATGTTACCCTATGTAGAATAGATGACCACTGCAAGTTCAATGCATGAAGCAGGGCACCAACGCTGGTGCTCTGGGACAACCCTGAGGAATGGGGTTGGGGAGGGAGGTGGGAGTGGGGTTCAGGATGGGGGGGTACACATGTGTACCTGTGGCCAATTCATGTTGAGGTATGGCAAAAACATTACAATATTGTAATCATCTTCCAATTAAATAAATATAAAATATTTTTTAATTTAAAAAAGAAAGAGTACAACATCATCAAAGGTAGGAAGTGAGATATTAAGTCAGAAGTGTGAAGACTGCCCATTGGATTTAGCAGCGTGGAGGTCACCACTGATCTTGGCAAAAAGTAGTTTTGATGACATGGAAGTGGTAGAATAAAACGTGGAGTGAGAGAGGACAGTGGAGAAATGGAAAGCACTGAACATCCTTTTGAGAAGTTCGTGTGAGAAGGGGAAGAAAAATAGAGCATCCATTAGATGAAAATTGGCTAGCAAGAGGGACTTGGAAATGGGAGAGGTGTGAGTGAGCTTGAATGCTAATAGAGAGAAAGACCTGGATCCAGAGCATGGGTAACACCCAGGCTTAGAAAGGAAAAGATATTTTGCCACTGTAAATTTGGCTTGCAAATTTGGTGATGGGCTGTCTAATAAGTTTGATTTCCTCCTTGAAATAAAAGGAAAATTATCTGTTGAGTTTACAGCAGAGAGCTCATTGGACTAAATGTCTCGCTTTAGGTGTGGTCTAAGCAGCACTCTGGCTCCATTTCTTTGTCATCCCCTCAGCCCTTCCCTTTTTCAAGAGTCAGCCTTCTTCCAAGACAGGCTTTCCCCATAATGGTAAGATGCAGAAGAAGTTGCAGTCTTCACATGTGCATACCACAGTATCCATAAGGAAAGAAGGTTTGTGTTTCAGATTTCCCCCAAAGAAGTGCTGAGATGCACTCAGATTGGACAGGCATAGGTGATACACCCACCCACGAGTAGATGGCCAGAAAGATGACATGTTTTGACTAGCTTGTCTGAATTCATGTTTGACTCATGGGCACACGAGAAAAATAAGGGCACCTCGGTTCAGTTCAGTCACTCAGTCATGTCTGACTATTTGCAATCCCATGGAATGCAGCACGCCAGGCCTCTCTGTCCATCACCAACTCCTGGAGTTTACTCAAACCATATCCATTGAGTCAGTGATGCCATCCAACCATCTCATCCTCTGTCATCCCCTTCTCCTCCCTCCTTAAATCTTTTCTAGCATCAGGGTCTTTTCAAATGAGTCAGTTCTTCACATCAGGTGGCCAAAGTATTGGAGTTTCAGCTTCAGCATCAGTCCTTCCAATGAATATTCAGGACTGATTTCCTTTAGGATGGACTGGTTGGATCTCCTTGCTGTCCAAGGGACTCTCAAGAGTCTTCTCCAACACCACAGTTCAAAAGCACCAATTCTCAGCACTCAGCTTTCTTTATAGTCCAACTCTCACATCCATTCATGACTACTGGAAAAATCATAGCTTTGACTAGATGGATCTTTGTTGGCAAAGTAATGTCTCTGCTTTTTAATATGCTGTCTAGGTTCGTCATAGCTTTTCTTCAAAGGAGCAAGCGTCTTTTCATTTCATGGCTGTAGTCACCATCTGCAGTGATTTTGGAGCCAAGAAAAAAATTAAGTCTGTCCCTGTTTCCATTGTTTCGCCATCTATTTGCCATGAAGTGATGGGAGCAGATGCCATGATCTTAGTTTTCTGAATGTTGAGTTTTAAGCCAACTTTTTCACTCTCCTCTTTCACTTTCCTCAAGAGGCTCTTTAGTTCTTCTCAAATGCACCTAAAACCCGTGAATCTCCAAGGAAACAGAGGGTTGTTTGAAAGGTGGGAAGCAGAGGTAGAAGGAATGTCCTTGTGACCTGAGTGCTCTCTTGGATCAACTCTCCTACACTGGGTTGACAAAAGGGGCACCATCTAACAGAGTCTCAGAATCATCCATGGAACCCAGAATCATCCCCACCAATAGTCAAGTCGGAGAAGACAACTGTCAACAGGCAATGTTAAACCAGAGCAAGGACAAGAATGGGTTTGTGAAACAGATGACTAACAAAGACCTACTGTATAGCACAGGGAACTCTACTCAATGCTCTGTGATGACCTATCTGGGAAAGTAAAAGTAGAGTGGATATATGTATAACAGATTCACTTTGCTGTACAGCAAAAACTAACGACATTGTAAATCAACTATATTCCAGGAAAAATTGAATAAAAAAAAAAAAAGAATGGGCCTGTGGTCAGCTAGCTGCATAGGCTTGCACCAAATGATTCATTCATAAGGCGGTAACACAATTCAGCTCTTTGGACTCACTTATCGCTTTATGCTAGGGAGAAGTTCCCGTATTTTTTATCCTTGGCTGTAATTGTGTGTCCTTCTCATAAATACTGTGATTTGTACTGCATTTTAAGATTGATATGCTATGCTTAATTGATTTCCCCTCTTACTTGAATATCCCAACTTCCCCATATTATTCCCATTATTCCACCACCAGCTGGTATACATTTTTCTATGAGAAGTTTTGCCTTTTTAGATGGTAAGATATTATTACCTACCTGTCAAAGTATAGTCCTGATGCAGCTAAAATATATATACAGAAATAGCTTGCACCAAATGACTGCACCATAGATCAGTGTTTATGCAAATTTAAATCTTCAAAGCAAAAGGAAATTCTATTATATTACCAGTCCCTGCCTTAGTGGGGCTTAACCTTACTCTTCTCTCATCTCTTCCACTTTATGAGTATCCACGGTTACTGGAATAAAACTCCTATCAGGTGTGAAAGTAGAGGCTGAATGTGTTTGAACTCACATTTCTACATCTTAAGACTGCTTTACAACTTCGACTTGTCTCTACTGTTCTGCTTTATGTGACTTTCATCATTATTTGAAAAGCATGTACTTCTTCATCTGAAGTACCTGCTGGTTCAATACTCGTCACACTTCCTTGATATCATAGAGAAAATTCTCCTCCTGCCCTATTGTCTTAAGTTTCCCCCCACACCCACCCACTGGAATCTATTTCCAAGTAAATAGAATAAGAAGTGGTTTTACGAGCATTAAACAAGTAATTCTCTGGCACATTAATTTTGAAAGCTTTGGATGGTAGCAACTCTGGAGAAAGAACAAATCTCAAGATTGACATTTTCTACTCTGGGGAAAAGAATGTTTTTATTCATAGATTACCTAAAGCAGGTAGCTGGACATTCAATGATTTAATAAAAATATAAACAAAAATATGATTATTGGGTGCCAGATAGTGTATTAGACAAGGGAAAGAAATTTTCTCATTTCTAACATAACAACCTTGCAAAAAAGAATTTATCATCTCTATTAAACATCCCAACAAATAAGTCCCAGAGGCTGGAGTCCAAGATTAAAAATCCCACCCTCACCATGCATCATTTACTGTTTTTGAAAAATGATTACTAAAAGCCGATTTTTATGCTAGGTATCTTTAAGGCACTGTGATCTTTTGTTTTACAAAACTTATCCTTGTGATCTATTATCTCTATGTGATCTATTATCTCACCATGTTATGGTAGACCTTTGCATCACAATGACTTATTAAATTCCCACTTGTGAAATGTGGGTAAAATCATAATAAATAGCCACTATTAATCTTGATTTTATTTCATCTCCTATTTCCATAATAAATTCGTGAATGTTTGTTGTCATTTTGATGAAAGTGGCATATCTAGGAAGAATGAATTAATATGTAGTATGTGTCAAAGCATTGATTATTGACATATTGGCAAGACCTTGCCTTACTACAATTTTCTCTCTTTAAGGACTCAAGGTAACATGAAATGATGGGATCTTAGCTTAGCCCACAACTAGTTGAGTGAACTTGGGTCATTTCTTCACTTATACAAAGAAAGGTTACAATACCAACTCACTGAGTTTTTGTGAGACTCGGGAGAAAACAAAAAAAGAATATTTTGAAAATGGAAATGCCCTTTACAAATTTTATGTTTATTACAATTGCTGCTAAATTTGGAAATGCTTTTCTTCAGTTTGATTATTTTCAGATCATAATACAATGGAATCATGAATCCAAGTGGAAATTTTCTCATTTAAGAGATTCAACCCACTTTCCATGAAAACCCAAGAAAGCCCAAGATATTACATGTTTTTAAAGCAAATATGATCACCATTAGTATTCCCCATTTTCTTTCAGAGTCAATCTAAATACAACACCAGGGGATATAGTTTCAAGGTTTAAAAAAAATCTTAACAGCATTCCCAAAGCCTGTAAATCATTAAAGTCATTTTTCCATTTTAAAATGAAATATTTTGATGAGGACAACAACTGGTGATGATCAACACTATTGTCCAACTACGGAGAACATATATTAAGGTAACACTCCCAAGGGTGCCAAAAGATATTAAGTATAAAGTCAGTGTAAGCAAAGGTAACCTCAAGGATGGACAAAGGTCAAGAACTGTCAGGACAATATCTGTAAAGCCTAAGAAATTCTGAACTGCCATAAGCTCTGAGACAATCATCAGAATCCTGTCAGGAAACTAAACCAGTGACAAAGTGTTTCTCTCTATTCAACTTTAAACCTGGGGCCACAAATATGTGTAATTTATTAATAGACATCTTACCTGTTTTTGAGCTATTGAGAGAGAGTGAAAGTAAAAGAATTGTCTTCTTTCCCAGTTGATTTATTCAATCATTTACTGATAACAGTGTGGATGCATGCCTATTTATCTCACACTTGGGGTTGGAATCCAATACTACTTTATTTCGCTTTTCAAATGGTTGCTGTTTTGGCCATTGAGAGTTCAGACTAGCTCCTGATATTCTAAGAGTTTTGCTGAGCTTTGGAAAAGGAGAAATGACCGTGGATTGTGGTGCCTGGAAATAGGGGTAAAGTATTGAACTGGAAATGAAGAGACTTCAATTCTAGTCTCAGTCCTGAAAGAACTGGTTTTGTGGCTTTGAGCCAATCACTTAGTCTCTATGAGCCCCAGAGACTTAAAACACTATAGCTTAGTGGTTGTGGGCAAGTCTTGGAGCCAACCACTTCCGCTCATAGTCAGGCTTCTCCACTCACTGTGTTACCTTGGGCAAGTCAATTAACCTCTCTGTGCCATAGAGTCCTCCTTCGGAAAATGGATGAAAACAGAAACTACCCTATAGGGTTGTTGTAAGGATTAAACGAGTAACATGATGTTATAATCGAATCTGTTTAGGACTGTGCCCAGTAAATTGCGAGCATTGAATTATATGGTAAAATGGGGCCAATATAACCTGCCTAACTTCACCTCTTCAGGTGCTGTGACACATAGGAAAGGGCAATATACTCCATCAAATTGTTGCTACTTTGTAATGAAGAATAAACAGTAACACAGTGTTTTATAACTATGGTTCATCTTTCTTCAGATCACCACCCCACATACCCTCTCATTTTCCTTTTTTTTTTTTCCCCACTTGGATCTCCCCAGTGTTTCCTGGAGAAGGAAATGGCAACCCACTCCAGTATTCTTGCCTGGAAAATCCCATGGACTGAGGATCCTGGTAGGCTACAGTCCATGGCATCGCAAAGAGTCGGACACGACTGAGCGACTTCACTTTCCTCAGTGTTTGGCTAATGCCTTTTTTTGCATTCCAGGATCCTGTCCAATATACCACATTGAATTAGCTGCCATCTCTCCCTAGGCTCTTTGGTCTGTTTCTCATACTTTGCTTGCTCTTAATCCTCAATTTCGGTTTGTCTGATGTTTTCTCATAATTTGAACTAGAGATACATACAGATTCTGGAGGAAAGGGCCACACAGGTGAAGTACCCTTCTCATCATATCACATCAGTTCAGTTCAGTTCAGTCCAGTTGCTCAGTCGTGTCCGACTCTGCAATGAATCACAGCACTCCAGGCCTCCCTGTCCATCACCATCTCCCAGAATTCACTCAAACTAACTCTTCGCATGAGGTGGCCAAAGTACTGGAGTTTCAGCTTTCGCATCATTCCCTCCAAAGAAATCCCAGGGCTGATCTCCTTCAGAATGGACTGGTTGGATCTCCTTGCAGTCCAAGGGACTCTCAAGAGTCTTCTCCAACACCACAGTTCAAAAGCATCAATTTTTCGGCGATCAGCTTTCTTCACAGTCCAACTGTCACATCCATACATGACCACTGGAAAAACCATAGCCTTGCCTAGACGGACCTCTGTTGGCAATGTCTTTGCTTTTCAATATGCTATCACATCAGGGCATACATAATTCCACATGACTTATCATCGGTGATGTTAACTTTGGCCACTTGGATAAGGTGCTGTTCACCAGGTTTCTCCACCATCAAGTTATCACTTTTCCCTTTCCATCCTCTATTCATTAGAATGAGTCACTACACCTAGTCCACACTGGGGTAGGGGTCAGGGATTAAACTCTACCTCCAGGAGGGGGTGGGTATTTAAAAATATTATTTGAAACCCTTCTATAAGGAAGGTATGTCCTTTCTCCTCTGTATATTTATTTGATCATTTCTTTCTATTTGTTCGGGTGCTTGGCTGTTTAATTTCTACTTTGGGTTATAACCCAATACTACTTTAGTTAGTGGCTCAAATTCTTCTAGCTTTGGCCATTGAGAACATGTTCAGCTTGGCTCCCATGTCCCTTCACATGGCGCCATCTTTGTTTTTGAGTACTTCCTTGCTCTGTGGCACTGCAAGATGCTCCAGGTTCATCTTGTCTTACCTGGTCTTCCCTGCTCCAGTTCTAGAATCAGCAATTTCTCTAAGAGGCTCTGGTGCCTTTTAATGGAGAATAGTAGAGCTCTGATTCTTAACAGGATGGGAACAATACAGGGTCTGAGGTCCAGATCTGAGTCTTGACTCCTAGCACATAATAGCTGTGTAGCTGGGGACAAGCTCCCTGATTGTAACATGGGATAAGGAGACAGGACACCCCCTAGCACTTAGCACAGTGCCTGGCACACAGGGCACAGCCAATAAATGTTGCTTATTGTATTAGTTTCTTAAGGCTGCTGTAATAAATGGCCACAAATTTCATGGCTTAAAACAACACAAATTTATTAGCTTATACTTTGCAGGTCAGAAGTCTGAAATGAATTAAAAGGGGTTAAAATGAAGGTGCTGACAGGGCTGGGACCTTCTGGAGGCTCCAGGGAGGAATCTGCTCCTTGTCTCTTTCTTACGCCTTCTGAGAGTTTTCCTCTTTCCCTTGGCTCCTGGTTGCACCTCTCCTATCTCTGCCTCCTCCTTCACAGAACCTTGACCTCTCCCTGTCTCCCCATTATAGCAACCCTTGTGATCACACTGAGTCTATCTGTCTAATCCAGGATGCTCTCCACACTCAAGAGTTTAAACTTAATCACACCCGTCCAATCCCTTTTTAATGTAAGGTGTTTCCAGGGATTCAGATATGGACATCTTTGGAAGCCATTATTCAGCTTGCTGTCTTTGAAAGTGAAAGTTGCTCAGTCATGTATGCCTCTTTGTGACCCCATGGTCTATATAGTCCAGGGAATTCTCCAGGTCAGAATATTGGAAAGGGTAGCCTTTCCCTTCTCCAGGGGATCTTCCCAGCCCAAGAATTGAACCCAGGTCTCCTGCATTGCAGGTGGATTCTTACCATCTGAACCACATTATTCTTGTTATTTTAGGCTTTAATTTGTTAAATTAAGGGTGTAGGAGAAGAGGACACTGAAAAGAGAGTGAAAATATCAGATATTGATTTTCATGACAAAGTTAATGATGGTTAATAATTGTTACTATCTTAACTAATAATTAGGGCTTCCCTGGTGGCTCAGATGGTAAAGCGTCTGCCTGCAATGCGGGAGACCCGGGTTCGATCCCTGAGTCAGGAAGATCCTCTGGAGAAGGAAATGGCAACCCACTCCAGTATTCTAAACTGGAAAATCTCATGGATGGAGCCTGGTAGGCTACAGTTCATGGGGTCGCAAAGAGTCAGACACGACTGAGAGACTTCACTTCACTTTAACTAATAATTAGTTTGGGATCTTGCCCCACAGGGCTTAGAAATGTGTTTTTGAAGTTACTAGCCACACTTGGCATTCTCTATTCAGCCTTAGAGGTCCCTCAGCTAGAATGAACTCCCGCCTACTTAAGAAATGCTCTTTTGTAGTTAATCTTTCTCTTTTGTCTTCGTAATGGTTTTTCTTCTTTTCCACCAAAAAGTCACTTGTCTTTTCCATGATGCTCTCTGAATCTCTCCTCTGGCTCTGACCTGATCTCATTTTTCTCTCTGCCAAGCCCTGACAAAGAGCTGCACACACCAGCTGCCTAGTTATTACTTTCTAATAGTTTACTATAATAAATACATACATGAATCATTATAATGTTATATTATGTGCTAAGTGATTATTATTTACTAATAAATTAAAACATTTAAAAAAATTCTAGTAACTACCTAAAATCTTATTTTGGTCTCCTCTTTTCTGATGCAAATACATGCTTGAAGGTAATCAGTAGCATCTTAAACCACCAAGCACACTTTGTTCTCTCTGGACATTTGTTACTATCCATTTCGAGGCTCGTCAATCTTTTCCTTGCTTGGAAAGAGTGTGTGGGAAATGGCATTACTGTTGACCAGGTGGTCACCTCCTCTGCCTCCTGCTCTATTTCCATGAGAGAAGTAGTATGCTTCCCATTCCCTTGTAAGTATTGAACTTGACCACTAAAGAACAGGCCGGAGGGACAGGGAGTGTGTTCAAAGGTTAGACCCTAAATGGCCTGGTGTGCTTTCTCCCACCCTCTGGGAGTCTGTACCCCCTGCCCTGGGGAGAATGTGTCCACTAAGCCACTGTCCCTCTCAGCTGAGTCAGGGAGTGAGGCGTGTGTCACAGCTCAAGTCTGAAGCAGTGCAGTCACCACTGTAAACCCTATGGGGATGAGATTGGAGATGATGTCATGAAGGGCACCACCAACTTCTACCTCTGTGGCTCTTTGCCAAAGAGCTTCCTCTGGCCACTGGAGTCCAACCTGCCATGCTCACACGGGCCAACGATGCTGCGAAGTTTACCTCCATGAGAATAACTCTCAACTCATCACTGACGAGGACGTCTACAGAGCACTCATCTCCCTTCCCTCACAGACAGGAAAACTCTAAGGCCCACATTCTATACTGGCTGGAAACAGCTCCAGCTGGCTTCATTGCTCCGTCTCACTTCCTACTCCTTTTCTGCATTTCTCATCTAAGAGTATGCTTTTGGGGACCTATACTAAGGCAGTAAGGGGGCTGGACCCATCCTGTTGATATGCAAGACAAGCACTCAGCAAGGTGACCTCAGGAACACCTGGGGTGAGGGGGTGAGAGGCTGAATAGGGCTAAAGTTGAATGTGGTTCAACTTTTCAGGATTTGGGGCAGTGAGAGATGCCCTGAACTCCTTTATCCTCAAGATCTCATACCCTTGAACTCCCAGTCCACCAAAAAGCTAGCATCCATCTCCTCTGGATGTCTACCACAAGAGTATCAATGATCAGAGATATCTAGTGACGTTATGAAGGCCAGAGAGCACAACAGCCATCTCAAGTCAAGAGCACTGGTCTCCTTCCTTGGCTCTCCTCCCATCTCTCTCTAGTTAGTTCTGGAAGTTTGAGTGGGGAAAACCATGTCTTCACAGCTGATTAAGCTCCTATCCACTGGCTGTCATCATGATGCCAGCTTAAGTTTGTACGAGGGGCGATGGAGGAGATGAGCTATATAAATGATGTTTGAGATGGAAGCTTTAGCCTGGGCTGGTCTTGAAGTAACTGAAAGGCCCCAGAAGGTAATCGCCCAACCTACCAAGTAAGTGATTCACTATTTGCCAAGGAAGGGAGATATTACAGGACGTGGTTGAAAGTAGTGACTAGAGGGAAAATAATCCAGCTGTATTTAAACCCTCTTCTCAAACTGGTTATGAGAGTAATTTCAGAGATGAATAAAACCCAAGTGCCTATGTCAGAATGGCTTTTACCTCAAGAAAAAAAAATGTCTGGCAGAAACTTATCTAATAATATTGAAACATAAATTCAGCTTGTGTCTCCCCATACACCATCCCTAAATGAAACTGAAAATGTTTGCCAGTGAAAATGTTCCTTGTCACATTGTCTGATGAAGGCTCTGTACTGAGGAAAACCATCTGTGGCATAGAGAAGTAGTTACTACAAAATCCTCAGCATTTTATTGTTGAGTTACTCCGACTCCTGTGGGTCAAGAATAAAATCCTCTTGGAAAAACAAGATGGGAGAGTGTCCACGGGGGTATTCAGAGTTCTTAACTCCACAGAACAATATTAAGCCAAGAAAGCTTAGAATTATAGGGTTGGGTCAACTTAATGTTCCCACTATTCCTGGAAGGAGAGGGGTGTAATGGATGGATTGAAGGGAAGGGCCTTATGTTCTATAAAATGGGGGGTTTCACAAAAGTCTTTTTGCAAAATGTGGATTTCTTTTTCCCCTTCAAAACTGAGAAGAATAAGAAGAGAGAAAATTCCTCCAAGAGGGCACAGCTATATTGATCTAAAACATAAAATGTTACAGCTGGGAAAGACCTTAAAATGATCTAATCTAAATTTTATAAATCCAGAGGCACAACCTCTTGATGCCAAGGCTATTCTTTTTATTAACCATGACATGGTTACTTCACAGGAAATACAGACTTAGATCATAGCCTTACAATCATGTAATCAGAAACCCTCCACCTCTGGGCCACCAGGCACCATGACAATGACATTGGTTTGGATGAATCTGCTTCTTTTGCACAGCCAGATTTCATGACACTGTGTCTTCTAAAGATAAAAATTTCACATTGCTTTATAGATCCAACTCTGTAACACTCTTTCACTAGCTAGAGGAAGAAGAAAGTGTGCATTTTAAAGAAATGCATCATTGTGGGTAGAAGGAGGTAGTTCCCAGAATCCTTGGGAAAAGGTAATGGAAATTTTAGACTGGGTTTGTCTCCATTATTAACATTTTATCTGTGCTCATGTATCATTCTTTGTTTCACTGTAGTGATACTAGCAAGTTGTCCTTAAATTAAGATGCTTACTGTACTTGCCTCCAGATGAAATGACTGAAAAGTCAACAAGTATTTTATTTTATTTTATTTTTTTGCAGGTTATGTGATTTATTTTTTAATTTTTTTTAGTTTTTTTATTTTTTAAATTTTAAAATCTTTAATTCTTACATGCGTTCCCAAACATGAACCCCCCTCCCACCTCCCTCCCCATAACATCTCTCTGGGTCATCCCCACGCACCAGCCCCAAGCATGCTGTATCCTGCGTCAGACATAGACTGGCGATTCAATTCTTACATGATAGTATACATGTTAGAATGCCATTCTCCCAAATCATCCCACCCTCTCCCTCTCCCTCTGAGTCCAAAAGTCTATTATACACATCTGTGTCTTTTTTCCTGTCTTGTATACAGGGTCGTCATTGCCATCTTCCTAAATTCCATATATATGTGTTAGTATACTGTATTGGTGTTTTTCTTTCTGGCTTACTTCACTCTGTATAATTGGCTCCAGTTTCATCCATCTCATCAGAACTGATTCAAATGAATTCTTTTTTACAGCTGAGTAATACTCCATTGTGTATATGTACCACAGCATTCTTATCCATTCATCTGCTGATGGACATCTAGGTTGTTTCCATGTCCTGGCTATTATAAACAGTGCTGCGATGAACATTGGGGTACATGTGTCTCTTTCAATTCTGGTTTCCTCGGTGTGTATGCCCAGCAGTGGGATTGCTGGGTCATAAGGTAGTTCTATTTGCAATTTTTAAAGGAATCTCCACACCGTTCTCCATAGTGGCTGTACTAGTTTGCATTCCCACCAACAGTGTAGGAGGGTTCCCTTTTCTCCACACCCTCTCCAGCATTTATTGCTTGCAGATTTTTGGATCGCAGACATTCTGACTGGTGTGAAGTGGTACCTCATTGTGGTTTAATAGAAAGCCCAGAGATAAATCCACACACATATGGACACCTTATCTTTGACAAAGGAGGCAAGAATATACAATGGAGTAAAGACAATCTCTTTAACAAGTGGTGCTGGGAAAACTGGTCAACCACTTGTAAAAGAATGAAACTAGATCACTTTCTAACACCCCACACAAAAATAAACTCAAAATGGATTAAAGATCTAAATGTAAGATCAGAAACTATAAAACTCCTAGAGGAGAACATAGGCAAAACACTCTCAGACATAAATCACAGCAGGATCCTCTATGATCCACCTCCCAGAATTCTGGAAATAAAAGCAAAAATAAACAAATGGGATCTAATTAAAATTAAAAGCTTCTGCACAACAAAGGAAAATATAAGCAAGGTGAAAAGACAGCCTTCTGAATGGGAGAAAATAATAGCAAATGAAGCAACTGACAAACAACTAATCTCAAAAATATACAAGCAACTTATGCAGCTCAATTCCAGAAAAATAAACGACCCAATCAAAAAATGGGCCAAAGAACTAAATAGACATTTCTCCAAAGAAGACATACGGATGGCAAACAAACACATGAAAAGATGCTCAACATCACTCATTATTAGAGAAATGCAAATCAAAACCACAATGAGGTACCACTTCACACCAGTCAGAATGTCTGCGATCCAAACAAGTATTTTAAAAATCAGACAAGGCTCAAAGAAAAAATAATCAGAGTGGGTTTAGCCAGGGGTCATATTTTGGGAGAGATGGAAAAGAGAAATATTTAAAACGGAAAAATGCACCAAACATAAAAAGAAAAAAGCGGGATGAGGTCATACAAAAAAGACAGAGGAGTAGGAGGGGAGACAGGCAAGGACCTAAGGGTCCCTTGGGGCTTAACCTTCAGGTGGTAATGTTTCAGGGGTGCCTGGTCCTTTTCTTCAGAATTTCTAAATGCATTGCCTCTTTTTGGTGATGCCTAATTCCTTATTTAAAAATTCTGGCCCTATAAGCAACTCCTGGCCCTGAGATAAGAGCCTATTTCTTGCTTTTTCGACACTTACTACAGAGCATGGAACAATGAATGATCGTCTCTTTTTCCTCCAGGCCCAGGATCATGTGAGCATGCCCAGAGGCTCATATGTGATGGAATCAACTAATAAAGACGATAAACACCATCTTTCCAAGTGTTCAGAATCACGAAGGCTGATTAAACAAATCACTGAAAATATTTTTGACAGGAAAAACTGGTTCCAAGTAAAATCAGTCATTATTATGTGACTTCTTTTTATGGACACAGAAAATGCATCAGGCCCTGTGGACACAGAAGTGTGAGACACTCTCCCCTGCTTTCCACAGCAACCTGATTTTGTAGGAATATGAAGTTTATGAGAGCTATCTTTAGAAGCCCTGGGAAGCTAAAGATATTTCATATTCAGACATGGCTCAAGAAAAAAAAAAAGTATGATTATGATATTCTCAGTTCTCATTTCTCTTAGAGAAATCTAAACCAGAATTTGCTAAACAAAGATAGATTTCTCAAATTGAGAGGTTATCCACTATCTGCTAAACAAGAGTAACTGAAAACTGTGTAAGAAATATGAGTTTTAAAGTGGTAATATTAAACGGTTCAAGATCAAAACAGCTGAACCTGGTAAATGAGGACATTATAAATAAGGAACGTTTGCCCTATTCTCACAAACAAGCCAAATGAGGAAACACTCTAAGACAAAGAGGCATTAATACACATGCCATCATGAGGAAATCAGTAAGAGTGAAAAATAAGAAATCAGTGAATAATCTTGGACACAATTTCTCCCTATTTAATAGCAGGAAGTGAATGAGACCTTTGAGAAAGAGGAGGTAACCCTCAGAGGAGATGTGAATTTATCATCACTGTTACTTGCAGACAGTATTTTTGTGTCTGTTCCCATACAGTCATCCTCACTGTTGCTATATTGGACAGTGGATGAGACACTAGTACTCAGAGGGTATATAAGCCATTGTGAGAAAGCTGAAGTGAAATGATGAATAGCTGATGACCCTTTGCATATGTAGGTGGCATAAACTGTATTATTTTCAGGCGGACAGAGGAACATGGTGAAAGACATCGTATCTGTCAAAAAAATTCTGGTTCAAAGTCATAGAAACTGAGCTCTGAATAATTCAAGCAAGAAAAAACTCAAGGGGGTACAGTAACTAAAGTTAGGGAGAAGTCAAAAGATGTGTAATTAATCAGATCCAGGGCTGCAAGTGATGTTATCTACATTCTGTCTCCCTCTATCTTGAGATCTCTCTCTATGCATAGGTCAAGATGGCACCAGCAAATAAAAATTCACATTCTTCTAGCTTAGTAACACTGGGATTACAGAGTCATTTTTCCTAATCATCAAGAGAATACACATCAACCCAGTGTAAGACAATATGCTCATCCCTGAATTAATCACTCATCCAGGGGGATGAGAGATTCTGATTGGCCAGAGCTTCTAATAAGTAACATATTTAATCTCACAATCTTAAGTATGAGCAGATATCGAGAATTACCAGATATCTGAGGAAAGTCTCTAACACACAATATTGAGACCAATACACCTACCAGAGAAAATGCCACCTAGATATGACAGTGGCTTTGTACGGAGAAGACAAATCAGAAAACCAAAACCTTAAAAGTCTATTGTTAATAACACCAGAGAAGATATTGCAAGCATGAAACAAGAACAAGCTATCATAAAAACACAACACTAAGAAGATAACTATGCCTCTTTAAAAAAAAAGTTTTTTTAAATGACAGCACAAATGAAAACCTTGATAGTTGGGTTGGGAGACATATTTCAAGAAGTCTTCCAGAAAGTATCTTAAAAAAGTAATGATTCAGGAAAATAAGAAAATTAAAATAGCAGTCCAGCACATCAAAAAACCAAATCAGAGGTGCTCCAAAAGATAAAAACAGAGGCCAAAAAAACCCCATCAAAGACATAATTAAAGAAAATGTTTTGAACCAAAGGACATATGCTTCTAAATGGAAAAAACTGACAGAGCAAATAGGGTCATGGATAAAAATAAACACACGAGGACCTATCATCAAGAAATTCAGCATCCTAAGTATAAAAAGATCCTAGACACATGCTGAGAGAAACAGAGACAGAGTGAGAGCAAGAGAGAGAATAAACAGGTCACATATCACTACTCAGAAACTGGGGTCATTTCAGACTGCTTAACAGCATTACTGGAAGCTCGAAAACAAAGGCCCAATGCTTTAAAAACAATTTCCCACCAAGGATCCTGTACTCAACCAAATTTATTAGTCAAATGAAAAGGTCTCAAAGACTTACCATCTCATCTTCATAATTCGGAAGCCACTTCAGGGTATGCTTTACTGATGAAGAAATCTGAATACATGCCGGAGAGAGGCAGCCGTGTCGAAGGTGCAGAAGGCAACACAACCGGAGAAGCAGAGATGGGAAAGCTTCAGGAGAGATTTCTAGAAGAAAAATGAACATTGTAGGACAATGGGTGTGACTAGACCTCTTGAAAAGAGATTCAGACACTTGCTAAAAAGTATGGTATTTAATTAATATTTAATGCTAAGGACACAGAAAACTTAGCATGCCTATGCAAATTCCTATGCAATTACCAATCACAGGAGAATCAAAAGTATATACAAGGAAAAGTAACCATGTTTTACAACAAAGCTCACCACTGTATAGTATTTATATAGCCATAATAAAGGAGAACACTGGGGAAAGGGAGGATGTTAAATGCTCATTTTCCACAGTGGGAAGTCAGTTAATTTTGCCTGAGCCAAAAAATCAAGCAGCAGCAATTACCGAGAGAAACATGCTATTTAGAGAAATAGAATAGTTAAATAAAAATAAATCAGCTAAGAAAAGAAGAAAGTGATTTTTCTCAATGGGGGCAAATGGCAGGGGAGACATTTGGTTTTATATAAACCTGTAAAAATATTATATGTGCATTTTATGCTCATTATAACTTTGCACACAGAAATATAACTTTGATAAATACAGATGTTAAAGAAACAAAAACAAATCTTGCATTCTACCTAGCTCATTTTCTTTTCTTAGAAACCCTAAGCTCTAAATGTCTTTGGAATTGTCATGTCAACAACTAGCTAAAAGAAGGTGACAACAAATAGATTTGGGTTTTTTTGTTGGTGGTGGTGGTGATGTAAATTTAGTAAAAGTGACATAAATAAAAAGGAGACTGAATAAGGCATGTTGACAGTAAAATCATTTCTACACCACAATCATTTATTTACACTAACATCGAGATTTTTTTTAAAGATCTATTTTTCCATAGTAGATAAGTATTGGAAGACTATCATACTTTTCCCTTGGGGGCAATCAATAAAATTACCTTATAGCAACTATTTGATAACTTTTATATTTTTATCATATATAAAATCAGAACAATGCCTTCTAAAATTGGTATGTACTTAATCAATAACAAACCAGACTTTTTCTCAGAATCAACTAACTTTATCAGGATGATCAAAAACTGTGAAATTCAAAATAAACTCTGCTATCATAGAAAGAGGGATTCCCAGGTGGCAACGTGGTAAAGAATCATGCAGAGACAAAAGAGATGCAGGTTCGACCCTGGGTTGGGAAGATCCCCTGGAGAAGAAAATGGCAACCCACTCCAGTATTCTTGCTGGGAAAATTCCATGGACAGAGAAGCCTGGCGGGTTATAGCTCATGAGGTCACAAAGAGTCAGCCACGTATGAGCACATACACACATCACACATTATAGATCAAAAAATAAAATAACTTTCTAGTCAGCTATATACTAGTTGCAGCCCTCAAGTTGCTCACACTGAGGTATTGGCTGAAGAGAGAAATGTAAGCAAATACAATGGGAAAGGGACAATTGTAAGATAACATGGCGAGGGTCCAAATGGGGTTATGGGAACAAAAGAGAGGGTATGTCTAACCTCCTGTAGATCAGGAGGGCACACTGCAGGCTGAGAACCCCTTCTGAAAGACTACGGGGCTGGAAGCACCGAAGCATGCGTGGCTGGTAGCCTCTGGTCCAGACACAGAGGGTCGCCTGGATGAGGGAGGTCCCAACTCAAAGTAGATGCCAGCCAAAGGGGAGGCCGTTCACCAGGGAGTGAACACATTTACTGGGGTGCAGAGGAGTAAGGTAGTCCTGAGAGACGGAGTAAGAACAGTTAAAGTACGGGCTTGGGAATCAAGGTCAGAAGATTAGGAAGCAGACTGGGTCTGGGAGAAAGGAGCCATTCAGAGCTAGGAGGTTTCTCTACAGCCCTCCTGTGAGCAAAAGCAGTCAGCAGGTCATTTGCTACCTCATGCTTGGCCTCGAGTTTCTGTCTTTTTCTAAAACTAGAGTAGAAACACTAATACAAACATTAGCCTTTTAACTGTACAGTTCAAGTGGTGTTAATCGTATTCATAGTTGTGTAACAGCCCCTAGAACTTTTCAACTGGTAAAACTGAAAGCGTCGCCCATCTGGTTCTCTTCTTAGATTTTTCCCCTCCATGTTGGGAGACCCACCAGATACTGGAAGGACCAGAATCTCCCACTTGACTTCTCCCACTTGGAGGAGTTCAGAACCCAAGTCAGGTACTTTGAAGCTGCAAGTGTAGGGATTTTCCAAAATGTGTTAATGTACTAGGAATTTTCAAGATTATTCCTTTTTTTTTTTTTAAATAAGCACTTCAGCAAAGATCTACAAGGGGTGGCATCTGGTTTGAATCCACATCTGGTCTGAAAGATCAATACAGCTTAGAGTTCTCAATAGAATAAAAACAGAGCGCCAACTTAATTATTATGCATCTGCTGAGTTTTCTATCCTCAGAGCTAATTATTTTTTGGTAAGGATCTCCACCTTGATTACAGCCCATGTCATACAAAATTTAGAATTCAATCATGTTGTACCCGGCTTTAGGGAGTCAGGCTCAGCAAACACATTTTTATTAGTTAAAAATTCTGGCAAAGGCAGAAACCCTGACACAGAGAAAAACAAATGTCATCTGATATCACTTATATGTGGAATCTTAAAATGATACAAATGAACTTATATACAAAACAGAAAGAGATGCACAGACATAGAAAACACATTTATGGTTCCCGAAGGGAAGAGGGTGGTGGGGGAGGATAAATTAGGAGGTTGGGATTAACAGATACATACTACTACATATAAAACAGAAAATCAACAAGGACCTATTGTATAGCAAAGGGAACTCTACTCAATATTCTGTAATAAACTAAATAGGAAAAGAATCCGAAAAAGAACAGATACATGTAAATGCATAATTGAATCACTTAGCTGTACATCTGAAAGTAACATGACATTGTAAACAAACTATACTCCAAAATAAAATAAAATTTTTTGGAAAAGAAAAAGGAAGGTGGTGGTGGTGGGAGACAGACAGACAGACTAGACTTTGGGGTAGAGAGTCTTTAAGAATTTATTTCAATATGAACGTATTTCCCCACAAATTGAAATTAGAAGTGTGCATTATAGCACAAGTTATTAATAGCTTTACTCCACTCTGCTTCAGATACTGTGACATCATCTCTGACAAACAGATTTCAACTACTGGAGATGCTGAGTGAAGTCTGTATCTGACTGTGATCCCCATTAGCTTCATTTTGTCCATCCACTTTGACACCATTTCTCCAGACCCATCTGATGAGTCTTTCAGCAGGTGAGGGAAGAAGGATAAATTGCAGGAGGTGGCATTCTCGTCCAGTAGTTCCCCTAGTCTGGGGTGTCACAGGTGTTAGGGAAAACCTGACAGCTTCTAAGAAAAGCCTAAACAGCAGACTCTGAGACAGGGATCAGCTTGAGGGAAATTTATTAGGAAATGGCCTAGAAACCAACACCTATGAGGGAAGGGAAGGGAAGGAAACAGGTGGTGGGCAGGAGGAGAAGATGGACCTCAGACAGTCACAGGGGGATCTCTTAGGGTGATCAACTTGTCCCAGTTTGCTTGAGTCTTAGCACTTCAAGTCTTGAGTCCTGGGAAACAATTCAGGCCCAGGCAAGCCAGGGATGGCTGGTCACCCTAGGACCTCTAGAGCTGGGATGTCCTGGCAGAAATATCCTGATTGTGACCAGGAGACTGGGCCTTTATGCCCTGGCAGCAACCACTTATTGGTTAGGGGATGTCCCCTTAAATCCCAAAGAGGCATAGCCTTGGATGAAGTGGCTCTCTTCAGCCAAGGGCAATTTCTAGAGAAGGACACACCTGTGAGCTGTCCCTGACCAACTTTTCATCATCTGGGAGAAGGTGTGTTTCAGTCCTGAAGCAGGCAGTATCGGGGGACGCTTGATTTTGCAATAAGTTACTTTCTGGGCTCTTAGAAAGTCCCTGAAAATTGATGGATCCAAATGTGGGTCCAGTTGGTCCCTTACAGAGCAGTCATCCTAATCTGGAGGACCAAGGGCCCAACACTAAAAGGCATTTGGGGAAACTCTGGCCAATCTTCCATCAATTTGAGGAGCTATTCCAGCCCTTTGGTGTGGGGACATTATCATTCAGGTGCTATAAATCCTGGCGGCCTGAACTCATCTTCCCCATTCATTTCAGCCACTTTGGAGAGGGGTTCTGGCCAGGTCAAGGGCTGCCAATGAGCCCTGAGAGGACAATGGCTAGTCTTACCTGCTGAAGCAAATATAATCTTTTATACACCAGAAGCATGTATTCAGGAATCAGCCAGCCTGCATTCCCATCCACCCCTGACCTGGTGGGCAAGTTGTTCATATTTCTAAACTTCAGCTGCCTCATCTATAGATGAGGCTAATAATGCTTACTTTTTAAGGTTCTTGGGAAGATTAAATGGAATTTAGATAGATACAGTTGGAGAAGGAAATGGCAACCCACTCCAGTGTTCTTACCTGGAGACTCCCAGGGACGGCGGAGCCTGGTGGGCTGCTGTCTATGGGGTCGCAGAGAGTCAGACACAACTGAAGCAGCTTAGCAGCAGCAGCAGCAGCAGATAGATAGAGAGGGTTTCCCAGGTGGCTCAGTGGTAAAGAATCTGCCTGCCAATTCAAGAGACACAGGTTCAATCCCTGGGTCAGGAAGATCCCCTGGTGAAGGGAACAGCTATCCACTCCAGTATTCTTGTCTGGAGAATCCCATGGACAGAAGAGCCTGGCAGGCTACGGTCCATGGAATCGCAGAGTCAGACACGACTTAAGCAACTAAACAAGATACATATATCTTAATGGTTAAGATCTCACATGTTCTTGGTTTCATATTTTTGGCTCCACTATTCACTAGCTATATGTCATATGTCTCTGCATAACTTATAAGCATCTATATACCTCAGTTTCCTCATCTGTAAAATGAACTATAGTGAAAATCAAATGTCCATTGAAATGACCATGACTACAGCCTAACCTACAGGCAAGCACTCAGTGTATGTTAACTCATTATTATTCTAAGTCCTACCACAGTGTTTGGCATATAGTAAGTATTCAACAAATAGTCAGTTATTAAGATGGAGACACAATTCCTGCAATTAGTGATGAAGCCATAACAGAAGACCTCCACCTTCTGAGTATGCTTCTCTTTTCTTTTTCAAATGGGGATCTTGGGTGATGAAACATGGAGGAGGTTCATGTGCCTTCTTGGGAGGTACCTGTGTGAACAGAAGACCTGAGAGGGCCTGGAATGGTATGTGGAGAATAACAGGCTCTGGTTGCTTGGGGCTATGTCTTGGCCCAGTGGTTCTAGAAGTCTGGATCTGAGGCCAACAGACCAACTGAGAATATGTTAAAAATGCAAATTCTCAGGCCTTGCCCCCAGACTACTGAATCTAAAACTCTAGGGCTGTGGCCAGGTAATCTGTTTTTTAACAAGTCCTTCAGGGGATTCTGATGCACAAGTTTTAGAGCTCATCTCCTAGGCTTCAGAAAAGAGAGGAAAGGGACCTTAATTTTTTTCATGCTAAATTGGAAGCAGTGCCTCTGGAGACAAGTAACTTCCAGAAAGTGCCTTCATGGATGCCCATCCATGGACATCAACCCTTACAGCTGGCCTTCCACGGAGCAAGCAGTAAGAGAGGACCACAGCCACCTCTCTGTACGCTACCTCATAATGGCGAGATGCAGCTCAGCTACTCTGTGCGTGCTCTGCCCATGGGCCCATAGTGGGTGTTCACTGAATAGTTATTGAACTGAGGAATAAGGGAAGATACTCAATATGCCAGCAAATTTGGAAAACTCAGCAGTGGCCACAGGACTGGAAAAGGTCAGTTTTCATTCCAATCCCAAACAAAGGCAATGCCAAAGAATGCTCAAACTACTGCACAATTGCACTCATCTCACATGCTAGTAAAGTAATGCTCAAAATTCTCCAAGCCATTTTTCAGCCATACGTGAACCGTGAACTTCCTGCTGCTCAAGCTGGTTTTAGAAAAGGCAGAGGAACCAGAGAGGAACCAAATTGCCAACATCCACTGGATCATGGAAAAAGCATGAGAGTTCCAGAAAAACATCTATTTCTGCTTTATTGACTATGCCAAAGCCTTTGACTGTGTGGATCACAATAAACTGTGGAAAACTCTGAAAGAGATGGGAATACCAGACCACCTGACCTGCCTCTTGAGGAATCTGTATGCAGGTCAGGAAGCAACAGTTAGAACTGGACATGGAACAACAGACTGGTTCCAAATAGGAAAAGGAGTACGTCAGGCTGTATATTGTCACCCTGCTTATTTAACTTCTATGCAGAGTACATCATGAGAAATGCTGGGCTGGAAGAAACACAAGCTGGAATCAAGATTGCCAGGAGAAATATCAATAACCTCAGACATGCAGATGACACCATCCTTACAGCAGAAAGTGAAGAGGAACTAAAAAGCCTCTTGTTGAAAATAAATGAGGAGTGAAAAAGTTGGCTTAAAGCTCAACATTCAGAAAATGAAGATCATGGCATCCGGTCCCATCACTCCATGGGAAATAGATGGAGAAACAGTGGAAACAGTGTCAGACTTTATTTTGGGGGGCTCCAAAATCACTGCAGATGGTGAGTGCAGCCATGAAATTAAAAGACGCTTACTCCTTGGAAGGAAAGTTATGACCAACCTAGACAGCATATTCAAAAGCAGAGACATTACTTTGCCGACTAAGGTCCGTCTAGTCAAGGCTATGGTTTTTCCAGTAGTCATGTATGGATATGAGAGTTGGACTGTGAAGAAGGCTGAGCGCCGAGGAATTGATGCTTTTGAACTGTGGTGTTGGAGAAGACTCTTGAGAGTCCCTTGGACTGCAAGGAGATCCAACCAGTCCATTCTGAGGGAGATCAACCCTGGGATTTCTTTGGAAGGAATGATGCTAAAGCTGAAACTCTAGTACTTTGGCCACCTCATGTGAAGAGTTGACTCATTGGAAAAGACTGATGCTGGGAGGGACTGGGGGCAGGAGGAGAAGGGGACAACAGAGGATGAGATGGCTGGATGGCATCACTGACTCGATGGCTGTGAGTCTGAGTGAACTCCGGGAGTTGGTGATGGACAGGGAGGCCTGGCATGCTGCGATTCATGGGGTCACAAAGAGTCGGACACAACTGAGCGACTGAACTGAACTGAACTGATGCAGAGGACAAAAGTCCTCAATGTGTTCTACTGCTCAAGCTTCTATTACCTCTTCTTCACGGGAACCCTGGCCCAAGCAACTTCTTATGTGTGGGCCTCCTTACCCCACACCTGTGTACCTCAGCATAGCTGTTGAACTGAAAAAGCATATGATTTGTTTGAGACTAGAGATATGGCCATCCATCACCTTAACAACCTATGCAGCCAGGCTCTCTGCCCCCACACTCAACTTTCTAAAATATCAGAGATTTATGGAATCAGAAGAAAAACCACTGAAAAATCTCCCTCCATCCAGAGGTTTTGATGTTCAGTATAAACCCCTTGCTGTTAACCACAGAAGTGGAATCTCGCTATAATCATACACATGAAAACTATGATAGCTGAGAAAAAGTTGAAACACTTGTTACTGAATTTTTAAGAGAGGAAAGCATCTGGGAGTCCTGTTGGCCACAAATGGCTCCATATTTTCTAAATCTCTAAAACAAAATGTGTAAGTTAGACTCTTCTGCTCTAAGTTCCATATGGCTTTAATTAATTCACAATGTGAGTCAATGTATTTCCATTTAATGGAAAAGGCTTTTGGCAGTAGGACCACTTACTTTGCAGTAGTTAATGGAGCATTAAGAAAAAGACAGAAATATTAATCACATTTGGAAACATGGCTAGCTTTGGGGTTAGGCTATTAACCACGTATAGTGCCACTTATAGAAATGATACAAAATGTTCAAGGAAATGATTATCCTATTATTAACAGAATCTTACAAAAATTAATAAACCAAGAAGCAATATTTTCTAAAAATAAGCAAACAGAAAACATTTTATTTCCTGCAACTGAAAAATGCCTTCTTCCCAGTTAAATGTCTTATTATTTCAAACATGAGACTTTATCATTTGTCACATCTGCTCTAAGAAAAATGAATAGAAGGAGTAGACATATCAGAATTCTTGGTCACAAGATTTGTAGGAAGTGGGATTTCCCTGATGGTACAGTGGGTAACAATCCACCTCCCAATGCAAGGCACAGGGGTTTGATACCTGGCCCAGGAAGATTGCACATGCCATGGGGCAACTAAGCCTATGAATCACAACTACTGGGCCCATACTCTAGAGATCAGGAGCTCCAACTACTGAGTCCAGGCACCCTAGAGCTCACGCTCAGCAACAAGAAGCCTGCCACCACAACTAGAGAGCAGCCGCCACTCTCAGCAACTGGAGAAAGCCCATGGGCAGCGACGAAGACCCAGTGCCACCAAAACTAAAACAAACACATACTTTGCAAAAATTAAAAAAAAAAAAAAGGTGCACAGGAAATGCTGTTCTTAAAAAAGACAGACTTCCCCGGCAATCCAGTGGTTAGGACACTGTGCTTTCAATAGGGGGTGCGGGTCCAATCCCTGATCAGGGAACTAAGATCTCATATGCTGCATGGCACGGTCAAGAAAGAAATGCAATGATATAAAATAAAGAGAGGGAAACTGTAAATTCCTCAACAACAAAGGTGTCATGAAAATCTCAAGAGCAGCTACCTTAAAAAGCACTGCCTTCTGCTTCCAAAAAGGCCGTCTTTCATGTTATTGATTTCTACCCACGGAATGAGGGCACCGACTGAGCGACTGAGCATGTATGGACACAGAACACCAAGGTCATTTCATTCCCCAATTTATAAAAATTGGCTTTCAGGCTGAACACATGGGACAATGATGAATGCTGCTTCATTCAGAGCAGACAGAACATCCTGGCAGCGTCAAAAACTGTATTTGGTAAAGTGGCAAAGTATGTGAGCACAGTTTTTGAGGAATAAGATGGTGTTGGATGTACCCCAAGATAGTACACACCAGCCTATTGAGACAGCCAAGATATACAGCCAAGATGTGTTAGTTTGCTAGGGCTGCCACAACAGAATACCACAGACTGGGTGGCTTTAACAACAGAAATTAATTTTCTGACACTTCTGGAGGCTGGAAGTGCAAGATCAAGGAGCGAGCAGGTTTAGCCTCTTCTGAGGCTTCTCTCCTTGCCTTGCAGACAGCTGCCTTCTTGCTGTGTCTTCACGTGGTTGTCCTTCTGTTTGTGTTTTCTGGGTCCTAAACTACTCTTCTTATAAGGACACCAGTCATACTGGAATGAAAGTGATGAACGTGAAAGTCGCTCAGTCGTGTCTGACTCTTTGCAACCCCACATACTATACAGTCCATGGAATTCTCTAGGCCAGAATACTGGAGTGGGTAGCTGTTTCCTTCTCTAGGGGATCTTCTCAACCCAGGGATCGAACCCAGGTCTCTTGCACTGCAGGTGGATTCTTTACCAGCCTAGGCACCAGGGAATAGGGTGGCTATTCATATTGGAATAGGGTCACCCAAATGATCCAATTTTAACTAAATTACATCTTCAAAAGTTCCATTTCTAAATACAGTCACACTCTGAGGTACTGGGGGTTAGGACTTCAGTACATGAATTTTGAGGGGAGAACACAATTCAGACCATAACAGGAGACAACACAATTCTTCTATTTTGAGACTGGAGCTTTGCTTCCATTATTCACTTAATGAACAAATAACTGATGTGAATCTCAACTGTAATCATTGTAATTCAAGAGGGACAGGTGGGGTGAACAAAGTTTATATTAGGAGGAATTAGCTTGGCAAGAGAGGTGAATGAAAACCATCCCTAAGCAAGTAACAATTCAATCAAGATCTGAAAAATTATTAGTTATGGAGTGAACGAACGAGAGATGGAGGTGTTTTACAAGACAGCGTATACAAAGACACCCATGTCAGGCCACAATGTGTGAAGAAGGGGAAATCTGGGACAAGACGAGGCTGGAGAAACAGGTAGAAGCCAGACAGGAAGGATCTAATGCTTTTGTGTCTAGTTGATGAGTATTGACATTAATGTGTTTTAAACTTAGGGAGGAGGACAAGGGTGGAAACGATCCTACCACTTTGATTATAGTGTGAAGAATGGATCATAGGCAGCAGTAGAGAGGAAGTGGGCAAGCAAGTGAGGTGGTGTTTGTAGAGGTTCAGGAGATGGTGGGAAGGCAAAAGAAGCGGACAGGTTTTTCTTCTGTTTTAAAAATTTGGGGACAGGCTAAAAACTATTTAAGAAGTAAAATCAAAAGGATCCAATTGATGACAGATTGGAAGTGTATTGGGGAATGGTGATGAAGAAGAGAGATGAACTGAGGATTACTAGGATTCGGCCTTTGAAAGCTGGATGAACAGTGTTAACATTCCCTGAAATAGAGATCAATAGGATAGTACAGGGTGTTGGAGGAAAGGTCATATTTTCCTTTGAATACAGTTGAGTTTGAGTTGCCTTCAAGAGACCAAATAAGTATGTAGTAGACAATTAGATATGCAAGTCTGGAGTACAGACTAAAGGTTTGGGCTAAATACACAAATGTGTCAGTTGTTTCCTTTCTGATGGCAACTGAAAATGAACACATAGAGGAAATTATCCAGAGAGAGTGTACAGAGTGAGAAGGGGTGTAGGTGTAGAATCAAGTCAGGAAGAACTTTAATATGTAATTGTTAGTTGGAGACCGTGAGGGAGACCAGGCAGCAGAGAAATAAAAGGAGAAAAAAATGGCACAGTGTCAAGGTGTCAAAAGAGTATTGCAGGTTTCTGCAGTCAATTTGTGTAATGTCACTGACAGATTAAGATGAAAATGCCCTTTGTATTCACTGACATGGAAGTCTTCAGTGATGTGATGGGGCAGAACCCACATGGGAATGGTTGGAGAGTGATAAAAGGTGATGAAACAGAAATGAGTTGCTTCAGTCTAGCTCCCCCAGAAAGCGATCCTGAGACTAGAATCTGACTTAAAGTGTTTTATTTGGGAGAAATCCCAGGAAGCACCAGTAAGGAAGGGGGCAAGTGAGAAGGAAAGGGAAGGAAGCACGCAAAGGGTAAGATACTGAGCACGTTAATGCTGTGAGCAATCGTCGTTCAGCCCTACTGGGGATCTCTGGCAGAAATGCAGAAAATAACTCAGTCATGCTCATTCCACCCAGATGCTGGGATGTTGCACTTGTCCTCTAACTCCCAGCCATCGATGGCTGAGGGATAGTCCCTAGGGCACGAGAGACAGCTCAGAGAAGTCTCAAGGGGAGCATACGGGGTACTTAAAGTAGGATGCCACTGGCCTGTACCCAGAGTTGAGTGGAGATAAGGGGGTCACTGACTGCATATGCCTCACGGTAGTATGGATAACTCAAGACATTTGGGGATGATGAATAGGAGGGAGATACCAAGTTGGCTGGAGTGAGACAGAAGGTTAAGAGATTATTTTGTTGTTTTAAATGGAGAGATTTAAGGGCTCATGGGAAGGGAATAATGACAGGGAGAGAGTGAGCATATATTCTTTTAAAGGCTAATCATTTAGATAAAGTGACTCTTTATTGTTTGTACCATTGTGGACAGATATGTCACCTTGCATATTCCATATTTTATTTATTTCCACACCATGTGTAATCACGATTATTGCCTATACTGAAAGGTTGCCGCTATGAGCCATGAACGTCCCTGTGATTCTTGGCCTCCAGAGGAGAGGAATTTGATCTGGGGCCAGTGATGAGGCTTGATCACTCAGAGCTTTTGTGTAATAAGTTCTTATTAAAGCATAAAAAAGATAGAACAAGTTTCTGACATAGACATTAGAAGAGGGCAGAAAGAGTGCCCCCCTTGCTAGTTTATAGCAAGAAGTTATATACCTATTAGCAAGCTGCTAATTAGAGAAAGGAAATGCCTCAAAACTGAGAGTGGCACTAGGCCCCTCACCCACAACATGCATTTTGAGATAGTATTGGCACAAGGTGAGTCATCCCCGCCATGAAACAATTGGCATGAATCTTGAAGAAAGGCAGATTTTCAAGCAAATACATAGTCTCATTAACACAGCTTAAGAAAAACATTTCCATAAGAAAAACACAATGGTTAGCTCAAGGTTTGAGAAAAGTTTAAGTTAAGGTGGAACCAGGTATTGGTCATGGCAACACAGAATTTTAAAAGAAATCTTTTAATTTTGTATACTTCAGTTCAGTCACTCAGTCGTGTCCAGCTCTTTGTGACCCCATGGACTGCAGCACGCCAGGCCTCCCTGTCCAACACCAACTCCCAGAGCTTACTCAAACTCATGTCCATTGAGTTGGTGATGCCATCCAACCATCTCATCCTCTATTGTCCCCTTCTCCTCCCGCCTTCAATCTCTGCCAGCATCAGGGTCTTTTCTAATGAGTCAGCTCTTCACATCAGGTGGCCAAAGGATTGGCATTTCAGCTTCAGCCTCAGTCCTTCCAATGAATATTCAGGACTGATTTTCTTTAGGATGGACTGGTTGGATCTCCTTGCAGTCCAAGGGACTCTCAAGAGTCTTTTCCAACACCACAGTTCAAAAGCATCAATTCTTTGGTGCTCAGCTTTCTTTATGGTTCAACTCTCACATCCATACATGACTACTGGAAAAACCACAGCTTTGACTAGATGGACCTTTGTCAGCAAGGTAATGTCTCTGCTTTTTAATATGCTGTCTAGGTTGGTCATAGCATTTCTTCAAAGGAGCAAGCATCTTTTCATTTCATGGCTGCAGTTACCATCTACAGTGATTTTGGAGTCCAAGAAAATAAAGTCTGTCACTGTTTCCATTGTTTCCCCATCTATTTGCCATGGAGTGATAGGACCGGATGCCATGATCTTAGCTTTTTGAATGTTTAGTTTTAAGCCAGCTTTTTCACTCTCTTCTTTCATTTTCATCAAGAGGCTCTTTAGTTTCTCTTCACTTTCTACCATAAGGGTAGTGTCATCTGCATATCTGAGGTTATTGATATTTCTCCCAGCAATCTTGATTCCAGCTTGTGCTTCATCCAGCCTGGCATTTTTCACGATGTACTCTGCATATGCAAGTTAAATAAGTAGGATGACAATATACAGCCTTGATGTACTCCTTTCCTGATTTGGAACCAGTCTGTTGTTTCATGTCTGGTTCTAACTGTTGCTTCTTGACCTGCATACAGATTTCTCAGGAGCCAGGTCAGGTGGTCTGGTATTCCCATCTCTTTCAGAATTTTCCAGTTTGTTGTGATCTACACAGTCAAAGGCTCTGGCATAATCAATAAAGCAGAAATAGATGTTTTTCTGGAATTCTCTTGTTTTTTCGATGATCCAACGGATGCTGGTAATTTGATCTCTGGTTCCTCTTCCTTTTCTAAATCCAGCTTGAACATCTGGAAGTTTATGGTTCATGTACTGTTGAAGCCTGGCTTGGAGATTTCGTATAGAAATTATGTACAGAGAAGGGGAAAAAAATGTCTGACACTTGTAGTTTGTTTCCTCCTGCTGACTAACAGAGAGAAAAAAAATGTCTGATACTTGCAGTCTATTTCCTCCACTTGGGGACCTCTAGCCTTCCTGCCTGTTACCCTCTCAATACTTATCAGCTGGCAGAAATCTCTGTAAATAAGATCAAAATCATGACCTGCATTAAATGACTTCCTGTATAGTTTCTAATCTAAGAATTTGCTAAGAGGCTAACTGGGAAGGACTAAAGGAAGAAGCATATTGGGCTGCTTTAGGGGGTATTAAAGTGGCACCATTGTGGGAGAATTTCATTTTCAAATGGGAGTTATAGATCAACATATTCCTCAAAATGCTATATATATATTCTTCTGGGTAACTGAAATATATTAAAAAATGATGTAAGCTGAATTTTTAGATGAGTCTCTTCAATTTACACCGAATTCATCATTCTAGTTCCACTATTGAGTTTTTTCCCCTGCCAAAGTACCTTATGTCAGAGCCAGGAAAAGCTTTTAGTCTCTGCTTATTTGCATTCCATTTCCTAAATTTAGCATATATCTAACCAAATCAAATATGCATTTGGCAATTTGCAACATCTCTAACTACTCGTGGAGCTTAGGCATTAAGATACACAGTTTTACAGAAACATCAAAGTGTGTCCACTAAGGTTTCTCTTGGAATTTGATTTTTTAATTTTCATTTCCATTTATTATTTATTAATTCAATAATTTTAATAATTGTTCAGCGCTAATCCATATGGCTTGTGCTTTGAATATGATAATAAGTGATAACAAAATAGAGTAAGTGATTCAGGTATGTTTACACAAATGTAGATTAGCATTCATTTACTTCACTCATTATGTCTTTTTTATGTGATGCAAATCACAGAAAACCTAATTAACATAAAGACGTTTATTGTTATTACATGAAGTCTGTTGGTAGTTGATGTAGGATTAGCTCAGAAGGGCAATGGTGTTACCAAGGACCCTGAGTCTTTACCTTCCTTGGTTTTATTGGCCCAGCTCTAAAGAGAACATCTTCCCAAAGCAGAATTCAAAGCACTAAGTGGAGGAAGAGGCAAAAAGGTTTTTTCTTTGTGAGATTTTAATGTTTTTGCTTCTCCGGAATCTCCCCTACAAGGCTGCCATCCCATCTCCTGCTAGAACTGGGTCACACACTCACCCATCAACCGACCACTAACCAAAGGAGAAGAGGACTGCCATTATGGTTTCAGTAATCATGGTTCACCCTCTAGTGCTGGATCCAATTTTTCCCAAGTAAAACTAGGGTTTTGATAGCTGTGAATAGGAAAGAATGGTCCTGGGTAGGCAGCCAAAGACATCTATCACAAGTTTAGTGTCACACATATTCTTCTAAACATAATAGTCAATATTTACTGACAATATTCTAAATACACACACACGAGGTTCCATGAAGAGATCATTCGTGTGACTGTCATGGATGGTGTCATTTTCTGTCAGCCAAGGAATAGGACCATGGCTGCCTCCTTATTAAGATCACCCTCTTGGGAATACAGTCCTGTTGTTGATTCCATTAAACAGTATTTTCAATGCTAAATCACTGATACGAACAGTATAGTTCAGTCAAAGATCTAGAATATAAGGTCCCTTTGACCACAGGGTAAGGAATCTTTGTCTACAAAATGTATACAGAACAACTATACAATATCATTACGTGGCAGAAGAAGGACTTAAAAATCCCCTTTTCTCTGCGGTCTTTGACTCTTTGAGAAACCTTGTGGAGTCATCACCTCGCTGCGTCCTCTGTCATTTCTATGGTTATGACGGTGTGTACACATTTAATTCTCTAATCATCTTTCTTCATTTTAGTTTGTCCCCAGTCATTTCTTCCCTGCTCACCTTTGCACTTTTCTCATTTAAAAATTTTTTTAATTAATTATTTTAATTAGAAACTCATTACTTTACAATATTGTGGTTTTGTCATACATCAACATGAACCAGCCAGGGGTGTACAGGTGTCCCCCTGTACATTAATGTAAAGCGATGTTCTCTAATCATCTTTCTTCATTTTAGTTGGTCTCCAGTCATTTCTTCCTTGCTCATCCTTGCATTTTTCTCATTTTTTACCAACCATCTTGGAGCTCCATTTTATGCCTCATATCTTTTTTCACTTTGTATTTGCCAACTTCTAATATGTCAAAAAACAGTAAGCACAAACACCCACATACATGCTGAATGCAAGGGGGTTGTATTTTCCTAGCCTACAGTAGACTGGATGGGAAAAGTGAGACTAGAGGAGAAAAATACATTGGCTCTTCTGATCTGGGTTAGATCAGAAGATACTAATTATAGCCTCTCTATGGTTAATGTATTCTTTTTTTAAGATTGCTATTCAATATTGAGTAGATGCAAAATAATTTATAAAGTACATGTGTATAATAAAGAATTCCAAAACTATAAGCACATGTGAACACTTGCTTCTTTAACAGTCCCCAGTGACCCATTCTCATTTGCATCCCATCCTGCCCCTCTGAGATAACCACAGTCTGGAATTCTGTGGTTAACTTTCTCTTGCTTTTCTTTATAACTGTTTAATTTCATGTGTTTTTGAACTTTAAAAATACAATCATCATACTGTATACGTTCTCCTGGAACCAACATTTTCACTGAACATTATGTTTTGAGATTCATTCACACTTTTATGTGTAGCTGTAACTAATTTTCCTTCAACAGCTGTACAGTGATCCAAACAAGTGTTAATTGTATGGGTGCTCACTCTGCAAAACTTTTTTTAAAAAAGTTCTATCTTTGCATTTTTGCCTAATTTCTTGGATGTGTTACATCTCACAATGAGAAGTTTAAACAGTTTGGGGGTAACAAAAAACAGAACCCAGAGGAATGGGCAGGAGGCACTGGGGAAGGAGGGGTGGAGGGAAGTGGGGGGTGCAGCTATGGTTTGTGTGGTGGGAAGACCCAGTTCTACTCTCCCTGATTTGGACCTAGTTGCCTCAAGTTTCCTGAGTACCCGAGACTAGGGGGAGAAACTGCTTCAACAGAGAACCTCAGCAATAATCAGCCTGTCCTTCTTAGGACAGTGACCCATGCCTGGGTTTTGGTGGTCTTATTTGGTGGCCCCCAGTTTTCTGCACGATGGGGAGCTATAGCAGCCTCGGCTCAAGCACCAAGGGGCCCTGGGAGGCTCCCATTGACAGAGGGTGAAAATAAGCTCTAAACTGGGAAAGCAGCATTGTCAGGGATGGAAACATATTAGAGGCAGCAACTGATGGACAACATCTCCCTGATACAGAAATCTAGAGGTGTGAGCTGTGCTAGTGGGTAAAACTAGAAGGGAGAGATGCAGTAACAACACAAGACTCAAGTCCCAGACCCTTGCTTTTGTAATTTTGTTTTTACCACACCCGCCTTCTGTAATTGTCCTTCATCCAATTTCTGGCCTGGAAAGCATCTTTTCCTGGCATTGTGGTTTTCCAGCCCACAGTATATTGAAGGTGAAAAGCATGATCACATAGTACCACTATCTGTGGTACTGACCAATCACCTGGTATTTCGCAAGAAGGTAGAAAATGAAAGGTCAGAGCATCCCCTGAGTGGAATGACATGGGGCCACCGTCACCTGTATCAATACTCATGGGAGTTGTCTCTGTTTCATTATACAGCATAAAGATAGGTATTCTGACTGAAACTGCCCCTAAAGGGAAGCTTAAACCATTCTTGCTATAGTCTAAAAAGGAAGATAAGAAAATTTATGTACCTTATCTTATTGATCCCAAGATGTATATATTCCCTCTCATTTCACATCTCTGAACCTGGATGTAACTGTCCATTTGTGACCTAGTTTTATGTGTCTGAGCATGCTCAGATTTGGTCATGACTACTGATACTGCTATCATTTCAACAGTCATATACATTCATTGTTGGGCTTCCCTGGTGGCTCAGCGGCAAAAAATCCTGCCTGCAGGAGATGAGGGTTCGATCCCTGGTCTGGAAAGATGCCTTGGAGGAGGAAATGGCAACCCACTCCATTATTCTTGCCTGGGAAATCCCATGGACAGAGGAGCCTGTTAGGCTACAGTCCATGGGGTCATAAAGAGTCCGACACGACAGTGAAAAAACAACAACAATAAGGTGCATTGTTGGCATCTCACTTGTTGAGTTTAGTCGCCATTTTTAAAATGGCTTCCTAAGTGTACGTGATTTGAGATTGAAATAAAATGTTACTGGGTACATAGAAAGGCATAAAACAGTATACTGACATGACCTGGAGAGTTGAGAAGCAAATGCCCATCACCACTGGAGGAATAACTACCTGTTCCATGCCTCACACAGAGCAAATAGCCAAGTGCTCTGTGGGGTCAAAAAGGAAAATACTCACAAATGAGTGAAACTACACTACATTTTGCTGTTGAGATACATAGAAAAGTATTGCTTATTGACACCGAACCTTGAGACGGAGACTGAAGAAACTGTCAAATTTCTTGAAAAAGATGAAAATAGTTTCAAAAGAAAAGAGGCCATTGTGACCAATTCATGCAGCACTATCATAAAGGAGCAGAATATCAAAGTATCAGAAACTTCCTGCTGAAATTGACCAGAAGCTGATGCTAAACTTCCAGCTGTGTTGCTCAGTCACTACAGTTGTGTCAGACTCTTTGCGACCCCATGGACTGTAGCCTGCGAGGCTCCTCTGTCCATGGAATTTTCCAGGCAAGAATACTGGAGTGCATTGCCATGCCCTCCTCCAGGAGATCTTCCCAACCCAGGAACTGAACCCTTGTCTCCCTCATTACAGGAGAATTCTTTACCACTGAGCTACCAGGGAAGCCCAAACTTCCAGCTATATATCATTTAATAAGGAAATATAAGACAATGAAGCAAGTAGGCAGTAGTAACAAAACCAGTGTTCCTCAATGTGCTACAAAACTATACTGTCAATATTAAAGACTGGAAAAAGTCCCCACTGCAAACACAAGGTTAAATTCATGAGAAAGCACTGTAGCAATTTAATTGACAGGTTTTTTTCCTTCTTAGTGGTATGTAACAGCAAGTGTTGGCATCTTTATCACAATACAGTACATCCAGAAAATGTTCCATAAAACTTCTATATTATAAAAAATTTTTAACAAAGTTTTGATAGACAAAGAAGAGACTTGAAAAAATATTTCTAACAGAGAACAGACAGTAGGCTAGTATAAATAATACACAAAGCACTCTTAAAAATTGCCCAAAAGGGAAAACCAACCTACCAAAAGAAGGGGATAAAGAATCTGAAAAGATATTTTCTGGAAGGGTAAATCCATTTGGCCAATGAACAAAAATACTAATCAGGATAATATTTTTTAAAGTAGTAAGACATCACGTTACATTTGCCAGACTGGCAAAACTTTGAAAGAATCATAGCATTCATTGCTAATAGGAGAAAGAGTAGTTTCAAAATCTACTAGTGGGAATGTGAATTACGACATTTCTTTTGGAAAGTGATTAGGTAGCATCTATTGTAATTGATAAAAATATATACTTTAACCCAGCGGTCCCTTTAATAAAAGACTCTCCTGCAGAAATGAGAGTACTACAAATAAAGAAAAATGTATTTGTCAAGGACTGCAGCAGCTTGTCAGCAGTGTCCCACCCCTAAATGCTCACTTAATTGCATGACTGCCCACCAGTCTGCCTGCCAACCAGACAGTACATACATTTCTTTGAGAGCATTGCTGGAGCCTTGCTTGGCCATACTTACAAAGTACTAGGGAGTGAATGCTCCCAAGCCCACAGTCAATCACTGGTGTGAAATGGTATAAACACCTTGGTTCTCTCACCCTTGGATAAAAAAATCCAGAAGCACATTTTCTATTACTGGCTCTGAGAGCTCTCCAATGGAATTAAGTTCCAATCGTCCACAGAGACAGCAGTCTGGATAACGCACCATTCATGGGCTGTCTTCCTGCCCCTGTCTCACTTTCCCACTTCCCTGCTGGGAGTTCCATCTCACTCTCAAAATAAATGACTACACTGAAATCCTACGGAAGCACACCATTTTGATCACGTTATGTGCATGGTGGCCAGCACTTTCATATACATGTAATCTGACAGCGCTTGTCTACATGTCATGCCTCTTACTTCTTCTCCCTGCCCCAAGGTTTCCTCAACACCACAGCATAGGCCGCTCAGAGGAATCCACGTGACCCTCATGCAAATACAAGCAGAAAGCATGTGTGGGAATGAACATGTGTAGATCTACCGTTGGTCACTGGGGCTGGGGTAAATGCTCCTTCCTTTGTGCCCTGGGCGGACAACTCTTGAGATGCATCTCCTAAGTCCTGGGAGGGGCCTGGGTCATCCAGCGTGAGTAGCCTAGAGCAGGAAAAGCCACAGTGGCTCAGTGGTAAAGAATCCCCCTGCCAATGCAAGAGACATGGGTTCGATCCCTGGATCGGGAAGATCCCCTGGAGAAGGAAACAGTAAACCAGTATAGTAACTCTAGTATTCTTGTCTGGGAAATCCTATGAATAGAGGAGCCTGGCAGGCTACAGTTTATGGGGTTGAAAAAAGAGTTGGGGATGACAACAAGCTTAGAGTAGGAGCTGACTGCATGACACATCTTTGCATTGGCTTTCCTACTTCCCAAATTTACCAACTGATCCTCCTCATCCTAGCTTCAAGCTTTTTCTCCTACATCCTTGGCTCAGGTCTCACATAAACTCTCTGCACACAAGCCATTTTCTCAGGCTCTGTTTTTGGAAAACCACAGGCTAAGAGATACAGATACTTGTAAACTGTCCACACTCACTCTGTGATAACTCCATAGTATCTTTACACAACTCCCATAAAATGGTTTCACAGCACGGCTAGAGCACGGAGAAGAAAAAATAATCCACAGTAGCACTCTGACTTTAACCTTGAAGAGGGGAGGAATTAACTAGAAAGGGTGTAAGAGGTGCCTGTTGCAGTATTAGGGAGAGGTCTCTGCCAGTGGCGCTGAGGTTAACTGACGCAACACTCTCTTGCATGACTGGACTTCCAGTGAAGCAGAGCATTCAAAGGGAAAATGCAAGTTCTGATAGGGAGCCTGGGGAAAGGCCCACAGGAAACTTGAAAGCTTGTTCATGAGGAAATACAGTGTGGATACATCAGGCTATTGATTTTTTACTAAATATAAGGAGCCTTCAGACAGCTAGATTTGCTTTGATGGATGCATTTGGGAATGAAATGTGTGTTCCCCTGCATGCAGTCTCTCCCCC
The DNA here is from genome assembly GCF_001704415.2 of Capra hircus. Lineage (NCBI taxonomy): Eukaryota > Metazoa > Chordata > Mammalia > Artiodactyla > Bovidae > Capra > Capra hircus. The sequence continues at coordinate 55,230,424 of NW_017189516.1, read as the reverse complement.
ACTGAAAATCATACTCAGGCCAGCTTCATGAAACCTTCCTTCTCACCTGAAAGACATACCTCCAGTCAACTGCTAAGTGCCAGGGATGTGGCTGTGACTCAGTATGGGTGAGTGCTCCAAAAAGGGAGAAGGGAGTTAGAAACTCTGACCTTGCCTATTTTGGGGGGGTCCTGCGGATTCTGCTGGTCAAGACTCAGTAAGTCAAGCTCTGTACAGGGGCGGGGGCGGGGGCGGGCTGGTTGTGGAGCAGGAGAGCAAGAGGCTGATAGGCAACAATGTCTTTTCCCTGCCGTAACTACAGACGTGTATGCTGGGGGTCAGGACTAAGAAGGAAGGCTGGCCAGTTCTGAATTTCCTAGATCCAACAGAAGCTGCCAGATGAACTCAGAACAACTCCATCCTGCTGGGAGGATCTCACTGACATTATGTCATTATAACCAGGTCTCCAGATGGCGTAAGTCTACAGTTATCTCTCACCTAAATGTATTTCATTTTCCCAGATATTAGAGAGTAGTTTGGGGTGCATACACAACATACCAGTAAGGGTAAATTTCAACAGTACTCTTCATTTCAAAGAAATCTAAACAAAAATTCTTTTTGTTTTTAATCCCAAATCATCATTCCATGGATGTTAGAGCAGACTTCATAAAAACCTGAATTTGTTTCTATTCCTACTTTATCATTTTGAATTGAGAAAAAATGTAAAGTATTTAATAGATATAATGTTTAGGTTGGGAAGAATTAGAAGAGTTCATACGAAGATATGAAAAACTTAAATCTTAAAAATGCATTTAAAAGTGGCACTCCTTAAAGAGTAAACTTATTGGAGCCATGATAATAGAAAATATATTTCTCTCTTTTCAATTAAACATACTGTATATGTTCAGGTTATAAGAGAAAAACTGGTAGAAAATAGTAAACCTATATATGATTCCTTTTAAGTAGTTATTTCTTCTGGAAAGGAGATAATTTGGAGGAGATATTTCCGGAAATTTTCATTAAACCAGCACAGTATATGTCTTCCTATATGATATTATCAGAAGAAAAATTTCAATTTAAATGAAATAAGATAACACTACACTTCTTTCCTGGAAATGTATAAATACAACCGACAAAATAAAAACTAATTTTTTTCTATGTTTTGTAGACTATAGGTAAGAAAACAAATGTTCCTGTTGAGGGCTGAATGAAACTATAATTAAAATGAATGAAAATTACAAATATACTATATGTGTGCAGGCCTAATTTGGTTCTGCATAAAATTTTAATTGAGAAGTTGAATACGGGTCTCATAGCTGAATATTTGTACATAAATGTAAAATCCCCAAACAGCTATATTGTGAAAGAAATGCCACAATTTTTCAACACTCTCAAAATTTAGAGTAATACAAAGATTATCACGGAATTACACTTTTAATTCAGAATAGAGAGCAATTCTTTTCCAAGTGACTTCAAAGCTGCCACAGGCTTCCCAGGTGGCTCAGTGGTAAAGAATCCACCTGCAATGCAGGAGACCTGAGTTTGATCCGTAGGTCAGGAAGATCCTCTGAAGAAGGAAATGGCAACCCATTCTAGTATTCTTGCCTGGGGGATCCCATGGACACAGAGCTACAGTCCATAGTATCTCAAAGAGTTGGACTGAACTGAATATACACACATTCATCACTCAAAGCTGCCACAGCCTTCTGGAATATTCTCAGGGCTTCACCACAAAAGGCTCTTGGAAGCATCTAAGTATTTCCAACAGACGTATTGGAGAGCAGAGAGCAGACAGAGAGGAGATGACTAATATATTTTTATCTGATTCCTAGAGCCAGAGACAGAAGTCACCCAATACTGGCAGTTCAGTAGGATTCCTGCTCATCTTGAATCTCTGCCATTTTTCCATTGGCCCCCAGGTCATGACTATCAGAGTCTCTCTCTTCCTTGCCCAACACTGTCCAGGTGTCAACTTTCAAAACCATTTAATGAGGCCTGCAGGTTGACACAAAGCACACCATGCATGTTTTGTGGCAGGGGTAGATGCTGGGGCCTGGCAATAAACCTGACCACGCACATGAGGGCTCAACAGAGATGTCGGAAGAGATCTAGCCATCAGGCGTGGATGGTGTTCAGGTCAAGATGGCCGCCTCTTCAGTTCAGGCAAATGCTCACACCCAGGGAAGAGGGGACGTGATCTGCACTCATCCTGGAGGATGGAGCCTTTCCTGCATGACCCAGGCCCTTGGTCTGTGGAAAAGCCCACAGCCAAGTATCTGCGAACCTGTGCATGGGCAACTGTGCCTTATCCAATGACGAGAAACGTGGTTTAATGAGTACTGTCAGGGAGTACGAGACTAGGCTCTGGTTTTTAAAGAAAAGCTGAGAACCAGACAGACTGCTGGAGGAAGAACTGTAAATGGAGAGTGATGCCGAAGCACAGCCCTGCTCTGGGATGTGGGGAACATAGAAGGCTGGGGTGGTGCTCAGGTCGGGAACTCAGTTGCCAACAGTTAGACACCAGTGGGCAGGAGGAAGGAACCCCCACCAAGAGGAAGGGCCACTGTGATCTGCACTCATTCAATAATGACAGAGGCTTTTTACAGAGGCATGATGGAACTTCCAGCTCAGCCTCATGACTGAAGTGCCTAAGTATTTATTTCCCCTCTGAGCCTGGATTTCTGTGCGAAGTGGGACCTAGATGACCAACCTACAGACCAGGGAGATGGGAACAACAACACCAGGTCACCAGTTAGACTTCAGTGCCGCCCCATGTTAAAGCTTTTCACGTATGTCTCATCTACCAAGATCAGTTCATGGAGAGAGGGAGGAGCGCCCCACCGAGCCCACGTGTGCATCCCTCCGTGGCACCTGCCGTGGTACGGGCTGTATGCACAACAGGTGCTTAAAGGACATTTATAGTGGCAGATTTCATTCTGAGTGGGATTACGCAGATTCCTTGTCTGTATCAGTTTCTCAGTTGGGACAACAGGTGTTAAGATCAAGGAGCAGGTAAAAGGTTCCTAGGACAAGCCCCTCTTCCAGCCAGTGGAGCATTCAGGAGACTGTCCACCCTACCACACACTGGGGTCAGCCCACAAGGAAGCTCCTTCTATGTCACTAACATCTATTGCACAGCAATGACCACTAACAGATTCCTTCTCTCAGTACGTGTTGACATGGCCAAACTCTAGGGCTCCAGCAGTGACAAAGACAAAACCCTGCTCGTATAGAGCTTAGTCTAATGAAAGGAGATAAGCACATTGAAAATAATCATGAAATAATTTATGGCACACGTAAAAACGGCTACAAAGCAAGAATGCAAGGTCAAATGGACTTTCCCACAGGGCATTGCCTGAAGCTGTGAGAGGCTGCTTGGCACAAATAGGGGCGTGCTGCAGAGTCAGCTTCCCAGGGGCAACCCTTAGAAGGGACGCTCCAGTTCCACCGGCCCTGGAAAAGGCAATGGTGAGCCTTATTCTGCATGGTCCCTCCAAAGGTCTGAGCCCCACTGGCCTCCTAGTGGTCTAATGACTCAGTCACATGCTCTTCAGGCTTTATTTGCTCTATGTCTCACTGCTCATCTTTTCCATGATGCCTCCTGGGATAGGGCTGTCAGATTAAACACAGGACAGTTAAATTTTTTTTCTCTTTTACTAAAAATACTTTTAAAAGTATGCATTGTTTAAACTGAAATGCAACATGAATGGGGCATTCTATATTTATTTGCTAACTCTGGAAACCCTAACCTGGGAAGCCATCTCCAATCAACATCTTTCTCAAGCTCCTGTTCTGAGCTCTATTTTGAGGGGGGGAGGGACATACATGAAGCACTGACATCCACATAAACGTCAGCAAAAGAAACAGAGTGGCCAGGCAGCCAGGAGGACACACAGGAGAGCGATGCTCTGGAAGCTAAGTGGACACTGTTGCAGGGAAGCTTGGCTATTGTTTGCCAGCACTTGTCAGTGATGCTGGCCTCTGCCAGAAGACTAAGAATTTTCAGGGCTTCTCTCATTTCCTCCCACACAGCCCCATCAGATAGGTAATGTTCTCACCACCACTTCTTCGGAGGTGAGGACAGAATTACACAGAGGTTCATTAACTCTGCTCAAGTTGCCTCGTTGTGCAGTACAGAAAAACCATCCTGCCCCCCCCCCCCCCGAACTAAGCCAATATCCCTCCACTGTGCTCCTGGGCAGGCCCAGGCCTTTGTTAAGGATTCATCCCTCTAGCCTCCACCTCTATACTCACAATATGCAGGAGTTCACATAGGGGAATATGGAGGCAACATGGCTTGCGATTAACAATATAATTAAGAATAGTCAACTTCAGAATCGGCTTCCCTGGTGGCTCAGTGGCTACAGGGTCCGCCTGCAATGCAGGAGACACAGGAGATGTGGCTTCAGCCCCTGGATTGGGAAGATCCCCTGGAGAAGGGAATGTATGCACTAGCAAAGATATGAAAAAGTATATGCACAAGACTGTTTGCTGAAGCCTTATTTATAACAGCAAAAGACTTAGAAACACCCACATGCCCATCACTAGGAGACTGGTTGAGTAAACTAGGGTGCACTCACATAACAGAACAGTATAGCTGTGAAAACTTATGTGGTATATTTCTAATATTACTTTGGAATGACTGCCAGGATATATTATCAAGTGAAAAAGCAAGATATATATATATATACACACACACACACACACACACACACAGATACATACACGCAACACACACACACTATTCTATTATGTAACTAAAAAGAAGCATAAGAGTATCTACACATATTTGTTTATAATAAGAAAAACACCTCTTTTCGTGCCTAGCGCAGCCATGGCTCGGGGTCCCAAGAAGCACCTGAAACGCGTAGCAGCTCCAAAACATTGGATGCTGGATAAACTGACTGGTGTGTTTGCCCCTCGTCCATCTACCGGCCCCCACAAGCTAAGGGAATGTCTCCCTCTAATCATTTTCCTAAGGAATAGATGTAAGTATGCCTTAACTGGAGATGAAGTAAAGAAGATTTGCATGCAGCGTTTCATCAAGATCGATGGCAAAGTCCGCACAGATGTAACCTACCCTGCTGGTTTTATGGATGTCATCAGAATTGATAAGACTGGAGAGAATTTTCGTTTGATCTATGACACCAAGGGTCGCTTTGCTGTTCATCGTATTACACCTGAGGAGGCCAAGTATAAATTGTGCAAAGTAAGAAAGATATTTGTGGGGACAAAAGGAATCCCTCATCTGGTAACCCATGATGCTCGTACCATCCGTTACCCTGATCCCCTCATCAAGGTGAATGATACCATTCAGATTGACTTGGAGACTGGCAAGATTACTGATTTCATCAAATTTGACACTGGTAACCTGTGCATGGTGACTGGAGGTGCTAACCTGGGAAGAATTGGTGTGATTACAAACCGGGAGAGACATCCAGGTTCTTTTGATGTAGTTCATGTGAAAGATGCAAACGGCAACAGCTTTGCCACTTGGCTCTCGAACATTTTCGTTATTGGCAAAGGCAACAAACCATGGATCTCTCTTCCCCGTGGAAAGGGTATTCGCCTTACCATTGCTGAGGAGAGAGATAAGAGATTGGCAGCCAAACAGAGCAGTGGATAAAACTACCGCTATGTGATGTGATTGGAAAAGTCTTTGTAATTAAAGATAATACCAAGTGAAAAAAAAAAGAAAAAAGAAAAACAGAGTGTAAACCAAACTTTTATAAAGGAAGTTACCTATAGGAAGAGTGGGGGAAAGATGGTAGGGGCAGAAATATAAGCTTGACTCCTATAAGTATGCCTACTAGTTTCAAATCACAGCAAAACCTGGGCTTACACTGTCCTATATTTTAAAAATTCTATTAAAAAGAGTTGTGTTCATTAGTAATGGTGCTGGCCATTCCAAGATCACCTGTCACTGAGCCTTTGGGTTTTGAATTTTCCAAGGACACCGTGAATTGACTTTGACTTGTTTCTTCTGTAAAAGAGAGAACATCCTGGTATTAGGAGCTGATCTCAAGTTCTACAGGAATTCCCTGGCAGTCCAGTGGTTAGGACTACCTATTTTCACTGCCAAGGGCCTGAGTTTGGTCCTTGGATGCACAAGCTATGCAGGGGAAAAAAAGACACTTCTGCTACCATTGTCAGTGACTCTCTTCCACATGCATATCTTTGGATTTAAACAACAACAAATAAAGTTCTAAGAGCACTTCTATCACCTCCACAAGTAGCACTTAAATAAAGTCTGAGCTGTCTTCATTCCTTGTCTATTCTTGTGGCTACGCGACTCATAGCCTACCTCTTCATATTATTTCTTTTCTAGAAACAGAAAACATCTCATTACTTTAAAACTCTCAGTATACAACTGCACAAACAACAAAAGTACCGTAATCATGTATTATTCAGATGACATTCAAAGGGACATACAGCAAAACCGTCCTACTAGCCCATGAACCAGTGGAGCAAATTCACCTTTGAGCAACATGCATATTTACAAGTCACTCTGAGAATACTGTGTTCTCAGTCCTCACCTTTATGAGCAATAGCTATGAGCTCTTTCAAATCACATTGTTAATTCTCATCATCTCCTGGCACAGGTTTGGCAGGTGAAAATTACACTATTGAAATTTCCTTTTTGTTGTTGTTGTTTTGTTTTGTTTTAAAAAAAGTTTATTTTATTGTATTTTATTTTTTTGTTTTGTTTTGTTTTTTAATTTTTAAATTTTAAAATCTTTAATTCTTACATGCGTTCCCAAACATGAACCCCCCTCCCACCTCCCTCCCCACAACATCTCTCTGGGTCATCCCCATGCACCAGCCCCAAGCATGCTGCACCCTGCGTCAGACATAGACTGGCGATTCAATTCTTACATGATAGTATACATGTTAGAATGCCATTCTCCCAATGGAGACAGACAAATGCCCACGACGTTTACCACACAAGATAGATTAGATTTCAACGTTGTTGTAATGACTGAGACTCTGCCAACAGCTTAGGAAAAAAGAAAAAATTCCTTCACCACCATGCTTCCCTCAGCTAACCTCACAAGGCTGGTATTTCAATGCCTAACACAGCTTTCTGTGTTGTCCCAGGCAGAAGCAGTGAGTGATCAATCATCCTCTTTGCACTTAAGTGATGATAGGATATAAGAAGCCATTTTACCAATACAATTATTCAGTTTTTAAAAAATCTATTTTATGCTGACACTTTGGCCTGAATCATTTCATTCAAAGCACACTAACTAGAAGGTATGAAGTCCCACGGTTAAAAGGAAGGGCTTGGGCTGGAATTTAACTCTATCAGAATTTCTGAGTCATAGCCACATTCCCCAGACTCTCTGAGTGTCACTGTCTTATGCACAAATCAGGGCCAGCAGGGCTCGCCTCACAGGATTTAATGATAAAACCCAAGATTAAATAATACAATGCATGTAAAAGTCTTAACTCTAGGCATCACACTTGGTAAGCACTCACTATGTAAGAGTGCTTCATGTTGTTATTCATATTTGTAATTTCCAGACCTGAGAATTAAAGTAGTTTAAAGAATTTGTTTAGGGCCCCCCTGTGTAGTTAAGAGTTAACCTTACCCCAAAAGATGTCTTGCCTCTTTCCTTGGCTACTGGGACATGATCTCTATTCCCCTAGAATATTATGTCTGATTGGAACATCTTTGCTTGCTTTGGGACATTGACCACAAGATGTGTGTGTGTGTGTGTGTGTGTGTGTGTGCATTTAGTTGCTCAGTCATGTCCAACTCTTTGTGTCACCCTTTGGAATGTAGCCCGCCAGGTTCCTCTGTCAATGGGATTTTCCAGGCAAGAATACCACAGTGGATGCCATTTCCTTCTCCAAGGGATCTTTCCCACCCAGGGATTGAACCTGTGTCTCCTGTGTCTCCTGCACTGCAGGTGGATTCTTTAACCATGGATCCATCAGGGAAGCCCTGACCACAAGAGAGTCAAATAGTAAGACTGATGATGGGAGCTTTGGACCAAGAGATACCAGTTCTGCCTCTGGAAGGGCTCTCAAAAATAAGGAAGCCCCACGGGTAGTGTGTGATCAAGCCCCAGTAAAAACTCTGGGGACTTCCCTGGTGGTCCATTGGCTAAGGCTCCGCACTCCCAATGCAGGGTGTGTGGGTTCTATCCCTGATCAGGGAACTAGATTCCATATGCCCCAACTAAAACCCAGTGTTATGCCCAAGTCGCAAAATCTCCCAATGACCACCAGGGAGCCGATATCCGATGCAAAAGCAAGAGAGTTTTTATTACCAAGCTCGAGCTGGGGCTCCCACCAATACTAATGCAGCAGCTATAGGGAGGAGCCCTGAGCTCTGGGTTACATTGCTTATATAGGGTATTATCGCTCGAAAAATTTGAAAAACGGGAGTCTCCAGGTCTGATTGGTCACCTTCTGGTGAAGGGTTAGGTGTTGAGTTCTGATTGGTTCTCCTTTCCCTGGCTTGATTCGAATTTCCTGGGCTGGCCAAGGGTTCTGATTGGTTAGCAGGTGGTGGGGTGAGGTCAGGGGATTTCCAAAGGCTCTTTTCCCGGAACCTTACAAAATGGAGTAGCTTTGATTCTTCACCAGTGCAGCCAAATAAATTTAACAAATAGAAACATAAAATTCTGGACATGAAAGCTCCAGTGAGCTTCCCTGGTTAGCAATAACTTCATATGTATTGTCACACATTAATGTCATAGCAGTAACACTGTCAATGACTCCATGAGGAGAGAACAATGGAAGCTCTACCTTTGGTACTTTCCTATATAAACCACAATGAACTATCACCTCACATCTGCTAGGACAGCTATTATAGAAAGACAACAAGTGCTGGCGAGGATGCAAAGAAACTGGAACCCTTGCACAGTCTTAGCAGGGATGCGAAATGATGTGACCATTACAGAAAGCAGTATGGAGGCTCTGCAAAAAAATTTAAAGTAGACCTACTGCATGATCTAGAAATTCCACTGCCAGGCAAATATCCAAAAGAATTGAAAGCAGGATCTCAGAGAGAGATTAATACTCTCATATTCACTGCAGCACTATTCACAACAGCCAAGAGGCAGAAACCACCTAAATGTCCACTGCCAGATGAACAGATTTCATTAAAATGTGGCACACACATACAATGGAATATTATTCAATCTTTAAAAAGAAGGAAGGTCTATAATATGTGACAACACAGATGAGCTCTGCGGTTAATATGCTGAGTGAAGCAAGCCAGTCACAGAAGGACACATATTGCATGATTCCACTTAGATGAGGATATAAAATAACTGTTGCCTGGGGCTGAGGGGAATTGAGGAATTGCTAATCAATGGGCATAAAGCTTCAGTGATGCAAAATGAGTTAAGTTCTAGGGATCTGCGGTACAACATTGTGCTATGGTTAACAATACTGTATTGTACTCTTAAAGTTTTGTTGGAAGTATAGATTTTAGTTAGGTGTTCTTACTATGATAAAATACTATTTAACAAAATAGGAAAATACTGTGTTTCAGTGAGGAACTATGCATTGTCTAGAGCTTTCCCTACCCAGATATCAGATTCGAGCTTTTCACTGTCTTTGAACTGTTTCACACTTCTGTAGTTAAGTGATACCAATGCAAAGTAATTCTTATAGACATGTAAATTCTGTCCTCTCGATAGAGGTCTGACTTCTTTGCCCCCTTGTGGAAAAAATAGTTTTGTGTCCATTTGCACACTCTATTAAACATTTCTCTTTTTGCATCTAAATTTGTGGTTTTTAAAATTTTCCCTTGAACTAGCTTCCTCATGAGTTAAATATCTTGAGCACAGACTTATCTGTGTCAGAGTTAGGATTTTAGCTTGTTCTGAAAATTATCTTCAAGTATGCAGGGTATACTTTTGGGGAGGGGTACCCCTAAAGGTGAGTGACTATCATTCTTATTGATGTTAACACACGCATTATGGCATGTTGATTTGGGAAAAATGAGAACTATCACCTTAGCAAAACATCATGACTTGCTAAAGTGGAAATTAACTGATTACAGTTGGTGGCCATCCATTTTTAATTCTGTGATAACAATCTCTGGCATTTTCTGTAATGAGTGCCGTTTTTCTATTCCAAGTCCACTGGAAGGCGACTTCACCCCAGTCCCAGAGGTAGATATGGGGTGCAGGTCTAAGCTAAACAGAGGACAAGAGTGTGGAGGTTTATACTGGGGGCTGGAGCAAAACTGCAAGTTTGACTTCCTATTCTACCAGTTATTAGCTCTGGGACATAGTCTACGTCTCACTGCTTTCTTCAGTGAAATAGACAAAATAATAATGTCTATCACGTGGGAAGAGTCCTTGGAACCAAGTCTGACACAAACTGTGTGTGCATGCTCAGGCGTGTCCGACACTCTGTGACCCCATGGACTGTAGTCCAGGCTCCTTTGTCCACTGAATTTTCCAGGCAAGATTACTGGAGCAGGTTGCCATCCCTCAGTCTGACACAAAGTGAGTACTCAATAAATGTTCATTTTCATTATTCTTCCACAAACCTGCTAGCATCAGGAAGTTGAGTCAGTGAGAATGAGGGCTAAGGCTTCAGTTAATGCTTTTGGAGAAGATACTCCCTTTTTCTTGCTGATCTTCAAACAGAAGGGTGTATATCTGAAGCTTACATCTTGGTTCCCTATGGGAACCTGAGCCAATAACAGAGAAGAACAGGTCAAAGAGATACAGGAAGCATGACTCTTGTGGGAAGGCTGCAGTTCCTGTATTTACCAGTTGGCTGACTTTGGAAGCCAAACTGACCTTGGCCCTTTTGTGAGTCATTAAAAGATCATCTCTAAATCCATTCTATTCAAATATAAAAGTTCATATGAATTACCTGGGGATCTTGCTAAAATGCTGGTTCTGATTCAGTAGGTTTGATATGGGACCCAAGGTTTTATGTTTCTAACAAGCATGACGCTGAAGCATGACGCTGAAGTCAGTTTAGTCCTTCTTTGGTACTAAGCCAGCTTAACTTGGGTTTTCTACCACTTGTAGTCAGAAGATCCTAACTGGCTCAGAAGCCAAGGACGACATATCTCTGGGATCCACACAGCAAAATATTCTCCAATATCTCTGCAACTGCATTAATGAGGTGACTATTCACGTGTAAAGCCTGATCCACTCACCGCTTTTCATCACTGGGGAGCAGAGGAGGGAGCGAGACTGTCAATGACCCAACAGGAAACCCAGCTCTCCATTTAGGATAACTTGAGAAAATCTGTTTACAAAGAGTTTATTTATAAAGCTGTGGAGAGAGTGTCACAGGACCACAAGGAATCGGCAGTGCACAGGGCTGGATATGGGGTGGCTATTGCCACTCCAAGGCCTACGGGATGCGTGAGATTTAGAACACAGAAAGCTGAGGGAGTCATACAGAAAAAGGCGACTATCAAAGAACAATGACTTTCAGTGGGGGTTCAGGAGGGAACCAGAAGAAAAACAAAACAAGACCCTGATTCCATTCTCCTCCTTCCTTCAGCTCCTGATTAAGCTCCTCATTAGCTAAATTGGAACAAAGATGGCAGAAAGCAGGGGGTAAAAAGGATGGAGTGTGGATATAGAGAGGCTAGGAGATGCTTCCAGTCCAAGGATCCTGGTGCTGGTTTGAACTCTCAACAACTCCAACAATGTTAAGCTCTACCATATTTGACTCTATCATAAGATTTCCTAATGAGTTCTTCCAAACTGCCAATTTGGGGGGCCTACAGTGAACTCCGGGAGTTGGTGATGGACAGGGAGGCCTGGCGTGCTGTGATTCATGGGGTTGCAAAGAGTCGGACACGACTGAGCAACTGAACTGACTGACTGACAGGGATCATGTTTTAGACAAATCATACCCAAGAAAACAATGGTGAACCTGAAACTGTCCAAAGAGAAACCATAATCATAAAAACAACTTCAGAAAATAAAAAGCTTTATCCCTGCAAATGCTTTATGAGGAAACTGGTTAAATTAACTGTGGTATCTAAGCAAAACTGAATCGCATGCGGCCATGCAGAACACTGGGATGGATTTATGTACTGATGGCATGATCTCTAAACTATGCAGTTGTGTGTAAAAGCTATGTACCTAATAATCTATATAGTATGGTCCTTTTGGGGTAAAAAACAAAGAATAAAAAAGAATTAAATATATTTTCATTACTAGTTCTTTAGTCCTATTTGAAGTTTTTACTATGTACAAATATTCCCACTTCCACAAACTAAAACAAACAAAAGACATGAAAAAAAAAACCTTAACGACTACTAAGAACCAACAGTGAGTCATTAAAAGATCATTTCTAAATCCGTCCTATTCAAATATACAAGTTCTTCTGAATTACCTGGGGATCTTGCCAAAATGCAGGTTCTTTCTTTTTAAATATAAATTTATTTATTTTAATTGGAGGCTAATTACTTTACAATATTGTATTGGTTTTGCCATACATTGACTTGAATTCACCACTTGTGTACACGTGTTCCCCATCCTGAAACCCCCTCCCTCCTCCCTCCTCGTACCATCCCTCTGGGTCATCCCAGTGCACCAGCCCCAAGCATCCTGTATCATGCATCGAACCTGGACTGGCGATTCATTTCATATATGATATTATACATGTTTCAATGCCATTCTCCCAAATCATCCCACCCTCTCCCTCTCCCACAGAGTCCAAAAGACTGTTCTATACATCTGTGTCTCTTTTGCTGTCTCGCATACAGGGTTATCATTACCATCTTTCTAAATTCCATATATATGCGTTAGTATACTGTATTGGTGTTTTTCTTTCTGGCTTACTTTGTATAATCGGCTCCAGATTCATCCACCTCATTAGAACTGATTCAAATGTATTGTTTTTAATGGCTGAGTAATATTCCATTGTGTATATGTACCACAGCTTTCTTATCCATTCATCTGCTGATGGACATCTAGGTTGTTTCCATGTCCTGGCTATTATAAACAGTCCTGCGATGAACATTGGGGTACACGTGTCTCTTTCAGTTCTGGTTTCCTCGGTGTGTATGCCCAGCAGTGGGATTGCTGGGTCATAAGGCAGGTTCTGATTCAGTAGGTCTGAGATGGGACCCAAGGTTTTATGTTTCTAACAAGCATGACACTGACTCTAGGCCAAGGATCAGGCAACTTCCTCTGTCAAGGGCCAGAGAGTGAATACTTCAGGCTTTGCAAACTATACAGTCTCTGTCACAATCTGCCTTTGCAGCACAAAAGCAGCCATAGACAATATGGAAATGAACAAGTGACAGGTGCATCTGGCCCATGCTCCACAGTTTGTCAAATCCTGCTCTAAACTATTAATAATAGCAATCATGAGTATTTATTGTGTGGTGGGTTTTCTGCAAAATGCCTGTTCTGGGTTGAATTCTGTTCTCTCTAAACTATACATTGAATTTCTAATCCTGGCACAGTACCTCTGAATGTGAACTGATTAAGAATCAGGGTCTTTGCAGAGGTCATCAGGTTGAGACGAAGTCATACTAAATCAGAGTGGGCGCTATCCATTATGACTGGTGTCCTTACAAGAAGAGGGAAACTTGGACACGGACACAGATGGAAGATGACTGTGTGGAGGCAGAGGCAGAGATAGGGGATCCTTTGCTGTAAGCTGAGGAATGCCTGGGGCAACCAGAAGCTGGAAGAGGCAAGGAAGGACGCTTCTCTAGAAGCTTCAGGAATAGGGAGCATGGCCCTACTAACATTCTGATTTCAGACTTCCAGCCTCAGAAATGTGACAATAAATTTGTTGCTTTAAGCCTTCCAGTACCCTTGTAATACTTTGTTGCTGTAGCCCTAGGAAACTGAAACAATGCTTAACACAAGTTATTTAAAGCTTACAAGGGAAGGTGGCTCAGAGGTAAAGAATCCGGCAGTCAATGCAGGAGACGTGAGACATGGGTTCGATCCCTGGGTCAAGAAGATCCCCTGGAGAAGGAAATGGCAACCCACTCAAGTATTCTTGCCTGGAGAATTCCATGGACAGTGGGCTACAGTCCATAGGGTTGCAAGAGTCAGACACGACTGAGTGTGTGTTCGCACACACATGCACATGTGCGCACACACACGCACATGTCCTATACAGTTATGACCTATATTTTAAAGATGAAGAAACTAGGACTTAGTGAGATTATTTTACTCTTTTAGGATAGGACTACCATCTGAATCTTCTTCAATTCAAGAAGGACCACCACGTATCTATTTATGTATGCAAGCCATTATGATGGAAGATACGACCTAAGCAAGCTATTCAGGACTTGAGAGCATCCAATGACACCATGGGGTAGATAAAAGAGACCATGAATTGATTCAGAAAGGGCAGCAACTTTCCCATGGCCATAGAACTTCCTAGAGTATTACAGTCAAGAGGGAGTGGAACTGAGGTCTCCTAATCACTAGTCCAGTGATCTTTCCCCAGCTTCTTCAAACATGAGTGAGGTACTGACCTGCTTTTTCTTCCTCTAAGATTCTTAAAGGGTGTTTTATTAGGCATAGATTTATTTATGTAAGTATATGTTTACGATTCATTATATATAAATCAACACTAGGATCAATTCACTTTCCTCTCCCACCATGGAAGAATGACTGCTACATAAATCAAATCTAGGATCAACTGCTTATCTCTAATGTGTTTGCTCAGTTTAAAAAACCTTGGAGATAGCCTTTTTATCCTTTTGAAGTTAAAAGCCTACTTGCCATTCTTTAGCATAGCATTGTCTAATAGGAAAATGTGAGCATAGAAGTAATTTTTAAATTTCTAGTAGCCATGTCAAAAAGGAACAAGAGGAAATGGGTGAAATTTTACTGAGAAGATACAAAATACTATCATTTCAAACTATAATCCATAAAAGCAACTATTAATGAGATGTTTTACTTTTTCACTATGTCCTTGAAATTCTGTGTGTATTTTACATTTATGGCACATCTCATTTTGAACTAGCCACATTTTAAGTGCTTGATACCCACATGGACTTGGAGGCTACCAAATTGGTGAGCCTGGCTTCAGCAAGCCCTCTTGGTGCAAATATCATGATCTACCATCTTGATTTGAACAGTTCTCCCCATTTTGATCAATACTTCCTGGGTCCCAACCACCATTCTCTCTTCTTTGCATCATTTTGAAAGGTCGGTTTCTGATGAACTCTTAATTCAATATACTCTGTGCTGTGCTAAGTCACTTCAGTCATGTCCAACTCATTGCAACCCTGTGGACTGTAGCCCACCAGGCTCCTCTGTCCATGGGATTTCCCAGGCAAGAATACTGAAATGGGTTGCCATTCCTGTCTCCAACGGATCTTCCCGATCCAGGGATCAAACCTATGTCTCCTGTGTCTCCTGAATTAGTAGGCAGGTTCTTTACCACTGAGCCACCTGGGAAGCCACAATATCCTCTAATATTATCTTAATAAATTCTAATCCTTAAAGGGATCTTTGGAAAATGGAAATTATTTCAAGACTCTCCCTGATTTTCAACCAGTCTGTGGCTCAGAATTATCACACGTAGTAGAAAACATGAAGTCCTCACCAGTGATTCCAAGGCCCTCATTACTCGGCCCCCAACTGTCTCTCTGATTCAATCTCCTATCAGCTCCTCCTTCATTTGCCCTGTTCCACATTCTTCCTTCCTGTGGTTCTCAAAAGAGCTGAGGTTACACTTCACAGTTTTTATACTTACTTATGTTAAACTTGCTTGTGCTGAAAGACAATTTTCAAAAGAAGGTAAAATCATGACTCTCACAGAGACATAAAACGAACAACATGTGTTACTGATTTCATTCAACTTATTATCAAGGAAGGAATCAGTAAGACGTTACAGTCAATTTGAAGGAGAATCCAAAGGCCAGACCCATTTATAGATTAGAGACACTGAAATGAATGTGCAAATGGGAGCCAATGCAGCCTCTTCCCAGTGTGGGGAGGGAAGTTAACTGAACCTCCAAGGGAAAGAATTTATTAGCTATCCATAGAGCAGTATTGTTCTGCCTTCTGATCAGCTGCCTGCAACTTACTGAGTTGCACAATAACTCAAAGGCAATGAAAGGCACAGAGCCCTATAGAACTGGAGTCAAATAACCCGGAAGTGTGTGCTTTAAACCAGGATTTCTCAACCTCAGCACTTGACATTATAGGCTAGTTAATTCTTGTTAGGGTGGGAGGGAACTTTCTTGCACACTATGGGATGTTGAACAGCATCCCTGGCATCTATGGATGAGGTGCTAACACCACCTTCCTCTCCAATTTTTGACAATTGAAAACATCTGGGATGGCGGGTGTGGGAGGGGGTTCAAGCCAATCGCCACCAGCATTGCTGATTCCTGTTTTATGTAGGGCAGAAACCAACACAATATTGTAAAGCAATTACCCTCCAATCAAAAATAAAGACATTTAAATTTTAAAAAATCATTGCTCTTAACAATGTATAGCTTTCCAATGAAATGAGATTTCCCCTACTCTTGTTCCTCTATCTGGCATGTTCCTCCCGTGTGGTTTCTTGACTCTTTCACTTTATTTAAATCTTTGCTCAAACGTCATCTCTTCCAAGAGGCTACCTTCTACCCTGTGCTACCCTCTCTGCAACAGAACCCGTCTCCCAACCATCCTCTGCCTTATTCTCCTACTCAGTCCATTTCTTTCTCATCACTGTTCTTGTTTGTTGCTTGGCTTACCTACTCTAGAGCGTTAAGTCCTGTGAGGACAGAAACTCTGTCTAGTTTGTTCATGTATGTTCTTCCTGCTCCTAGCCCAGTGCCTGGCACACAGCTATTTATGGAATTAATAAACCATTCAGTGCATGACAGAACCAAGACCAATTTACCCAAAAAAAATAAAAAAATAAAAAATATCAAAACATAAATGCAATAGCTATATGGAATTTTTCCCTTTTTAGATGAAATAAAATAGCCACTGGAAACACAAATAAAGAGTAAACTCTCAAGGTGTCAATTCTTTTGAGTTGGGCCCTCCTCTTTTTCCATGCGACTGTTGAAGCAAACTTCTTTAAACAAATTAATCTAAACATGTCAAAGTCTATTACTTGTTAGTGAGGTAATGAACAGACAGAGAATGCCAGTTTGAAAGCAAAGAGCTTGGGGAAACAGACATATGTTCTCAATGAGGGGCCCTTTGAGCTCGGTTGCTAAGTGATGCTGCATGGAGTGCTCATCTTATCACAGCCCCAAACGGACCATTTCTTTCCCTAGTGGCACGAGTCAACATTTAGGGCACAGGGTCTTTAGGATCATCTTTCCATAACTGCTAGACATGTCAGAAATAACAGGTATTATGTCTGAGACTAAACAATAATCCAGCTGTCTGTGGTATCACTTGGATCTATCAGGCAATAGGATCGTGTCCCCTGACAGAGGCAGTCAGCACAATGGTACCAAACACTCCCAGGCGAAAATCAATCAGTGGAAACAAAGGTCCTGCTCTGCCTCTAAGCAGCTATTAGCAGATTTCTCCAGCCATCAAAGACACTGAACACACAGTCCTCAATTTGCGGCTTTTTCTCTGAGGATTCACTAAATTTTCCACTGCACATTGGGACATAACCAGCCTTTATTGAAGTGTAGTTGATTTACGTTATGAAGTCCCTGTTTTGGCTCATTACTCTGAGACAAATTGAAGTTGGCACTAAAACATTGTTGAGGTTAGGTTATTAACGGTGCCTCCTCCTCTTACTAACCCAAAGCAGGTTGATTCACCTCTCTGTGCAAACCTTACTTACCTTCAAAATGGGGACAAAAATGACTGAATTTCAATAAGCACTGAAACAAAATAACTCTAAACAGTAAGAACTCATCACATTTCTTAAAGATCATCATCTTGATAACCTGTATTGTGCCTAAATTATTTTTCAGATTTTCACCAAAGATAGAGCCAAAGTTTAATAAGTTATTATTAAGAACTTAATTGCCTTGAAAGGCCAGTATTAGAACCCCAGACATCTAAAAACCCCAACTTGGGAAAAGAATATGAAAAAGAATACATACATATGTATAACCAAATCACCTTGCTGTACACCAGAAACTAACACAATATTGTAAATCAACTATACTTCAACTAAATAATAAAATTCCCCAAAATAAAAATCCCAACTAGAAAAATACTTTTTTTTTTTTTTCCAAAATGCCATGCCATGGATATAATGGTGATGCTGCTGCTGCTGCTGCTAAGTCGCTTCACTCATGTCTGACTCTGTGAGACCCCATAGACCCCATAGACAGCAGCCTACCAAGGCTCCCCCATCCCTGGGATTCTCCAGGCAAGAACACTGGGGTGGGTTGCCATTTCCTTCTCCAATGCATGAAAGTGAAAAGTGAAAGTGAAGTCGCTCGGTCGTGTCCGACTCTTAGCGAACTCATAGACCGCAGCCCACCAGGCTCCTCCGCCCATGGGATTTTCCAGGCAAGAGTCCTGGAGTGGGGTGCCATTGCCTTCTCCCTATAGTGGTGATAGCTGAACATAAAAAGGAAAATGCCATAACTATAATCAGTTTAATGTAAAGGTAGAACTAGAGATTCAATAGCACATTCCCAAGAGGAATCACCGCTCCAAGCATCACTGCTCAGACGTTTGTAAGCACCCTTTCCATGTGCTGCGGTGGAAAAAGCAGTGCTTGTGCTGGATTTGTAACACCACTGCCTAGCAGTGACCTTTCTCTCAAAACATGCCACAAATCTCTGCAGGCATGCTCCCTCAAGAGGCTCCTCAGAGAACACAGAACAATGCTTTGCCTGGCAGTGGGAGCCCCAGAGGGCTTCCCAGGTGGTGCTACTGGTAAAGAACCCGTCTGCTAATGCAGGAGACCTAAGAGATGCAGGTTCAATCCATGGGTCGAGAGGATCCCTCGGCAACCCACTCCAGTATTCTTGCCTGGGAAAATTCCATGGACAGCTACAATCTGTGGGGTCACAAAGAGTTGGACAGGACTGAAGTGGCTTAACACACATGGGCACCCCAGGGAGCAGGCCCCCGGAAGAGCAGCTGCTGCCGCTGGAGTGAGCACTGGGTCTGAAGCCATCTCATCTCCATCTCACGTTCCTTCAGCACTCCCATCACCCCTGTTCCCCTAGTGGTTTGTTTTCCACATTGGAGCGGCCCTCCGCCATCAGCTGGACCGGAACCGCACTTCACAGTGACGGCAGTATCTGCTTCCGGTCCTGGCTCCATCACAGGCGATGCCAGTTCAGCTCTGGGAACATCAGCCGCTGATAGGTTATGGGTTCACTCTTACTCCAGGCACTTACATTTTCACTGCTCATTTTTGAAGGCTGACAAGGGAGTGGTAGACCCAAGGTGCCGAAGCAAGGAAATCTTGCTTTAGAGATGATCCTGCCTAAGGAGGCAAGATTATACAATGGGGTAAAGACAACCTTTTCAGTAAATGGTGTTTGGAAAACTGGACAGCTGTATACAAAAGAACCAGACTGCACTACTTTCTCACAACATAAACAAAAATGAAATCAAAATGGACCAAAGACTTCAATGCAAGGCTGTGAAACCACAGAACTTCTAGAAGAAAACATCATCAGTATACTCTATGACATGTGTCATAGCAATATCTGGGGGAATCTGTCTCCTCAGACAAGGGAAACAACAACAAATTCACAGGTACAGTCACAGACCCAAATGGAGCTGAGGGAATTCGGAGTCTTGGGTATGGGTTTTTCTACCCTACGTAAATACACTGAAATCAACTGAAAGATTTTTAAGACAACCTGCTGTGTACTCTACATCCAGAGTTAAGGTTCTCAACTATTAGCTACCCACTAGAATCATCTGGTGACTTTACAAAACTTAAAAAAAAATACTGGAGTGCTAACTCTGGAGATTCTGATAGAATTGGTTTAGATGTGGCCTGGGCATAGGGATCTGTCGAACCTCTCCAGGAGAGCCTCATGTTCACTCAAGGTTGAGAATGCTTTGTCCAAATCAAGTCTGTTCATGATGCATCCATCACCACCTCCCGCCATGCTTCTAGAATTCCCCAGGGATTCTAAGACACAGCAAGGCTGAGCATGGCTACTTTACATGGGAAAACAACCAATCACCAAGTAACAAAAGAGCAGTCACAATATTATGTTAATTTTCTTAAAGTGTATGTCTGCATAGGGGAGAAAAAGGCTGAAATGATAGGCTCCAAACAGAAAGACTGAAGGCAGGAGGAGAAGGGGATAACAGAGGATGAGATGGCATCACTGAGTCGATGGACAAGAGTTTGAGCAAGCTCTGGGAGTTGGTGACGGACAGGGAAGCCTGGTGTGCTGCAGTCCATGGGGTCACAGAGTCAGACATGACTGAGTGGCTGAACAACAACAACAAAATGTGAATAGAATTCATTTCGGGAGATGGGATTACAAGTCATTTTCTATTTATGCTTTCCTTGATGCTCCAAAATTTTCCAGATAATTATTTTTGAAATCAGTGAGGAAAACATCCTAGCACAACTGTTTTGTATTCAACACCAGAATATCAAAGTGGAAAAATATGGCACCATATTTTTGCCCAAAGTAATGAATCTCTAAGTGTACAACCTCCTCAGGATATCAAATTAAATCCTATAAAACTGACTCACTGCTTGACACATAAGGCTGACTTCATTTGCTATCTCTGTCTTCTTTCTTAGACCCTTCAACACTATTCTGTTGTTGATCATGCCTTTCTTCTGCAGAGATTCTCTAAAGACGATTGCTTGAAGGCATTCTCAGTCACCTACTGGTAAGGGGCTTTCCGACATGACATGAATGTGCATTTCCTTGCAAAGATAGACATTTACCTCTGAAATCTAAGCATCCTCACATCCCAGAAGGGCCCAGCTAATGCAGGGATTTTACAAATGGCATTTCCTTTATGTCCATACAACCTCCAGCTGCCTTTTCTGAAAGATAGTCTAAGCTCCAAGCTGAAAGTGGGCAGAGCTCTCAGACTGACTTCAGCACGGAATTTTTATGGTTTCATGCTAAAGAATTTTAATGAGAGAGATTGAAATCATAGCATTTTCTCCCTCTTGATTATAAAAACTACTCAATAGAGCTCAAATAAACATGTAAATCAATGACTCCAGACAGCACAATGTTTTGGCTCCTTGGTGATTCTAGGTAAGTAAGAATTTATTTAATTTTATAATGTTTTTCCTTTTATTGAAATAGAAAGCAATCTTCTTTCATCAAAAGGAACTGGTCATGGAAAGCTGGATACCTTCTATTTTGTACCTGCATTTAGAAAGAAGTAAACTTTGCTTTGCTCTTACTCCAGGCCACAGAAAATGTTCTACATATTGCCATACTTTTAGTGGTGTGGATTTTATTATTGTCTTGGTTCTTTCTATGTAACACAGGAAACACCTAGATGAAGTTAGGCCATTTCAACGGTATGTTGTTAGAGTTTAATTCAACTACTTAGCACGTGTCAGGGACTGAGCCAGTCTAAGGTTCCTGGTCTAAGAATTCCCTGAGATAGAGGAATCCAGAAGTCATTTTTAAGGAATTTATAGTGCAGGTGAGATGAAATATGTTGATACATCACTAGAAATGCAAATTGTTAAATGAGAAACCCTAAGAGGCCACGATATACAAACAAAAATGCTATGCAAACACACACACATAAAATGGGTAAAGTAATCTAAGCCAGAGAGAAACGCAGAGCTGCAGGGACAGGGCCTGCAGCCCTGGGGCTCTCTCAAGGAAAAACTGGATTTCCACAGTTGAGATAGTGGGCAGGGCCGAGGAGATCAGGCAGGAAGACATCCCACTGAGACTTAGGAGGGCAAATGATGGTTCATGGCAGGAAAGTACAAGACGCACTCAGACCTATGCAGATAGTTAGATGGAGCTGGAGGGATCTGGAACAGCCTGTGGATGATGTTCTGAAGTGAGAGGGGAGGCGGAGTGCTAATTTGTGCACCGTGGGAAGCTGCTGAGAGTTTCTGAGCATGAAGAGGGTGTGATCAGAACAGCCACATGAGCAGTGCTCCAGCAGGGCTGTTAAGGCTGGGCTGGCGTGAGGAGAGGCAGGGGGACCAGGCAAGAAGCTTCTGCCGCAGACGCATGTGAGGTGATGAGGCTCTGGGTCTGGGAAAAGCAATGGAGATGTCATGGTGCATGAAGTCAGAACTGACTCTGTGACAATCACAGGTGGCTGCTGGTGACACTTCACTTCTTGCCTTTTCTCACTTCCTACTTCCCTTACTTTTCCTCTTCATTCTTGCTACTCTGATATTGCACCCCATACAGACTGTTATACTGTCTAAGACATGCAGCTCACAGACTGTTTTCTGGAGAACCTGAGCTGAAATGAGTAGCTTTGTGACTACTATTTCTATATTACATCTACATAACAGCTCCTAAATCTCTTCTCAGTGCAAAAAAAAAAAAATTCAAGTTGATAAAACAATAAAGACTTACTGTATGGCACAAGGAACTACATTCAATATCTTATAATACCCTATATAGAAAAGAATCTGAAAAAGAACAGGTATGTAATACATATTTGTATAAATGAATTAATTTGCTGTATACCTGAAATGAACACAACTTTGTAAATCACCTATGCTGAAAAAAAATTTTCAAGTTGAAAAATTTGACCCAAAGGTATACAGAAATCAGAAAAGAGGTAAAAAGGTACACTCATTAGAAAAGATGCTGATGCTGGAAAAGACTGAAGCCAATGGAAGAAAAGGATGGCAGAAGATGAGATGGTTAGATAGCATCACTGACTCAATGGACATGAATTTGAGCAAACTCTGGGAGATAGCAGAGGACAGAAGAGCCTGAATTCCCTGATGGCTCAGCGGGTAAAGAATCCATCTGCAATGCAGGAGACACAGGAGACATGTGTTTGATCCCTGGGTCAGGAAGATCCCCTGGAGAAGGAAATGGCAATCCACTCCTGTATTCTTGCTGGGGAAATCCCATGGACAGAGGAGCCTGGCAGGCTATACTCCATGGGGTCACAGAGAGTCAGACACGACTTATGCGAAAATCACAACGCACAGTAATATCTCTTGTAGGATAAAGAACACATCACATGATTTTTTACACCATCAAAACTTAATTGGCAAGAACTTTGAATTGAAAGGGATAAGATACATGGGCTCCCTCATAACACCTGTGCCACAGAAGTATGTTCCCAAAGTCCTAGCCCCAATCTACAGCCCTCCAACTGAGTTTCAGAGTGGTAGGAGGAGTCAGAGCCTCAGGCAGTCCAGTTCAGTCTGCACACTGAAATGGCTCCACTGTCCTGACCACTCTGCAAGGGAAACTGAGAGGGACCTGGGATACGAGGCAGACATGATGGCCTTCAGCCTCTCCCTCAGGTTCTTAGCTGAGGACCAGCAACACAGAAGGGGTCAAGAGAAAGTGGGGAGGTACATAAATCGGGTGAGATACATCACCTTTTACCCCTAAATAACATTTTAGCCCAGAATCTTAACTCTGTACCAAATTTTATGATGTCCTCAAATAATCTAAAAATCAATGATCAAAATTCTGCTTGGTCAGAGCAAAAGAAGCTGTAGGAGATTTTAGATCTTGGGCGACCTTGTAGAAACTGAATACATCACGTACCACTCCAAACTGTTCATCCATCTTTTCTCTGACGCACACCCAATGATGCTTACATTTTAACATTAGCATATCCTAATTAATTGTCAAATACTACCAACCGTAATTCATGGAAGACCAAACAACACAGAGACATTACTTATTCATTTGGAAAGGTCAGTCCAATTACAGTAGACAAAGGCTTGTACTATCTTCTGCTTGCAGTTAATGTCAGGACTCTGCCATTCCACTGGTTCAATAAAAATGTGTTGACCGTCCACCATGTGCCAGGCATACAAGAAATACAAAGAAAATTAATCGAAGCCTTTGACCTTGAGGACTTCACAGTCCAATGGGTGCAGAACAACATGTAAATAAAGAACCTTAATGCATAGAGATAAAGGCATTTGTTAGTTTACTGGCACCTTTTCTCATTTGAGAAAGCAAGGCTTAATGCCTATACAGAACATGGAACTTCTTCTCCAGGAAGGCAAAATGAGGCTTAGCAATTTCAGCACTGGTTTTCTCATCCATTGCTTGCAGTACCTATTCTACATGGTAAAAAGCTAGGATTAAGTTGCTAAAGTACACTCTGAGCCTATCACATTTCACAGAATCTGGACTGCATGCACAAACATAGCCACTTACTTTGGGACAGCAGCAAACACTTTACATGTATGTATCCAAACTCTTCACATACCCCCATGTTAGGTACTGTTACCATTTCTATTTTACAGATGAGAAAACTGAGGTCTAAGGTGATTAAGAAATATATGCGAAGTCACAGAATAAGCAGCATAGGAAACATGTGAACTCAGATTATGTTACTCCAAAGCCTGTTTATTCTGCAGATTGGCTGCCCATTAGCAAATTGGTATTGATTTCTGATGAGCTAAGGAACATGGGCCAGCATATAAGTCAAATATGTAAGAACAATGTTTAGTTCATCTGATTTTTTTTTGGTACCAAAATTTCTTCAGTAAAGTAAGCAGTGCACTGATTTACATTCTGGTGCCTGTTTCTTAGGGCTTCCCGGATGCTCAATGGTAAAGAATTCGCCTGTCAAGGCAGGAGACCTGAGTGTGATCCCTGGGTCAGAAGATCCCCTGGAGAAGGGAGGTGGCAACCCACTCTGTGATTCTTGCCTGGAGAGCCCCATAGACAGAGGAGCCTGGTGGGCTGCAGTCCACGGGGTCCCAAAAGAGGCGGGCAGGACTGAGCCTGCATGCATGCCTGTCTCTTATCTCGTCAAGAATCAGCGCTCGTGTAGCATCATGCTAAAACTACACTGGCTCCTAGAGCCTTTCTTCTTTCACATCCGTGGGGGAGGAGTAGCAAAGGGTATTTAGTTTGTCTTGTTTCTGACCTCCAAAGAAAAATACATTTTAGAGGAAATTGGGAGTCTTAAAATTTACCCAAAGAACATTTTTTTCTATGGTATCACTGGCCAGGCTCCTTGACACCGTGGGAATACTTTGGCCCTGTGACACGTCATCCTGGCTGCCTCACGTCCGTGAAAACTGAGGTGACTGGGACCAGCTTTCCCTCTCTATTGGCACTTGTCAGCATCCATTCCTATATTCAGGGGCTTAATCAATTTTTTCTTTTCTCATATGAGCTTCTGCCCTCATCTAAGAAGACATTTTTAAACATGCCTACTCTGTGATCCAGCAATTCTAAGAGAAATAAGTGTAATATGTTCAGGAAAATAAGATGTATATAAGAATGTTCATAACCTCTTGATTCAAGGCAGCCCAAACTAGCAAAAAAACCAACATCCATAAGTAGAACAGTGGATACGGAAATGGTATGTGTATATATATACATGAGACACACATACATTGTACATAGGAAAATGAAAAGTGAAAATGTTAGTCACTCAGTCACGTCTGACTTTCTGATCCCATGGACTGTAGCCCACCAGATTCCCCATCCATGGAATTCACCAGGCACAAATACTGGAATGGGTTGCCATTCCCTTCTCAAGGGGATCTTCCCAACCCAGGAATCAAACCTGGGTCTCCTGCATTTCAGGTGAATCCTTTACCATCTGAGATACCAGAGATGTACACAATGGATATTGTATGTTGATATTATATATAAAATGCTAGAAGTAGATTCATCCACATGTCAAACTCTAGGGTTTTATTATGGATAACAGTTCATTTTCACCTTCAGGTCTTTTTGAATTTTTCATGTATTTTCAATAATGAATATTTATTACTCATGTCATCAGAAAAACATTAAAAATACAGTCTGTAGGCTGTATGCCCATTAAAGTCTGTAGGTTCTAGCAATATGAAAATGCAAATGAGGTCATTAGACAAAAACAAAATTGCATCATTATTTGTGAAAGAATGTAAATCCATCAGCCAAATATCAAATGGGTGAATTAAACCACTCTGAAAGCAGTGATTAGACCCTGCATGACCTCACAGTAGAAAATTTTCACCAGTTTGGAAACAATAAGCATCTAGCCTGATGTCAGTAATTCTCTGTCAGAGGAGCCCTGAGCTGAACTCACTTACTTGAGAACCATCTACAATTCGCCAGTTGCCATCACTTACTGTATTTTTTCATGGAGATGAATAGCTATCACGATTCAGTTTTAAACCAAGATTTTTTTCCCTGTCATTTTTACCTCAAAGAAGTTGTCAATTAAACCAAAGGGAAATTTCACTGCTTTGAAGTTTCACAAAATAAGAGTTTCACTCATACCAGGAGTTGGAATTCTGCATTGTCAAGTTTCTTCTCTCATCACTGAATGCTCACAGACCTTGAGACAGAGATTTCTGTTCTTGGATGAATAAAATGGGATACCAGAGGTAGCAACATCACTGCCAGTGTATTGTAACAACTCCAAGCTAATTTTCTCAGATCCCACAGTGTTCTGAAGTTACCAGATAAAACCAGGCCTCCCTGCTTTGTTACAAAATCCCTAAGAGGGATAGCTGTAGGCAGTTGAATTTTTTCTAGTGGGAGAAAGGTAACTATGGTAACTATTTTTATCTACTAACATTATAACTTCATGTTGGCTCAAGCTGCCTACAGCTTTATTTGTAATAGAAGGCTATTAAGGGAATTCTTAAGAATACTATTCTAGAAGCACTAGTCTCTCTGTTCTTCCTTTACCTGCTAAGTAGTCATTAGAAGAAAATTATACAGGCAAAACAACCCATCTAGAGTTTTCAGATATTTTTGAGCATTGCTTTAGCTGTTGGTGTGTGACTTGTTTTAATGTGACTTATTTTTTTCTTTTGCAAAACAGACTTTTCCCAGACTGTACACACACATTTAAAAAAATCACATAATATTGTGATATTTATAGTATTTTATGGTGTGCTCTATTTAAGAAAGAATACATCAGGGGTTCCTGAGCTAGCTACTAGGTTTTGTTTTTCCCTCAGAGCCTCTGAGTTTGATGCTGGGGTGATGAGTGTGGGGCTGAAACATGATAATACAAGCTACTTAGGTTGGAGACAACAGCAAGAAATGAACAAAGGCTTTCTAGCTGCCTTCCCTCGCCACAGAGAATGTCTGTGGAGCTGATGTGTTTGAGTGTGCATGCACATTTTTGCATGTTTGTATGTCGGTGAGAGTGGGACACTGGTCAGAATGGCCGTCAGTAAAAAAGATAGCTAGTGGGAAGCTGCTGTATAACACAAGGAGCCCAGCCTGGCGCTCTGTGGTGACCTAGAGGGGTGGGATGGGAGCAGGGAGGGAGGCTCAGGAGGGACGGGATATACATAATTATGCCTGATTTCCATTGTGGTATGGCAGAAACCAACACAATATTGTAAAGTAATTATCCTCCAATTTAAAAAAAAGTCCACAAATAAAAATGCTGGAGAAGGTGTGGAGAAAAGAGAACCCTCAAACACTGTTGGTGGGAGTAAATTGGCATGTCCACTATGCAAAACAGTATGGAGGTTCCTTAAAAGACTAAAAATAGAGTTAGCATATGATCCTGCAATCCTACTCCTGGGCATATATTCAGGAAAAAAACCCTCTAATTAAAAAAAAAAATAAAAATAAAGGGCCAGTCGTCTTTCCTGAACTCAATACAACTTTGGAGGACGTTTCGAGCACCAAATCTCCTTCCTTGAGGGATCCACTATGGCTGTGGCCGCTGAGTCCTGCTTCTCTCCCCCTTTCTTCAACAGATGTTGATCCCAGTGTGCTTAGTTGCTCAGCTGTGTACAGCTCTTTGCAATCCGATGGACTATAGCCACCAGGCCCCTCTGTTCATGGGATTTCTGAGGCAAGAATACTGGAGTGGGTAGCCATTCTCTTCTCCAGGGTATCTTCCCAACCCAGAGATCAAACCTGGGTCTCCTGCATTACAAAGAAATCTTTACTGTCTGAGCCACCTTTAATAAACATCCAACATGATCGGTTCTTAGAAAAAAAAAAAAAATGAAAAGATACATGCACCTCTATATTCATAGCAGCACTATTTACAATAGCCAAGAAATGGAAGCAACCTAAATGTCCACTGGCAGATGCATGGATAGAGAAGATGTTTTACACACACACACACACACACACACACGAATATTACTCAGCCATAAAAAAGAACAAGATAATGCCATCTGCAACAACATGAATGGACCTGGAGATTATCATGCTGCTAAGTCGCTTCAGTCGTGTCCGACTCCGTGCGACCCCACAGACGGCAGCCCACCAGGCTCCCCCATCCCTGGGATTCTCCAGGCAAGAACACTGGAGTGGGTTGCCATTTCCTTCTCCAATGCAGGAAAGTGAAAAGTGAAAGGGAAGTCGCTCAGCCGTGACTGACTCTTAGCGACCCCATGGACCGTAGCCTACCAGGCTCCTCCGTCCATGGGATTTTCCAGGCAAGAGTACTGGAGTGGAGTGCCATTGCCTTCTCCAGGAGATTATCATACTAAGTGAGTAAGTCAGAGAAAGACAAATATCATATATTTTTACATAAGGTATTAAAACATGGTACAAATAAACTTATTTACAAAACAGAAATAGATGCACAGACACAGAAAACAAATTTGTGGTTAACAAAGAGGATAGTGGTGGGAGGCAGAGATAAATTAGGAGTTTGGGGTTAACATATACAAGCCACTATACATAAAACAGATAACCAACAAGGATCTACTGTACAGCCTGGGGAACTATATTCAATACCTTGCAGTAACCTTTCATGGAAAAGAATCTGAGAAAGTACAAACACACATATAATTGAATCACTTTAATGTACACTTGAAAGTAACACAATATTGGAAGCTTGTTGCTGCTGCTGTTGTTGTTTAGCCTCTCAGTTGTGTCTGACTCTTTTTGACTCCATGGACTACAGCCTACCAGGCTCCTCTATCCATGGGATTATCCAGGCAAGAACACTGGAGTGGGTTGCCATGCCCTTCTCCAGGGGACCTTCCCCACCCAGGGACTGAACCTGGGTCTCATGCATTGGCAGGCGAATTCCTTACTGCTAAACCACCAGGGAAGCCCACTGTAAACTTACTACACTTCTATTTTAAAAAGACAGTAAATACAGTCACTTCAGGCACTAGTGTGATTAGAAACACAAATGCAAATGTGGACCGGGCTCATCTCTAATGTGATCACAGAGATTGAGGATCAGCCAACACTTTCTGTAAAGGACCAGATAATAAATATTGCCCATTCTCTAGGCCATAGAGTCTCTGCTACAACTACTGAACTCTATCATTGTAGAACGAAAATAACCATACATGATACACATATGAATAATGTATGGCTGTGTTCTCATACAATTTTATTTATAAAGCCAGTGGTATTTCAGTTTCTAATAGTACTAAGAATAAACTTTAAATTCTTTTTGTGTTCACTGTTATATTTTCTACTTGGTTGTGGCTGACTTGAAGGAAAGCTACTGATTTACATATGTTAATCTTACATCTGGCTTACTGACTGGAATCGAATATTCTGTTAGAGTTTGAGTTGATTGAATAGGCATTTCTAGGAGGATAATGATAATAACTCTGAATCATGACAGTTTCTAATATTCATATATGTATCTTATTTATTTTTCTTGTCTAAATGCACCGTCTAGGAATACCAGAATAATGCTGATGGAGTAAATGAAAATGGCCAAACTTATCTTGCTCTTTTTTCAGTATTTTGCTTAGTTTTTTTCTTTTTCTTTGTAAGAAACTTTATTAAAGTTTTCAACAATGCTTCTGCGTCTTTGATATGAAGCAGACAACAGGGGCCAAAATTTGCTACATGTCAGCTCTCCGGATCTAAGTCCTAATGCTAGTGGTTGCAGCTTATTCAAAATCCTGGCAAAACCAATACAGTAAAGTAAAATAAAGTAAAACAAAAAAATAAAAAATAAAAAAATCCTGGCACTGGACCAATTGAATTAATTTGCTGAAGGCCATATAAAAGTCTTTAGGTTACCATAAAATATGAGAAACTCATTTGTGTATCAGTCACTAGCAAGGGGTATGGCTTTTGGCTCAGATAATTCATTAGGGACCCCTGGATGACAAGGCGTCAATTAACATCCGAGTGGTCTGTAGGCAGTACTTTTAATTTCATAATCACATTATACCATAGGTGGCGTTACTTCTGCAAACGTTCATGCTGGTTATTAGACTAGTGTCCCCCAGCTCCAAACTGCCCTGCTACGGTCCGCTCTTTGATTCTGGGACTGAGATTCTGCAAAACACGTTTTTCAGCTAAGGTCTGTTAGGCTCTCACTCGAGATGCAAGTAGACAGTAAGGTCGCAGAAGGAAGAGGGACTTGTTTTTTCCTGTTTCCGGTTTGCTTTCTGTGGGCTTCCAGTTGGATTCTTGTTCCTATCGTCATCACCCTGGTCTCACTTCTTTACCCTGGCTGTGGCAAGCCTTCGCTATAGCAGCAGCATAATACGACTGTAACTTAAAATAATAAAATTAAAACAAAAAAAAACACAGGCACAGTCAACCTCACCACACTCTACCACCACCCACAGATACCAGCGCCAGCCAAGCAGTGTGCCTTTCTCAGGGCTCAGAGTTTTAAATACCCAGGCTCCTCCTCCTCCAACCTGTTAAAATATTACATTTCCAACCTCTTACTTTTGTTTCCCCAGGGGTAATAGCTGCTTCCTGTATGTGCGTGCCCTTTTCAGTTACCTAGTTAACACAATACCTAGTTAGCAATTCTTTATATTCAATTCTCTCTATGAAGAAAGCCAAATACTTTACAATATCCCTTTTACGTGGAATCTAAAAAATACAACAAACTAGTGAATATAGCAAAAAAGAAGCAGATGCACAGTAATAGAGAACAAACTAGTGGTCACTAGTGGGGAGAGCGAAGGGAGGAGAGGCAAGATAGGGGGTGGGAGTGGGAGGCACAAGCTACTGGGTGTAAGACACACTCAAGGATGTACTGTACAACATGGGGACAGAGCCAATATTTTATAATAATTGTAACTGGAAAGTGACCTTTAAAATTATATATTTTAAAAAATTAATTAAAAAAATAATAAAAAGAAATTCCATTAAACTTGCTGGTGTGATTTCTGTCTCCCGACTGAGCATGGACTGATACTTACCTACAGAGAAAGACTTCCTCATTGATTGTGTAGACTGTGGATTCATGGCAGCTTTCATATCAAAGAACTTTTCCTGACACTGCCCCTCCTTCTGGGGATCATTTTACTTTTTGAGAGCAAAAAGTTCTCATTGAGGATCACAAGTTACCCATGATTAAGATAGATAAATATCCTTTTTAAAAAGTTAGTTTCATTTATATTACATTCTTCTCATTACTTTTAAGACTTTTCTGCCCTCTAGAAATCTGAATCTCAGATCATATTTTATGAAGTGCTTCTTTGAACAGAAATTGGAAAGCAAAACCAGGTTATGTTGAAAGCCAATAAATATCAAACTTTTCAGAGTATAAAAATTCAAAGACTGCTTTCACCAACATAATTTTTTCCACCAGTGAATGTCATTTGAGGAGAAAGAAAAATGAAGATCCAGGACAGAACACATTACATTAGTGATCAAGAAGGCAAAATATTGGAAGAGAGAATTTTTTTACACTATTGAAGTAAAAGATCTTATAGCTATATATATCATTGTCAACATATATAATAATTAATATGTTGAGCAGAATCAGCTTTGTGTGTGGAAAAAAATATTTTGCTCCCACAGTGTCAGGAGTATGGCGAAATCATTGAAAAATAACTCAATTAAGTTGGATGAGAATAAAACATCAGCACCTTGGTGGGTGTTCCCAGCTTGCCTCAGGCACCAAGACACAGAATGCAATTTGAAAGTAATAAACTTATCAGTCAGAAATACTTGGCATTGAAAGCAGCCAATATTTATAACAAGTTTACGTTCCCATAGGAGAATCTAGAACACATTTAAGTTGATGGGGGAGGGAATTTCCACCCCCCTGTACACTGACATAAAATCTGAGCCTGTAGACCTACAGCCTCCTAATTCTCAATGTCATAAAGCATCGAAATTGGACGGGAGGGCCTAGAAAATTAAGCAATGTCCATCCTATCTCCCTGCAGTGAAGTAAATAACAATTTAGTTTGTTAATTGGTGGTTAAATTAGATTCAACAAGCCTTCTAGAAAGAGATATAGATATTTTTGTATTTGTACAAAGCTTCTGTTTTCTATGCCTTTCTGTCCATCCATTCATCCATCCACCCATCATCCATCCATGAGCCAAGCAATGAAGTGCAAAAAAAAAAAAAAAAAAAAAAAAAAAAAAAACCAGTCTGTCCTCATCCCATTATCTCCTTCCTTATACTTAGCCTGTGGCACCAGGGATGAGGAGAGCCAATTCTGCATGGAAACACAAATATTTTGCACAAAAGGGTTTTGGAGCATTCCACTTTATGGGAGCTTCCCTGGTGGCTCAGGCAGTAATGAATCTGCCTGCAATGCAGAAAGACCTGGGTTCGATTCCTGGGTCAGGAAGATCCCCTGGAGGAGGGTATGGCAACGCACTCCAGTATTCCTGCTTGGAGAATCCCCATGGACAGAGGAGCCTGGCGGGCTACAGTCCACGGGGTCGAACAGCATAGGACACGATTGGGCACCTACTAAACACACATTCCCCACTTTAAGGACCACTGTTTAAAACTCAGGTGAAAGGGGAAAAAAAAAAAAAAGAAAAAGACTTGATACTCTTTCAAACTACATGAAATTCCCCTCCTGGGTATTTTGAGCTCATACTTTTAAAGGTGCCTAGAATAATCTTTTTTGCCTGGCTAATGATTACTTATGTCTCGAGATTCCAACCATCTTGTGCCCCAGTAGCTCTTAGAGCACATTTCCTATTAGAAGACTCCATTATTAATATATTAGAATAATACATTTAATTGCTCACCTCACCTACGGACCAAGGCAAGGGCTTTCTCTGACTTGATTTTACATCTCTTGTGCTTATCTCAACAGTTGCCACATCATGGGTGCACAGTAAACGTCTGCTGCTCTGAACAAATTCGCTGGCCAGTTGGATTTTTAAGACATGCAAACATGAGAACGTCATCGGAGTTTTCTGCTCATTCTTTGCTTAACAAGCCTACGTCTTCTTTTCCCAACTAGATTTAAAAGTGCTCTGGGACAGAGACCCTAACTAGTCATGACTTTTCAACGTTTTTCTTTCCTATTTGTCAGTGCTAATACCATGTCTTTCTAGAAACTGAGCAAAATTTGTGGGTTATAACTTCTCATTGAGACAACATGGTTGCAGATTTTTTTCCCAAAGATAAATACTTTTGTTTCCCTGAAGTAAATACCTCAAATTATATAATGAAATACGCTGTTCCAGGCTCTCTCAGCCAGTGGTCCAAGTCCTTATACACACTCATTTTTGAATTTCAACAGGTTCCCAGAAAAAAGGGCTAATGTTCCCTTCTGGGATATAGCAAAGTCTTCAAGGCAGTTTCAGACTACCATTGTGTGCATGGAAGACTCTTTAGCATAGAAAAAGTTTGAAATAGAAATCCAATGAGCTGAGTTCAATCAACATTTTTAACTTTTCTGCACGCAAAGGAGTTCATAAGAACTTGTGTATTTCCTTTGGTTGCAGGCAGATTTCCTTCTACATTTCTGTCAAATTAAGTGTCACCAGCCAGTACTTTAATAGGAAAAGAAAGGGCTGGAAACCCAGCAGCCAGAATAAACAACAAGACATGTCTCAAGGGGGAGCTTGGAACCATGATAACTGCATGGCTTCCTTTAAGCTAGTTAAGGAGCCATACAGCAAGCAGGTGGCATAGTCTCACATGAAACATTCATTGTCAGCGAGTCATCTTAAATTCCAGGCTAACAATTTCTATCCCTACTTATATCCCAGAGGGCAGGGACCAGGTTTGAGACAGCTCTGAATACCAATATACGTAATATAAATTTTATGTATGGTAAAACTGTTTATGGACTTGGCTGCCCTATTCCTCTGCTACAGGTACAAAAAATAAGAATGCAATCTTCAGGAAAAATAATCTGGTGATTTATATAAACATATGGGTCTTATTTTGTCTAGAAGTATAGGGCATTTTCAAACATACAGTCACAGTACAGAAAATCATATAATATACCTTGGTTCCTACACCAACACTAGATAAGCAGAAACGTCTTACATTTTAAAAAGCTTTTTAAAAAATAAAGTGATAGAGATACAGCAGTTACCAGTCCATGCTATCTTCATTCAGCCTGAAGTTGATGTGTATTCTTCTGTGTGTTTTTAACTTGTAACAACATAAGCATATATCCATAGGAAATTACACTATTTTCATTTGTGTTTTAATTTGTCCATAAATGATATAATGATGTATAGTGTGTGACCTGCTACTTTCATTCAACATTTTGTTCCTTGGATTCATTCAGCTAATACACGCAGACTGAGTCCATGCATCTCCACTCCTGGATGATACCCATTTTCTGATACTGCAGCTGCCCATTGTTCTATTGACGGGTAGAGTTAGATTATCTCCAGTGTTCCACTAAATCACCTGTACTTGTCTTCCTATGCACACGTGTGAAAGTTTCTAGAAATGGAATTGCCCACTTGATGTATATGTTTATCTCCATCTTTATTAAGTGTTGCAAAAGTGCTTCCCAGAGTAAGCAATCCAATCCATAGTCTACCACCAATGCCTTTGACTTCCTGTTTCTCTACGTTCGACTCAGGCCAGGATTTGCTGTTTTCAGATCTGAACGATCCTTGCCAACCTGCAAGTGGTAGAATGATATTTCATTATTATTTGAATTTTCTTTCCTCTGATTATAAATGAGGCCGAGAAACTTTCCACAGGGCTTGTTAGCCAATGAGAATTTCTCCTCTCTGAATAATCTGTTCATTCTTTGCCCATTTCTCTTTTGGGTTGTTTTCCTTTTTAGTAAATCTTGCTTGTAAAACCACCTGAGCCTAGTGCTCATTTTATAAACAGTTTTTAGATTATTGAGTCTATTTCTTCAGTGGTTATGTTTTTTCTTTTGGTCAATTTCATAACTTAAATGTTTGACTAAGAAAATGAACCTTTTTTTTTAAGTCTTCATTTTGACCTTAATTTTGAATGCTATTTTAGCTAGATGTGAAATTATAGGTGACAGTTAATTTCCCTCATCATTTTGAGATATTATTCTCTGTTACTAGGTCTGTATTACTGCTGCACCAAAACCCACTGTCTTACTGTTAGTATTCTGGCTAATATGGTTTTTTCTTTTTGCTTGCTTTATTCTTTGTTTCTTTGCCTGCACATGTCTAGATGTGGGCATGTTTGCTTAGTCCTATTGAGGACATGCTATATTTTTAAAATTTTAGGAATTATGCCTTTAATCCATTATGAAAAATTATCAGTTATCCTGCAAGCACTGCTCCTCTGCCAATTTCTTAATGTCTCTTAACCCTTCTTTCATATTTTCCATCCCTTTATCTTGTCATACTTCATTCTGATCAACATACTCAGATTTACCTTCTTGGTGACTAAACCTCTCTTGTTGTTGTTCAGCGGCCCAGTCATGTCCAACTCTTTGCAACCCCATGGACTACAGCACGCCAGGCCTCCCTGTCCCTCACCATCTCCCAGTTTGCCCAAGTTCATGTTCATTGCATTGGTGATGCCATCCAGCCATCTCACCTTTGACACCCTCTTCTCCTTCTGCCCTCAATCTTTCCCAGCATCAGGGACTTTTCTAATGAGTTGTCTGTTCGCATCAGATGGCCAAAACACTGGAGCTTCTGCATCAGTCCTTCCAGTGAATACTCAGGGTTCATTTCCCTTAAGATTGGCTGGTTAATCTCCTTGCTGTCCAAGGGACTTTCAGGAGTCTTCTCTAGCACCACAGTTCAAAGGCATCAGTTCTTTGGTGTTCTGCCTTCTTTATGGTCCAGCTCTCACGACTGTACATGACCAATGGGAAGACCATAGCCTTACTATACAGAACTCTGTCAGCAGAGTAATGTCTCTGCTTTTCATATAACATTGCCTAGGTTTGTCATCGCTTTCCTGCCAAGAAGCAATTGTCATCTGGTTTCATAGCTCTCTTTAGCTATGTATAATTCACTGGTTAAACTGTCCAACAGTTTTAAAATTTCAATAACCATTTTTTATTTCTACAAATTCTATTTGTCTACTCTTAAAATGCCTGTTCTTATTTCATTGTATTTTTCATGATTTTGATTATTTTTTATGTTTCTAATTTTGCTAAACATATTTTTTATGGTCTGCAATAAATTGTTCCATTTTATTTACTTTTTATTTTATACTGCAGTGATAGCTTACAGTGAATGATGTTGGATTCATGATCTCTAAAGAAGAAGATTTAGCTTCGGGACCAGGGACCAGGCATGATGACTCAAGAGATTTTGTGTAGCAGTTTTATTAAAGTAAGAAAAGGGACAGAGAATGCTTCTGACACGGACATCAGAAGGGGGACAGGGAGTGCCCTCTTCGCTAGTCTTAGAAAGGAAATTATATACTTTTTTAATTGGTTATTACAATAAATCGAAAGAATGTCTCAAAGTTCTAAAGATCTTACTAGACCCACTTCCATAATTTACATTTTAAGATGACAGGATTAGAACTAACAACTGAAAGATCTTGTAGCCATCATGGTCAACAAAAGAGTCTGAAATGCAGTACTTGGATGCAATCTCAAAAATGACAGAATGATCTCTGTTTGTTTCCAAGGCAAACCATTCAATATCACAGTAATCCAAGTCTATGCCCCAACCAGTAATGCTGAAGAAGCTGAAGTTGAACGGTTCTATGAAGATACAAGACCTTCTAGAATTAACACCCAAAAAAGATGTCCTTTTCATTATAGGGGACTGGAATGCAAAAGTAGGAAGTCAAGAAACACCTGGAATAACAGGAAAATTTGGCCTTGGAATACAGAATGAAGCAGGGCAAAGACTAATAGAGTTCTGCCAAGAAAATGCACTGGTCATAGCAAACACCCTCTTCCAACAACACAAGAGAAGACTCTACACATGAACATCACCAGGTGGTCAACATCGAAATCAGATCATTATATTCTTTGCAGCCAAAAATGGAGAAGCTCTATTCTATACAGTCAACAAAAACAAGACCAGGAGCTGACTGTGGCTCAGATCATAAACTCCTTATTGCCAAATTCAGACTGAAATTGAAGAAAGTAGGGAAAACCACTAGACCAGTCAGGTATGACCTAAATCAAATTCCTTATGATTATACAGTGGAAGTGAGAAATAGATTTAAGGGACTAGATCTGATAGATAGAGTGCCTGATGAACTATGGAGGGAGGTTCGTGACATTGTACAGGAGACAGGAATCAAGACCATCCCCATGGAAAAGAAATGTAAAAAAGCAAAATGGCTGTCTGAGAAAGCCTTACAAATAGCTGTGAAAAGAAGAGAGGTGAAAAGCAAAGGAGAAGAGGAAAGATACAAGCATCTGAATGCAGAGTTCCAAAGAATAGCAAGAAGAGATAAGAAAGCCTTCTTCAGCAATCAATGCAAAGAAATAGAGGAAAAGAACAGAATGGGAAAGACTAGAGATCTCTTCAAGAAAATTAGAGAAACCAAGGGAACATTTCACGCAAAGATGGGCTCGATAAAGGACAGAAATGGTATGGACCTAACAGAAGCAGAAGATATTAAGAAGAGGCGGCAAGAATACACAGAAGAACTGTACAAAAAAGATCTTCATAACCAAGATAATCACGATGGTGTGATCACTCACCTAGAGCCAGACGTCTTGGAATGTGAAGTCAAGTGGGCCTTAGAAAGCATCACTACAAACGAAGTTAGTGAAGGTGATGGAATTCCAGTTGAGCTATTTCAAATCCTGAAAGATGATGCTGTGAAAGTGCTGCACTCAATATGCCAGCAAATTTGGAAAACTCAGCAGTGGCCACAGGACTGGAAAAGGTCAGTTTTCATTCCAATCCCAAAGAAAGGCAATGCCAAAGAATGCTCGAACTACCACACAATTGCATTCATCTCACACGCTAGTAAAGTAATGCTCAAAATTCTCCAAGCCAGGCTTCAGCAATATGTGAACCGTGAACTTCCTGATGTTCAAGCTGGTTTTAGAAAAGGCAGAGGAATTCTATTTGTATTCTATTTGTTAGATCCATGGACTCATGGTGGATATTGTCCTTAATTATTATCATTAAGTTTTAAAATTGTTAGTAATATAGCAGTCAAATTCCTGGCAGGAATCAGATGGCATATCAAATGGAGTAATTGTGGGGGTTTTGATGAAACGACTATTTCAAAGGTGTGGGCAGGGCTAAGAGAAGCCAAAAGGTAGTGAAACATGAAGCTTTTGCTATCCCAAGCCTGAGTGGCATGAGGAGGAAGTGCATATCAGACTGGCAGCTGGAGGGCAGGGTCGCCTGACAGGACATGTGCTCTCTGGTAGAGGCTGGCTGGCACTGTTAACCAGCGGCCCAGTATCGATGCAGCTGTTGGAACTCATATTAGTATCAATGCAGCTGCTACAGCTCATTTCATGATCTTGCTAATCTATGGTTTTTCAATATCCTGCAATTACCTCCTACCAGCTGAATACAATGAAACGCCAGGAACCAGATTTTTTTAATGGGCAGATCACCTGAATGCACATTTTTCCAAAGCCATACAGATGGCCAATGGGCATGTGAAATGTTGTTCAAGATCACTAATCATCAGGGACATGAAAATCAAAACCACAAAGAGCTATATCACCTCACATCTGTCAGAACGGCTATCCTCAAAATGTCTACAGATAACCAACTTTGCAAGGCTGCAGAGAAAAGTGTGCCCTCAAACACTGTTGGTGGGAATGTAAACTGGGACAGCAACTGGGAAAAACAGTATAGAAGTTCCTCAAAACACTAAAAACAGAACTACCATATGGTCCACTTCATGGTAAACAGATGGGGAAACAATGGAAACAGTGTCAGACTTTATTTTTCTGGGCTCCAAAATGACTGCAGATGGTGACTGCAGCCATGGAATTAAAAGACACTTGCTCCTTGG
Organism: Capra hircus; assembly: GCF_001704415.2. Taxonomy (NCBI): domain Eukaryota; kingdom Metazoa; phylum Chordata; class Mammalia; order Artiodactyla; family Bovidae; genus Capra; species Capra hircus. The sequence goes on along the minus strand of NW_017189516.1, from coordinate 55,191,417 downwards.
AAGAAAAGTTATGACCAACCTAGACAGCATATTAAAAAGCAGAGACATTACTTTGTCAGCAAAGGTCCATCTAGTGAAACCTATGGTTTTCCATATGGTCATGTATGGATGTGAGAGTTGGACTGTAAAGAAAGCTGAGCACTGAAGAATTGATGCTTTTGAACTGTGATGTTGCAGAAGACTCTTGAGAGTCTGTTGGACTGCAAGGAGATCCAATCAGTCTATCCTAAAGGAAATCAGTCCTGAGTATTCATTGGAAGGATGGATGCTGAAGCTAAAACTCCAATACTTTGGCCCCCTGATGCAAAGAACTAACTCATTGGAAAAGACCCTGATGCTGGGAAAGATTGAAGGCAGGAGGAGAAGGGGACGTCAGAGGATGAGATGGTTGGATGGCATCACTGACTCGATGGACAAGAGTCTGAGTAACGCCAGGAGCTGGTGATGGACAGGGAAGCCTGGCGTGCTGCAGTCCATGGGGTTGCAAAGAGTTGGACACAACTGAGCAACTGAACTGAACCGAACCATATGATCCAGCAACTCCACTTCAGGGTATCTGAAGAAAATAAAAACACTAATTCTAAAAGATACATGCACCCCAATGTTCACAGCAGCACTGTTTACAGTAGCCAAGACAGGGAGGCACCCTAAGGGTCCATCAACAGAGGAATGGTTAAAGAAGATGTGGGGGGTATGTGTGTGTGTATGAAACAAAATATTACTCAGTCATAAAAAAGAATGAAATTTTGCCTCCTGCAGCTACCTGGGGGACCTAGAGGGTGCCGGGGTCCAGCCCCGGTGGATCCAGGGTGATTCGAAGGGGAGACGGAGTAGGCGAGGTAAAAACTTATTTATTTATAAATATATGCTTAGATTAGGAAGAAACAGTGTAGTAGGAAAATTTAGTGGAGGAAAGAGGCTGAATAACTTGGTTTACGTGAAAAGCCAATAAAATTCCAGACAAGGAGCTTGCACCATCTACGTTAGGCCACTGGCGTCCGTTTGAATATCGGAGGGTGCCCCACCTTGGGCTCCCTCTCTTATGGATCTTAGAAGCCGGGGCAAGTAAGTAGACATGGCGAGCCTCCACGCCCCAGATGGGAATTCAGCCTGAAATTAAAGTAAAGAGGAGACACGGGGAAAACCAGCCCTTCCAATGACTGGCTCCTCCTCTATTGTCCTTCAAGGCCTTTTATACTTTTGATTATACATAGAGATCAATGGGTAATACAAAGTTATGCAGCGTTAGCAGCCCAGACTCTTATCAAAACCAGGCTTTTCTCTCTGCATACCTAGTTGTATACACAAGTCTTAGGTGATTTACATCATCTTCAGGCCCAAAGGGCCAATTAACATTTTACAGCCTTTTTTCTGATAAGGGTTTGTCAACCAGACGACTTATTTGTGTTGTTCTTCTCAAAGTCTGGTGCCCCTCTCAGAAAGCACTAAATAAAGTTACATTCTTACATAGCAAAGATACAGCAATTTATAACAAGTAAAAGGAGTACAGTGATTTATAACAAAAGAAAAGTAATTAACTCAAAAGTCTAGTGTTGCTAACATCAAAACTATTATATATCTTTTTCCATATCCTGTTTACATTGATTAACATCCTTCCAGGTGCCTAAAAGATAAAGAATATGGAGGCCTGGCAGCAATCATTGAGTCAACAGTGAAATCCGTCACCAATATGATTTTTAGCTCTTTAGAAAAGGCTCTGTATCTTTAAGATGTTTTTAAACTTTGTGCCTCTCGAGGCTGGGGGGCTGCAAGCAATTCACAAGCTGTAAAAAGTCCAGGGGAACCTGTTAGGCAAGTTAGAGAGCTATCAGAGGGGGTTTTAAGCCGAGACATTCTTTTGCAGGAGACTGAAGCCCTGAATTAACTTTTTCCAGAGAGTGTCAGAAGAGTGGAAAAGTACAATACAATAAGGCAGGCAGATTCTTATTTTTTGGGGGGGTACATGCTCAGGAAATACCAGGGGGGAAACCTGAGGCCTGACTTGCCTTGCCCATCAGGCCTCTGCCGCATGACCTTGTCACGGGTGGGATTCCTCAAGCTGGCTCCCAGCAAGAGGGTATTACGTTAAGTGAAATAAGTCACAGAGAAAAAGACAAATACCGTATGTTATCATTTATACGTGGAATCTAAAGAATTAAACACACGAACGTAACAAAACAGAAACAGATTCATGGATTAAAAAAAGAGAATTAGTGGTTACCAGTAGGGAAGGTAAATATAGGGGTAGGGGGAAAAAGAGGTACAAACAACTATGTATTAAATAAATAAAGTACAATGATATATTGTATAGCACCGGAAAATATAGCCATTATTTTATAACAGCTTGAGATGGAGCATAATCTATAAAAAATATTGAATCACTATGTTGTACACCTGAAACTAATAGTATATCTTAAATCAACTAGACTTCAATAAAAAAGGCAAAAGAAAAGCCAGGAAGCCCAGGAGATTCAGTATATAGAGGTCGGTCTGCTGGGCAGCACACCAGAGTAAGGAGGATGGAGCGAAGATCCTGAGGGCTGACTGGAGGACATTCAGCACAGTTCTAAGTGCACGTTTAGGGCTGTCTTCTCTGTGAGAAACCCCTATTGCTTGGGGACGGGGTGGGGAAGACATTCCCAGGCGAAAAAGTTTTTATTTGCTTCCTGATATCTTAAGTGTATCACTGGCTTAGACTCAAGTTCTATGTTAATTTCCAGGTCGAGAATTCCTGATCCAGAAGAATAGCTCAAAGTCTAACCCTAAATCTTTTGAGACACATACCCATAATTATACAATCTAAAAGCAGTCCATTTTTATTTCTACCCAAAGTCCACTAATGGTTAGAAGAGTGTTGTTGGTGTTGCTGCGTTACTGTGCTAATCGATGAAACTTTTCAACTCTTGCCCTACATATGCATCACTATAAGAATCTTAGCTTTTTACAGGGATCTTGGTTCCTACTATCTGCCTTGCATAAATGGAAGACCTTTCCTCCAGTCTCAGCATCAGTGATAAAACCCAAACTCCTAGTTTATCAAGACTGAAGACTCCCTTACCCAGTGAGCCAGCAGCTTACTGCTCTGACTATAATTGCCATCACAGAGATAAAGGGGGAAATATGGTATCAATTTATGTTATTTTCATCTGTATAAGAAGTCAAGCACCACTAACATTTTATACAAATAGTGACACTGGCTGCTGCTGCTGCGGCTAAGTCACTTCATTCGTGTCCGACTCTATGCGACCCCATAGACGGCAGCCCACCAGGCTCTGCCGTCCCTGGAATTCTCCAGGCAAGAACACTGGAGTGGGTTGCCATTGCCTTCTCCAAGTGACACTGGCATGTTCATTCAATTGTATGTCAGATGGTCACATTTAGTCCATAACATGTCCCAGAGGAAGACGGGAATGTCAAAATGTGGAGGGACTGACACTCTTATGCATCATTGGCACTTTGTGACATTTCAATTCCTATGCTACAGGATGTCATCAAGTTTTCTTTTATAAAAGTAAGACCTTTAAACAGGAGATTCTTCATAAGGTTTTGAACAAGATGTTCTATTGTGTTTGCTACAGAATTTTCTGGCTACCTTGTGATGAAGTACTTAAAATAGCTATTGACTTAAAGATAAGCTACATAGGTCCAGGAATCCACTGTAGTTAAGAATCTGCTCTGCAATACAGAGAACACAGGTTCCATCCCTGGTTGGAGAACTAAGATTCCACATGCTGTGGGGCCCACACACCATAACCAATGAGCCCACGTGTCACAACCAGTTAGTCTCCTGCGCTGCAATGAAGAACTTGCGTGCTGCAACTGAAATCTGACACAATCAAATAAATAATTTTCTTTAAAAAGCTTATTTTCCTAGTTTGCTGGCAAAGGATAGAAGTTGTGCATGATGGCAAGTTGTTGTATGTAGTTGGCTACTTAGCAGACAAACAAAACTAATGCACTGTCATAACTTTTCAAGATACATGCATACTAACATTTTAGCAAAGTGTACAAAAGTGACTGATTTTTCAAAGAGGTATTTTACAGAGAGAGCATCTTCAAAATAAATGTTTGGAAATTTTTCCAGCATTATGTAACTTCTCACCAAAAATGAGGGAATTATATCATTTATAAAAACATTGTCATAAATATATACAGAAGAGCCTTGAAACTGAATATTCTACACTGAAAACTCTCTTTACAATGCAGAGGGCTTACTGGGTTTTAAACCCACTGAAATATATTTAAATGTGAATGTCTAATAAATTTGCAAGAACTGACTTGTATCATGGGAAATGCAAATTAATAACCAAATGTCAACAGAAACTTTGGCATACATGGTGAGTGGGATTTTTTTTTTTAATGAGAATCATGAAACAGAAGCAGTAGGCAATGAAGCTCTTCTTATAAAATGCAATGATGGATTTCTGAGCAGAAACTGGAGCCATGACCCTCTGCAATTCAAGATATAATAGACGTATTTTATGGTTGCTACAGACATAGCTGCTAGGTCTGTGCTACATTCAGAGACATCAGGACAAGTGAAGCCATTTCCTGCCTTTTATCCAATTGTAAATAAGTTTGCTGACACCAGCCTGCATCAGCATTTTCAGCGTCTACACACCAGCCCACCTACCCATTCGCTGAGTATGGAGGGATATTGCATGCCACACAGCCTATCAACAGTGAAGACAGTGTACATCAGTAGCCCACCATGCGGATCAATGGGAGGCTGAACAGAAGAAAAAAAAAATCCAATTGTACAGATATTCTCTCAGAACTTTTCAAATACTTTTCTTTGATGAAAAAAATATTTCATCAAGTACTTGGTTGGTGACCAAGTATTATTCGGAAAATGGAAGGCCCCTATGCTTATATCTAGTACCCTGGTGGCTCAGTCAGTAAAGAATCTGCCTGCAATGCAAGAGACCCATTGTTGGGGAGATCCCCTGCAGAAGGAAGTAGCTACCCATTCCAGCATTCTTGCCTAGAGAACTCCATGGACAGAGGAGCCTGGTGGGCTAGAGGCCATGGGGCTGCAAAGAGCCAGATACAACTGAGCGACTTTCACTTTCTTTCTTGGGCTTCCCAGGTAGCACAGTTGGTAAAGAAACCTCCTGCCAATGCAGGAGACACAAGAGATGTGGGTTTGATCCCTGGGTCAGGAAGATCCCCTCAAGTAGGAAATGGCAACCCATTCCAGTTTTCTTGCTTAGAAAATCCATGGACAGAGGATCCTGGTGTTCTATAGTCCATAGGGTGGGAAAGAGTCAGACACGACTGAGCACACACAACAACATGCTTATTTATACAGGCAAAAAAATATTTTTTTAATGCTCTTTTATAGCATATTGGGCTGCTTTTCAAAACCTTGACTAAGCGCAATGCTAGAAATAATGAAGTCACCTCTATGAGGTGTTTCTTCTGGGAAAAGGTTTGATGCTACATCCAAGGATTGAATTTTTATTCAATTTTATCCCACAGGCTATGCTCTAATTAGCTCCCACACAAACTTCCTAGCTCTAAGTTCATTTTGCTGATTAATGATTCCAACTTTCAATTTAATTATGAAATGTGTTGATATGAGACAAAAAAACAGATGTAGAAAAAAAGCCTAAAAATCCCTGGCATCAACCATATGCTGAAATAGAGATTCCAAACCTATAGGAAATGATGATAGTTCCTAATACTGTAAGAAAGTTGGGTTTCCTAATACCCAGTCTCTCCTCCACCTTTTCCATCATTTCAAAACCTATTTTGTGACACCTATTTAATTTGAAAAGTGAATTTATTTTAGATGTATTTTTAACATTTGTTGATTAGGCCTTAAAATAATCAAAGATAAATGAAGGTATGGGGTGGGGAAAGGCCTAAATTAAAGGACAAGTACACTTATATTGCTTTCTTGTGTCCATATAGAAGAGTACTGGGCTAACCGTATGCTATACTAAACAATTAACCTACCAGTATAACTCTATACTATTTTGTTGTTTAGCTGCTAAGTCATGTCCGACTCTTTTGTGACCCCATGGACTGTAGCCCACCAGGCTCCTCTGTCCACAGAATTCTCCAGGCAAGAATACTGGAGTGGGTTGCCATTTCCTTCTACAGGGCATCTTCCCGACCCAGGGATCTAACCCACATCTCCTGCATTAGCAGGCAGATTCTCATCCACTGTGCCACCAGGAAAGCCCCTAATATCATGGCCAAACTATACTACATTAGTGTAACTCTATACTAATATAACTTTGTATTATATGGACTCTGTACTATATGGACTCTACTAGTATAACTCTAGAAAGTTAAAGCATAGTTGGTCAGTTGTGTCCAACTCTTTGCGACCCCATGGACTGTAGTCCACCAGGCTCCTCTGTCCACGGAATTCTCCAGGCAAGAATACTAGACTGGGTTGCGATTCCCTTCTCCAGGGCATCTTCCCCGCCAGGGATCAAACTCAACCCAGGGACTGAACCTGGGTATCCCACATTGCAGTCAGATCCCTTACTGTCTGAGCCACCAGGAAAGCCCAGGGGACTTTGTTAGTATAACTCTATACTCTATAGTATAACTCAGCACTATATATGTTAGTTAATATAATGCCAGCAAAAAGTGTTTAAACTGTCAAGGGCATAGAAATGAGACACTTATTTTTCACTCGGTACAGTCCAGTCAATGGCCAAAAGGAAACTTAGGGCAATGGTATAGTGATTAAGAAAATGGTTTTTATAAGGGACATCTGGATTCAAAAACCTCAACAATGTCATTTAATAACTATGTAACCTCTGGCGCATTACTTAACCATTCTGTATCACATATCGTCAGAGACTAAGGAGACACAACTAAATTTAATGAGAGATTCAGGACCAGAAAAAGGACATTAGTGGGGAAATTGGAGAAAGTCACAAAAGATCTGTACCTTGGTGAACAGTGCTCTGTCAAGGTTAATTTGCTGGTTTTTTAGCATTGTACTGTGGTCCTGCAAAATGTAATCATTAGGGGAATCTGGGTAAGGGCTTTCCCTGGGAACTCTCTGGACTATTCTAGGAGCTCTTCTTTATATTGAAGAGTTTCGATGAGTAAACATTTAAAAGACCTTTCTGTGTAGTGGCATTTTTATCTGACACTGGCATTATAACTTGGTAGCAAGGCTGTGGGCATGATATCTAACCTGTAACTGTCATTCAGTCAAGCTACCAGTTCGTTGACTACAAGGGGCCTCGGTTACTCTGGCACTTCCAAGCTTGGCAGCTCTTATCCACAAGCACGGAAAGATCTTCAGAATATGTGAAGGAAGAGGGCAGAACGGCAGAAAATTTGCTAAGAAAAAATGATGGCTAACTCCCGTCCTCTCACAATTCCCCAAGAGAAAGAGGACATCTACTTTCTTGCCCAGCAGCGATTAGAACTTGAGGGGATTGAATTTGATGCCATCCTCATTAGTAACAACAGCAAAAACAAGAAAATGCCTGGATCCACCATGGACACATGGTGCGAAGGCAGTTCCTGGTTCATGGCTGCAATGATCTGACCCGGTGGGTGCCCTGGAGAGTTCTCTCTCCTTTTATGCCACCTGCACAGCACGTCCTGAACAACTGGGCTCTGGAGTGCTGCCTGAGCAGCTCTGGTGTCATTGCCGTGTGCCTTTCAAGAGAGCAATGGAAAGGGCGAGGCAGCAGCAATGGTTTGTCTCCAGTTTGACAGAGACAGATATAGTCTCTGCTGTTGTCCATGCAGCTTCTCCAAAATGTGTGGCTTTGATGTGAGGTTCATCTGGCAGTGTGGGAAAAACTCCAGGGAGGCCGGAACATATCAGCACGAAATGAATGGACGTGAAAGGTGAGTAGAAAGAGGAGAGATGCAGTTAGAATGTACAGCCAGGCTGGGACTCAGCTGTTTCTCTAGACCACCAAGGCGTTCCTTCCTCTTCTGACAGGAAAGTGAAGGAAGCACTTCCTGCCTAGTCTGTTTCCATTTGGGGTGGGTACCTGATGGCTCAGATGGTAAAGAATCTACCTGCCAATGCAGGAGACGTGGGTTCTATCCCTGGGTCAGGAAGATCCTCTGGAAAAGGGTATGGCAACCAACTCCAGTATGCTTGCCTTGGAGAATTCTGTGGACAGAGGAGCCTGGTGGGCTACAGTCTATGGGATCACAAAGAGTCGGACACGACTGAGTGACTAACACTTTTTCACTGTTTCCATCTGGATTAAGTGATGCCTTTTGACTCCAGGAACTGCCTTGACATGGGTTCTCTGGGTCATCATTGTGCCTCAGGCTGCTAATCTAGAATATGGGGATGATGAAAAGACACAGGCCTGTTGCAAGGATGAGTGAGTTCACATCTGAGGAAAACTCAGTGCCAGTCACCTTGTAAACTCTGTCATTGCTGCTACTAAGTCACTTTAGTCATGTCCGACTCTGTGAGACCCCCTAGATGGCAGCCCACCAGGCTCCTCCATCCATGGGATTTTCCAAGCAAGAGTACTGGAGTGGGGTGCCATTGCCTTTTCCAAAACTCTGTCATTAGTAACTTGCTATTGACAGAGAGGGGGCTTTCAAAGTGAAAAGAATATAGGCTCTGCATCAGAATATGTGGGTCTGAGCACAAATTCCACCCCTCACGAGTTGAGTGATGCAGGGAAAAGCAACTCTCAGTGGCTTTAACTGTCAAGAGATAAGAGGTTTACTTGAGAAAAATGACAGATTGCTCAAGCGGAAGCAACCATTATTTTTTATTAGCATTGTTAAATTAGTGACTGGCAAGACCGTGACAGTTTTGAGTGTGGTCACTTCAGAGACGACATGTGTGCCTGCTGGAGGAGCAGATGGCCTTAGACATAACCTGCAAAGCTAGAAGTGGAAGGATCTTGCAAATCACTGGGCTTCCTTCTTATAAACAGATTAAGCATACTGCTACTGGCCAGTCAGCCATACCCAGACTTCACTGAGATCAAGTTTCTCCCAGGTTCTGAGAGGAGGCTGAATCCCAGTAAACAAGGACTGGCAAGGTGGGTGAAGTCATTTGGAATAAAACTAATAGCATTTGCCCAGCTGTGTTTATTGACACAAACTAACCACTCTTATTGAGAGCTTTGTCATCTGACAGCTTTGAAGGGCACACACAAAGAAAGAGTGAAATTAGCACCCTGATACTGTGAAGCCCAGATTATAGCCTTTCTTATGTGATTTAATGCCAGGGGTTAGCAAACGATCGGAGAAGGCAATGGCACCCCACTCCAGTACTCTTGCCTGGAAAATCCCATGGGTGGAGGAGCCTAGTAGGCTATAGTCCATGGGGTCGCTAAGAGTCTGAGATGACTGAGTGACTTCACTTTCACTTTTCACTTTCCTGCATTGGAGGAGGAAATGGCAACCCACTCCAGTGTTCTTGCCTGGAGAATCCCAGGGACGGGGGAGCCTGGTGGGCTGCCGTCTACGGGGTCGCACAGAGTCAGACACGACTGAAGTGACTTAGCAGCCGCAAACGATAGCTTTGCAGGCCAAATCTGGTCCATCTTCTAGTTTGGGGAATAAAGACCTACTGGAACACTGGCAGCACGCTCATTCATTTACACACTGCTTCCGGCTGTCTTCATGCTACATCAGGGTTGTTGAGTAGCTACAGGGGAAACCGTATGGCCTATACAGTCTGAGATATTCACTAGCTGGCATTTTTGTAGGAAAAGTTTGCTGATCCCTGGCCTTTGCAGTCTCAGTCCACAAACTAACATATTAGACAATGGCACTAAACACACCATTTGTTCAAATAAATACCATTTAAAAAAATGTGGACACCAAGCTTAGTGAATTGAGCATAGAAATCATGATTCCCAACACTTCTTAAAGATGAGTGCCACTTGGCCAATTTTTTTCTAACTTAGGTGCAATAAAAACAAACTGTGAAACAGCTCAAATATTCATGTCCATTTGAACATCCCCAAAATGTAATAACAATAAATAGTTGCAAAGTATTTCACACTCCTTGAAAAAAAGATACTATAAAGAAGCACAGAGAAATAGGTCAACAGGCCACGTGTCATGTGCTTCAAAGTAAAGTGTCAAATGCCATTGATGTTATTCTCTCATAATTCTCTTTATTTCTGAACATCAAAAGACAGTGGAGATTTACCAGCTTAATGGGATGGTGTAGATGCCTGGAAACTATCATGTCAGAGAAACAGGGGAGATGTTACTTTGATGATTAGCATCCTCCTCCTCACATTTACACAGAAATTTTCATAAATAAATGACTACAATCCTCAATGTTATCTACTAAAAAGTTAAGCTAAATAAAACAACGTACTCTCTAAAAGCATTCTAAAATTCGAGTGAAACCATCAGTCTTTCTCAGATCAGCAATTAGGTGCTCCACTTTGAATTTGAGGAAACACAAACATATTTTTATGTCTGTACCATTATGAAAGTAATGGTCATTTCCCATCCTGATCAGGTCAGATCTTCCTGATCTGCATGACCTGTAGCAAAGGTCCTGCTTGCCACTTAGATTTGAAAATGCTACATGTTCTCCCCCAAATTTCTCATTCATATATTAATTTCTCAGTAATCCTGGGGTAATCAGGGTTTGATTCCCAGTGAGGGAGCTAGATCTTAAATGCCACAATGAAGAGTTCACATGCCACAACTAAGACCCAGCCCAGCCAAATAAATAAATACACATGTATTTTTAAAATCCAGCTCTTACTCCTGGATTTCCTCTCACTGAATGACATCTCCAGAGTCATGCTAAATTTCTTCTTACTCACTCCTCACTCTTTGAGGCTCTGAGGCTGCAGTTCCATCATCTGATATCTCTCTTGGTGTCTCATATGCATCTCTCCCTCTCTACTACCACAGCCTCATCTGAGGTTCAGTATCTTCTCTGTCTCAGACCCACTGACCATCTCACAAATGGTCCCCATACCCCTGGTGTGTCCCTCTTCAATTTCTGTCTTGTTTAGGTTCCTTGGAAGCACATCCAGAGACAAGGACTGAAGGGCAAGGAGCTTGTTTGGGAAGTAAACACAGTAGAGCAGTAGTTTTAACCCACAGGGAGCGACAATTTAGTCCCCCAGGGATATTTGTCCAAAGGTGGAGATATTTATGGTTGTTACAGTTTGGGGGAGAGGTGGTTCAATGAACTCTAGTGGATAGAAATCAGGGATGTTGCTAAGCATTCAACAAGGTACAGGATACTCCCTGTCCCCCCACCCCCAACACACACACACAACAAAAATATCAAAGTATTAGTCAGCTCTAAATGCCAATAATGGCTACAGTGCGAAACCTTGTGTAGAAAAGTATGAAAGTGACACGGGAAAGAGAAAGAAGCCAAATAAAGGTACATTATCAAGCTAGTTGGCACTGTGGCAACCATAGCTTAGTTCTGCTACTTTAGGAGACAGACCACATACCTCAACTTATCCCACTCCTAGAGATTCTGATGCAACTGACCTGGGGAATGACCTGAACATTGGCATCCTTTACGGCTCCTCTGATAATTCCAAAGTGCAGCCAAGGGTGAGAAACAACATACTAGAATACTATTTCCTGCAGACAGGACTGTCTTACTCATCTTTGTTTTCTTCCCCATGACCTTCCAGAGTGAATCCCATAGCAGATGCACAACCGATGCCTGTTGAATTAATATAATAGAGTCAGAGAGACAAGGCTCATGTGAAGAGGGGCAAAGCTCAGAATCAACACTAGTTGAATGGCTCCTATGATGATGAGCACTTTACTTGTGTTAGTACTTTTATTCATTGCAGCAGACTTGTGTCAGATAGGTGTTATTCTGATTTATTTTTTTCAGAGGGGGAAACTGGTATTCACAAAAGTTAACTTGACTCATTCAAGATCCAAGAGCAGAGCCTTGACTCAACCACTGACTGCCCTGGCTCCAAAGACCAGGTCATTTTCAGTACACAACCCTGTTTCAAATAGGAAACAGGAAGTGGGAATCCTTTAAGAGTGTGAAGTGAAGTCATTCAGTCATGTCCGACTCTCTGCCACCCCATGGACTGTAGCCTACCAGGCTCTGAGGAGCCTCTCAGTCCATGGAATTTTCCAGGCGAGAGTACTGGAGTGGGTTGCCATTTCCTTCCCTATCACAAAGATCTGAAAGGGGTTCCAAGGAGACTCCTGGAAGGAGCAGAAGGCCCTCATGATTCTGCTACCACACGGCACTCTGACTGACACCCTATATATTTGAAGGTCAAGATTATACATTGAGCACCAGTGCCACGATAGGCAATGGGAAATCAGAAACCATCGTCTCCAACAGGAGCCAATTCAGCATTACTGAAGTATGACCACAGGATCTTCATCCGTGAAACCCAAGTCTTTGTGTGCAATTGCTTTCTTGTGGTTTGGGCCATGGTTGGCCCAGTGAGCAAGTAGAAGTCTCTCAGTCATGTCCGACTCTTTGTGACTGCATGGTCACATAGCCTGCCAGGTTCCTCATCCATGGAATTTTCCAGGCAAGAATACTGAAGTGGGTTGCCATCCCTTCTCCAGGATATCTTCCCAACCCAGGGACTGAACCCAGATCTCCTGCATTGCAGGCATATTCTTTACCATCTGAGCCACCAGGAAGCCCCAGTAAGCAACAGGGAAGGCAAATAACTCTATAGCTTCAAGCCTGTGAATGAGAAATAATACAAGTAAATGCATCACCAACCAGAAATAAGTTTGCAGTGACTGACAGGTAGGCTGAGAGAATGCCTAAATGAACAGGTGCTATTTCCATTTTGGAACATCAACAGTTTAAAACATAAAAACATGATGGAAACTATTATGCCTTGGCCTCTTCCCATTCTAGAAAAGATGGTAAGGGAAAAAGCTAGTCTACATCCATGCAATCCATCTACAGAAGGATTCTATCAGTCTTGGCATTTACTTTTCCCCCATCACATCCCAGAAGAATTCATATTTATGGACAAGGCTTGAGGAGCATGGTGCAAGTCAAAAATATAAACTCTAAGTATACTCACTGGGTTACAAACTTCCCAGCCACTGTTCGATACATTTTGTGAGGAAGGCAAACGACGGTGAGAGCATGCTACCTTTGGGTTCAGAGGCTGAAAAATACTGTGATGTACAAATGCTCATACTTTGAACAACATAAACACAGCCTGGCTATTAAGTTTAATACTAGAAAGCACTGCTGTATCTTTAAACACAGAGATTTCTCCCTGCTCACACTGCTTAGCTTTTCTTTCTACAAAGTCAGGGAAACAAAGACTTGACAACTTTGACAGGGACTCAGAAACACTACATTCCATCTCTAAATTTCTATGTCTCTTGACTTGCTGACAACTTTTGATGATGTGTGAAGTATCAACTCTGAAATTCATGGTGGATTTCACAAATGCAGGGATGCTCTCAAGTTAGCCCACATTTGGGGGAATCTATCTCTCTGAGAGCTGTAAGGGCAACTGGATTTGTATGTGTAATTCGAAAATGTTGTGTTTCAGAAAGAGACACATATAAAGCTTTGTGTCATGACACTGCCCTCTCTGTGAAATGAGAAATAGTGTTAAAAAACCAGAATATAAAAAAGAATGTGTTATACACAAATATATACATACATATGTACATACATGGAGAACTAAATCACATTCCTGTACAGCAGAAATTAACACAGCATTGTAAATGAACCATACTTCAATTGAAAAAAAAAAAAACATTAACAACACAGCTGAGGAAATGTTAACATTCAGGTCAATGCATAACCATGTGTTCAAATTCAGCATTAATTTGTTCATCACAAAATCCTCACGTCTAAGGTTAACTGCCTTGTGTTTCCTGGCCCACTGTGTCTCCTGAAATACAAAGGATTCAGGCACAGTAATCAGTATGTGTCAGGCTCTCTGATCAGGCTTTCAGTGAAGACCAAACTCTACCCGTGACTCTAGCTATGTCTATTTATGGTGCCAAAATCCAAAGACAAAAATGCTGTAAACAAGCTGTTGAGTCTCTCCCAGCAAAAACGGAACACAGAGGACATTTATTATAACAGATATGAATAAATCACTCTTCCAACTGTCTCAGGTAGGCAAGCCAAAAAACACTTCACTATCCAATACTAAAATATCTGTTAGGAGGGATTTTTTTCTCATTTTCCCAATCTGTATTTTCTATTTACTCTTTCACTGAAAGAAAATGTATGTGGGAGGTAAGAATAGCAATCAGTCATAAAGTTTAAAGGAATACTTATGTCAGGAAAGTCTTGGCATTAGAATCCTTAGTAGAGTTTAGAGCCAGATTTTTGAAAATTAAATTTAGTAAGTAAAATGTGAGTATGAATATAATAACCATTCTGTTCATCCGTGACACTGTTTAAATCGAAAAACGGATGTTTCCAGCCAGACAGATTTTAGAAGAAGGAAAACAAAAGACTCCAGGTTGGTCATTTGGAACACAAAATCGGTAAGAGAAGGAAAATTAGGAGTCAGAGTAGTATTTAGAAAAAGAGGTTGGGAAGAAAGGCAAGACGCCACATGGATGGCATTATCTGACCTGAGATTTCTGTGGTGAGGACCAGGCTCCCCTTTCCCAAGACCCACATCATCTCACTCCTTGCTTCCCTTCCAACTCTTGTTCTCCTTCTTATCTGGCAATTCTTTATCCAGTTTCCCTGGCAGGAAGCCTAGCTCTGTCTTATCATAGCTGATGAGTCCCCTCAGGACCTAAGCTTATGAAACTCATCTTTTTTCTTGTCCCCTCACCCCTCATTGTGACACCCCTTTCCACAGGACACAGCTGCTCAAAGGATCAAGATTGCCAAAGAAGATAAGGAACAGACATGAAAAAGGAAGGGATAAGCTGGAGGCCAGGAGCACAGTGGTCTCTGTTCACTCCCATCCACGAGGACATCTGCCCACAGTGTCATTCAGGCCCCACATGAAATCTGTGAGACACACTTGATACCACTGGTCTCTCTCCAGGTCTGCACTTGGTATTGAGGAAGAGTTTCCCCTGGAAAATTTTACTGATGGCTTTATTTCTTTGTTGGCTTTTTACTGGGGTGTAACAGCACGCCCTGATGGCTCAGACAGTAAAGAGTCTGTCTGCAATGCAGGAGACCCAGGTTTGATTCCTGGGTCGGAAAGATCCCGTGGAGAAAGAAATGGCAACCCACCCACTCCAGTATTCTTGCCTGAGAATCCCATGGACAGAGGAGCCTGGTGGGCTACAGTCCATGGGGTCACAGAGTCAGACACAACTGAGCGACTGCGCATGCATGCCCACAACAATACAAAAACACTAGCTGTATAAAGTGTACAAAAATGTTTCCTTCAAAGGTATTTACCAATGTATACACCGTGTGACCACAACCCAGATCAAGATCTAGAACACTTCCGGTGCCCCACGAGGCTCTTTCATGACCCTTCATCAATACACCCTTTGCTCCCCTCACCCCAGAGCAGGAACCACTATTCTGACTGCCATCATCATAGCTTATTCCAACCTCATCTTGAACATCATGTACAGCTTGCACCCTCTGTCTGGCTTCTTTCATTCACCATAACACATGGGAGAGTTATCCATGCAGCCGCATATACCAGCAGTTCTATTTCCATTGCTGTGGAGCTTTCTAGTCTAAGAACACAGCAAAATTTATTTTCCATTTCTACTCCTGATGTACTTTTGTGTCATTTTCAAGTTGGTGCTATTATAAATGAAGATGCTGTGAAATTTCTTGACCATGGTTTCTATAGGTTTTGTTTTGTTGATCAGCAGGAACATTCATTTCTTTCAGGGATATACCTGGGGGTGTAAAATTGCTGGATCATAGGATTGGCATTTGTTTACAGTTAGTAGACACCACAGGGCTCCCTTTTGAGAAGTTCAGATACCCTTTGTAGCAAAAGGTTAAATCTCTTCGCAAACTCTGGGTCAACTGGCTTCATAACGCTTCTGCCAACAGTAAAGACTTAGTTACAGAGAAATCTATTGAATAGAAGCCAGGCAAAAGTGTCATAGTTCTTCCAAAAACTAAGCCCTACTTATTGGTCACCAATGGCACACATCTATAGGTTTATCCCCAAGGAGAAAAATGAGAATCTTAAGCATCGGAGATTTTATTCTCCCCAAGTTGCAATCTAATTATGCAGTATACCAAGCCTGTAAACAAGCTTCAGCTACGTGCCCGTTCACCAAGACATTTAATTAGCTGTTTCTGTTCTCATTGCCCTAGTCCCTCTGGAGATACAGAGGTAATAAAATAAATGAATTAAACATTTTTTAATATTCACTTGGCAAAATGTGTCATTTGGTCTGTAATTAAGTGAATGGTTATATCTGAGACAGGCTAGCTTATACATATTTAAATTCTCCCCCAATCAATTGTGTTGTTGCAGTACGGAGTTTCCACACAGTGGACACTGGTCTCATGATTACTCACTCGTTTTAGGTTTCTGTGATTCTATGTGGGATTGTAGCAGGAAGAGAGAAAAGACAAAAGGAAAAACGGTAAAGAAGAGAAAGAAGAGGTAAGATAAATGGAGGAAGAAAAGAAGGAAGTGTTTGTCATGTAGCAATTTTACACTCACATTTCAATCCAGGTTGCCTCCAACCCCACCCTTCACTGCATCAGTGTCATGACCCACACATGATCACAAAGGTTGAAAAGACTGAGTTTGCCATTGCAAGTATCCCTTATCTTTCAAAAGTTCCCTTTATGGCCACTTTCTTTTTACAAAAGACCTAAGCTAGTATCTGTTTTTGTCAACCTAAAGAAATCCAAAAAGGAGTCTCGCTTTTAGGAGAAAAGGCAAAAAGTAAAAACAGTGCTCAGGGTTTGTTTTACAAGGAGCAGGTTACAAAGGCAGCAAGCATCACCAGTGGTGAGAGTGTTCCCGCCAAGCTTCTTCTCAGGACCTGCACTCAGCATCTCAGCAGCCAGCTGCCATGCTTTCACCGAGCTCTGTGAGCACCTGGGCTTTACCTCAATTTATTTGGTGCATCCTTTAGTAAGATGTGCCCTAAGGTCATTGCTTCCTGAAAGTTTTCATAGGAACACTCTCCTTTCAAATAGCAGGGGAAACCTGCAATCAACCTTGTTCTCAGGAATCTCAATGGCTTTTGACATATTGTGAGCAGAATCATCTCCCCATGAATTCTAAAAATATTGCTGGATGGATGTTATCTCAAAATACAGAAGACAGACATCAATAGATCAGACAAATACTCCAATGACTTAAATCCTACCTATCCACCCAGGGGAAACTGAAGAAATGTTTCTATGTAGCGGTGGTGTTGATTTTTGCTTGCTTATACTATTCGGTATGTGCAGAAATACAGGAAACTGACAGAGATAAGAGCTGCAAATCATGTAATAAAAAGCGATGTTCTATAAGCTGTGTCAATTTCATAAGCCAAACAACAGGAAATACTATAAGCCAGGTGATTATTAGAGTGGGTTTGTTTAAGGTGGAATACAAGAAAAAATGTCAAATCATAGGGCTCAGAAAGACTTTAGACATCACCAGAGATGAGAAAATTCTTGACTGAAAGGTGAAATAACTTGCCTGAAAGAACAGGAAGAAGAAAATTAATAAGAATTGGGTGGCTAGGAACTTCCTTTGTGGTCCAGTGGCTAAAACTTTGCACTTCCAATGCAGGCAGCCCAGGTTCAATACCTGGACAAGGAACTAGATCCCAGATGCCACAATTAAGAGTTCTCATGCCACAACTAAAGATTCTGCATGTTGCAACTAAGATCCAGCTCAGCCAAAGACAGAAATAAATACTTTAAAAAAAAAGAATTGAGAGGCTATAATGGCCATTGTATATCACACATAATACATGCTAACTATGTCCACACATATGTGCTTGTGTGTGGGTGGGTGTGTGTGGCCTGCTCCACAGATATGATTATTCCCAGCTTACAAGCTAGGAAACAGTTAACAGCAGTTACTTCTGTGAATGGGCGGCAGGAGTGGGATGTGTAATATCAGTTTTTACTTAATAAATCTATTTATCTCAAATTAGTTTTTAAAGATGATTGCTTGAGGACAGTAATAATGTATTATTTTTAACTTAAAAACTTAAAGAGTCTGAAAGAAAGATAAAAATCCCAACTCCATAAAAGATCATTAAATCTGACTATTAAAAAACTCTTCTGCATGGGAAAATCACCAACAAAAGGCAATTTTGTTGAGGATTTTTGCATCTATACACAGAGATACTGGCTTGTAATTTTCTTTACTTGTAGTATCTTTGTCTGGCATTGGTATCAGGGTAACTGTGGCCTCATGGAATGAATCTGGGAGTGTTCCTTCCTCTTCAATTTTTTTTTTTTGGAATAGCTTGAGAAGGATGGGCTTCCTTTGTGGCTCAACTGGTAAGAATCGCCTGCAATGTGGGAGACCTGGGTTCGATCCCTGGGTTGGGAAGATCCCCTGGAGAAGGGAAATGCTACCCACTCCAGTATTCTGGCCTGGAGAATTCCATAGACTGTATAGTCCATGGGTTGCAAAGAGTCAGATACGACTGAGCGACTTGCACTGCACTTGAGAAAGATAAGTATGAGTTCTTCTTTATATGTTTGGTAGAATTCCCCTGTGAAGCAATCTGCTCCTGGACTTTTGTTCGCTGAGAGGTTTCTTTTTTTTTTTAATTATAAATTCAGTTTCACTACTAGTGATCAGACTGTGCAGGTTGTCTATTTCTAACTGACTCAGTCCTAAAAGGTTACATATTCTAGAAATATATTCATTTCTTCTAGGTTGACCAATGTACTGGCATATAACTGTTTGTAGTGTTCCCATGATTCTTTTTGCAACTCAGTGAAATTAGTTGTTATTTCTCCTCTTTCATTTCTTATTTTGTTTATTGGGCCCTCTCTCTTTTCTTCTTGAGGAGCTTCGCAACAGGTTTATCAATTTTGTTTATCCTAAAAACAAAACAAAACAGCTCCTGCTTTCATTGAAATATTTTTCCCTATTTTGGGGGGCTGTCTGTATTATTTTTATTTCCTCTCTTTGTTACTTCCTTCCTTTTGCTGACTTTGGACTTTGTCTGTTCTTTTCCTAATTCCTTTAGATGGTAGGTTAGATTATTTGAGATTTTTCTTGGTTCTTGAGGGAGGCCTGTATTGCCATAAACCTCCCTCTTAGAACCACTTTTGCTGCATCCCATAGAGTTTGGAAAGCTGTGCTTCCATTTTTACTTTCCTTGATGTAGTTTCAGAGTTCCTCTTGATTTCTTCATTGACTTATTGCTTTTTTAATAGCATTTCATTTAGCCTCCACATGTTTGTGCTTTTCCCATTTTTATTCCTATAATTGATTTCTAGTTTCACATCAGTGTGGTCAGGAAAATTGCTTGATACATTTTCTGTCCTCCTAAATATCTTGAGACTTGTTTTGTGGCCTAGTGCATGATCTATCCTGGAGAACATTTCAGGTGCACTTAAAAAGATTGTGAATCCATCTGTGTTTGCATGGACTGTCCTACAGATATCTATTAAGTCTAAATGGTGGTGTGTTAGAAGTCTCCAACTATTATTGTACCACTGTTATTGCTAACATGGTCAATATTTAATGCAATATTTTAAAAATCAAAATAAATGCCAAAAAGTTCATGATGAAAAAATATCAAAATTTTAAATAAAGAGAGGCTGTTGTTTCATGACCTGTAATATTGGGCAATATTGTTTCTATAGCCTTGGAAGATAGAGATAGTGTCTCCCTCTAGAACAGGTGGCAAGCTTGCTTGCTGTCCAATATCATAAAGACAATGTCTACATCTGCATTTCTCTGAAGATATACAGATGACTAACAAGCACATGAAAAGATGTTCAACACCCTCATTATTAGAGAAATGCAAATCAAAACTACAATGAGATACCACTTCACATCAGTCAGAATGGCCATCATCAAAAAATCTACAAACAATAATGCTGGAGAAGGTGTGGAGAAAAGGGAATGTTCTTGCACTGTTGGTGGGAATGTAAACTGATATAGCCACTATGGAAGACAGTATGGAGATTCCTTAAAAAGCTAAGAATAAAACTACCATATGACCCAGCAATCCCACTCCTAGCCATATACACTGAGAAAACCTAAACTGAAAAAGACACATGTACCCCAATGTTCATTGCAGCACTATTTACAGTAGCTAGAACATGGAAGCAACCTAGATGTCCATTGACAGATGAGTGGATAAAGAAGCTGTGGTACATATATACAATGGAATACTACTCAGCCACAAGAAGGAACACACTTGAATCAGTTCTAATGAGGTGTACAAACCAAGAGCCTATTATACAGAGTGAAGTAAGTCAGAAAGAGAAATATAAATATTGTGTACTGACACATATATATGGAATCTAAAAAGATGACACTGATGAATTTATTTTTAGGGCAGCAATGGAAAAACAGACATAGAGAACAGACCTATGGACATGGGGGGACAGGAGGAGGGAGAAGGAGAGATGTATGGAGAGGGTAACATAGAAATTTACAATACCATATGTAAAATAGATAGCCAATGGGAATTTGCAGTATGACTCAGGGAACTCAAACAGTGGCTCTGTGACAATCTAGAAGGGTGGGATGGAAAGGAGATGGGAGGGAGGGGACATGGCTGTACCTATGGCTGATTCTTATTGATGTATGACAGAAAACCACAAAATTCTATAAAGCAATTATCCTTCAATTTAAAAATTTTTAAAAAAGATAATGTCTACATCTGGAGCAAAGTTCAGGCAGGTTTCCTTGTAGCCCATTATACAAGCTATTTTCATTTCCTAAGATTGTAGTTCTGTAGCCGTGACACAAACCTATTTTGTGTGAAGCATCCACATGGGCCACAACATGTCGCCTTTGTGGGACTTGGCAGGCAAGGGAAAGTGGCACAAACATGAACCTCATGCTTCTTGTTGTGTTGTGAGTAATAAAGATATTTGTCTCTGATTCGGGTATTCCATGTCTTCTGATTGTATCCAGGAAATCCACACTAACTGTTAGGTCGCTAGTTGGGCAAAAATTATAGACTCTGCAGTTCGTGACAAGAAGAATGTTTCTTTTCTCCCATTTCAGGAAAAAGGAAGAGTTCAAGTAGACATTTGGGGTTCTGAGAGAAGCAAAAGCCTGTGTTAACTTCAATGATAGAGTACACAAAGAGAAATAGCTAAAGACAGAGAAGGGGATTGAGGCTGGAGCTTAAAGAGTCTTACGTGCCATGCAAATGATTTGAACTTTGGTCCATGGGCTTCATGCAGCCAGTAGAATGTTTCAAGCCAAAATGCAACAGCTTCACATTTGATTATTATAAAGATCACTCAGTGGCAAAGTGAGGTGTTGACAAAAGTCAGGAGGAACCATTAGGAAGCTGCTGAAATAATAATAATAATAATTAAAAATGTAAACATGTATTAGTCCCTAAGTGCCAGACACTATGCAGGATTCCCAGATATTAATATATTTTTTATTCTGGTTAGAAATTATTATCTAGATTTTATACATGAGGGAAATGAAGTGTACAGAAGTAAATCAACTTGTTCAAGTAAATGGCAGAAACTAGATTGAGACTTGAGCTATCTGACTCCTGACTGTAAGTTCTTAAACACAATCTGAATAGGAGTTAAATTAAATATACTCAACTACTGACATTTAAATTCTTATGTTGTGATCTTCTGTCCAATATGGACAGAATATCTTTATAGCCCATTGAATGTTTATGTCTGCCTACATTTACCCTGTAAGTTCCAGCTGTCTTTAGCCCACACTACCTTTCAAGTAAATTTTGCCATAGTTATTTTACCTCCTTCAAAAACATTACCTTGTTGTCAAACGGATTAAATTCCCCATAGTTTGATTCTTGTCCACATCGAATCAAATTCCCAAGATCTATTTTTATAACTTTACTGGCCTTCCTAGTGTGGGAAAACTTTCTAATTGGGTATCAGTGTAAAATTTAATGAGCCTGCTGTTTATTCTCTCTTCCAGGTCGTTAATGAAGACTTAAAATTTCCTCTCTTTCTGTGCCATCAGGTGTTACAAATTAATGCAATCTTCAGAATGCTAGGAGATTCTATTTCTATTGAGAAATGTGAGTAGAAAATGCTAATTAGGCATGCCTGTAAAAGATTACCAAACCTAATACATATTGATTGCTTCATATGGATTGTTCTATTAATAAGTGATATCAATCATCCTTACATAATCTGAAATTCCTAGCATAATATAATGTGAAATGATTTACAATTCATTTCATTTTTGTCAACTCATTATGATTTATTACTTTTATTATTATTTTTAATACAAAAAGGAAGTTTCCATGATAGAACAACATACTATAAGAAGAAACAAAATGATGAGGAAGGAAAATTAGATGGGGCTACTCAAATCTTCATGGAAGAAAATATCAAACTATTTTATAAATACATAACTTCATTTTCTACTTAATGGTTAGGACTATAAACTATTAGTTTATTTGAGAAATTGGACTGTTTGATGTTGGTAGATATTTACTCTTCTTTTGTATGGCTTTATTTAGATTCAACTCACATGCCATACAATTCACTCCCTTAAACCCTACACCTTTTAATTACCTCTTGATCCCCACATCTCCTTCAGACCTAGCTAATCACTAACTACTTTCTGCCTCTATGACTTTCTTCTATGACTGGCTTCTTTCACTTAGCATAATATTTTCAAGGTTCATCCATGTTGTAGCATGCATGCCTACTTCATTTCCTTTTGTAGCCAAATAATATTTCATTGTATGGATGTGCCACATTTTGTCTATTCATTCATCAGCTGACAGATATTTGGATATTTTTCACTTCTTGGCTATCATGGCTAATAATACTATGAACAGTTGTGGACAAATTTTTATGTAGATGTGTTTTCATTTCTCTTGGATATAAATATATATAGGAATGGAACAGTTGAGTTAAATGACAAATCTATATTTAACTTTGAATGAACACCATATTGTTTTCCATAGAGGCTGCACCATTTTACATTCCCACCATCAGTGTATAAAAAGGTTTCAATCTTTCCACATCTGTGTCAACAATTGATTTTTTTTTATCATACACATCCTAGTAGGTATGAAGTGGTATCTAATTGTGGTTTGATTTCCATTTCTCTAATGATTACTGATGTTGAGCTTCTTTTCATGTTGTTGGCCAACTGTATACCTTCTTTGGAGAAATGTCTATTCAGATCCATATGCCCATGTTTAACTGGGTTATATTTTTATTATTGAGTTGTGAGAGTTCTTTATATATTCTAGATAGAAGTCATTTATCAGAAGTGTGATTTGCAAATAATATATCCCATTCTGTGGGTTGTCTTTTGACTTTCTTAACAGTGCCCTTTGAAACATTAAAGTTAACGAAGTCAAATTTATCTCATTTTTCTTTTGCTGTTTGTGCTTTTGGTATTAAGAATTCACTACCAAATCTAAGATCACAAAGATTTACTTCTATGTATTCTTCTAAGAATTTTTATAGTTTTTGCTCTTATATTTAGGTCTTTGGTCCAATTAATTTTTAATATGGTACGGGACCAACCTCATTCAGTTACATGTAGCATCCTTATCAAAAATCACAATACCTGCATATTTACTTTTAAAGTAACCTAACTATATATTTGTTTCTTTCTGTCCATAAAGTTTTCTTTCACCTTATTTCTAGAGACATTACTCCTATTTTTTTCTTTCCTTCTTCACTTGTGGCTCTTTGAGGAAGGCATGATCATGATACATAATTATCCCTAGTCAAACAAAACATTTCATTTCTTCAATTGCAATGATTGGTTCAGCGATAGGCATGTGACTCAAATTACATCACTAATCCCAGTCAGAGTCAATCCCTGGACTTGGTGGGGGCTATGGAAAAAATCTTTTCCTTTGGATTTGAACTTGGGGTTATGAAGACTGGGAGTTTTTGACTGCCACAAGGACTCTAGAAATGAAGCCAACACAAAAAAATGTGTAGACCCAGGGGAAAGAGAGAAAGTAAGTACTAATGATAAGCCTTGAATCCCTGGGTTAATCTTTTCCTAGTGCAAGTTCTCTGGAATTTTCAGTTTAGGTGACTAATAGGTTTCTTCCTAGGCTTACACCACTTTGAGGTGGGTTTTCACCTCTTATAGAAAAAGAGTCTTAACTGATATGTAAGCCAAGTGGCCTTTTAAACACAGAGAAGAGAGAGATTTTATCCAACGCTCCTTCCAGATAATAAAGCCAGTTGAAAATTTCAGGGGCTTCACGTGTCCCTTAATGGAAAGAATACAGGCAGGCACCACATATATTCAGAATAACCATGACTCATGCTCCTTAGATGAAAGCCGATTGACGATCCTTTAAATTAAAGAGTGGAATTTTGGTTTTCAATGCCAGGTTGTATTTGTGTATCTTACAGACTGTCTACCACACGATAGGCTCTTGATAAAGATAACAGATGGCTAAATTAATTGAAAAGTGTCCTTTCTCCTTGCAAAGTCTTGGTAGAAAGTACTAATTCCATCCAGTTCTTCCCAGGGACATGACCCTGGGTATGGCCCCATCTGGGCTGTATTAATCAGTTATTGCTGCCTAACAAACAACTACACTCATGTGTCTGTGAACCAGCTGAGTTTAGGTGCTGTCTTTTGGCTTCTAACAGGCTGTTCTGCTTCAAGCTGTAGACCCAGCCAGGCTTGCCTTTCTGTGGGCTGGGTTCTGTTCTGCTCAGTGTGTCTCATCCTTTAGCCCAGGACTGAGAGTTATCAGCTTCCCAGGGGAAGCTTTTCTCATGGTGACAGCAGATGCACAAGCATGCATGTCCAACCTCCAAGTATGCTTAAACACTTTGCTTGCACCATGCTTGCTAACATCTCATTGGCCAAAGTAAGTTATAAGACTGAACACAACATCAATAGAATAGGTAAATGTATTCCTCCAGCAGAGATGGGGAAAAGGAAGATTATGTTATGAAAAGAAATTCTACTATAGTGTGAAGAACCATATTCATGTCAAGAGTTAGATAGTTCTTTTTTCCCCCCTTGGGAAAAAAACCCCACCGTTGATTACTTTAATTGTTTCATTCATTTATCCATTCAATTATTTAAAAATCAATCTATTAAATATCTACTAATGCTGTTTTTTTTTAAATAGGAGGGCTGAAAGAACTTCTCAGAATAAATCTACACCTATATTCCAAGGTTGACCTTTTTCTCAAGGACAGCTCCAACACAGCCTGTACCATCCTCTCCTGGACAATGATTCAGCAGCCTGATGACCCTCAAGGAAGAATACAAGGAAAGCAGGGAGAAACATGGCTGGGATGACAACACGCTTTGTTTCCCCATCATTGTACATCTGAATTATCCCAGTGTTGATAAAGCACTACCTAAATTCCAAACTAAGCCCTCATTGTGTTCACTGGTGCTACCAGCATAATCCAGTGTGGCTCCTTTGTGTTCCACAATAAAGACAGGCTTCCATAAATCCACCCTCTTGCAAGGGGAAGCTGCAAGAGCAGATGCACAGTCTGGGACGGCTTCCAGGAGTTGACAGTGCTGGGTTGGCAACAGCTTCTGCTGCCACCTGGAGAGGTCCACCTGAACAGATGCAGTTGCCTGTTCCCCCACATCTTAACCACTATTCATGTCCCCTGAGGCACAGAGGTTTGACTCTTCCACTTAGCAATTCATCCTACAAATCTCTCCTTTGCCATGAAGACTGAAGTCTCCAAATTATGTGCCACTAACTACATGCTTGTGAGGGCCAACTGTCAAAATGTCAGGCATTGAGAGTTCTTAAACATAGCCTACATTTGAAAATGAATTATATAAACTTACAATTAAACTATTTTAAAAGCAAACGTAATACTCAAAACTCATCACTTTCTAATCATTAAGTACATGGTATGATCATGCTCTTGGGGTCCAGTACACCTACTGTAACTGCATGGTGGAAATACCATATAATGGGGGTGGGTGGGTACTGGACCTATTGCTTCCTAATTTTGCAATCAATGACACTACACCAGTAGCTTCAAACATGCCACAGTAGGAGTACTTACAAGAGAAACCAGATCTCTCCCTCTAGAGAACTGGTTAGTTGATGTTTTTGTTGTTGTTCAGCCACTAAGTCATGTCCCACTCTTTGCAACCCCACGGACTACAGCATGCCAGACTTCCCTGTCCTTCACCATCTCCTGGAGTTTGCTCAAATTCATGTCCATTGAGTCGGTGATGCCATCCAACCATCTCATCCTCTACTGTCCCCTTCTCCTCCTGCTTTCAATCTTTCCCAGCATCAGGGTCTTTTCCAATGGGTCAGCTCTTCATGTCAGGTGGCCAAGGTATTGGAGCTTCAGCTTCAAAACCAGCCCTTCCAATGAATATTCAAGTCAGTGTTTACAAGCGTGTAACTAATGATCTCCATCATCTACTTTATTTAATAAAGGCATGTTTCCACTTTACAGATATTAACCCCTTTCAATCTTCAGAACGCATGCATGAAACAGGTGCTAGTGTTGACCCTATTTTGCTGAGGCTAAGAGAGGTTAAGTGACTTGCCCAAACTCATAGAGCTACTAAGTGGGCATTCTGGTTTCAGGCTCCTTGTCCTTAATCAGTGTGTGTGCAGCCCTTTCCTTTTGTGAAAAAACCATACATCCTAGGGAACACTCTACCTTCACTCAGAGTTAGAGCTTGAGTTGTTTTCATCATTCCCAACCTTCTTAATATGCCCACTCCTGGTTCCAGGCTGACTGTGGGAGCTGGTATCAACCTACAGAGTTCAAGGCCCAGATCCAGGACTGGCTACCTGGGTTCCCATGTGCAGTGGAATTTCTCCATTACCTCTCTCTTCCTGTTCTCATCCCTTGATGCCACTCTAGCTTGCCAACATTGCTACTTTCTGTTACTTTCACTTATTAGCACTGTAATTCATGAAAAAATTTTAAAACTGTCAGTCTTAGTTTCTCCATCCAGACATTAGGGGTCAGAATGACTGGCAATATCCAAGCAAAAACTTTGCTCTGCATCAGATGAATGTGAGCTGAATTTGAATGAGTTCCTGCTTACCTTCACACCCTCTCCCCTCTTTAGCTTGTGCTTCAGGGATCCATCCTGCCGACTTCATCCTGCCTAGAATGCTTTCTTGAGTCATCAGGAAAGTGATGGAGATCTGCTTCTAGGAAGGATTTCTTGGAGAGTAATAATTCCTGCTAAGATGCAGGACTGCTAGATGGGCCTACTTGATCAATAGCAAGCCTTGCTCCTAGCACAAATTCAATCCATTTTGGCTGCTTCAGTCAGGCCCCTGGGGCTTGGACACTATGGAAATGCAATTACTGACTTGCACTTATTTTAGCTCTCTGAGTTTCTGGCTGACCTCAGTCCGTTATCCCTACCTCTCCAAGAGCCCTCTGCCACAATTCAGCCTCTTCCTTCCTCTTTGTGATAAAAACTGCCTGTGGGTCTTTCAAGGCTACAGAGCCTGTTTTTCTCACTGTGGGCTTTTAACCTCCGATTCAGGGTTCTTTCCCCCACTGGCCACAGACACAATGACTCTCTTGTGTTCAAACTTGGTAGCCCAGAGAAAGGTCTTGGAACAGTCAGAATTAGATACTCAGCATGAACTCTGTCAAATATATCAGGACTCAAGCCCTTCAATTTCTCTACACCACAAGTCAGCCAGCTTTCTCCATGAAGGGAGATAGTAACTATTTCAGGCTCTGCAGGCCACATAGGCCCTGTTTTAACTATTCCCCTCTCCTGCTATAGTGGGAAAACAGCCAGAAACAACATGTAAACAAATGGGAGTGCCTAGGTGCCAACTGAACTCTATGGACACTACAATATGGATTACATACGATGTTCACACGCATCCAACATCATTCTTTATTTTTTAGCCATCAAAAATGCAAAACCATTCTTAGCTTGGGGGTTAAAGCAAAATGACCTGCAGGCCAGACTCCCCCTTTGGTTGTAGCTTGTTGATCCCTGCTCTGAAGGAAATCTTCTGTGGAACTAGACTCTGGGGGATTAACCTCCCCTTTGCAGGTACCAGGCACTTATGTCTGAGTCAACCTATCTGGTGTCCATATTCATTGTATGCCATCAGTTTGGGGCAAGTACCTCTCAACGGCCCTTTTAAGTGTTCACAAGGCAGAGAAGGTATTTTTTTTAAACCACATCAGCTAACTATCCTTAAAATGTTTATAGAACAGAGATAGATTCACAGACACAGAGAGCAGACTTGTAATTACCAAGTGTGAGGGGAGGGAGAGAGAAACTAGTTTAGGGTTAACATATACACACTGCTATAAATAAAATAGATAACCAACAAGGGCTTGTATAGCACAGGGAACTATATTAAATATCTTATAACCTACATGGAATCAGTTCAGTTCAGTTGCTCAGTCATGTCTGACTCTTTGCGACCTCATGGACTGCAGTATGCCAGGCCTCCCTGAGTTTACTCAAACTCATGTTCATTGAGTCAGTGATGCCATCCAACCATCTCAACCCCCTTCTCCTCCTGCCTTCAATCTTTCCCAGCATGAGAGTCTTTTCAAATGAGTCAGTTCTTCGCATCAGGTGGCCAAAGTATTGGAGCTTCAGCTTCAGCATCAGTCCTTCCAATGAACATTTAGGACTGATTTCCTTTAGGATGGACTGGTTGGATCTCCTTGCAGTCCAAGTGACCCTCAAGAGTCTTCTCCAACATCACAGTTCAAAAGCATCAATTCTTCGGCACTCAGCTTTTTTTATAGTTCAACTCTCTCATCCATACATGACTACTGGAAAAAGCATAGCTTTGACTAGATGGACCTTTGTTGGCAAAATAATGCCTCTATGTCTCTGCTTTTGAATATGCTGTCTAGGTTGGTCATAACTTTTCTTCCAAGGAGTAAGCGTCTTTTAATTTCATGGTTGCAGTCACCAGCTGCAGTGATTTTGGAGTCCAAAATAATGAAGTCTGACACTGTTTCCACTGTTTCCCCATCTATTTCCCATGAAGTGATGGGACCGGATGCCATGATCTTCATTTTCTGAATGTTGAGCTTTAAGCCAACTTTTTCACTCTCCTCTTTCGCTCTCATCAAGAGGCTCTTTAGTTCTTCTTCACTTTCTGCCATAAGGGAGGTGTCACCTCTGCATATCTGAGGTTATTGATATTTCTCCCAGCAATCTTGATTCCAGCTTGTGCTTCTTCCAGCCCAGCATTTCTCATGATGTACTCTGCATATAAATTAAATAAGCAGGGTGACAATATACAGCCTTGACATACTCCTTTTCCTATTTGGAGCCAGTCTGTTGTTCCATGTCTAGTTCTAACTGTTGCTTCTTGACCTGCATATAGGTTTCTCAAGAGGCAGGTCAGGTGGTCTAGTATTCCCATCTCTTTCAGAACGTTCCACAGTTTATTGTGATCCACACAGTCAAAGGCTTTGGCATAGTCAATAGAGCAGAAATAGGTGTTTTTCTGGAACTCTCTTGCTTTTTCCATGATCCAGTGGATGTTGGCAATTTGATCTCTGGTTCTCTGCCTTTCCTAAAACCAGCTTGAACATCTGGGAGTTCACAGTTCATGTATTGCTAAAGCCTGGCTTGGAGAATTTTGAGCATTACTTTACTAGCATGTGAGATGAGTGCAACTGTGCGGTAGTTTGAGCATTCTTTGGCATTGCCTTTCTTTGGGATTGGAATGAAAACTGACCTTTTCCAGTCCTGTGGCCACTGCTGAGTTTTCCAAATTTGCTGGCATATTGAGTGCAGCACTTTCACAGCATCATCTTTCAGGATTTGAAATAGCTCCACTGGAATTCCATCACCTCCACTAGCTGTGTTCATAGTGATGCTTTCTAAGGCCCACTTGACTGCACATTCAAGGATGTCTGGCTCTAGGTGAGTGATCACCCATTATGATTATCTGGGTCATGAAGATCTTTTTTACATAGTTCTGTGTATTCTTGCCACCTCTTCTTAATATCTTCTGCATCTGTTAGGTCCATACCATTTCTGTCTTTTATTGAGCCCATCTTTGCGTGAAATGTTCCCTTGGTATCTCTAATTTTCTTGAAGAGATCTCTAGTCTTTCCCATTATATTGTTTTCCTCTATTTCTTTGCATTGATTGCTGAGGAGGTTTTCTTATCTCTCCTTGCTAGTCTTTGGAACTCTGCATTCAGATGCTTCTATCTTTCCTTATTCTCCACTTAGATGACCACAAACTCTCCCTTTATTTTCCATAGACCATGAGACTACTTTTCTGAGAATGTGATATGGATTAATAGAGACCACAGAGCTGAGTTCTTGGGCTTAATCAATGGTCCTTTTTTATTTGGACATTTGTAGATGCATGTGAAGTTAGAAGAAATAATTTAAACTATTAAGTCCAAAATTAAGTCAAAATGGATCACAGATCTAGAGGTAAACCACAAAACTGTTAAACTGCTAAAGATAACAAAGGAGAAAATCTGATGACCTTGGGTTTGGCAATGACCGTTTTAGAAACAGCACCAAAGGCATGATCCATCAATGAAATAATTGCCAAGCAGGATTTCATTCAAACTAAAGGTTTCTGCTCCGTGAAAGACACTGTAAGAGAATGAGAAGACAAGCTGTAGACTGGGGGGCTTCCTTGGTGGTCCAGTGGTTAAGAATTGCCTTGCAATACAGAGGACACAGGTTCTATCCTGGGTCTGGGAAGATCCCACGTGCTGTGGGGCAACTAAACCCATGTGCCACAACTACTGAGCCTGCGCACCGCAACTACTAAAGCCCATGACCTAGAGTCTGTGCTCCATAACAAGAGAGGCCATTGCAACGAGAAAGCTGCACAGCAACTGGAGAGTAGCCCCTGCTCTCCATAACTAGAGAACCCCAGAGGGCAGCAATGAAGACACAGCACAGTCAAAAATAAAGGACTATTTTTAAAAGCTATAGACTGGGAGGAAATATTTGCTGAAGACACATCTGATAAAGAGCTGTTCTCCAAATGTACAAAGTCTTAAAACTCAACAATAAAACAAACAACCTGGTTAAAAAATAGGCCAAAGACCTTAACAGACACCTCACTAGAGAAGACATATGTATGTCAAACAAGCATATGAAAGGATGCTCCACATCACATCATCACAGGGAAATGCAAATTAAAAGAAGAAAATACTATTATACAGCTATCAGAATGGCCAAAATCCAGAAACTGACAACATCAAATGCTGGCATGGATGTGGAAAAACAGTAACTCTCATTTATAGCTGATGAGAATGCAAAATGACACAGCCACTTTGGAAGACAGTTTGGCAGTTTCTTAGAAAACTAAACATAGTCTTAGTATATGATCCAGCAATCACACTCTTTGGTATTTACCCAAAGGAGTTGAAAGCTTATGTCCATACAAAATCCTGCACATGGATGTTTATAGCAGCTTTATCCATAACTGCCAAACCCTTGGAAGCAACCAAAATATCCTTTAGCAGTTCAATGGACAACTTAAGTGCAGGATATACAGACAGTGGAATATTATTCAGTGGTGAAAAAAAGAGCCATCGAGCCATGCAGAAATATGGCAGAAACTTAAATGCATATTGATAAGTGAATGAAACCAATCTGAAAAGGCTACACATGGTTTAATTCCACTTTTATGATGTGACAAATACAAAGCTATGTCAACAGTAAAAAGATCAGTGGTTGCCAGCTATTGGGGGAGGGGAACGATGAACCAGCAGAGCACAGAGGAGTTTTAGGGCAGTAACCACTGTATATGCTACTATAATACTGGAGTCATGCCATTACACATTTGTCCAAACCTATGGAAATGCAGTCTCTCTCTCCCTTCCCCTCTCTCTCCCTTATCAGAGTATACCTAGGGTTTCCTAGCACTGTTTCTCTCATATATTTCAGAATTTTCTTTCTTTTCTTAGTTATATTTGTTTCTTTATGCTCAGAGCCATCCCTCCACAAACCCTAAATTTCCATGTCCTCAGTTCAAGCCAGACCCAGAGAATTCTGATTCTCCTCTGAATCCTGATTCTTAGGTCCTATGACAGAGGATCTGGCTGCCATAGCTTGTCATTCTCTAATAGTCAGTGGTGGCCAGTGGCTGGCAGGGACAAGAAGGCACTTGTCATAGAGAACTGATATGACTGTCACCCTTGTGGTGTGGATCTTCATGGGCAGGTCAAATCTACCATAAGCAGTCTACAAAAAGCCAGAGCCTAATCGGGTCATTATGTGGCATTTTGTTAAACCATGATACTCTCTCCTCTAGTGGATTTAGACATTGAATCTCAAGTTGCAATGAGGACAGATTTGCATTACATCTTACAGTGATGAAACACACATAGAAACATTGTAGTTACATTAGTCTTAGAATCTACCTTTACCTAGTTTGGGCCTTTGGGACAGTGGCAAGGATAGAGCGAAATGAGGTTAGGACGGCCCTACAATGTATTCTGCTGCTGCTGCTGCTGCTGCTAAGTTGCATCAGTTGTGTTCAACTCTACGTGACCCCATAGATGGCAGCCCACCAGGCTCCTCTGTCCCTGTGTATTCTAACCCTCTATATTATTGCCAATCCATGTTTAGCCCACAAATTCTAGGACATCTTTGGACGAGGTTGGGGTAGTCCAGCTTCATCCACTTTCTTACAATTTGTAAAAGAATAGAAATAGAGCTGGAGGAGGGCATCCAGAAACATTTGCTTCCTACTGACTAAGCTGTTATCCATGTATGAGTTTCCCAAATAAATAGATATAATGATGATGATGATGATGATGATAGTAATAATGGTGACAAGGAGCAAAGTGGACTAGATTCTGAAGTGGTCAGTATAAAACCACACTGACTGGTACTGCTGTGTAATATGGTTTGGTATTAGGTAGAAGTGGCTTCATTGAAGAAGTGACAGGCTTCTATAAATCATGGGTATGCTATATATATATATATATGTATATATATGTGTGTATATGTGTATATATATATATATGGACCAGTCTCTGGCTTCCTTTATATCATAAAAATGAAACAAAGACACTGAGAACTGATCACGAATTCAAACTCCAAGTAAAATTAATGTCAGTAAAAGTTTCTGGGCCTCTTCATTTTCTTTCCTAATATATGGATGAAAACATTTTTAGCGAGAGCTGCCAATTTTTAAAATTTGGTCTACTGGTATATGGGTAAAAAATATTACTTCTTATTCATTTTAATTTCCAGGTTCTATTTTTGGCCCTAATTTATATATTTTGACAAGAGAAATTTGTGTCTCAATTGGGGGAATTAAGTAATTTTAATTTGATGGGACCCTAGGGAAGAAGACACTGCAGGTGAATGATATTTTTTCAGAGTGTAGTTATCAGTGTTTATCTAAAAAGAAATGAGAAAATCAATCTTTTCTCTACAAGTAAATGGAAATAGATTTTGGTTGTATAATGAGGGTCAGGCAAAATGCTTTTGGGTATAGATAGATGTAGGTGTTATTAGTTAAAATTGAGTCTTTCTTTTCAGTGTTTGCTATTTGGGAAGCTCAATAATAGCCCAATTATATCCCAAAGGGGAAGGCACAGTAAATTTCATTCCAGTTGGATATTCTAAGTTCACTGCTGACTTTTAAAAGTAAAGGCTCTGGATTATTTTCTTTTCTGGTTCAGTTACTCAAAATAATCACATAATTTTCCCATTTTTATGGTTACAGTATAGTTCCTTGGATAATAATTACTAAAATCACAAAATGGAAAAAAAAATCCCAAAGTGGTGGGGAAAGTCTGCTTAACTCATAAGCCCGCAGAAGGTTTAAATCCTGCCCTCCCTGAAACAAATAGGTCAATATCTTCCTTCTTCAACATATCTGCTGCTGCTGCTAAGTCGCTTCAGTCGTGTCCAACTCTGTGCGACCCCAGAGACGGCTCCCCCGTCCCTGGGATTCTCCAGGCAAGAACACTGGAGTGGGTTGCCATTTCCTTCTCCAATGCAGGAAAGTGAAAAGTGAAACTGAAGTCACTCAGTCGTATCCTACTCTTCGCGACCCCATGGACTGCAGCCTATCAGGCTCCTCCGTCCATGGGATTTTCCAGGCAAGAATACTGGAGTGGGTTGCCATTTCCTTCTCCAGGGGATCTTCCCCACTCAGGGACTGAACCCATGTCTTCTGCATTGGCAGGTGATTCTTTACCACTGAGCCCACAGGGAAGCCCTAGAAACCCAACAGAATCTTTCCATCTGTGGAGAAGTTACCTCAGTGCTTAACATAAATGCACATTCTTAGGAATGGGCAGCGAAACTCCAGGTATCTCTAACTACAACATCCATGTCTACCACTGAGATGGAAAGAACTGGTTTAAATGTGTTTCTTTTACACAGTTAGGGTGGAATAACATTCTCTGGAAACCTCCAAAGAAAAGATCTGATATTTCAAAGTTCTAAAAAGTTTGTCTTCTGCTGAGTCCATCCATAAAGAACAACCTGGAAGCAATATGCCTACATTAACCAAGAAGTCAATGTTTATACCATGTGATGGAGCCCCTCTGCCCTCAGTATTCCCAGGATGCCAGAGCCTCAGTCAACAGCAAAGCAAACAGTAAGTGTCTGCACAGCTGCTCACTGTGAACAGCTGTGCTAACGAGGAAGCTGCTAAGCGTCAAAATGGCAAGTGCAAGGAAGGCATGTGCTCTCTGAAAAGCAAAGGCCTTTGAAATTCCCTGTACTGACTGAGCCCACATTTTGGGCAATGTAAGTGTGCCCAAATCTCAGAATTGTAAGATTCATAGAATCTTAGGATTGCCAGATACCCTAAAATTAACATAAGCAAGTTAACAGTTGCTGGACGCTTGGGCTGGATAACTAGTATTAACAGCACATGGGCATGCAGGATACTTTGGGGGTGATGAAAATGTTTTAAAAGTAAACTGTGGTGGTAGTTGCTCTGTTCTGTAAACTTATGAAAAATTCAAAGTAGACATACAGATGGCCAACAGGCATATGCAAAGATGCTAAATATTGTTAATTATTAGAGATGCAAACCAAACCTACAATGAGGTATCACATCACCTCTCTCAGAATGGCCATCATTAAAAAGTCTACAAACAATAAATGCTGTAGAGGATGTGGAGAAAAGGGAACCCTCCTACAATATTGGTGAGAATATAAATTGATGTAGCCACTATGAAAAGTAGTATGAAGGTTCCCTAAAAAAACTAAAAACAGAGTTACCATATGATCCTGCAATCCCAACCCTGGGCATTTATTTCTGGAGAAAACCTATTTTGAAAAGATACATGCACCCCAATGTTCAGAGCAGCACTATTTACAGAAGCCAAGACATGGAAACAACCTAAATGTCCACTGACAGATAAATGGATAAAGAAGATGTGGTCCATATAT
Organism: Capra hircus; assembly: GCF_001704415.2. Taxonomy (NCBI): domain Eukaryota; kingdom Metazoa; phylum Chordata; class Mammalia; order Artiodactyla; family Bovidae; genus Capra; species Capra hircus. Next base: position 55,156,079 of record NW_017189516.1, on the reverse strand, counting down.
GCAATGGAATAGTACTCTGCCATAAAAAGAATGAAATGGTGCCATTTGCTGCAACATGGATTGACCTAGAGATGTGTAAGTCAGCAATCCCACTGCTGGGCATACACACTGAGGAAACCAGAATTGAAAGAGACACGTGTACCCCAATGTTCATCCCAGCACTGTTTATAATAGCCAGGACATGGAAACAACCTAGATGTTCATCAGCAGATGAATGGATAAGAAAGCTGTGGTACATATACACAATGGAGTATTACTCAGCCATTGAAAAGAATACATTTGAATCAATTCTAATGAGGTGGATGAAACTGGAGCCGATTATACAGAGTGAAGTAAGCCAGAAAGAAAAACACCAGTACAGTGTACTAACACATATATATGGGATTTTGAAAGATGGTAATGATGACCCTGTATGCGAAACAGCAAAAGAGACACAGATGTATAGAACAGTCTTTTGGACTCTGTGGGAGAGAGAGAGGGTGGGATGATTTAGGAGAATGGCATTGAAACATGTATAATATCACATATGAAATGAATCACCAGTCCAGGTTCGATGCAGGATACAAGATGCTTGGGGCTGGTGCACGGGGATGACCCAGAGAGATGGTATGGGGAGGGAGGAGGGAGGGGGGTTCAGGATGGGGAACACGTGTATACCTGTGACGGATTCATGTTGATGTATGGCAAAACCAATACAATATTGTAAAGTAATTAACTTCTAATTAAAATAAATAAATTTATATTTAAAAAAAGTAAGTCAAAAAGAGAAGGACAAATATCATATAACACTTATATGCGGAACCTAAAAATATTATATAAATGAACTTATCTACCAAACAGAAAGAAACTCATAGAAAACAAACTGATGATTACCAAAGTGGGGAAGGGGGAGGAGGGATAAATTTGGAGCTTGGGATTAACAGATACATACTATATATAAAATAGATAACTAAAAATGACCTGTTATATAGCACAGAGAATTGTATTCAGTATCTTGTAATAACCTATCGTGGAAAAGAATCTGAAAACTGCATAAAACTAAATCACTTTGCAGTATACCAGAAAATAACAAAACATTATAAAACAACTATATTTCAGTAAAAAAAAAAAAAAAAAGGAATGCTTGGAGGTACTAAGCAAGGGATAATGATTATTTTTTTTTATTTTTATTTTTACTTTATTTTACAATACTGTATTGGTTTTGCCATACATTGACAGGAATCCACCACGGGTGTACATGCGTTCCCAAACATGAACCCCCCTCCCACCTCCCTCCCCATACCATGTCTCTGGGTCATCCCCATGCACCAGCCCCAAGCATGCTGTATCCTGCATCGGACATAGACTGGTGATTCGATTCTTACATGATAGTATACATGTTTCAATGTCATTCTCCCAAATCATCTCACCCTCTCCCTCTTAGTCCAAAAGTCCACTCTACACATCTGTGTCTCTTTTGCTGTCTTGCATACAGGGTCATCATTACCATCTTTCTAAATTCCATATATATGTGTTAGTATACTGTATTGGTGTTTTTCTTTCTGGCTTACTTCACTCTGTATAATCAGCTCCAGTTTCATCCATCTCATTAGAACTGATTCAAATGTATTCTTTTTAATGGCTGAGTAATACTCCATTGTGTATATGTACCACAGCTTTCTTATCCATTCATCTGCTCATGGACATCCAGGTTGTTTCCATGTCCTGGCTATTATAAACAGTGCTGCAATGAACAAGCAACTTATGCAGCTCAACTCCAGAAAAATAAACGACCCAATCAAAAAATGGGCCAAAGAACTAAATAGACATTTCTCCAAAGAAGACATACGGATGGCTAACAAACACGTGAAAAGATGCTCAACATCACTCATTATTAGAGAAATGCAAATCAAGACCACAATGAGGTACCATTTTACACCAGTCAGAATGGCTGCGATCCAAAAGTCTACAAGCAATAAATGCTGGAGAGGGTGTGGAGAAAAGGGAACCCTCTTACAATGTTGGTGGGAATGCAAACTAGTACAGCCACTATGAAAAACAGTGTGGAGATTCCTTAAAAAATTGCAAATAGAACTGCCTTATGACCCAGCAATCCCACTGCTGGGCATACACACTGAGGAAACCAGAATAGAAAGAGACACATGTACCCCAATGTTCATCGCAGCACTGTTTATAATAGCCAAGACAGGGATAATGATTATTAACAGAAGTAGTTAAAGGCAGTCTATATAGTTAGACAACTCAAAGTTACAAAATTTCTCTACAGCCCCTCTTATTGCCTACTATTATAATCATGGCAGGTTAAGCTGTACACGAGTAATAAAATAACCCTAAAATCTCAGTGATCTATTGCAACAGAAGTTAACTTTTTGCTGCCATCACAGTCTGATGATGGTTGGTTGGAGGTGGGTGGGGGGAGCCCTCCTTGTTGGCTCTTGTCAGAGAAAAAGGAACTGAGTAGATTACATAGGAAGGTTTATATCCAAGCAAGTACTATGAATTATTCTCCCTACAACTCATTGTTCAGAACCCAGCCATATGTCTTCAAATAGCCATAAGGGAGACTGTAACCAGAAAGTGATTTGCTTAAAAGAGCATTTTCTTTACCAGTTTTACACCTACTACTAGAAACTGGTGAGTTTTATGTTTTGTCTCAGTAAGATAACCTTGTTTGTATCTGTTCTACTCAAATGTCACAATCACAGCTATGTCTCAATGTTCCTCAATATTGAGAATATTCTTTCAATCAATATTCACAAGTCTGTCCCTATAAGGTTGGTGTATGGTCTCTGCCCCTTTTCATACTGGAAGGTGCAATCTATTTCAGTTCAGTCTTTATTGACTGATTCTCCTGGTGCTCATTACAGGATGTACAACTGCCTACCTCGCACCCTGCACATTGCTGAATGTCCCGTTTCTCTGTCTCTCTGAGTCACTTTATTGCTGTTCATATTCATTGATTCTACTGTTAGTTGAAAATTCAAAATCTAATTCTACATCTATATATTATATATTCCCAACAGAAATGTAACCCCAAAATATCTGAGCATGTTCATAGAGCTGTATTTGTAATCAGCAAAAACTGGAAGCCATGCAAAGGCCCATCAACACTAGAATGGATAAACTGTGGAATATTGACACAATGGAATACCATCTGGCAATGAGAATAACTGATCAACAACTATGCACAACAACATGGATGAGGGACTTCCCTGGTGGTCCAGAGGTTAAGAATCTGCCTTGCAATGCAGGGGATGCAAGTTCAATCTCTGGTCAGGGAACTAAGATCCCCCATGCCACGGAGCAATGAAGCCTGTGCACTACAACTACAAGAGCCCATGGGCTACAAATACTGAGCCCTCTTACTGCAACTACAGAGTCCGAGTGCCCACAACAAAAGATCTGCGTGATGTAATGAAGACCTCACATTCAGCAACACAGACTCAACATTACCCAGTATCTGGTGACTTCTTTACTTTTTCATTTATTAGGAACTCTTTCATGTACAAGGTAAACTTAGGCCTTGAAAGATATTTTTACTGAAAGTTCAGTTATTTTTACATCTTCCATATGAGAGCAGAAAATTGTATGTAACTGGTATTCAAATAAAGAAAGGTTAGAATTGTGAACTAAAAAAAAAAAAAAATGGATGAAACTTAACCCACACAATGGGGAACAAAAGAAGCCATGAAGAAAGGACATATGGTGTGATTCCATTTATATAAAATTCAAGAACTTGCAAAGTCAGTCTAGAGTATGAGAAGTCAAGAGAAGTGTTGCCTTTGAGCAGTCACTTGCATGGGGTATAAGGTGGAGGTTGATGGAGGCTGGTAATGTTCCTTTCCTTTATCCGGATGCCAGTTACATGGAAGTCATGGAAGTTTGTTCAAATTTGTTTTCAGCTGAATGGTTAGGATTTATGCAATTTTATGCATATGTGCTGTTTCAGTAAGTAATTTTGAAAAAAAAAAAACTCAGCATCTATGCTACCATGCTTAACATTTTGCTTCAATGAATTCTTACCACATGCTCCTTAAGTGCAAGGATTTAGTTTGATTCATCTGCCTCTCCAAAGCACATAGTATGTATCTAATTAATTTTTGTAAAATAGAACATAAAACTATTCCCTTCTTCTTGGGTCAGCCCACCATAGCTTGTGTGTATGCTTAGCCGCTCAGTTGTGTTCAGCTCTTTGCGACCCCATAGACTGCAGCCCACCAGGCTCCTCCGTCCATGGGATTCTCCAGGCAAGAGTACTGGAGTGGGTTGCCATGCCCTCCTCCAGGGGATCATCCCAATCCAGGGACTGAACCCATGTCTCTTATGTCTACTGCATTGGCAGGGGGCTACTTTACCACTAGCACCACCTGGGAAGTTCCATCACAGCTCACTACTAGAGAAATCAATTAGATTCAGTTTCATTTGATTCAATATCTAACTGTTAAGCTGTCCAATAACTTGCAACCTAACAAAGAACTATATAATGAAAATAAAATCATAATAGTATCATAACAATAACTGACTTGAGTGCTGGCTTAATGCCAGGCACTGAATTGAAAACTTATAAAAATTATATGTTATAGTTTTATTCTCATTTTACAGATGAGAAAACTGAGGTTCACAAATTCTCAGCCCAAGTTCAGTTCAGTTCAGTCACTCAGTCATGTCCGACTCTTTGCGACCCCATGACCACAGCACACCAGGCCTCCCTGTCCATTACCAACTCCCGGAGTTTATCCACTCATGTCCACTGAAGTCGGTGATACTATCCAACCATCTTATCCTCTGTAGTCCTCTTCTTCTCCCACCTTCAATCTTTCCCAGCATCAGGGTCTTTTCCAATGAGTCAGCTCGTTGCATCAGGTGGCCAAAGTATTGGAGTTTCAGCCTTAGCATCAGTCCTTCCAATGAATACTCAGGACTGATTTCCTTTAGGATGGATTGGTTGGATCTCCTTGCAGTCCAAGGGACTCTCAAGAGTCTTCTCCAACACCACACTTCAAAAGCATCAATTCTTCAGTGCTCAGCTTTCTTTATAGTCCAATTCTCACATGCATACATGACTACTGGAAAAGCCATAGCTTTGACAAGATGGACCTTTGTTGACAAAGTAATGTCTCTGCTTTTGAATATGTTGTCTAGGTTGGTCATAACTTTCCTTCCAAGGAGCAAGCATCTTTTAATTTCACAGCTGTACTCACCATCTGCAGTGATTTTGGAGTCCAGAAAAACAAAGTCAGCCACTGTTTCCCCATCTATTTGCCATGAAGTGATCGGACCAGATGCCATGATCTTAGTTTTCTGAATGCTGAGCTTGAAGCCAACTTTTTCACTGTCCTCTTTCACCTTCATCAAGAGGCTCTTTAGTTCTTCTTCGCTTTCTGCCATAAGGGTGGTGTCATCTGCATATCTGAGGTTATTGATATTTCTCCTGGCAATCTTGATTCCAGCTTGTTCTTCTTCCAGCCCAGTGTTTCTCATGATGTACTCTGCATATAAGTTAAATAAGCAGGGTGACAGTATACAGCCTTGACGTACTGCTTTTCCTATTTGGAACCACTAGGCCTATGTTAAAGGACTCACCTGATTAGTACAAGCCCACTCAGGATACTGTCCCTTTTAATTAATTCAAGATAACTGAGTAGGTGCCTTACCTTATTTACATGTCCAAACCTTTTTACCTTTGCCATGTGATGTCAGCTAGTCATGGGACTGAGATCCCATTATGTTCACAACTCTCACCCATTCTCCAAAAGGGGGGCGGGGTTATTCATGACACGTACACCAGGCTCCCGGAATCTTGGGGCCATTTTAGAATTCTGTATACCACTGAAGTGAAGTGAAAGTCACTCAGTCGTGTCCAACTCTTTATGATCATGGACTATACAACCCATGGAATTCTCCAAGCCAGAATACTGGAGTGGGTAGCCTTTCCCTTCTCCAGGGGATCTTCCCAACCCAGGGATTGAACCCAGGTCTCCTGCATTGCAGGCCAATACCTTACCAGCTGAGCCACAAGCTGCCTTATTTAAGTACAGGCATGATGGATATTAGGAAAGAAGATGCTGCAATATCCAATACCAATTCAACCTGGAATCACCTCCCATGGTGAGAGTTGGGTAACAAGGGCATGAAGGCCAAGAGAAAGCCTGTGTTCTGGAATGATGGTACCACCGCTCACCTGGCCCTCACATGTCCACTGCGTACTAAGAGAGACAGTGGTCAAAGTGCAGGAGTGGGTCACAGCATCTGCTCTACAGGTCTCCCTGTGTTTTATATCACCTGCTCTCAGAAGCAATGCAACAATCCAGGAGCCTGCAAGTGGTTTTAGAACCATGTGGCACAGATGCAATAAATGCCCTGCTCTCTATCCCTGAAAGCTGCCCCTGAAGGAGAGAGTTCCTGGCTGACCAACAACTTTCCTCCTTGAGCACTTGCATCTCACTTCTACGTTTGAGCACTCTGACAGTAGAGGAGCCCACTCAGGCACCACAGCCTAACACAGATCTGCAGGGGAGCTGATGGGTTCAGAGAAAATCTGCTACAAGGAATGGAGCTGATCTCATCATCCAATAGGACCACGTGAGGTGTGCTCCACACTGGTCCTCAGAAGCCCCGCCCTCAATGGCATTGAGTCCAAGTTGCTCACCTGGCAGTAACCTGACCATGAGTTCACCCCGTGCTGGCTCTTCTTCCTTCTCAGTCTCATATCCGCCTTTCCTCATTCATACTCTCTGGGAGTACCTCCCAAATAATTCCTAGCATCCAAGCCTTTGTCTGCCCCGGGGGATGGGGAGATAAATTGAGACATCCTTTCCCTTCCTTATGCCTCATATTTAACTAATACCCAATCTCCTAATTTCTCCCTGCATCTCTAACAATCTCCCATCATTACATGTGCACCATTCATTGCTAGGATGAATGCATTAACCACCTTCCAATCTTCCTCTCCCTCGGTTGCTTGCACCCATCCTTCCTTTGGCTGCACCCATGCTCTTTCTAAACTGCAAAGGTAGTCTTATTAGTTTTCTTGCTCACAATTCTTGCCCCAAATTCTTCTTGGTCTAATAGTTAGAATCTAACTTCCTTAGAGAAATATACAAAGTGATTCATTCATTTATTCAAGGAGTAGGTAGTGAGTGTCCCTTGTGCCAGACACACTGCAAATGCTGGTGATGAAAGAGCAAACATGACCTTCCCTTAGTGGAGTTTAGTTTTGAGGGACGGACATGAAACAAACACCCACAGGAGTAAATATCTAAGGACTGTGGTATGAAGTGGTATGAAGGACAAAGGCAAGATTTCAGAGCTGCACTGCCCCATATAGTAGCTATGGGACCCATGCGACTCTTTAAATTACAATCAACTGAAATTAAAAATTCAGTCCTTCGGTCTCACTAACCACATTTCAAGTGCTCATTAGTCACATGTGATGCATCGGATGGAGCATATACAGAACATTTCCATCATCACAGAAAGTTCTACTTGTCAGTGCTGCTAAAGGCTATCTGAATGAGTTATGACTTGGGGGGACCTATGAGTCAGAAGGGAACCCCACAAAGAAAAGGCACTAGAGTTGCGTATCAAGGGACGGTAGGAACTGGCCAGGTTTGGGGGCATGAGGGGAGGAGGTGGTGAAGAGCATGGAGAATCCACACAGCAGAGGGACTCTGATGATGGAGTGCAGATGGAAATACAGACAAAGGCTGGACAGTAAGGTAGGAGCCAGGGAGGGAGGGTCTGTGCAGGCTATCGCATGGATTTTGAACTTTATCCCAAGAGCAACATGAAGACCCAATTTTAAAGCATGGCCAAGTTCTCGTTTTTTAAAGGCCACTTACTCTCTGTGCTTATGCAGGAATGAGAAAAGACCATAAAGGTTCTTTTGCTGGTGTATTTTCTTAATATTGCATTTTCAAATATATATTGATATATAGGTTAAATCTACTCACTTTAACTACAAGGACCCCATTGCATGAATAAACCACAGTTGGTGTACATTTTAAAAATATACAAAGCAATACACTGTGTTAAGGTGCTATTTGGAAAAGTAAAAGCATACACTCATTTAAACAATATACACCATCATCAGCGAAAAGAGGAAGGAAAAAAGGATTGGGGGAGGGGAGATTTCATCCCATTTATACTATTTCTTTTAAAAGAGATCTGGGGACTTCCCTGGTGGTCCAGTGGTTAAGAATTCACCTTGCAATGCAGGGATGTGGGTTCAATTACTGGTCGGGGAACTAAGATTCCACATGCCACGGGGGTCCACACACCACAACTTCTGAGTTTGTGTGCCACAACTAGAGAGTCCATGCACTGCAACAAAAGAAGAAACATACACATATGTATATGTATAACTGAATCACTTCACTGTACACCTGAAAATAGCACAGTTTTGTAAATCATCTATGCTTCATTAGAGATCTGAACCAACAAATGAAAAATGTAAAATCTCTGTGAATCTCTCTCTCTAAAAGACTGGGAACTTATATTTTTTTCTAGGTTATTTACATAAATGTCTCACAGTACGGAGAGTATCACAATGGTTCAGGCAAGAGTTGATGGGTACTGAGACGAGGATGCTGAAACTAGAAAGGGGAAGAAAGTGGGTGGATCCCAAAAGCAGAGGGCACAGAACATAACGCATTGAATGCAAAATGGCAGGAAGGAAGGAGACGGCAAGAACGAATTTCAGATTTGTGGGATGACAACTGGTCAGATGGCAAGGCCACGACTCTAGACTCCTGATACTGGAGAAATTCCAGAAGGGGATGGAGGCGGTGAGAAAGACTGATGATTGACTTTTGGAAATGTAAGGTTTCTAATCCCTCTGAAATAGCTCCATTAAGATGACAGGTGTCAGATGGCAGCATGAATTTGGATCTTAACAGAAAGATCAAAGCTGGAGCTATAAATGTGGGAGTTATTAGACAGATAAATACATCTTAGGTTAGGATGAAATACTATAGAGAAAACATATGGTAAAACTAATTAGGGATGATTGAAATGATATAGGATTACTTCTCTATTGCTCCAGCCATACTACTGAATACTTTATTCTACAGTGAATAACATTAAAAAAATTATACTATTGAGAGTACTAATTATTAGTTCCTAACTCTTAGAATCAATCTGTAGATAAAGGTTCTCAAATATGTAAATTGGCCATTTAAAGCAGGTAAAGGATTCTTTTCTTTTGGATTTGAATATTGGCTCTGCCACTTATATGCTGCATAATTTATGATGAATTGCTTTATTACTGTGATGCCCTATGTCTTCATCTATGAAGTGCACATGACCAGAGTATCCCTTTTCCACAACTCCATATAGTCATTCTCAATAAACCAACATAATAATAATATCAGTGATAATAAACTTATTTTATTGCCTTGTGGAATGATATCAGTAGAAAATATCTACCAAACATATATGAGCCATTCATATATACAAGAGAGATTTCTAGATGGGATATCAAGTGCAATCACAGAAATATTATTTTTGTAAGCCTTAAAGTGATCAGGTTTTCATCATTTAATATTTAAATGCCAAACTACTAACATTTTGCAAACAACACTATTTTAACCCTGAAGTAAGCAATGGTATTCATGCAGAATTTTTTAATATGAAAAATTCCTTATAAAAAGAGCAACTCTACTGCTCAGAGCAAAAACCATACTCTTGTTGCCAGTTGCTTTTACTGCTAAGATGACATCATTGGCAGCATGGTGGTTAAGGTCGCTTTTTTTGAATGATGCTGGAACACTCCATGCCCCTTGCTCCAACGTGAGATTACTCCTGTGTCGTGGACATTAGAGACTCACACAATAGGAACTGTACTTTGGAATGCAGCATTTGGACTGCCTGAGATAAAATGTGGGAGGCAACCATAAATGTCCATAACCTCTAAGTTATTAACAGTAACAGACCCACTTTTTTTTTTTTTGGATGCACCGTGTGGCTTGTGGGATCTTAGTTCTCTGACCAGGGATTGAACCCGGGCCCCCACTAGTGAAAGTACAGAGTCCTAACCCCTGGACCTCCAGGAAAGTCCAAAAGTACAGCTGTTCCTATGAATCTCTCCATTTTATTTGTTTGCAAAGTGATTTTCACAAAACTCAGAATATCACATTTATTGGGCACACTTATTTCATTTCACTTGAAATTATCTTTTGTTCTCCTGTTGACCTATGAAGAAAACGATACCCACGCATGGTGTCTGATTTTAAAGGTCCATAGAAAACCATACAGGATAAGTAAGTATCATAAGATGAATGAGCAAATTTTTAAATAATTTAATTATTTCCTCTTCAAGAGCTCCGATTTATTCTTTTTGTGCCATTCTACACTTTCTTATTGATCAGAATTTTTACAGATAAAGACTTGCTCTCTCCTTTGAAAATACCAAAAAGACTTTTATTTTTTGGCCATGCCACATGGCACACAGGATCTTAGTTGCCCAACCAGGGATCAAACTCATGCCCCCTGCGGTGGAAGCATGGAGTCTCAACCACTGGACCGCCAGAGAAATCTGTTAAAAACACCAAAAAGACTTTGATGGAGCCGCTGCATCTATATCATAGAGCGCCCCAGGCACACATCCAACTGGACTCTTAGGGATGTCATCTCAAGCTGTTTCCCAGTCATTCGTTCCTCCCCATTGCAGCGGTTCTCTGTCCGTGTGTGTGTGTATCCTAGGCTGTGTTCTTGATAAAGGACCCTGAGACAAGTAACATTAGGCAGGCATTCCCGGGAAGCGGGGGTCAGCAAAGTGGAGAAGGGCAACAGGAAAGGGGAGGAAGCCACTGGGCAGGGGGAGCCTGCTGTGGGCAATGGTCTCATTCCAGCTGAAGACTACTGAAGATGGGCTAGAATCTGCCCCAGAGCTGTCCCGGAGGGGCCAGGCAGCAACCATGTTCATCTTGTCAGTCAACAGTTGCAGCTGGTCCTAGGGTCTCAACTGTGCAGCCCACACGGCCTGCCCAAAGCGTGACCAAGTCTGCTTCCACAGCCAGAGCAGCTCTCAAGTCTACACTTTCTGGAAAGCCTTTGGGAGGTGGACCAGTTTCCTGCTGTCGCCACCTTGAAAGTGAAAGTGTTAGTTGCTCAGTCGTGTTCAACCCTTCGTGACTCCGTGGACTGGAGCCCACCAGGCTCCTCTGTCTGTGGAATTCTTCAGGTCAGAATACTGGAGTGGGTTGCCATTTCCTTCTCCCAGGGATCTTCCCAACCCAGGGATCAAACCCGGGTCTCCTGCATTGTAGGCAGAGTCTTTACTGTCTGAGCCACCAGGGAGCCCTCACCACCTTACTGGTCTAAAATAACACACCTTTACTAGCTCATGTTGGCAAGCAGAAGTTTAAAATGTGTTGGTAGAGCTGTATCCCTCCTGGCAACTTTGGGAAGAAACCTTCTCCTCACCTTCCTGAGCTTCTAGAAGCCACCTGCCTTCCTCTTCTATCTTCAAAGTCAACAGCATAACATCTCCACCCTCGGCTTCTGTCGCTGTATCTCCTTCTCTGACTCTGCCTCTCCTTACTATCTTGTAAGGAGTTTGGTGATTATGTCAAACCACACAGAGAATCCAGGATAATCCACTCAAGATTATTAACTCTGGGCGTGCCTGGTGGTCCAGGGGCTAAGTCTCCACATTCCCAATGCATGGGGTCCAGGTTCCACTCCTGGTTGGAGAACTAGATTTCATGTGCTGCAACTAAGATCCCATGCAGCCAAATAAATATTTAAAAAAAATAAAACCTGAAAAGTCTCTTTTTCTGTGTAAGGCAACATGTTCACAGGTTCTGGGGAGTAGGACAAGGCCATCTCCAAGGACCCACTGTTCCATGACTATGGCAGGAGATGGGAGAGGCACTGACAGTTTCTTTCTAACCTGTGGCAGGCCTCAGCAAAATCCATGTGGTTAATTAGTCTTCAAACACTTTATGGAAAGAAAAAGTAGGTGCTGCATAAATAACTGCTCCTTTTATTCAACTAATAAAGATGGATGCTCTTTGTTGCAAAACCCTAATGCACATAATATCAAGGGAGACATCAAGTTGTTACTTTAGCATTAGAGTTAACAGGTTTGGAGGCCCAGGATCACAGAGGAAAAGAGAATGCCTGAATTCCGATTTCTTGTCAGTTTCATGAGGGAACAAAAAGCCTTAAGACAATCTCATCTTATTTTAGGCACCCATCTAATTTCAAGAAGTTTCATCAAAAGAAAAAAAAAATGCATCTTCCTGGGGAACATTTGCTGTTCTGTTTATGAAAACAAAACCAGCAAGCATCCACACAGGTGCTGGGAAATACACAGAGATTAAAATCAGAGTAAAGATTTTGCCTGTCATGGTGGACTTCTGCAAGAGGAATCAATAGCTTCAAAATCAAGAAAACCTAGTATTTGCCAAAAAGAATCAGGCTGAATAAAAGAGGAGGGGAAGAAACCCTATAAGACTTGTTCTTCCTCTCTCTTTTTAAATGGTGATCTGAGAATTATTTCCATCTTCTTGTTGTTTCAGAATAATTTATTGAGTAATTTACTTCTAGAATAACTTACTGAATACCTCAGATGAATGCAGGTCTCATGTCAGATGTGGAAATTCTGGGGTGAATAAGAATTGGGTTCCATCCTCAAGTGGATCCCTCCACTTTGGGTGAATACAGGCAACCCAACAATACAGTACATTGTGATACTTCCTACTTTTGGAAGACTGAACTCTCTGTCCCTAATTCTTCACTCAGTTTCAGGCACATTATATATATCCACATCGTTATCAGATCTTCCTGAAGGACACATTACTTCTCTGACCCCTTGACTTTGGGTCTGGCTAAGTGATTTGCTTTGGACAAGAGGATGTGTGGAGACTACCAGAGGCTTGAAATGTGTTTGCTCTACTAAGCTTGTCCTTCTTTAAGTCTGGTGCACTGCCATGAGAAGTACGTGCCCCACGTGGACACTGGCCTTCATCCTGGGCCCCTAAATGGAACGTGTTAAGTTCACCACACGCTCTGGGTAACCTCTGATCCATAGAAGAAGAGGCAAGTCAAACAGAACCGAATTCACCCTGGAGTCTGGAACCTGAAATCTAGATTCTAGAGCCCAGACCCTGGAGCTTGGATACCAGCCTAACCCTGTGTAGATGCAGCAAACCCACAGATCTGTGAGCTCGAGAATAAATGACTATCGCTTAAAATATCTGAGCACTGTTTGCTATGAAGCATTATTGTATCAGGCAAGTGCTGACTGATACACTGTTATGGAAGTTGGGGACCGAGAGCCCAGTAAGTAGAAGAGGGGAAAATTAATGCTCAATACTTAGAGGGTCAAAGAGGTAGGGGAGAAACAACAAAAAGAAGGCCAAAAATGGAACAGACAACAAGCAATCTTCCCATGATAACAGCTGCCTTTTTAATGAGCAGAGGATGGCTTCCAAGTGCCACGCCGCCCTGAGCACTGCTGTTGTGAAAGTCAAGAGGTAGTTGTAAGTCCTGCCCCTAGAGCCTCAGTGCAACCTCCTCAATTTCACATCTGCTCTGGCTCCCAAAGGACTTTGGCAGAAATGAATTGGAAAGAATTACAATCTGCAATAAATCTATATTCTACAGAAAGAAAGCCAAGAGTTTATCCTTTAGCATCTTATGTGGCAATCTTCTCCTTATAAAATTGGCTCCTAATGAGAAAACCAGTTTGCTATAGCAACATGAGTCCCATGTTAAGCACAAAGAGGGGATTATATATTTTTGTTTCACCGAAGGATTCTCCATCTCTCTGGACTCACTAATCTCAACTTAAACTGTGGAAATTACAATGGCAAGCACTAAGAGAGGAAATGTTGTATAGTCTCATGACTGGCTACAGCTTCAAAAAAATTGTAAATCTCTTCCAAAGGCTCCTCAAAGCATGGTATTGTAGGGATCTATCATCCTTTTATAGGTTTTCTGATGATTAGATTTCTAACTTTCAATGAGACAAGTATACAAAAATTCTTCTCAAGTAAATATAAATTGGTGGAGCCACAACGGAAAACTAAAAATAGAGCTACCCAATGATTCAGCAATCCCACTCCTGGGCATATATCCCAACAAAACTATACATTAAAAAGATCCACACACTGCTTTGTGCACAGCAGCACTGCTCACAGTAGCCAAGACAGAAGCAACCTGAGTCTTCGTTGACAGAGCAATGGATAAAGAAGATGTGGCGTAGACAGATACAATGGAGTACTATTCAGCCACGAAAAAGGACGAAATAATGGCACTTGCAGCAGCATGCATGGACCTAGAGATTACCATACTAAGTGAAGCAAGTCAGAGACAGACTAACACCATATGGTAACACTTATATGTGAAATCTAAACTATGGCACAAATGAATATATCTGTGAAAGAGAGACAGATGCACAGACATAGAGAAGAACAGACTTGTGGCTGCCAAAGGGGAGGGGGTGAGGGAGGGAGGGACTGGAAGTTGGGGATTAGCAGATGCCAGCTAATATATCTCAGATGGATAAACAACAAGATCCTACTGTATAGCACAGGGAACTATATTCAGTATCTTATGATAAACCGTAAGGGAAAAGAATTTTTCAATCAACTACATTTCAAGACAAAAAATTCTTCCCAAGTAATACTTCTGAAATACTCACCTTCTTCCAACCCACACTGCAAATACATTAAAAAATAAGTAAAGCTTGGCATGCAAGGCTGGCGTGCAAATATGAACATAGGAGAGTACATGTATATTAAAGTAAATCTATGACTTGGGTTCCCTGAAATATTTTTCTGTCCTAAGAGTTCAGTATTTTTTAAGCTCGAAGTATAGTTTGTGTGTTTGTCTGATGCCTTAGATGACTAGCTTTTTCTTTATTTTCATTGGAGGCTAATTACTTTACAATATTGTGGTGGTCTTTGCCATGCGTTGACAGGAATCAGCCACAGATGCACATGTGCCCCCCATCCCGAACCCCCTCCCACCTCCCTCCCCACCCCATCCCTCTGGGTTGTCCCACTGCACCGGCCCTGAGTGCCCTGTTTCATGCATCAGATTTGGACTGGTCATCTATTTCATGACTAGCTTTTATCACTTGAGAGCAAGGGCAAGATTAAGAAAGTCTCCTCTAGGATCGCACGCCCACCACACACACAGGAGCTACGCAAGAAGTCACAGAGTGCTGGAAGGGCACAGCCCATTACCCGAAGATTTTGTGGTTGTTGTTGAGATTTTCCCTCTACTTAGTGCCTTCCAAGCCCTGTGCCAGGGTTGTGTGTGCTTATCAAGTTCATCACACTCTGAAAGAGGTGTCCAGCCTTGCCCTTTCGTATCAACTCCTCCAGCTCAGGTTTGGAAAGATGCATACTATAGGTAAGTGGAGAAAAGGTCATTTTGGCAAGGGTTTTAATCAAATATGCCACACCAACCACTTCGAGTCAAGTTGTTTCCTGCAGGTGGATTACACAACCTCTTCTTTAGTTCTTTCTGTTCCTCTTTTTTTCGGTAACCTCTTTGGTGCTCCAGCTGAGATCTTCAACATGAGCCTTCGCTATTTAATCTAGCCTCTGACCACAAACCATATCAACAGGCAGAAAAATAGAAGCAGCAGAACTGACTCGATCTGAATTGACTAAAACTCTGGGAGGAAAGGTATTTTGGTTTTGCTTTTTGTCTTATAAGAAAAATCAAAGTTGGAAACGAAAAGCTGTTCTCAGCTGTGAAGGCAGCCCCAGGAAAATGCAGGAGACTAGCCAAACTCATTGAATACAATTTAATAGAAAGGGTGACTCCTTTCTGCCCTTTCTCACTTGGGTTCTTTGCTTCTGAAGGAAAGTGCCTCTATTATGAGAGGTGAGGCCAGAGCCTGTGGGTTAAAATAACTGAAAATTGCTTGTGTGACCTCAGACAACTGTCTTTGCAAACATGATACCGTATCTTCGCACTGGAGTCTATGGAGACCAGTTTCAAAGGAAGCAAATAAAGCCTACTATGTAGCGAGCCCATCTAGATGGGCACAGTCTTGAATCACTCACTGCAGGACCTTAGTGCTCAGAACACGAAGAGGGAGATTTGCCCTTTGGTCATGTCCCCAGCTCTCGGCATCCCCCCCCCCCCCGCCATTCCCCCAAACGGCCCTGTCCCCAGGGTGTCAGATCCCGCAACTCCCTCCTGTTTCTGCCCTCAAGGGATTTCCTTCCATTTTTTTTTTTTAACCCAATTCTATAACATTTTTCCCTAACTGAAATACACCAGGGTCTCTCTCTCACTACCTTCCCAGTTCACATTTTCTTCTTATTTTCCCCCACATTCAGGCCATGTATTTTCACACTTTGTAATTACCAATAAGGGAAAAGAATCTGAACACACGTACACACACATACACATATGTTTAACTGAATCACTTTGCTGCACACCTGAAACTGACACAACACTGTAAATCAACTATACTTCAATTCAAGAAGAAAAAAAAAAAGATACTTAACATTAAAAACAACAACAACAGAACATCACCCTGGGAGTGGCAAGGAGGTATAGTGGATTCACAGATCAGTAGCCTCTATCTGGATCTCACTGCGCCACCTAGTGGCCATGTGGTCCCTGGCAACTCATCTTCAGAATTGCCATTTTCAGTTAAAATGCTGGGATATTACCTAAGAGGATTATTTGAGAAAGTGAAATAACACATGCAGAATTGCTTTATAAATTCTTGATTATTAATTTATGAGAACTAGTAAATCTCCTATTCATTGCCAGTTTGGTTTGGGGTTTCTCTTCCTTGAAAATGTAAGCATTTCAAACACTGTTCTAACTGACATTCTCTATCTGATGTTCAGCCACTTCCACCCACCCTTTCCACATTCCCCCAAACAGGGCTTAGCTCAGACCAAGATTCTAGAACAGAGCAAAGTCTCTAAATGGTATAGACAAGTCAGCAAATTGACTAACATTAGAACCTAGGAAGAATCACCAGGTGGCACTGAACTTGGCAGTAAATCCAAAGAAAAAAGACCTAATTAAAGGATTCCAGACTTGAGAAGCCAGAAAACAAAATAATCAATTGAAACAACGGACACAGGAAAGATAGTTTCAAGCAGGGTCATGTGATATGTCTAAGACCAGCCTTGAAGACCTTGTTTTCTTAAGGACATCAGACTGGAAATTTATTTAAACTCAGCTCTGGATGTTCTGTGAAAGAAAAGAAATGAATTTTTATTGAGGAAGAACAATTTGGTAATTTTGTTCTGAATATGTTTTCTACCCTGAGATTCCTTACCCATCAGGGAAATAGATTCTTGTACTTTGAACAGCTGGCTGAGAGTCTGATGGAAAATTTATATAAAGCTGGGGCTCTGAGGAGACCTCAGGGAGAAAGTTATATCCCCAAGGCTGTAGTTTTATCAATTTTTATCTCTTGTCTGGTGGTTATGGATGCAACTAGCCATGAATACAAAAAGGCTTCTGTTTGGAGGTGCTTCTGGCACTTTCTCATAGAACAATTTTCTTTTTTAAAAAATGGCTGACCACTGACCACTCATTAAGTTAGAATCTATGTGGTCATGGTCCTAGTCATTGGAGTCAAAGGGGTATGCTTCTGAAGATCTCTCCGTATCATTTATGCAAGGATGCTCCTAGTTGGGCACACAACTGCTTTGACCAAGTGAAGAGAATTGTTTTTAAGGACAACAACACCACTGTCTGTTTCCATAGACATGCAAGACATGTCTCTGGTCTTGGTGTCTCCAGAACGCAGTTAGATTTTTAAATCACCTAGGGCTTCCCTGGTGGCTCAGAGGTTCAAGTGTCTGCCTGGAATGCGGGAGACCCGGGTTCGATCCCTGGGTTGGGAAGATCCCCTGGAGAAGGAAATGGCAACCCACTCCAGTACTCTTGCCCAGAGAATCCAATGGAGGGAGGAGCCTGGTAGGCTATAGTCCATGGGGTCGCAAAGAGTCGGACACGACTGAGTGACTTTACTTACTTACTTACTTAGGAACTTCCCTACAGGTGGGCTAGCAGTCAAGAAATAATGCTGTTTCTGGTTTATAGATTGGGAACATGGTGATTAAAGTTTTGTTTGTTTGTTTGTTTTTTAATCAGGGGATCGTAGCAAGTTATTTGCAATGGAACTGAGTAGCCTATTTTTCTTGAAGAGAAATAGCAATGTTTTCGGATAAAACTGCTATTATGGTCTATTTGGATAAAAATTCCATTTTTCCTTCTCTCTGACCAAGGTATCTTGTCTACAGTTCTAGAAGTAATATTAGTTTTTAAGCCCCACCACCAACAAAAATGTGAGCCAATGGACTCTAAACATCTCAGAACTATGCATTTATTGACCTTTAAATAGCCACATCCTATGCTAACCTAACTTGGGGTGACCTCAAATTATCTATCTTCAATTTACATGTGCAGAAAAGCTCTGTCATACAAAGATCAACCAGAAGAGAACAAAATCACCTAGTATTTTGCAGACAATTCCTCTTGAGGATAATATTGGACTAAGTTATAGCTAAATCAAGGAGAGGTGAGAAATGTCAACTATCTCATCAACCTGCTCATCTCCTTTCCATAATAAAGTGCGCCCTTGGGCTGATCAGAAATTTATTCAATAGACTATACATGCTGAGCCCTGGAGAGGAAAAAAAACAGTCTGTTCTCAAGAAATATACAGCCAAGTGGACAGCCTTAACTGGGTTTCATCTGTAAAGTGGAGATGATACACTGCTTTAAAGATGTCATAGGAAGATAAAATACATGTAACCAAATGAAATAACATGAATAAACAAAATAATGTAAACTATAAAACTAACGTGAAATTTTAGAAATTCTTCAGCTTAACAAGCTTAATACTTAACAGCACTGAGTATCATTCCTGCTATGAAGAAAGTTGGCTGGTGTTCCAGAATCAATTACAGATGGGGAGGTTAGGAGTTTATTCTCTTTAGGGAACATCTCCACTTGGCTCGTTTCTGTGAAGCTGTGATGGCTGTATTAGGACAAGTCAGTGGGCTAACATTTTCCACATGGAATTAAGTTCCAGATAGATGTAAAGGATTTAATGTAAAAGAAATTGACAAACAGATCCCAAAGAAACTGGGGAAAGACTGGAAGAAAACCTTTATTGCTGTGTTGTTCAGTTGCTTATGACCCTGACTCTTCACAACCCCAGCTCTTTGCGACCCCATGGACTGTAGCACACCAGGCTACTCTATCCTCGACCATCTCCTGGAGTTTGCTCAAATTCGTGGCCATTCACTCAGTGATGATATCTAACCCAGAGGTATATTTTTATATTCTAGAGTGGGGAAAGTATTTCTAAACATGACATAAGCTCCAGGAGGAAATATATGGATAAGGATAAATTTGGCTTTATAAAAATATAACACTTCCACAGGTCCAAAAATTATTAATGTTAAAAGACAAACAACAAACTAGGAAAAAACTATTTGTAACAAACATAAGAGACAAAGTTCTTTCGAGTCAAGAAGATAAAGATAATCAACTCAATAGGAAACTTATCAAGGACATGAACAGGCAGTGCACAAAAGAAAAAAAGACCAGTAACGTTTGAAAAGATGGTTAAGCTATGACTGATAAGGGTGAATATTCGACAGATATAAACAACAGAATATTCAACAAATATTCAGCTCAACATAAAAAAGATCCAAACAACCAGATTTTTTTTTTAATGAGCAGAAGACCTGAAAAGACATTTATCCAAAGAGGACATGCAGATGGCCAGCAGGCACATGAAAAGATGCTCAGCACTGCTAATCATCAGTTCAGTTCAGTCGTCAGTCATGTCCAACTCTTTGCAACCCCATGAATCACAGCACGCCAGGCCTCCCTGTCCATCACCAACTCCTGGAGTTCACTCAGACTCACGTCCATCGAGTCAGTGATGCCATCCAGCCATCTCATCCTCTGTCGTCCCCTTCTCCTCCTGTCCGCAATCCCTCCCCGCATCAGAGTCTTTTCCAGTGAGTCAACTCTTCGCATGAGGTGGCCAAAGTACTGGAGTTTCAGCTTCAGCATCATTCTCTCCAAAGAAAAATGCAAATCAAAACCACAGTGAGGTATGACCTCACACCTACCAGAATGGCTATCATCAAAAAGGCGACAACTAATAAATGTTGGTGAGGATGTGGAAAAAAGGGAACTCTCATACACTGTTGGTGGGAATGTAAATTGGTGCAGCTTCTATAGAGAACAGTATGGAAGTTTCTCAAAAAACTAGAAATAGAACTACCACATGATCCAGCAATTCCGCATCTGGGTATATGTCCAAGAAAAATAAAACCACTACTTTGAAAGGATACATGGACCCCAATGTTCATGGCAGCATTATTTACAACTCCCCAGACATGGGAGCAACTTCAGTGTCCATTGACAGAGGAATGCATCAAGAAGGTGTGACATAGATATGTACACACACACACACACACACATGCATATATATTCACACACACACTGGAATATTATTCAGTCATAAAAAGAATGACATTTTGCCCATTTGCAGCAACATGAATGGACTTGGAGGGCATTATGCTAAGTGAAATAAGTCAGACAAAGTCAAGTACCATATCATACTACTTATATGTGGAATCTAAAAAATACAACACGGAGAAGGCAATGGCACCCCACTCCAGTACTCTTGCCTGGAAAATCCCATGGACGAAGGAGCCTGGTAGGCTGCAGTCCACAGGGTCGCTAAGAGTCGGACATGACTGAGCGACTTCACTTTGACTTTTCACTTTCATGCATTGGAGAAGGAAATGGCAGCCCACTCCAGCATTCTTGCCTGGAGAATCCCAGGGACGGTGGAGCCTGGTGGGCTGCCGTCTATGGGGTCGCACAGAGTCGGACATGACTGAAGCGACTTAGCAGCAGCAGCAAAAATACAACAAAACTAGTGAATAAAATGAAAACGAAACTGGAGCCAATTATACAGAGTGAAGTAAGCCAGAAAGAAAAACACCAATACAGTATACTAACACATATATATGGAATTTAGGAAGATGGCAATGACGACCCTGTATGCAAGACAGGAAAAAAGACACAGATGTGTATACCAGACTTTTGGACTCAGAGGGAGAGGGAGAGGGTGGGATGATTTGGGAGAATGGGAATTCTAACATGTATACTGTCATGTAAGAATTGAATCGCCAGTCCATGTCTGACGTAGGGTGCAGCTTGCTTGGGGCTGGTGCATGGGGATGACCCAGAGAGATGTTGTGGGGAGGGAGGTGGGAGGGGGGTTCATGTTTGGGAACGCATGTAAGAATTAAAAAATCTCTTACATGCGTTCCCAAACATGAACCCCCCTCCCACCTCCCATTAAAGATTTTAAAATTTAAAAAATAAATAAATAAATAAAATTTAAAAATAAAAAAAAAAGAATTAAAGATTTTAAAATTTAAAAAAAATAAAAAATTTAAAAATAAATAAATAAATAAATAAATAAATAAAATGAAAACAAAACATACTCACAGATATAGAGAACAAACCAGTATTTACCAGTGGGCAAAGGGAAGGGGCAATACAGGATTTGGGGATTATGAGATACAAACTATTAGGCACAAAATAAGCTTCAAGAATATAGTGTACAATGTGGGAACTACAGTAAATATTTTATAATAACTATAAATGAAGTATAACCTTCAAAATTGTGAATCACCATACTATATACCTGTAACTTAAAGTGAAGTGAAGTCGCTCAGTCGTGTCCAACTCTTTGCGACCCCATGGACTATAGCCTACCAGGCTCCTCCCTCCATGGGATTCTCCAGGCAAGAGTACTGGAGTGGGGTGCCACTTCCTTCTCCAGGGGATCTTCCCGACCCAGGGATCGAACCTGGGTCTCCTGCATTCCAGGCAGACACTTTAACGTCTGAGCCACCAGCGAATAAACACCAACTATACTTCAATAAAATCATTTTTTAAAAAGATGGTGGTCATGCATACTAACAATTAATAAATTTAAAATAACAATAAGAAAGTGGAATACTATATATCAAAAAAATATATATAGCTCAAAGAGGTAGTTAATAGCCACTGGCAGTTGAAGAATGTTTGAGAAACCACACACCTACACATATTCTTGGAAGAAATGTAAATTCATATGAACTTTAGCAGTTGAAGATGGCAATTATATATAACCCCCTGGCAGCATAATCTTTGACCAAGAAACTATCCTTCTAGGTATTTATCCTACAGCACTATTCAGAATTATGCAGAAACAGAGATTCTTGGATATGTGATGCTACCATAGTAGGTAAAATTGCGAATACTCCAAATGTCCATCAATAAAGAATTTGTTAAGTGAGTTGTGGTACATCTATTTTCACGGTTTCTCAACCTTGGCACTGCTGACATTTGGGCTGGATCATTCCTGGTTGAGAGGGCTGTCTTTTGCCAGTAGCACCTTCTGCTCAAGTATGACAAAAAAAGTCTCCAGGCATTGCCAACTGTCCCTGGGAAGCAAAACTCCATCCTATCTCCTTAAGAGTCATTAAGTAAATATGACACAGTCTTTAAAAAGAATGTATCAGTTGCACACAGTGACATGGAAAAACAAGCACGGTATATGGTTAAAACAGGTAAGTGATTGTGGAATTAAACGTACTGTGCAAGCTAATTTGCATAAATAAAAATAATTTGCATAATTATCTGTACATAATACCAATATGTCATTAGGGAAAAAATTAGGGAGAGAACTGAAAAATCATTGGTCAGCAATGACAAACCTGAACATCTAATCCTGGACATGGGAAAATGTGTTTAATGTGAACAAGTCACATGATGTCTCTGATTCGCAGGCTCTCTCATCTCTGCCCAATGTCTTTCAAGTGATAAAGAATTCATGAGGAAGACATTTAAGAAATAACAGAATCATCTTGTGAAGATATTTTATCTTTGGAAAGGAACTAACTTTGGCTTTGAGGCCACTGTTCTTAAGCTTTTACAAAATAGATTTATGATGATTTTCTAAAAGAAATTTTTGTGAGCGTGAAATTACTAATTCAGACTCCACCAACTGATATTCAGCTCACCCGACTTTTCCCCAATCCCCTTGGCTTCCCTTCTGCTATATTTACTTGGTATTTCTCTTTGTGGCAATTCATTTATTTTTGCACTGACCTTTTTTTAAGAAAACAAAGAAAACGTGCCCTTCAAACTTTGGAGAAACAAGCCATTTAAAACACAAAGCTCTCTAGTGGTTTTTGGTCCTGTGCTGATATCTATCTTATGGACTATAAAGAAGAATAATTTTTCAGCCTTTCGCAGTTTAAAAATAGGCAATAATGATCAGAGGTCTCGGAATTAAAATGTCTAAAGCTCAGAGAATAATGGGAGTTGAGCAGCAAATGAATATGTGTTGTCCTTGCTGATCTAGCTCTAAATGAAAATAGAGAGGTGACCACATTAGCTGTGGAATTCTCTGGGTCTTCAGTGTCAAGTAAAAGAATTTATTTGATTGAGAGATTTCTTTAACAGGAGACCCCATCTGTGACAGAAAGAACAACATTAACTGTTACACTTCATTTCTTTTCATTCTCCACAAAACAGCATGTTGCTGAGATCAAACAGATTTCATTCTTTTCTTCTTAATGGAGCTATGCCAAGTGTCACTAAGGAGAGAAAATCTACTTTTTCTTGCAGGCCAGGGAGCCTACAGGAAATAAGGCAAAGAGTGCAACAGATTTGGGAGCTTAACACAAATTAGAGAGTAAGACTATTTAAAGGAGAAGTTGGGACTTCTCTGGAGGTCCAGTGGTTAAGACCCCACAATTCCATTGCAGAGGCCACAGGTTCAAATCCTGGTTGGGGAACTAAGATCCCACTCAACAACAACAACAAAAAGCGAAATCGTCCCATAGATATCACACAAACTTCCGGAAAGGTGAAATGCAGAAGAGACAATCCTGGAAATGATCAAAGATTAGGCTATTGAATGGAGATGAGATGAAAACTCCAATTACATTCAAACCAGGACAGCTATATTCTTAAGTATTAATACATGATCATTGTGTAGCAATTGGGATTGATTTCAGAGTGTCTTCCTGAAGTAAGTTTTGTTATTTCATATCAGAAGCAGCTCAAAATAATTCAAAAGTGAGTTATAAAATAATTAGCACATAGTAGATTTTTACAAAGAGTAGCTACCTTGAATAATAACCAGCACTACAGGGTCTCATTTAGCACCATGGCTGAAGAGCCAGGTGTAGAACTGACAGATTCCTAATCTTTACCTCCAGCCCAGTTACTCCACCAGCCACCTGCTCATCTTCTGCTCCTGTCCCTCGGCAGGGTTGAGCTTCCCTGTGAAATCCTGTCTGCTCACTTCTCTGAAGTCTCTTCATCTACCTGGTTGGATTGGAGGGGTTTTCACCTCCACTTTTTCCATCAACCCAACTCTATTTTATAAAATTTCAGATATTCCTCAAAATCGATGATCTCAATGGGAGCACCTAAGTCTCTTTTCAAAGCTGCCCTGAATTTATAATTCTTACCATTCTTCTGACACATCAATGGAATTTTTGAGTGCAGAAAAAGGTGACGTTTGCCCTTCTGACACAAATAGTAGATCAGTATTTTGCTTAGCACTCTCTATCATAGAATACACAAAGTCAGTTGTACTTTCCTAGTCCCCATAAACCTAAAGAGCTATGGTGAGCATGTACCATGTAGATTTACATATCTAGCATTTCCTCCTTGTGTACCTATTTCTTATCCCTTTTGTTTTCTCCTATATGAAAATGTCCAAATCCTCTATAGTTCCTTTTGGTAGCAGGAGAAAGTCATCTCTTTAGATTAATAAATAATGTGTACAACTCTAGTGATGTTTTTCTATTAATCTTTAGCAAAGCATGAAATTTAATCTCCTCAGTGTGATAAACGTATGAATTGATAAGCTCTGACCGTGGGGCCACCTAACAAGACATACGCCTCTATAAGACATCATTCTGTATGAAGAGTCATATTAATTTCTGAATTACTTGGGTTAATGATATTTCATTAAGAAACCCTTAACAAATGCAAAGTGTTCACTTTCATGGAAGGATTTAATGTGAACTTAATGGATTTATTCTATTACTTGGCTCATTTTTAAAATAGTCTTTAATTAGATATTACTATTAATAGATCTATTACACACGTTTCAAGGAGCCTCTCAAATTTTTCAGAACTTAACCATCAAGATTTATCAAATCAGATGGAGGAAGCAAAGATGAAAAGTTACATATTTAGATAAGCATCCTTGAACTTAAGACTGATGTTACAAATGAACAGCTAAGACTTTATAAGGAGGGGATATTACAAATAATATACTTGTAAATGAAAAACTGATCATCCAAAATTTTCTTTTTTATATACAAAGGGCTAGGTTTTCATTCATTTATTAAACAAACATTTTTTAATATTAATGATGTGTGAGTTATGGTGATTTTTTTTAAAGGGAAGAATTTCAGGGTCAAATGAAAGCCTAAATAGACGATTTAAACCAGTAACTACACGAGAACATGGTTTGTGCTAAAATAAAGGTAAGAACAGTATGCCAAGGAGCAAAGAAGGGAAACTCACTTGACATAGATGAGAAGGGAGGAAAGGGGGTTAGGGAGAAGGTAACATTTGAATTGAGTCCTAAAAGTTGATTTATACACTAACCAGGCACATCGGATGGGGAAGGATATTGTAGGCAAAGAAGATATCCTTCTGCATCTTGAAACTTGGAACACTGTCTGTTTCAGGAGGTCATGGAACACGATAAACTGTGATAGCTTCAAGTAATGTCGTGGCAATGAGGACAAAGAGAAGATGCATTAGAGAACTATTTCAGGAAGCTTGACCTGCCTTGGATACTTTATCACATGCAGAATGGATTGATAGAGAGGGCTGGGGATTTTTAAAGAAGCTATAGGAAATCCAGATGTTTCAGGCAGCTAGGTATGTTTGACACTCTGGAAAGAAATCTATACTGAAAATAAAAAGCTGAAATTATTATTATCTGGTCAAATTGTCAGGAGAGGTACAAATTCATTGCTGTTGGAGGAAAAATCGAGATCAGTGTCTGGTATCATCATCTGCCATAAAACATGCAGACCTAGTGGGTAACTGGAGCTTGATCACCTGCACACATCCCTGAATTGGCAACTCTAATGTTCTGTTGAGGATTAGGCATTCCTGGAACATGGTGCATGGAAGAGGATTTAGTTGGGGTTGATATGATTTGAAAAAAGGTCCAGGAGGAGGGAGAGGGAAGGGCAGAAGGGAGGGAGAAGGGGGAGGGGAGGAGGAAGAAGGGAAAGAAAAAGAAGAGAAATAGCAATAAAGGGGTATTTAGAGATATTTTTGTCACACACTTACTCTGTGTCTGGAACTTCATATCAACCTCTAATTTATATCCTCATAACAAACTTAGGAAGTAGGTATTCTTATTGCCACTAAACTTAGAGAGCTGCTCAGACTCAGGAAAGTTAAGTAAATTCCTAAGGATACACTGCTAAGGAATTAGAAGGGTGTGTCTGCTTGGCTGTCTCCAAAATTTCCGAAAGTTTCATCAGCCAAGGAGCTTTGAGTCTATGATGATATTTAGAGGAGAGGGGCAAAACCAAGCCTTGGACAAAGAAACTCAATCAAGTGATATGGGTGCAATAATGTCCATTAACAATAAAGGGGGGTCCTAGCTGGAATCGGGCTTCCCTCCTGTGCCAATGCAGGAGACGCAAGAGAAATGGGTTCCATCCCTGAGTTGGGAAGATCCCCTGGAGGAGGGCCTGGCAACCCACTCCAGGAGCCTTGCCAATAGCATCCCATGGACAGAGGAGCCTGGTGGGCTACAGTCCATGGGTCACAAAGAGTTGGACATGACTGAGCACACACACGCTAGCTGGAATCAAGGAGGAAGAGACTTGGAAGAAACTCTGTTCTTTGGGCCAGGACAACATGGAGAAATAGAGGGTGGAAGATCAAAGACCAAGAGAAATAACTCAAGTCTGAAACAGCTTAGAGTCCATGAGGATCTTGGGAAACATGACGTTAATAGTAAAGGCGCTGTAACTTTGGGGAATGTTTGGGTATTTCAGTCTTTTCTCTGATGATATAAAGGTCTAGACCAGTTTGCAGCGAAAGTAATTCGTATGAAAGAAATACATAGGGTACAGTTGTATGTGGAGCAGCAATGAAGCCATTTCATCCTGTGCCCCAGCAGACAGAGGTGCATTTCAATGCAGAGGATGCCAGGAGGTTCCACCTAGTCCAGGCTGGGATTCACATCACGCCATGTGTTCTGGGCTGCTGGCCCTCCAGGCAAGACTAGGCCAGAGCCAGCCCACATCAGCTCACAAAGAGCTGAGCTGACGGCACACACCTCTTCCCCACTCCACATTCACTGATGTCAAATTAGCGGTTTGTAATCATTCACGGTGGGAGCATTTATACCATGGAAACTGGCAAATGCTCTAAATCAGGACTTTTTTTTTTTTCTAAAAGGCAAGTCTGCCTCTAGGTATTAACACAGATGGCAAAGGGTGAGGGGACTTGTAGGGAGGTCTTGGGCATCTGGGAGCCAAGATGAGAGGGATCAAAAGGCAAAGAGGAGGGTATTGTATGCAATCCCCAACCGGATCTGAGTGAGGTGATGTGAGCCAAAGAGAGGAGCTCTACACAGCAGGGACGGTGCGCACCAGCCACACCGTGTGAATCTAAGTCATGACCTAGAGCAGGGAGGGAGGGTCTGTCGAGTGTTTCTGTTTGTTTTGCAGACAATGGGACTCCGTCACTGGGACTCTTTCTGACAGAGAACGCTGGTAGTGATGTCAGCACCTGGGTGCATCTCCTTAAAGCTGCAGCTGAAGACCAAGGCACGCTTCACTGAGAGTATACGAGGTATTCTTGGTGGACTCTCAGAACTAAACAAAGTTGACTTTAAGGAAGAGCCTGGAGACATGGTGCTCACAGGTGAGGCCTATGATCCAGCTGTGTGTGGGCATTAACAACAATGTCACCTCATCTGTACCTCTGTTTGTGAGACCTAGGGGATCTGGGTTACAGTTATTTTGTCTGCCCCAACAGATCTGGTCCACATTTGTCTGTGAAACAGGCAGACTTCTAAGATAGTGCCTGGTAATTCCCACCACCTGGTAGTCAGGGCTTTTTATAACCTCTTCCTGTTAAGTATGGGCAGGACCTAGTGACTTGCTCCTAATGAATAGCATATGGTAAAGAAGATTTGATGCTTTTGACATGTGGTGTTGGAGAAGACTCTTGAGAGTCCCTTGGACTGCAAGGAGATCCAACCAGTCAATCATAAAGGAAATCAACCCTGAATATTCACTGGAAGGACTGATCCTGAGGCTGAAGCTCCACTACTTTGGCCACCTGATGCAAAGAACTAACTCATTGGAAAAGATCCTGATGCTGGGAAAGATTGAGGGCAAGAGGAGAAGGAGAGGATGAGATGGTTGGATGGCATCACTGACTTGATGGACATGAATCTGAGCAAGCTTCGGGAGATGGTGAAGGACAGGGAAGTCTGGCCTGATGCAGTCCATGGGGTCGCAAAGAGTCAGACACGACTTAGCGACTGAACAACAAAAACAAAGTCATGGGATGTCCATTTGATGATTAAGTTAGAAAATACCATGACTCCATCCTACTAGTAGACCAACTTTATTGCCTTCTGAGCTCACACACTTTGGTAAAACAAGTCATCAGGTTAGAAAGGTCCATACGGCAAGGAACAGCCACAGAAAGCTGAGCCCTCAATCCAACAGCCCTTAAGAAACTGACTCATGACAACCACCAGATGAGTGAGTTTGGAAGTCAGTCCCTCCCCAGTTGAACTTGATAGGAGACCATAGCCTTGGTGACACATTGATCACAGTATTAGAAGAGTCTCAGAGCCAGAGGACCCACACAACTCAGCTATGTCAGAATTCGTAACACACCGAAACTTTCAGATAATGAATGTGTGCTGTTTTAAGCTGCTAGGTTCCCAGGTCCTGTGCTTTGTGATAGTAGATACTAATACAGGTTGGGAGGCCACAGATGTTTGTTCTATGAGTTTCAGCTTGGCATTACCACTCAAACATAAATCCTACAGCAAAAAAAAAAAAAAAAAAACACACACACAAAAAAAAACATAAAAGGTAGTCAAAAGATGGCAGGCTAAGGACATGGAAACAACCATCATCCATTGACAGAGGAATGGATAAGGAAGTTGTGTACATATACACAACGGAATATTACTAAGCTATAAAAAGGAATACATTGGAGTCAGTTCTAATGAGGTAGATGAACCTAGAGCCTGTTACACAAAGTGAAGTCAGAAAGAGATAAATATTATATATTAGTGCATATATACGGAACCTAGAAAGATGGTACTGATGAGCCTATTCACAGGGTCGCAAAGGAGATGCAGACCTAAAGGACAGACTTTTGGACTCAGTGAGCGAAGGCGAGGGTGGGATGATTTGCGAGAGTAGCACTGAAACATGCACATTACCATATGCAAAACAGCCAGCCAGTGGGAGTTTGTTGTATGAGGCAGGGCACCCAAAGCCAGTGCTCTGGGACAACCTAGAGGGTGGGACGGGGAGGGAGGTGGGGGGGGGACTATGTACACCTATGGCTGATTCATGCTGATGGATGACAGAAACCATCACAATGTTGTGTAAAGCAGTTATCCTCCAATTAAAATAAAGTTTTAAAAAAGATGGCAGGCTATTAGCAAAAATAATATCTAAGGGTGTAAAAGAGATACAGTAACAAATAGATTGACTTTGGAAACAAATAGACTTGACTTTGGAAAGTCAGGTAAAATCAATTTCAACTTCTGGTTGTCAAGCATAAGGCATGGCCAAGGCCTGACAGGTTCGGCCAGTAAAGAAACATGAACAGATTTTAGATTCAGACAACGTATTACATAGACACTGAAAGGACGCCTAGCCAAAGATGGCAGCTCCCCATGGCCCTCACTCAGGGGAACACTGAAATTAAAATGGCTAGATGAGTATGACATCAACGACTGGATATTTTGTTGTCTGTGGACAAGAACTGTTTTACACTGCTCTCCGTTATCTACAAGTTAGAACTGTAAAATTCTCCCACAGAACCAGGGCAAACAAAGGAGCGGGGTTGGGGGGGAAGTATCTAGATCTACACTGAAACAGACATCTCTCATTACACCACCGTTCCAAGTTCTGTGAGGGTATGAACTCATTTAAGATCGACAATGATGATGTACAGAAAGTAATGTGATTATCAGCATTTTGTAAAGAAGAACTCTAAGGCATAGACTTCTCTGGTGGTCCAGTGGTTAAGAATCTACCTGCTAATGCAGAGGACATGGGTTCAGTCCCTGGTCTGGGAAGATTCCATATTCTGCAGGGCAACTAAGCCCAAGCTCCACAACAAGAGAAGCCACCGCAATGAGAAGCCTGCTCACCACAACTAGAGAAAGCCTACGGGCAGCAATGAAGACCCAGTGCAGTCAATAAATAATTTTTAAGTTATTAAAAAGAAAAAGAAATCTAAGGCACCTAGAAGTTAAACTGCACCATTCAAAGTCACACAAAGTGAACAGCAAAACCAAACTTTGAAGTGAGTCTATGCTCTTGGCCACTGGGCCCTCCCTGACTCTGCAGTGCTTGGTTGACAAAGGTCCTACAAAGGAACTATTGAAAAAGGGAAGTGGCTGACTTTTAAGATCTGGAGAGCAGAGAAAGGATACAATTTGGATGATTGGGTTGTTCTTTATCTTCCAGAAGCTGTGATGCTTGCTGTCCTCTAAGAAGGACAAAAGAAACTAAAAGCAAAACAAAAGGAATCTTCTGTGAGGGGCAGCGTTTCATTCCTTGTAGACACGAGAGAAACCAAAGCACAGAGCAGGCGCTGTTCCTGAGATGCTGACAACTTGAGAACTTCTCTCTCTAAAGCAGTGTTTCTCAATGGGGCAATTCCACTCCCCACCCCAGGGGACTTTTGACAATGTCTGGGGATTGGGGTTATCACAATCGGGGCAGGGGTGCAGCTGACATTGAATGAGTGGACACCAAGGATGATGCTTTACAAGCTTCCATCACAGAACAGCCTCTACCACGAAGGATAGCTGAGAAATCCTGCCCTAGACAAAGGTGTATGCTCAGCCTCAGAACACCTGCAGGAAAAGAAGAGTGTGGAGAAAGAACAGATGGATATAAAACAAAACAGATGAATATAAAAGCAAGCATCAGCTACATTGTCCTTTGGTCAAATGGATTCCTCAAAAAGCCAACAAAATGGATCAACAGAGCCCTAAATTGGTTTCTCTCTTAAGTTATTGGTTTTATACATCTCCAAAACACACCAAATATCTCACTCATAGCTGGAGCCAATAACTGAGAATCATACCCTGAAATTCAGTCTAAGTAACCTTTCTTCCCAGCAACACACCCAGTCAACAATTAGGATCATTGAGTACCTTGTAAAATGCCTGGCCATCCATTTTGCTGGCTTCTAAGTAAACACAGAAATACAGAAAGCCTGAAGTGCTTCATTATCCAGCAACAAAATTGATTCACTGAGAGTCCACAAGCAGAGCCACTTTAACTTAACCGGTGCATTAGTATAATTTGAGGTGCATAATCGCAAAGCCAAAAAGCCATTTGGTCATTGACAGATACAAACAAGCCCAAGAAATTTAAAAAGAACAGCCTTCCTAGAATAAAACCCAAACATATGGTGGAGAAATAAAATAATCCAACCAACAAAACACCCTTCTGTGAATACAGAAAAGAAACGGAGCCCAGTCTATTAAAGGGCAAGCACCGCCAGACTTATGTGCATGGAAGTGAGCTCAAAGGTATCTGCAAAGCCCAGACAGAATTTTAGACAAGTTTCTACAGTGAAGTAGAAGAAAAAATAATTCAATCTTCTCTTATCTCCTTCAGGGATAAGTGAATTCACCTTGCCGAGAGTCTCCTATACACCTCAGGAGAGAGTTAATTTTGGAGGTGTGTATATATAATACCAAGGATCAGAAGGCTCCTGACATTTCATTATAAAATTAAAATGTCAACATCATATGGTTATCACTTACATGTGCAATCTTAAAAAATGATATAAGAGAACTTATTTACAAAACAGAAATAGACTCACAGACAAAGTAAACAGATTTGTGGCTACCAGAGGGGATGGAGGTTGGTGATAAATTAGGAGTTTAGTTTGGGAGTAACATATACATACTATTATGTATAAAGTAGGTAAACAACTATAGCACAGAGAATGATATTCCATGTCTTGTAATAACCTATAAGGGAAAATAATCAGAAAAAGAATGTGTGTGTATATATGCAGATACATGTATAACTGTGTCAGTTTGCTGTACACTTGAAGCTAACAATATTGAAAATTAACTAGACTTCAATTAAAAATAGCTATTAAAAATTAAAATGTCATACCTCTTACTGGCACTATAATGTTTTTCAAGAAATAGTCTAAGGAGAGGAGAACAAAGAAGCAGCCACTCCTTCCTTCCTTCAAGGAAATTCGCCATTTTGCCCTTATCATACAGACAGAAGACAAAGGAATAAGTATTTGTTTAGCTCCAACTAAGTACCTGGCCTTTAAAGTACAGTCACGTCTTGTTATTTGTAGCAGTTTCAGTCTATACAGTCACCATAAACCGCGGATTTACCATAAATACCAAACCACTGCTCCTAGGGGAAATAGGGTTCAGTTCAGTTCAGTTCAGTCGCTCATTCGGGGTTAGGTTCCTGCAATCATCTGGCCACATCATTTTTGTCAACTGAGCAACACAAAACCTTGTTTCATGTGTTTCTGTTTAAAACACATTATGTAATATATATATTGCTAGTTCATTAAGACTAAAGTTAGGGCCAGCAGCACAATAACCCAGGCCTAAAGGAAGCTTCTCTAACACACATAATTTCTCCAAAAGGCATCTCACAGCCATCTTGCACTTAGGAACGCTGGACTGCACTTCAGCACTATATGCTTGGGGGCATTTAAAACAGCAGAAAAGGTCACAAAAAAATGTAAAAAAACAGCACAGGTGACCTTTGAACAACACAGGTTTGACCTGCAAAGCTCCACTCACACACAGGTGGTTTTCAGTGGCCAATACTCCAGTACTACAGCATCCACAGTGGGTTGAATCTGTGGATGCGGAACTGCTGATACAGAAGGCCAATGCTTTTGATATGCAGATTTTCCACTGTGCAGGGGTTGGGAACCCTAACCCCCTTATTGTTCAAGGGTCTAGTGTACAAGGATGCAAAATCTGTGGCACTAAATAGACCCAAAAAAGGACACTTGTTTATAGCATGAGAGCTGAAACAAGAAAGCGGAGCATTGTCCTATTTGACTTCAGCTGAGAATGTGTTTTGAGGAACTCAAATTTTTTTTGCCACTCCGCCTCTCTCTGTGAATGATTGTGCAAGAGATGTAAGTATTAATTTGGAGCTATAAATAAATTTCAGCAAGCAGGCAAATTCACAAATACAGAACTGCAAAGAGTAAGGATCAACTGTGTATTACTCTGTTTAAATCTTACTATGACCTTGCAAAGCACGTACTATAATCTCTATTTTACATAAAGAGAGCAGGTTTCAAAAAGTTAAATAACTTGTCCAAGATTACAAATAGAGCTTCCCTGGTGGTCCAGCTGGTTAAGAATCCACCTTGCAATGCAGGAGACACCAGTTCGATCGCTGGCCCAGGAAGATCCCACATGCTGCAGGGCAACTAAGCCTGGATGCCACAACTACTGAGCCAGTGCTCTAGAGCCCACAAGTCATAACAAGCCCACAGACCAGGACTACTAAAGTCCGCACACCTAGAGCCTGTGCTCTGCAACAAGAGAAGCCACCACAATGAGAAGCCTGTGCACCGCAACTAGAGAAAAGGCCTGTGTGCAGCAACAAAGACCCAGTGCAGTCAAATCAATCAATTAATAATACAAAAAGATTACAGACTAATAAGTGATCAATCTGTTGTTGAACAATCCTAGGTCCTGAAGTCCACTGAAGATCATCCAACATCAGCAGTCAGGCAAAGTATTAAAGAAAAACCTTTTGGCCAACCCAACAGGAAAGACCAGCGGACTTTCCAAGTCAAGACACATTCAGGAGCTGTCCTTCAGCTCCTATTAAGGCTGCTTCTTACACAGTCTAGTCAAACATACTCTCAACTTGGCATCTTTGTGTGCTCTTGCCTACAAAGGGAGCGGCTAAGTGGGCACTACCTTTCTGGAAGAGCAGTGAAACAGCACCTGCGTGGAAACGTTGAGGTCCTGCCACAAAAGAACGACTTTATGAAAACTGCAAATGTGGGGGCAGAAATTGTTCCTCCTTAGCCTAACCTCCAAGTTATCCAACATGGTGACTCTGAAGATTTCACTGTTGTTAGATCAGCTGGCAGAAAGGTGAGCAGTGTTCTCTCCCATAACTCAGACAAATGGGTCAACTCTCAGTCTGAAAGTGGCAGATTTACCTAGTCTGACTTTTCTGAGACTTCCACTGGGGGTTTCTGACATTCCAGGGAGCATTTCTCAAAGACCTCCAGTTTTGCGGCCCATTGGATCATTGGTCCAACAACTGCTTTCCCTGGGAGGTGGAGTCACAGTCACTCCTGCTCTAAAGGTCAATGCCTTGGTTCTCTATCTTCTAAAACCTTCCTATCATCTCTCCTCCAACTGTCCTAATTCTTCGGCACGTGAAGCCCCCAAGACTTCCTCTCCAACCCCAAGTGAAAAACTAAGAGTTGTGTCACTGAGGCTCCAAGGGGCCTGTGTGCCAGCCTGGAGGAGAACCTGCGCCTCCTCCCTCCCTTGCTCTCAGGGATGTGACGGCTGGCACTCCTGGTCCCCAGACTGAGGAGACTCACAGTTCTCTGAGGCTGGCCCTCCCACATGAAGGGAACAGGAAACTTCAGGACAGCAGCCTAGAGCCCAAGGCATCAGCAGCTAAAATGGCAAGAGAGAAGAATGCTAGCAGGGCTATGTTTGCTAGCACATGATGGAAGCTCCAGGAATTCTCTGAGTTTTTCCTGGAGCAGCAGCAGCAGCAAATTGAGGGAAGAACAGGTCTTGTCAGTTCTGGGTGTGGGATGAAGAAATGCTGCTTTGCAATTACTGTTGAGACCCTATTTGGGGACCAGACATGATGAAACATGAAAGATGTGTATTGGGTCAATAATCTACTCCCTTAAGTTCATAGAAAGGTGTTTCATCATACAAGTTTAAATATGGTACCTTGTCTTTTCTCCCCTCTGGACCACTCTAGAGTTCTACGAGTGATAAATTCCCACGGACATTGAAAGAAAGAAAGTGTAGTCACTCAGTCATGTCCAGCTCTTTGCGACTCCATGGACTGTAGCCCACCAGGCTCCTCTGTCCATGGGATTTCCCAGGCAAGAATACTGGAGTGGACAGCCATTCCCTTCTCCAGGGGATCTTTCTGACCCAGGGATCGAACCTGGGTCTCCCACATGGCAGGCACAGTTTTTACCATCTCAGCCACTAGGGAAGCCCTCCCATGGGCATCAGTTGGGGCTATCTTAAGATTATAATACCTAGCTTTAGTTTAGGGACATGGAAAATATTTAGTATTGGTATTTGATGCCTACAATCTGAATGAGACTTCTTATAACTTATAAAAGCATAGGTAGTTTAAAGTTAACTGGGGCTAATGGAGCTGATGGATGAAAAGAAAGAAATTCAAAGGCTTGTTAATATTCTTCAGATATTCTTGTTCGACACCTGGCTGAGAATAAATTATACTTTTTTAGTTTAAACTCTATAATTTAGAAAGAAGTTTCCATAAATATCTAATGTAGATCATTAAGAACATTTAAAGCCACTTCAGTGACAAAGAAAATAAAAACATTCAGGAGGAACTAAATAAACCTTATTTTTTCAAATGCTGATGCTTCCAACTAGATCACTGTCTAGAAATTCCAAGCTGAAAAAGCAAAAGATGTAAGAAATAAGGTCAGATTCTTAATTTTTCAAAGAAATCAATCTTTTTCAGGAGTGGGAATAAAATGAGCTAAATGGGTAGAGTTAAGTATTACGTAACGGTTTTCCCACAGTACGCAGTGACTCTCATTAAGCACCATCCTTTGAGGAAGTGCTATAACTGAGATCACAATAAAATAAGGTTTTCATTTTGCTTGGCTTTGTTTTTAGAATGTAGAAACTAAGCCAGCTTTAATGGCTCCTAGGAAAGTTTCATGCTTCGTTTAAATACCTGCCTGTGAGCTGTTTAGTTCCATTTAGAGAGCTGTAATCAATAGAAAGAGACATGTTCCCTTTTGTCAAAGCCAGGTTGTAAAACTTCAAGTAACAGAGACTGGTTGGTCAGGAGACAAATTGCATGAAGCTCTAACTCTGGCTTATTAGGGCCACGTCTTATTTGTGAATCAACCACAGTGCCTAGAGCAACATTTCACTCCTAAGTGGTGTCTGCTAATTCTTGGCCAGTGAATTAATGAACAGGTAACTGCACTGGTGTTGCATGCTGGGCGGGTGGGGGTAGGGAATAGAAGGGGCAGAGGAGAGAATGAATGACAGTCTCACCAATGACAACCCACAGGAATATGAAGCCCAATAAAGTTACTGCTACCTTCCGTGAATCTAGCCTTTTCAGAAAAGTTCAACAATTTCACCTCTTCACTTTCTTGTATTAAAGATTTACTGTCTCCTTTCTTAAACAGGTATGCCAATAAGCCAGATTCATTTTAATCTCGGAGAAGAACAAACTCTATGGGAGGTAAGAATGGGGGCTAGAAAATACGTTCAACTCCTTTCTTGCAGTAGTAGTGAAAATCTCAGTGTTGCCAAGTTGTGTTAACAAAGCCAGTCATGGCTAAGTAACTATGGTGTGTCACTATATGCTCGGATATTCTACTACAGTGCCAAACATTGACTACACCTGAATACTGACACCATTAGCTTATCTCTACAGTCATACAGAAACTCAGAAGAGGAGTTTAAGAAAACTCCTTTCATGATGCCCTTAATGTGCCATAAATTTGACCACAAGGCTTAAAATTCAATGTTTTCCTATTTCTAACAAGCTTTTAGCAATAGTGGATAAAGTACTTTGTGCTTTTTCAATTTGATGGCTAATCCTCGAAGGGAATTCTGAAAGCCAAGAGAGTACCACTGCTGTTACCGCCCATTGATTCAGCCAACATCTGCAGGACTCCTGGTGTGTGACTGGTTGTGAGCTGGGTGCAAAGGATCCAGATGAATAAGCTACGGGCCCCACTCATAAGCACTTTTAGTCTAGAAATCATAAACAAACAGCTATGCAAACAAATAACTCTATAAAGAGAGACATAAACCATGAAAAATGCATGTACAGTGAGACCCAAGAAAGACCATCATCAATTCTTCCTAGAAGATTAAGGAAACCCTTCACAGAAGAGATGAAATTGAACCAAGCCCTGAGTAATGAGTTGGTAGCAAGGTAGTTCGACCTCTTACAGTGAAGTGGTATTTTTCTAACTTGAGTGATAAAGTGATAGGGAAAAAAAAATGGTTTGGCCTCTCACAGTTGACTTTCAGCATTTTTAACTCTAATGATATTTTGAAATGTACATACATAAAAGTAGGTATAAAATCCTTATGCTTTTATTCTATTACACTGTAAAATAAAAACAAATTTACAAAATAAATATGATCAAAACTCCAAATGAGCCACATTTCACTTAATGTAAGGGATGATGTTGTTTTCCTGAAACCAAGCTGATGTTGCATCTTCTGCTTCTCTGCCTTATCAACTGTTAATATGTGCAAAGTAATATAGTTAAAAATTCAATAGTGGAACAGAATTTACGATGAAAAGCTGCAGTGGCCTACTTTGAAGAAACCACTATTTCTAATTATGTTTCTCTGATAGGTAATGCTTTCTCAGTAATTTGGTTATACTGATATTTTTAACGTAGGTATCAATCTTAAACACTGTGCATCAATTTCTTGATGTTTAGGTGTAGACTTAACCCACTTATCTACTCCACACGTCTCCTCTATATTCCAGCCAATCAACTGATAAAAATGATCACCTGCACAACATTAAATAGCATTTTAGGGATTGCCCTGGTTGTCCACTGGCTAAGACTTCATGCTCCCAAAGTAAGGGGCCTGAGTTTGACCCCTGGTCAGGAAACTGGATCCCACATGCTGCACTTGAGAGTTTGCACGCCACAACTTAAAAAAAAAAAAAGATGCCACAAGTAAGATCCAGCACAGCCAAATAAATAAATGAAAATAAAATATTTTAAAATAAATAAACAGCCTTTTAAATCTTCATGTCTACAACTATCAAACACATGCTCTCCTTCTCTCATTGTGTTAGTCAAGGACAGTGCCACACCGTCCTCCTTTCTATGTTTCCTCCCTCCCTTTAATGTCCCAGCTATTGCCAATTATCTCTTTCATTGCATGACATTTATGTCCTGACTTGTAACCCTAGTCAAGTCTCTCGGGATTTATCTAGAGATTGATCCTAAAGACTAAAAACCTGTAAGCTTAGTTGACACCAGTTTGACCCAACATTGTTCACCCTGTAACCAAATGATGTTCTCTGCAGGCAGACTGCCAGAAGCAGATGGGTGAAAACCTAGCCTGCTTGTCCTGTCTGTATAACTGTGGGTAAGCAATTTCGCTGTGCTTTCATTACCTCATCTGAAAAATATGGAATATGATCTACCTCATAGGTTTGGCATGAATATTTAAGTGCATTAGTATATGTAAGATATATCGTGCCTACAGAGACAGAGAACATAGTTGCGGTTGCCATGGAGGAAGGGGAGCAGGAGAGGAGTGGACTGGGAGTTTGGGATTAGTGGATGTAAACTATTACATATAGAATGGATAAACAACAAAGACCGACTGCACAGCACAGGGAACTGTATTCCATATCCTGTGATAAACCATAATGGAGAAGAATATCAAAAAGTATCTGTGTGTGTGAGACTGAATCACTTTGCTATATAGCAGAAAAGTGAAAGTGAAGTCGCTCAGTCGTGTCCAACTCTTTGTGACCCCATGGACTGTAGCCTACCAGGCTCCTCCCTCCATGGGATTCTTCAGGCGAGAGTACTGGAGAGGGTTGCCATTTCTCCTCCAGGGGATCTTCCCGACCCAGGGATCGAACCTGGGTCTCCCGCATTCCAGGCAGATGCTTTAACCTCTGAGCCACCAGGGAAGCCCATATATAGTAAAAAAAAAACACTGTAAATCAACTATACTTCAATAAAACAAAATGTAAGCAATATACATAGTGGCTATACATAGTTACTCCTCAATAAACGTTTGCTTTTATTATAATACATTTTCTTCCCTGGCTTTCAGAGAAGAATGGCCCTAGTGTCAAGTTCAAAAAACTTCCTGCTCTCCATTTTCCCTTCCTCATTTTCTTTAATTCCTATATTTCTGATTTAGGTGACTGAGAGGATATTTGGGCTACTTACCAGAACATGGAATACAGACGTGAAGTGAAGTGAAAGTCGCTCAGCCGTGTTCAACTCTTTGTGACCCCATGGACTATACAGTCCATGGAATTCTCCAGGAGGAGCATATATAAAAGAAATTGATTTTGGACAAATGCTTTTCCTATGGGACATCTAGGTAGATTTCAGATTACATCTATTCAGTCCTCTCTTTTTATCTATAATTCTCTAAGAATTAGGAGTATGTCTTATTACAAAGTGTTTTTTGGGGAGAAAATACTCACTTGAGCAATTATCTGGGAAAAGGGTATTTACCCAAAATCTCATGAGTCAAAAACATGGTTTCTCAGTTATGCCAAAGGTCTCAGTACAGGTTAACATTTTCCACTCCCTGGAATAACTAAACAATAACATTTGTAATACAGAAAAGTTCATGCTGATTCCAAAGGGACAAAGCTAGCAGCTGGGAAGTAGAACTGAATAAGATGTTTAAAAAACATATCTCTTCTATCCTTTTCCTTTGCCTCTCTAGTTTCTTCCTTCTTAATCACACATTACCAAACCATTTTGGCTCTCACATTCCGGAGTAGCTTGTAAGGCTTGGAATATGGTATAAAAACACTCCAAAGTCATAAGACATTTCCAGTTGATTGTGCCACTTGAAGGAGAGAAGAGGCTTGAAAAAATGAAATATTAAACTGCCTCTCCTGACACTCTTCTGGAATTCTGTGTCTGCCACTGAACAAAATGTTCCCTTTTAGTACAGGAAATTGGAGCCTTGGGGACCCCAGCAGGTGTTCAGTTCATTTAAGCATTTAGCCCACAGGCCTTTTAAGATGGTTCCTAAGGGATTCGCCTTCCCACTGTCATTTCCTTGACACAGTCGGGGCAAACATATATGCTAGAGAGTTAAAGGAGGTTCCAATCTGGCCAAGGAATCTATCAGTATGAGGAGGACCTAACAAATGGGTTTGATTCAAGAGACTGTTGACAGTCAGAAGTAGGAGACAGAGCAGAACACCATTTATCTCGCATGAGATGGAACTGCTGACACAGGAAAGATTTAGAAGTCAAAAAGGAAGATAGGATTTCCTTCAAGTGATAGAAAACCTTCCTATTGTAGATCCACAAAGGTCAGGAGTGTTGGTGAACACTATGCTGGACTGCCCAGAGATACCTTCAGGAATACCTCCAGCTGCTGGCAATGTTTACCAGGCACTGCCGCAGTTCAGTCCCGCACACTGGATCAAGCTATGTTCTCTTTCCAGGTCAGCCTCAGCCAATGAGGAGCAATGCCAAGTGCCAGAAAGGCCTAGACCCTGGGACATCTCAGGATAAGTCTGAAGGGCCATCCTAGCTTCAAAGTCCCCATGGGATCTGCTGAGGCCTTGTCATAGCATGCATCCCAGCTCAACTTCTCCCTAGCCCAATCCTACTTCTTTTCCCTCCCTTCCATTGGTGCTAATCCCAGATACTTCCTAATAAATGCCTCACATCTTAACTCCAACTACTCTCCTCTACCATCTCCAAGTCTGCTTCCTAGGCAACCCAACTTGTAACAGATGGAAAGTGCTTAAGGGCAAGAACACTGTCAAAAAGCATCCTAATATCTCCAAATCTATGGAAGCAACCTCTAGATGTGTGCATGGTATTTCAAAGATCCAACAGCGCTTTCATCTCATTGGAGTCTCAAATGTGAGTTAGGGATAATTTTATCTCTATTTTACAGATCAGGAATGTAAGTCTTGGGAAAGTTAACTAGTACATGGTTCGATTCACTAAACCATTGCTGGGAATCCTAATGGTTGTAAAATGATGGTGTAAAGAGTAGCCTTAAAGTTGGGAAGTGCTATGTTTGACTATTACCTCCTGTATCCATTTTCCATGCTGCCATAACAAACCACCACAAACCTGGCAGCTCAAGATAGCACAAACTTATTATCTCAGAATGCTGTAGGTCAGAAGTCCTGGTAGGCTTAGCTGGTTTTCTAGCTTCATATTTCACAACATCAAAATCAATATGTCAGCTTAACAGATGCTTCCTGGGAGACTCTAGGAAATGTCAGTTTCCAAGTTTATTCAAGTTGTTGGCTGAATTCAGATCCTTGGGGTTATAGGACTGTGGTTCTCATTTCCTTACTGGCTGTCTTTGCTCTCAGAAGCCACCCACATCCTTTCTTATGCTTTCTGTGTTCCTCCCCCCAACCCCCATCAGCAGGTCAAGTCCTTCTCATGCCTCACATATCTACAACTTTGCTCCTGTAGCATCTCTCTGACTGCATCTTCTGCTTTCCTCTACTGTCACATCACTTCTGATTCTTCTCAGGGAAATTTCTTTGCTTGTAAGGCTTCATGTGATGAGACTGGACCCATCAGAGTGATCCAGGTTAACATCCCTATTTTAAGGTTCAGTAACCACAGTGAGATTGGCAAAATCCCTTCACTGAGATATCTAGATTAGTGTTTGATTGAATAACCAGGGGATTGGAAATTTGGGGGGCACATCTTTGGAATTCTGCCTACCAAATTTCATGACTTATAAATATAAAGCAGATGGCAGCCTCAGGGCCCAGGGAGTAGGCTATGTCCAATACATTTGAGTTTGCTAACTTTGATCATGGCTTCTGAGAGGCTCACACTACTGAAATGAGGAATACTGGGAAAACCAACAAAGTTACACAGCATCCTTTACACCCAGTTCTCATCTCCTCCACCACTCTATGGTCCAAATAGCTCTTTATGGACAAGATTTCCCTAATGTTTCTAATGACAGCATTTACCTATTGCCCAGGACTCTCCTCTCTAGATACTGCCCCAGAAATTCATACCTTTTGAAGCAGCCTCAGGTCATCTTACCCTAAAGGAAGAGGGAAACAAACTGTCATAAGACTCAGTCCCTTTCCTGCCACAAGGCCTTTGTATTCACTCTGCCTGTATTCACCCCCTGCTCTTTGCAGATCCAGCTCCTCCCCATCACTCAGGTCTTAGTGTTCATGCTCTCTTCTCAAAAGATTCTTCCTTGACCACCCTGTCTGTTTGAGATTGTTTATCTGTAGTTATATTTCAGCCCCTCACTGTTTTCATTTCCTGTATGGTGTTGATCATAATCTGCACATATTTTATTAAAGAATTTACTCATTTCTTATCTACCTCCTAAATGAGCATGTAATATTGAACAAGGCAAGGACCGTTTTGAAATCTATCTCATGCTGAGTACACTGCTAGATGCCCAACAAGTGTCTGTTGATGAATGAATGAATGAACAAACTTCAGCAAACTCATGAGCATGGGGTCACACTCCAGTACAAGCTGAAGTCCACTAGGGCAAAAACATCTCCTGGGGGCTGATCTTGTGATCTGTTTATTTCCCCAACAAGAATATGTGAAAAAAATAAAGTATTTTTGTCCAATCTGAATAAACTTTGGAGATGTTGATACAATAGTTGGTCAACTGAGAAAAGACTTATGTGATCCAGAGTTTCTAATATTAAGCAAGACAGAAATCATTTTGCTTCATGAGCACTTATTACTATCTATCCATGTGACAGTTGATCATTACAGTTCTCAGCTTAAATATGTACCCAATGTGTACAGACTTTCTTATAAATACCAGTGGATAATCTAAACGTTAGGC
This sequence comes from Capra hircus, assembly GCF_001704415.2. Lineage (NCBI taxonomy): Eukaryota > Metazoa > Chordata > Mammalia > Artiodactyla > Bovidae > Capra > Capra hircus. Next base: position 55,112,992 of record NW_017189516.1, on the reverse strand, counting down.
TAAAAACTACTTTAGGTGTTCCTCAACTGGTTACTATAAGTGCTAGGTTCAAGTCTTATCTTTTGGAGAGCTAAAGCTCCTTTTAAGCTGATTTTGTGTGTGGATATTTCATAACTGATTCATGAGTGTGTAAGCAAAGTGAGCACCTCCTTCTTCCTTTACCAGCCCTTAGATCTCTTCTCCATGTTTCTCTGTCCCTCTATGTGCCCCAGGAGCTGACTTCTATGGACTGCACTCCTCAGACCTCTGTACCTCTGCTTCTGGTTGGGTTTAGTGAACAAGGGTCAGCTGGAGAGTGATCAGAGCATAGGAGAGTTGAAAAAAGGTTAAAGTAATTATTCCCCCAGCTTTCTCTTGGCTCCATACAATTCTCTTCTGATGACATTTCCTGTGAGAGACAGAAGTAGGGGTGGTTCTTCCACAGTTCCAGCTCTCACTGTGCCTGGTAGCTGTTTCTCCTTTGGACTCAGCAGGCCGAAGGATGCTGACAGTTTCCTGGTGCTCCAATGTTCCTTAATGGTTCCCTTAACCCTACCTGTGCCTCTAAATAGTTTCTTCACTAAAAAGTTCCCTTCAAAACTCCCAGCTGAGTCTCCTGTTTTTTTCTGGGACTCTGACCTATATACTCATTTTCCTTGGCTAATTTTCCCATTTCACGTGTGTGATTACAGAGCTATAGAAGCTGAGAGAGCAATCCTAGGACATCTTTTGTTCCTGTCCGTTCTTTATAACTATTTGGGGTTCTAGGGAAACAGTTGGAGAAGGCAATGGCAACCCACTCCAGTGTTCTTGCCTGGAGAATCCCAGGGACAGCGGAGCCTGGTGGGCTGCCATCTATGGGGTCACACAGAGTCGGACATGACTGAAGCGACTTAGAAGCAGCAGCAACAGGGAAATAGTGGAAACTGTGACAGACTTTATTCTGGGGAGGCTCCAAAACCACTGCAGATGGTGACTACAGACATGACATTAAAAGACACTTGCTCCTTGGAAGAAAAGTTATGATCAATCTAGACAGCATGTTAAAAAGCAGAGGCATTACTTTTCCAACAAAGGTTCATCTAGTCAAAACTATGGTTTTTCCACTAGTCATGTATGGATGTAAGATTTGGACTATAAAGAAAGCTGAGCACCGAAGAATTGATGCTTCTGAATTGTGGTGTTGGAGAAGACTCTTGAGAGTGTCATGGACTGCAAGGAGATCAAATCAGTCCATCCTAAAAGAAATCAGTCCTGAATATTCACTGTAAGGACTGATGCTGAAGCTGAAATTCCAATACTTTGGCCACCTGATGCAGAGAACTCACTCATTAAAAAAAAAAACAAAAAACAAAACTCTGATGCTGGGAAAGATTGAAGGCGGGAGGAGAAGGGGACGACAAAGGATGAGATGGTTGGATGGCATCACTGACTCAATGGACATGAGTTTGAGTAAGCTCCAGGAGTTGGTGATGGACAGGGAGGCCTGGCATGCTGCAGTCTATGGAGTTGCAAAGAGTCGGACACGACTGAGTGAACTGACTGAGGCAAATTTCTTCCACCAGTCTATTTTTTCTGCCATCATACTTCTGATGACTTAAAAAACTGAGAAAGGCCAAATAAAAATAGCTCACAATTGGACAGGGATTTTCTTTTCTGCTTAGTAGAAATGAGATCTCAGCCTTTAAAGCTAATTCGAATTTTTTTTTTTTTAATGAGAACTCTGACCTTGAGTACTTATATTTGAAAGCTTAATTGTTTAGCTTTGGAGCATTTCCATTAATTTGTGAATGATAATAAATCATTTGAGTGGCCTATTGTGTTTATAAAGTGCTTCATTTGGCTGTATTTCAAGAAATGCAACATGGCAAACAATACTTGTCATATGAATGATTCAGGAAACAAATAAAGAGCTAATAAAGTCACCATTCTTTGAATCACTGTAAATGGTCCTCACACTTGAACAAAGCTCGTCTGAAGAATGTTTACCATTTTGACTGATTGCAAAGGGGCCACTTGCCACAAATGGGTCGTAAAATGCCCTATGCCTATCTATGCCACTGAACTGTTACACAAATAATTAAGGTATTACATGGAAAATGCTTTGGATCTTAGGTGGAAAGGTGACACTGGTGGTGTAGAAACAGTGGACTGGGATCTATTCCTAGCTAGGAAACATCCTAGAAATAAAACTTACAACGTGACACTTCACCCATCCATGCTTCAGCTTTCTCATCTTTATAGCAATAGTAATAAAACCTTCCAATTTCATCAACAATGAGTAAATACTTTAGCGTGTGTTCCTTCCAAAGCAGAGCCCAACGCAGGACTAGAGAGCAGATGATTTCCTTGGAAAATTGTCCCAGAAAGGAGGAGTGACAGAGTAGGAAGAATGAGGCAGAGTAGGAGGAAAATTATAATGAAAAACTTTAGGAATGAGCTTCTTCACACGATAAGTAACCTGAACCCAAGTCCACAGAATGATCCTGAATTGTGTCTCTGAAGGAGGGGGAGAAGTGAAGTGAAAGTCGCTCAGTCTTGTCTGACTCTTTGTGACCCCATGAACTACACAGTCCATGGAATTCTCCAGGCCAGAATACTGGAGTGGGTAGCTGTTCCCTCCTCCAGGGGATCTTCCCAACCAGGGATCAAACCCAGGTCTCCCACATTGCAGGCAGATTCTTTACCAGCTGAGCAAGGGAAGTCCAAGAATACTGGAGTGGGTAGCCTATCCCTTCTTTAGCGGATCTTCCTGACCCAGGAATCCAACCAATGTCTCCTGCATTGCAGGCAGATTCTTTACCAACTGAGCTATCAGGGACCCAAAGCCAGCAATTCTAAAGCACTGACCCAAAGATTTTCTCCACTTGGTGGTGGTAGCCACCAGATGTTAACCCCCTAGCACCTCCAGTGTGCATGCCCAGAGGTTAAGAGAGCCTCTGGGGCTCTAGGACAGAAAAGAAGAGCAATTCTGGATCTCTCTGTGGTTGGATGTCTTTAGGGTATATGGAATAGTCTACCTCAGAGAAGCTGAAATCAGAGATGTGACATGGGACAAAACAGTGTCTGTTTTGGAAATATACTTCAAATGCTTTTTGTTCATGGCATAAATTAAGGCAGTTGTGGTGGGAAGAGGGAGGAAGGTTTCAAGAGACATCTGAGGTAGAAATGACCAAGCTCATGACTAGCCAAAGAGAAAAATCCTCAATGAACTTGCTACTTTTGCCCACAAATTGCAGCTCATTCCTGAAAGGTCTTTGTGGCAAACAGGGAGACTTAACAATTACTTAGGAATAGACTAGGTTTGGGAAATGAAATAAGACAGTAAATATTTCCAGGAACTTAACAAAGGCATAAGCCAGAAATCTGGACAGAGTTTTCACTGTGATCTCAATTGGCCAAACATGCAATTATGTGTGTAACAGAGTGCATAGGTGCAATACCCTGGAATATTAGAACTATAACCAATAAAAAAATTGAAATATTTCCTTTTGGAACAGAATGTCTTCACAGGACATACTGATCTAATTTACCAGAAGGGGCAGTGCTCTCTGGCTATTTCTCTTTCAGGGTCAGACAGCCAATTTTCCCTGTTACCAAGCATCTTGGCAGAATTATTATTTCTTTGTGCTTGAAAGGGCCTTAGCAAATGAATCCAGCTCTCTTATTTTCTGTCCCCGCTAAACCAGGATGGACAAATTTTTTCATAAAGGGCTGGATAGTACATGCTTTAGATGCCGCGGGGTCTCTGTCATAACTACTGACCTCTGCCACGGCGGCCCTGAATGCAGACACAGACAATACGTAAGCAAATGGTACAGAGCCACAGCGGCTCTAAACCAGTGCTACTTTCAATATGCTCTGATAACCAGCACCATCCAAAGTGCATGTTTGCCATGAGTCCACAATGAGATAGGTAGATAAACTGACAGTGAGCGCTGAGAAACCTGTAGTGCCGTTAGACATTGTCAGTACCCAAATACCTGATTATTTTCAGCAATTCATTCTTACTGTATTTAACCAAACCATCAATTGATGATGAAATGGTACTAAAACACCTGATCCTTCACTCATACAGTTTGAGAAGCAAGACTCTAAATTCTAAGCTCGTCTTCATTTTCCAGGTAAGTAAAGAGGCTCAGAGAATGGAGCTCTTCAGTGTCAGCTAGTCGGCTACAGGAACAGCCAGGGTACAAACCCTGATCCTTAATCCGGTGCTATTTCCAGACATACTACAAGTTTCACAGTCTGTGTTAATGACCACGTCTTCAAAGTTTCCCACAGGGACTTCCCTGGCTGTCCAATGGTTAAGACTCTGTGCTTCCACTGCAGGGGACACAGGTTCAGTCCCTGGTCAGGGGACTAAGATCGGGCATCCTGCAAAGCTACAGTTACATCGTTGAGCCCTTTTGTATGCTCAGCAGGTTAGATCACATGGCAAGTGATTTTCTGTCACAGAACCCTTCAGCTTGTGAACCCCTAATCCTGTGTCTGATGTTATCTGGGCTAAGACTGTTGCTCCAGGCTGGTCTGCCTTTTCTTGATTATTTAATTAAGATTCTCACTTCCAAGCTAAATGGTCACAAGAAAATAAAAATTAACCTCAATATCCCTTTTCATCTCCACCCATGCACTGCATTATGAGAAGGCTTTATGGTTCTTGATTAAACCAAAAGCCACATTACTCCAAATATTCTGCCCACCTCATTTCCTATCATCCACCTAGAAGATTTTCAACTCATACCTACATTGAAAAAATAATAGCTACCTAAATACCCCCCAAAGAGTCCAGCTAGCTATTAACAATACTGGAGTGGGTTGCCATTTCCTTCCCCAGGGGATCTTCCTGACCCAGAGATCGAACCTAGGTCTCCCGCATTGCAGGCAGACGCTTTAACCTCTGAGCCATGAGGGAAGCCCAATACAGTGACTAATGAGGGGCAAATGCACTGTCTGTGGAGGATGGAGCAGTTGACACAATCTGTGGAGGGCTCTTAAAGGCCTACAAATCTAGATGATGCTAAAGATCTATCGACTGTGTCAGCAAGATCAGCTTAAAGGATGGTTACTTAAAAATGAATGAAAAATATTGATTCAGAAATGAAAAAGATGACTCCTGCTAACATAATTCAAGGATAAGATAGCCACACTGTGGTAAGTCAAAGATCAGTTGTAGACACAACTGCTTCAATCATTTCTGGAGGACATTTAAATGCATAACAGTCTCAATTTCAGATTCCACTGATTTAAGACTTGGGCCAAAGTTTGCCTCTTCTGAATAAACTACATAGATTGGAGACAATTAATATTAGATACTTATTATGGACTTGATTCATATTTATAGACTTATTTCTAGCTTGATGTCACTTTTTTCTGTTCCTTAAATAGAATCCCGAAGAGTCTTTGCCAGGTGACATAGCAAGCTTATTTGTTTTGTTTCTAAATATCTGCATGAAACAAAAGGCATTTATTTTAAAATATCCTATAATTCATATTTTCTAATGGTTCTGACGGGCCTTTTCTTTTCATTAATCTAAATTAGTGTTGACTGGGAGTTTCAGAATCACTATAATGTTGATCTATGAGCAATGAGAACACTCAGGCTTATAAAAAATGCTCACCAAGAGGATGTTAAATGGTGCAGCTGCTATGAAAAACAGTATGATGGGTTTTCAAAACTTAAAATCAGAATTACCACATGATCCAGCAAACCCACTTCTGAATATATATCCAAAGGAACTGAAAGCAGATTCTCAAAGAGATATTGTGTGTCCACATTCACAGCAGCATTCATAAACAATAGTCAAGAGGCAGAAGTAACCCAAAAGTCCATCGATGGATAAATGGATAAAGAAAATATAGTATCAATAACCTAACAAACTGAATATATCATAGATGAAGGAGCTGAAGCTTAGAAGCTTACCTTGCCTGACACAGGAAAGCTGGAAATGAACCAGGGGCTGGATCTGAACCTCGGTTTCCCAATGCCACAGTCCCTGTTGTCTTCTCACTAGAGCACACTGCCTTTTCAACCTGTGATGACACATACATAAAGATTAGGGAGTGTTCTTTCTTTAACTTATTTAATTGAAGGCTAATTACTTTAAATATTATAATGGTTTTTGCCATACATGAATCAGCCATGGGAGCATCCAGAACTCCCCTCCCACCTCCCTCCTCATCCCATCCCCCAGGGTCATCCCAGTGCACCAGCCCTGAGCACCCTGTTTCATGCACCGAACCTGGACCAGCAATCCGCTTCACATATGATAATATACAAGTTTCATTGCTACTCTCTCAAATCATCCCACCCTCGCCTTCTCCCACACAGTCCAAAAGTCTGTTCACATCTGTGTCTCTTTTGCTGTCTTGCATACAGGGTCATTGTTACCATCTTTCTAAATTCCATATATATGTGTTAGTATACTGTATTGCTGTTTTTCTTTCTGATTTACTTCACTCTATAATAGGCTCCAGTTTCATCCACCTCATTAGAATGGATTCAAATGCATACTTTTTAATGGCTGAGTAATATTCCATCGTATATATGTATGACAGCTTTCTTATCCATTCATATGCCAGTGGGCATCTAGGTTGCTTCCATGTCCTGGCTGTTGTAAACAGTGCTGCAATGAACACTGGGGTACACGAGTCTCTTTCAATTCTGGTTTCCTTAGTGTGTATGCCCAGCAGTGGGATTTCTGGGTCGTATGGCAGTTCTATTTCCAGTTTTTTCCAGAATTGTTTCCTTAATTTATCTTTCTGTTTTCTCATTGTTGGTGTATAGGAATGCAAGGGATTTCTGTATGTTAATTTTATATCCTGCAACTTTACTATATTCATTGATCAGCTCTAGTCATTTTCTGGTGGAGTCTTTAGGGTTTTATATGTAGAGGATCATGCCATCTGCAAACAGTGAGAGTTTTACTTCTTCTTTTCCAATCTGGATTCCCTTTATTTCTTTTTCTTCTCTGATTGCTGTGGCTTAAACTTCCAAAACTATGTTGAATAGTAGTGCTGAGAGTGGGCACCCTTGTCTTGTTCCTGACTTTAGGGAGTGTTTTTTAATTAAAATGTTTAATTGTGGTAGAATACACAATTTACAAGCTTAAACATTTTAAGTATACAGTTCAGCATTATTAATCATTCCATTGTTACTGCTCTCCTTTCTGTTTCTATGAGTTTGACTACTTTAGATACACACAATGGAATATTATTCACCCTCCTGTCATGTGCTACCAAGATGAACTTTGAGGACATTATGCTAAGTGAAATAAGCAACTTATAAAAAGACAAATACTGTATGAGTCCACATATATGAAGTATCCAAAGCAGTCAAACTCACAGAAACAGAATAGTGGTTACCAGGGGCTTGCAGGAGGGAGAAATGGGGAGCTGGTGTTCAGTGGGTATAGAGTTTCAATCTTATGAGATGAAAAAGTTCTAGAGACCTGGTGCACAACAATGTAAATAAAGCTAACATTGGCCAATTGTGTGTGTGTTTTACTGTAATTTTAAAAATTTAGTGAAAATCTTTAGTGAAAGGGGGGCTTGCCTGGTGGCTCAGTGGTAAAGAATCCACCTGCCAAAGCAGGAGATGCCAGTTTGAGCCCCGGGTTGGAAAGATACCCTGGAGAAAGAAATGGCAACTCCCTTTAGTATTCTTGCATGGGAAATCCCATGGACGGAGGAGTCTGATGGTCTGTAGTCCACAGGGTCACAAAGATTCAAGACACGACTTAGTGACTAAACAGAAAACAATAGTGAAAAAACAACATGGACTGTGACACTCGTAGATCACAGTTCAAATCCAATCCTACCCTTTACCAGCTCTGCTGTGTCAGGCAAGTAAAGGTTCTAAGCTTCAGCTCCCTCATCTATGATATACTCAGCTTTTAAGACCATGGATCATACTAACAGTCATGATGGATGAAAAGCTTCTATTCTGCTCAAGAAACAATGGCTATAATGATGATAATAATGCCAATGATGATGGTGATACTGTTGCTGTTGCAAGGTACTACAGGAGGGCCAAAGAAAAGAGAATTCCTAACCCTAAGGGTTTTTTCATGATACTTAGGTTTTTCTCTGATTTTTTTTTTTTTCCCAGAAGATAAGGAACATTTTTTGGTTTTTCTTAGGATACTGTAGGAAGCCAGTAAAAGCAGCAGACTTACTCCCTTATTTTATAAGAGTCACTTAAATGATGGACCCATTCAGTTCAGTTCAGTTGCTCAGTTGTGTCCAACTCTTTGCGACCCCATGAATTGCAGCACACCAGGCCTCCCTGTCAGTCACCAACTCCCGGAGTTCACTCAGACTTGCTTCCATTGAGTCAGTGATGCCATCCAGCCATCTCATCCTCTGTCATCCCCTTCTCCTCCTGCCCCCAATCCCTCCCAGCATCAAAGTCTTTTCCAATGAGTCAACTCTTCGCATGATGGACCCATAGCCTCTTATTATTCCAAATTCTTCATTTTCCAGGAGCAAAATAACCTTCTCAAATACTGCCCTGCACCTGTGCTGTGCTTAGCCACTCAGTTGTGTCCAACTCTGTGACCCCATGGACTGCAGCCTGTCAGGCTCCTCTGTCCATGGGGATTCTCCAGGCAAGAATACTGGAGAAGGTTGCCATTCCCTCCTCCAGGGGATCTTCACAACTCAGGGATTGAACCCCAGGTCTCCTGCATTGCAAGTGGATTCTTTACCATCTGAGCCACCAGGGAAGCCCTTCACTTTGTTGCCACTAAGTTTTGTAGGCGTTGACTGGGAAAGAGAGGGTCTGTTCTCAAACGCCAGGAGGAAAGCACTCCACACCACACTTTACCAGCTTTGTCCTTGGATAAACTCACTGAGTGCTCATATATGTTCACTGTCATGCTGCCTACACGTTTTATGACTGCTAGTCACAGACTATAATGTCATGTATTATAGTTATTCCAGTATTTGTCTGCAGTGTGGACGACTTTTAGGGCTTTCCTTTTGAAACTTGCACCTTAGGGAAACCTTGCCATGGAACATCATAATTTTGGCTATAAAGAATTTTTAATACAGCATACTGGGTTTTCATGAAATGTGAATGAGTAGAAAATAAAAGGGGCCAGATAGCTAAAGAGTTGTGGTGGGTTTTTGTTTTGTTTTGTTTTGTTTTTTCATTTACAGTGGTCAATAAAAACAAATGAAGTTCTTCAACAGGTTAAAGATTTTGATTATCTAAGCCAGGGGCTGGCAAACTTGTTTTGGTGAAGAGCCAGATTGTAAATATTTCAGGTTTTGTGAGCCACACTGCCTCTGTCACAACTACTCAGCTCTGTTGTTGTAGCATGAAACAACCATATATAAATAAATTAGTGTGGCTGTATTTATGGTCACTGCATTATTTATAGACCCTGAAATGTGTTCCAATAAAATTGTATTTATGGACACTGAAATGTGAATTTCAAATCATTTTCACTTGTCATGAAATATTCTTCTTTTGATTTTTTCAACTATTGAAAAATGTAAGAAATCACTCTTAGTCTACAGGCTGTACAAAGATAGGCCACAGGCCAGATTTGACCCATGGGCTATAGTTTCCTGATCCCACTGTGGAACACTGTCAATAGAAAGCAGGTCCTAGGGACTTCTCTGGTGGTCCAGTGGTTAAGAATCTGCCTTAAAATGCAGGAGACACAGGTCCAATCCCTGGATGTGGAACAAAGATTCCACGTGCCACAGAGTAACTGAGGCCCTGCTCCATGGCTACTAAGCCCGTGCACTGCAACTAGGGAAGCCCTCACACCACAACAAAGAGCCCTTGACAATGAAGAAAATTGTTTAAAAAAAAAAACAACAACAATATCAAGAAGAGGGGCCTAAATGTTTCCAAAATAAAACCCAAACATCTTACTCTTGCATACCAAGGCTTTTTTTTACTTGACCTGAATCTCTTGTCCCTCTACCATGCTCTGCTATGTTCCATCCAGCGGTGTCCAGTTCTCCATCATCCCAGAATAGACCACGGAATGGCATATTACATGCATTTCCCTCTGTCTGCTCCTTCTCAATCGCTCTACATTGAGCTCCTATGCCCTGTTCTCCATGAGAAATTCCTTGATGATGCTTTCCCTGGTCAGAACACTCACTCAATTCCTTCTGACTCATGGCGTTTTCTGTATGTCTCGCCTGTGCCATGTATGTCACAGTCATATTTATGTTTATATTCGAATCACATAAGCATTTCTGTGAGGACATAAAATTGTGTTTTATTCATGGCCGTGTATTCCCTCAAAGCTAGTTCCTAACACAATGCCTTATATGCAGCAGGTGTTTAATAAATACTTGTGGGTGAATGGATTACTTAATGTATTCAGACACAAGATCAGAGCAACTTCCAGATATGCTGCTGTTGCTGCTGCTAAGTCACTTCAGTCGTGTCTGACTCTGTGCAACCCCATAGACGGCAGCCCACCTGGCTCCTCTGTCCCTGGGATTCTCCAGGCACGAGTACTGGAGCGGGTTGCCATGGCCTTCTCCAATGCATGCATGCACGCTAAGTTGCTTCAGTTGTGTCCGACTCTGTGTGACCCCATGGACAGCAGCCCACTAGGCTCCTCTGTCCATGGGATTCTCTAGGCAAGAATACTGGAGTGGGTTGCCATTTCCTTCTCCCCATATATGCTAACACACCTCTGTTTCTTAGCTTTGAGCCCTGATGGGGAGGAAATGGGGAAGAATTTTCCTCTGAAAACAGAATAATTTCTGAAGAGCTACCAAACCTTTTGGACTTCATGCCATCTGAGTCCTTACACATGCTGGTGCCCGGGGGGCAGAGCTTCTGAGGCTTTGAAAATAAGAACCATATCACAAAGGACTATTTCACAGACTCTTATAAATACAGTTTTTAAGGAAACTGAGAAACCACCTAATCTCACCAATCCTTGTAAAAGGTGGAGCAAAGAAAGATGACAGAACCCAATGAAACCCCCCCAGAGTCAAGGCTGGGACCTAGCTCTGAGTTGGTTCAACTCCACTCTGCTGAAGATACATTTTCACTCCTTATGAGTAAATACCTAGAAGTAGAGTTGCTGGGACAAAAGGAGTGTGTTTAACTGTTTAAGTAAAGGAGGGGTTTCCCTGGTGATCCAGTGGCTAGGACTTTGTGCTGCCAATGCAGAGGGCCTAGGTTCGATCCCTGGTTAGGGAACGAGATCCCACATGCTGCAACTAAAGATCCTGCATGCAGCAACTGAAACCCGGAACAGCCACATAAATATTTTTTAAAAAGAAAGAAAAAAGAAGAAAAGGAAACTGATCCCAAGTGTTTGTACCATTTCACATTTCCACCTGTAATACACAAGAGAATGCAGTTCTTGCACCTCCTTGTCAACACATGCGAAGTATGGTCAATGTCCTTAATTTAAAGTGAGTAGCAGTATTTCCTGAGACCATCTCAGAGGTTCCAAAGAACACCTCACACATTTAAAAATGGTATTTAATTAGCAGTTTGTTGTTGACTGATAATGCTGAAAACTTTTTCACGTGCTTACTGACCCTTCATTTATCACCCTTACTAAAACGTCTGTTCAAGTCTTTTGCTCACATTTTATTGAGCTCTGTGTCTTTTTATTGGGCTATCAGAGTTCTGGTGCCTGCTGTATTTTAAAGAGAGTATTGAAAATAGTTTTTAGAACATCTGACCAAAATAAATGTATCTGGGCTCACAGTATTCCATTTAGGCCTCACCCATGTATACCACTTATGCCTCACATTATCTTCCTAAGCAATGATACAGCTTATATTTCTTTGCTCACTAAACTGACTCATACCTTCAACTTGCAGATGAAACACTCAATTTCTGCTGCAGACTCCCCCAAAAAGCCAGAATATTCCAAGCCAATATATGAAAATAGATGTGGAGCAAATTGAATTTCTCATATTGTCTGTCATCAGGCCTGTTGACCAAAAGCTATTTGATTTGCAAAGCCCTTCCTGGGTAGATGGGTCAGTGTTTATTTTCATGGATTTTGCTGTTCTAAATCAAATCAACCAACCAACAGGTTTTATTGAGTGCTCTAAGTCATCTCTGTAAGGCATTTCATGCATTACATATTAAATTCCAGTTCACAAATCCAATTCCTCTTTTTTGACCTAAAGTTTTATTTGCTTTCTTTTGACAGCTTATATTAAACCTTTTTATCATTGTTAGCAACCAGATATCCAATTGGGAAAGCAAATTATTTCCCTGAAACTTGACATCATCATAATTTCAGTACAAGTAACAATAATAATAATAACACTAATAAAACCTTACATTTTCATAATAACTCATAGCATGTGCATATAATTCAATTAGATCTTACTACCATTCCATTGGGTGGAAATTACCATTCTCTTTCACTGGTAAGAGTTTCCCAGGTGACTCAGTGGTTAAGAATTCACCTGCCAATGCAGGAGACATGGGTTTGATCCCTGGGTCAAGACAATCCCCTAGAGGAGGAAATAACAGCCCACTCCAGTATTCTTGCCTGGGAAATTCCATGGACAGAGGAACCTGGTGGGCTATAGTCCATGGGGTCACAAAGAGTCAGACACAACTGAGTGACTGAGCATGCATACACGATGACTTTACTGACAAGGAAATAGTTTCAAGAAGTAAAGAAACTCATCTGAGGTCACATAGCTGTTGAATAGGAAGGAGAAAATCTAGACCCTTGTCTCACAAAAGAGTTCACTGATTTTTCTACATTGTGAGGAATATTTTCCAAAGGCTAAGTTAAGCCCATTCCAAAATTAAACCTGAAATAGTAAATGTAATTCCTACTAAGAGCTGTTATAAATGAGCTAACCTGGGAACTCGGCTCCTTTTTCAGCCCTGTAAAAATATTTTAACAATATATTTTCATTATTTGAAAAGAAAAGTCAAACAATTAGAAAAGCACAAAGAAGAAATTAAAAACCAGTCGAAGTCACACCATAGTTAATTAGTTGGAACATTTAAACATGCTTCCAATTTGCTTGCTCTCAATTCCCCTTCTACTTTGCCTCTCATGGTAGACACACACACACACACACACACACACACACACCACGTGGAACTACTGGGCTCATTCACCTATATATCTTTATCATCAAGGGTCCCCCTCTGGTCTTATGAGAGGTTCCAGGGAGCACCTCACATATGCTGGTGAGTACATTCCACTCCTACATCATTGTTACACGGCCAACCTGCTGCACACCCCCATCCTCACCCCACAGCAGAGCAGTGACAGTGGGGTCCCAGCTCTGCAGGACACTGCTGTCCTTGCCAGGTGACAGCTTTCTCACTTGACCTTCTCACCAGGGTACACTAGGTCCCATCACTGTCTGTCTCACAAGTGAGGGATACACCCTCTTCTCTATCTCTCATCAGCATAACACAATCCAGGTGATGCCTTTACACTGGACTTTCCTGTAATGCTGGCAATAATAATTTTTAAAAAACTAAAAATAACAGGATAGTTTGATAGCAGGACCCAAATGAAGACCCATCATTAGGATCCCTCGGAAGAGGGATTTCTCAGTCTTGCTCCCAGCCTCTGCTAGCAGACTACCTCCAACCCTTAAGGGCTCATCCGGCTTTTGGTCATCGTAACCCTAAGATCCAGAAAGAGAATTCCCTGTTCCATTATAGTGGCCACCTTATCAGCTCACATTTCACATGCCAAACTAACCTCTTCACAGGGTGATAAAGAGGGAGAATGATCACAAACTGTCCAGGTACAAATGCTTATTTAGTTATGGCCTCGACAGAGGTCAGATGACAACTATTAATGGAACAGTCGGCCACTGAGCAGGAGAATATGAGTGCATCCTCTGAATGATCCTGGGCTCGCTAGCATCTTAATCCATGCCAACCTTGTTTGAAGGCATCTTTCTGGCATCAGTGACACAAAACTTAAAGGCAACCCTATCACAAGGAGCCTGCCTCCTGTGCTAACCAGAGAACTGTCCTCAGGACTTGCCTAATTTGGTGTACTTCTTCTTCCTTCTTCCCCTGTAGTGAACTCACGCCTGAGAGATACAGCTTTCTTTTTATAGACAACAAATTCAGCTCCAGGACTATTTTTTTTTTTGACAATTTATCACCTAGACTTAATTCCTAAAGTTCCCACTATTCAGTCTTAAGTAAAATCACATTGAGGAACAAAACTCAACAAGTCGTTTTCGGCCTACTTCACCAAGCTTCTCAACTGAGTTCTTATTTTTTCTTCTGTTAACACTTTCTCATTGAGAATTAAAAATTATATATGCATGTATATACACATACACATATACAGTTGATCCTTGAACAACATGGATTTGAACTATGCAGGTCCATACTTACAAATGGATTTTTTCCCCCCAGTTAATATACAGTTAGCCCTCTAAATTTGCAGCTTTCACAACTGTGGACTCAAACAACCAGAAAAATGTCTACCCACTCTTGGTTGAATCCACAGATGTGAAATCCAGGGATATGGAAGGCCAGCCGTACCCTCCATTCTAATATAAGGTACATGGATTTTGGTATATGTCAGGTGGTGGGGTAGGGCTCCTGGAACCAATCCCTCATGGATCCTAAGGATGATTGTATATACATATATATGTTATTTTACTTCAATGGAATCACACTTCAAATACTGATGATTTTCACTCAATAATAATGTGTCATTAGCATCTTTCCATATCAATAAATATAGATCGATAATATCCTTTCTAAAAGGTAAACAATTCTCTACTGCATGCATCTGCAATAATATTTTTAATCTGTTCCAACAAATGTACATCAAGTCAGGATTCTTTTGGTCACAACTGAGAAAACCAAATTCTAATTCATTTATGCAACCTGGAAAATTTGTGGATAATATAACTGAACACTTAATGGTTAGATCAAGAATGACTGGATCCTTGGTTGAACTATCACCAAGGATTGATCTCTATCCACCTCTCACTTTTCATCTCTGCTCGTCTTTACTTTTTGGATTTATTGTCTCTTCTCCCACGTTGCTGAGGAAGCAGTGTCAATACACTGAACATTAGGAAAAGGATGATTGGGTTATTTGGGTCATATACTGGCCTACAGTCACTGTGGTCAGAAGGACAGATTAATTTGATTGATTACCCTGAGTCTCTTTCTCACTGAGGTGGAAGAAAAGGATAGAGAACCATGTTAGAGAACATTTCTACAATCTTATTGCTTGGGGGAAAGGAGCTCGCCAAGGTAAGATCAGACTGCATTTACCAGATAAAGATAAAATAGTCATCCCAACAGCTGAAAAAGAAAGCACTAAGGCTTCCATGGTGGCCCAGTGGTAAAGACTGTGCCTATCAATTGAACACAAGTTTGATCCTTGATCCAGGAAGATCCCACATGCCACGGAGCAAATAAGCCTGTGAGCCACAACTACTAAGCCTGTGCTCTAGAGCTTAAGAGCTGCAACTACTGAAGTTCGTATGCCCTAAAGGTCATGCTTCACAAGAGAAACCACTGCAAAGAGAAGCCCATGCACCACAACTAGAGAGAAGTCTCTGCTGACCGCAACTAGAGAAAAAGCCTGTGCAGCAACAGAAACCCAGCATAGCCAAAAATTAAACTAAAAAAGAAAGAAAAAGAAAGCACTAGAAAACTTTGTCTAAATATCTTCAAATACCAACGTAAAAATGTTAAGTAAAATGTCCTCAAAAAATCTATCAGTATGCATAGAAATATGTCATCTTAACCAGTTTCATTCATTCTAGTAATTCAAGAGTTTTCTCAATATCTGAATATCAACAATTGTAAGCTACAATTACCATCCATACTGATAAGTCAAAGAGAAATACATATTAGGTCAAGAAGGAAGGAAAAAACAGGACAAGAAAAGGGCACTGGCCTCCTGAGTCAATTTCCACTTAAAAAAGCTTTCCTAGGAAACTGGAACCCATTCACACTGTTAGTGGGAATACAAAACAGTAGAGCCTCTATGGAAAACAGTATGGAGATTTGTCCAATAATTAAAATTGACCCAGCAATCCCATTTCTGGGTATTTATCCAAAAGAATTGAAGTGAGGCTCTCAAAGAAAGTTTTAGCACTTTCATGTTCATTGCAGCACTATTCATAATAGCTAAGATATAGAAGGGGCTTCCCTGGTGGCTCAGTGATAAAGAATCCACCTGCCAATGGAGGAGATGTGGGCTTGATCCCTGGGTTGGGAAGATCCCTGGAGGAGGAAATGGTAACCCACTCCAGTATTCTTGCCTGGAAACCCTGTGGACAGAGGAGGCTGGCAGGCTACAGTTCACGGGGTCACAAAGAGTCAGGCACAACTTAGCAAGTGAACAACAAAGATACAGAAACAACATAAATGTCCATTGACAGATTATTGGATAAAGAAAATGTGATATGCACATAGTCAGCCTTGTTACAGTATTAAAGAGGCATTAAATTGAGGTGGCTGTAATGCCTTGGCAGCCTACATAAGCAGACTGAAATCTAAGCCAGAGTTAATTCCTAGAAATGTCTCAAGGTTAAGAACTCAAAACTTAGTATCATTCACAAATAGTCAACCAGGCTTTCCCAAACCAATCAAATCAAGTAATTTCCTTCCTTTACTTCCACATCTGCTCTGTAAAACCCTTTGCTTTAGCTCCTGCTGGTGGAGTGCCCCTAACCACTTTCACTTTTGACACTGCTCTGTTTGCTCAAGTAAGTCTTCAAAAATTTAATGTGCCTCAGTTATCTTTTAACAGCCTAAAAAACGAAGGAAATTCTGCAATATGTGACAACATGGAAGACCTTGAGGACATTATGCTCAGTGAAAATAAGTCAGATACAGAAAGTACTGTATGATTCCATACATTTCATATATTACTGAGACAATTAAAATCATCAATTCATAAAGTCAAAGACTGGAATGGTCTTTGGAGGGAGGCTAGAGGGAGAGACAAATGGTAGGTTATTGATCAACAGGCATAAAGTTTAAGTTAGATGAATAAACTCTAGAAATTTGCTATACAACATTGTACCTATTGTCAATGATAACATATTGTACACTTGAATGTGTTAAGAGGATATATCTCATGTTGTATTCTTACTACAATAAAATAATTTTTAATTCTAGGAAACCGGACACAACAATTTCTGCTTATCTCTCATTAAGCCTTTCTCATCTTCAAGCATGCTGGGAAAGATCGAAGTTCAGGAGGAGAAGGGGACAAGAGAGGATGAGATGGTTGGATGGTATCAATGGACATGAGTTTGAACAAGCTTCGGGAGTTGAAGGACAGGAAACCTGGCATGCTGCAGTCCATGGGGTCGTAAAGAGTCAGACATGACTGAGCGACTTAACAACAACAACATCTTCAAGAAACACTAAATACACAATGTGCTTGAGCGTCTGGGCACATCGTGTGCTCAGTGGCTCAGTCCTGCCCGACTCTGAGACTCCATGGACTGTAGCCCAACAAGCTCCTCTGTCCACAGGATTCTCCAGGCAAGAATACTGGAGTAGGTTGCCATTTCCTCCTCCAGGAGATATCTCAACTATTTAAAATATAATAATTTTAAAATTTTAAATGAAAATGGAATAATATCTCCGAACAATTTTCTGGGAGATGAGAGAAAATTCTCCCAGTTTTGTGACTGTGTCCATGATTTTTAACCCAGTTACTTACATTAAAATTGTTTGTTTATATTGTTGTATCTGTTTAGATTCAACTACAAACTACAGACCACCAAATAAAGGCTTAAACAAATTATGCTCATCAGTCAATCTTGCTAAAGCCCACTCATACCTCACCCCTGCCCTGCTCTGGTTCTCAGAACCTTCATTGCTCACTTCCAGTAACTCTGCACCAGTCTCCCATGAGGAAAAGTTGCTGTGATCTATGAAGTCCTCTATCAACTTTGACTAATTTTTTTGTGCCTGATCATTGTTTTCCAGAGACCTGGTAAAAAGTGAGTCTTTCCTAGTTTCTTTATAAGGTTTGACTGTAAATTTTGTTCTCTGTATACATTTTGGCAGGTATTGATTGGAAGGTAAAGGTATACATGCTTATCCTAATGCATGTTTTTGAAGCCACCTTCAATTTATTTCTTATAGAGGAATGTATCTTTATGCTTAAAAAATTGGAAAATACTAAAGTCATAAAAAAGAAAATTGTATTCTTTTTGCATATTAGTCTATTTCCTTCCAATAATTCATATATACATGTATAAATGTAATAGAAAGAGGGGGTTGTTTTTTGCTTTTTGTTTACAAAATTGCTACCATCATTTATAGCATCTTCCTTTTTTCACTTCAGTTCAGTCGCTCAGTTGTGTCCGACTCTTTGCGACCCCATGAATCGCAGCACGCCAGGCCTCCCTGTCCATCACCAACTCCAGGAGTTCACCCAGACTCACGTCCATCGAGTCAGTGATCCCATCCAGCCATCTCATCCTCTGTCGTCCCCTTCTCCTCCTGCCCCCAATCCCTCCCAGCATCAGTCTTTTCCAATGAGTCAACTCTTCGCATGAGGTGGCCAAAGTACTGGAGTTTCAGCTTTAGCATCATTCCTTCCAAAGAAATCCCAGGGCTGATCTCCTTCAGAATGGACTGGTTGAATCTCCTTGCAGTCCAAGGGACTCTCAAGAGTCTTCTCCAACACCACAGTTCAAAAGCATCAATTCTTCGGCGCTCAGCCTTCTTCACAGTCCAACTCTCACATCCACACATGACCACAGGAAAAACCATAGCCTTGACTAGATGGACCTTAGTCGGCAAAGTAATGTCTCTGCTTTTGAATATGCTATCTAGGTTGGTCATAACTTTCCTTCCAAGGAGTAAGCGTCTTTTAATTTCATGGCTGCAATCACCATCTGCAGTGATTTTGGAGCCCCCCAAAATAAAGTCTGACACTGTTTCCCCATCTATTTCCCATGAAGTGATGGGACCAGATGCCATGATCTTGTTTTCTGAATGTTGAGCTTTAAGCCAACTTTTTCACTCTCCTCGTTCACTTTCATCAAGAGGCTTTTTAGTTCCTCTTCACTTTCTGCCATAAGGGTGGTGTCATCTGCATATCTGAGGTTATTGATATTTCTCCCGGCAATCTTGATTCCAGCTTGTGTTTCTTCCAGTCCAGAGTTTCTCATGATGTACTCTGCATATAAGTTAAATGAGCAGGGTGACAATATACAGCCTTGACGTATTCCTTTTCCTATTTGGAACCAGTCTGTTGTTCCATGTCCAGTTCTAACTGTTGCTTCCTGGCCTGCATACAGATTTCTCAAGAGGCAGGTCAGGTGGTCTGGTATTCCCATCTCTTTCAGAATTTTCCACAGTTTATTGTGATCCACACAGTCAAAGGCTTTGGCATAGGCAATAAAGCAGAAATAGATGTTTTTCTGGAACTCTCTTGCTTTTTCCATGATCCAGCAGATGTTGGCAATTTGATCTCTGGTTCCTCTGCCTTTCCTAAAACTAGCTTGAACATCAGGAAGTCCATGGTTCACGTATTGCTGAAGCCTGGCTTGAAGAATTTTGAGCATTACTTTACTAGTGTGTGAGATGAGTGCAATTGTGCAGTAGTTTGAGCATTCCTTGGCATTGCCTTTCTTTGGGATTGGAATGAAAACTGACCTTTTCCAGTCCTGTGGCCACTGCTGAGTTTTCCAAATTTGCTGGCATATTGAGTGCAGCACTTTCACAGCATCATCTTTCAGGATTTGAAATAGCTCCACTGGAATTCCATCACCTCCTCTAGCTTTGTTCGTAGTGATGCTTTCTAAGGCCCACTTGACTTCACATACCAGGATGTCTGGCTCTAGGTGAGTGATCACACCATCGTGATCATCTGGGTCGTGAAGATCCTTTTTGTACAGTTCTTCTGTGTATTCTTGTCATCTCTTCTTAATCTCTTCTGCTTCTGTTAGTTCCATACCATTTCTGTCCTTTATCGAGCCCATCTTTGCATGAAATGTTCCCTTGGTATCTCTAGTTTTCTTGAAGAGATCTCTAGTCTTTCCCGTTCTGGTGTTATCTCCTATGCTATCATATGTTCTTTCAAAATTTTTAAAAGCTACATAGGCTGTCACTGTATTGACGACCATAATTCACATAACCAGTTTGTCTTTACATCTCTTTAATTTCTAATTCTTTGTCAAAATAAATAGTGCTACAATGAATATTGTTTTCCATAAATGAGCACTCACACTCCAATTATATCCTAAGGATACATCCTTGGGAATTGAGTATCTAGCTTTTTGATGTATATTTCCAATCTGCCCTCCAGAAAAGATGACAAATGTGGACTCCAAACATCTATTTTGTAAGTGATGATTTTACCACACCCTTATCACTACCAAGTATTGTATGTCAGGGGGAAAAAAATCACATTTTTGGATAGACAGAAAATTCTTTATCACTGCATAAATTTCATTTATAGCACTTAACCACTAATAATGTACTTATTTGTCATTTGTGTTTCTTGTTTTGTTTTTATTTCTAGTTTCATATTTTCTATAGGGAGTTTAATGATTGATTTCTTTCTTTGGTCTTTTCTACCTTAGTTCTTCAAAGGTAAAGTACATTCAAATTGCATGTTGCAAGAAAACCTTCAGTATTTTATTCTATAATCTAAAGAGGGAACAGAAGGCAATCAATTTTTAAACAGCAACTTTCCTTACTCTTTTCCAGAGCCAGAGGCACATTACCATGAAAACTGTGTTGTCTTTATGAAAGCAAAATGTGTGTTCTATCAGTGGACACAAGGGAGAAGCTAATTAGTTTGCGCTAGAAAACAACTATATTTAATCTTCTTGGATAAAATTATATGAACTAAAGTCAATCAGTTCATATTTGCTCAGAAGACTCCTTGTAAAGTTTTTAATCATGAAGAAGTTTGTTCTTGCTTATCTTTATTTGAAAGGGAGTCCAACATGGACAGGGATTGACTTGGGAAATGAAATCCTATGCCTCCAAACAGGAATGATAATAAAAATATTTCATGACTAGTCAGGCATGGGAAACAAACCAATCAAGATGGATCCAGCTCGAAAGAATGTTCCCGGCCATGTGAGTGTGCAGCAGCTGAAAAAAAAAAAACACTCCTGACAATGAGAATGCTTCTCTATAGAACAAGACACATCAGAGGCCTTTTGCTCCATTCTCTCTCTGAATCCTATGACTGACCTTCCAGTTGGTATTCTACCATCAGTTTTAAGACCCTTAAAGCATATATAAATATAAATAACTGGAATTTGTGGGGGAGGACATTGAAAGTGGTGGAAATACAGGAAATAATTTCAGGTAATTATCTGAACTCATAAGTACCTGTAATCGAAGCCCCTTAACTGTATAATTCAGAGAAGGTGATGGCACCCCACTCCAGTCCTCTTGCCTGGAAAATCCCATGGATGGAGGAGCCTGGTAGGCTGCAGTCCATGGGGTCACAAAGAGTCGGACACGACTGAGCGACTTCACTTTCACTTTTCACTTTCATGCATTGGAGAAGGAAATGGCAACCCACTCCAGTGTTCTTGCCTGGAGAATCCCAGGGACGGGGGAGCCTGGTGGGCTGCCGTCTCTGGGGTCGCAGAGTCAGACACGACTAAAGTGACTTAGCAGCAGCAGCAGCAACTGTATAATTAATATCAAAGTTTACACAGAGGCCATCATGTAGAGACTGGAGAACCAACTGAAAAACTCAAGAATTAGAAGTTTTATGTAGTGGTCCATTCAGTTCAGTTGCTCAGTTGTGTCTGACTCTTTGCGACCCCATGAATCACAGCACGCCAGGCCTCCCTGTCCATCACCAACTCCCAGAGTTCACTCAGACTCACGTCCATCGAGTCAGTGATGCCATCCAGCCATCTCATCCTCTGTCATCCCCTTCTCCTCCTGCCCCCAATCCCTCCCAGCATCAGAGTCTTTTCCAATGAGTCAACTCTTCGCATGAGGTGGCCAAAGTACTGGAGTTTCAGCTTTAGCATCATTCCTTCCAAAGAAATCCCAGGGCTGATCTCCTTCAGAATGGACTGGTTGGATCTCCTTGCAGTCCAATTGGGGGAGGGAACTATTTAAGAGTTGCCTAAGAACTCATGTTCATGAAAACTAATGGTGTCCTCTGCAATTAAAATAAGAAAAAATTCAGACTTTCAAAAGAAAAAAATTTCCTAAGATTGAAAACAAACGGAAACAAGTGAACTTATCAAATTGGCAATATAACCAGAGAAGGTTATTATTTCATTGGCTCTAAAACAAAGCATTTTGACTTTGCATTCTTAGAGCCTATATTACAAGGAAAAAAGAAATGCAAAAAAAAAATTTAATGGTATTCAATAGTTTTATAGTTAGTGGTATTACTATATTGTCATTTAAAAATCGTTTTTCCATATTAAAGAATAAAGTAAATAACGATAGAATCCATGATTTTTCAGTGTAAGAGAAAAGACCTCTAAGTATAAGACCAAATAAGTAAGAATGCTGGGAAAACTCAATACAAACTCATCGTGTGTGTGTGTGTGTGTTAAGCCTGTCTGCCTATGGCACTTGGAAACAATGACATGCTACAAACTCATACCTAAGTGCCATTAACTACTAAAAAGAAGCAGAGGTCTTTGGAGAAACAGCTGTTTCCAGGTATGGGATATGGAAAATACTAGGTGAACATGGAAATGACCTGATGAGCCAACAAGCAGGGAAGGACTCAAAGACTATTGGGATTGAATCAAAAGAAGGTTGATCGAAGGAGTTCCACTGTCCAATTGCAGGGCTCTTTAAGAATCAAATAATATAAGGGTTTATACTTAAAGAAGGCTAACTAATTTTCATAATGTCCCAATGAAAATTAGCTGGCAAGTTTATAAATCTCTGCTGCAATAAAGAAAAATCACATGCCTTCCAAAAATACCTGTGTGACTATTATTAATTGAAATGCACTAACTGTATTCAATCCGTGAGTCTGTAATAAGAAATCAAGAACAAACACTCATTTGCCATCATTGGAGATTATTCCACCTACTCTTTATCCTAGAATATGTACTGAAGAAAAAGAAACATTTATCCCAGTTTGCAAGAGGAATTATATTTCAGAGTAACCAAATTGACACAGCTTGTGAGAAGGCTCTTCCTCAAAGTAGATGGCAGCTGAAAAATGTAGACGAATGGTAGGATTAGAAAACCACCAATCAGTAGCGTCTTATGTAGTCCTTCATTAGGGCAAAGATTATCCACAGATGTTAAATTCATTAGGTAAATTGTTGATGGGGAATTTGATAATCACATGGTATCAGAGAGTCACCCCAGAGATTACACACTGCATGCCAGGAGGAAAATGTAACAAGAGCAAGATCAGGCTGTCATCACTTTAACCCAGTGATCAATCAGCATTTTCACTAATAATGAACAGTCAGACCTTATGAGGCCCCTGAGGTGATGTGATAGGAAATATACGTCACAGTTATGAAATACTCCTCCCAAGAAATGCTTCGTTTTGACTTCCAGTTTACGGAAAATATAGGGCATAGCAGGACAAGTCAAATGACCCCACAAGGTAAAACCTGAACATGTCCAGGAACTGGAACCCTTATGAAATGATGGTTGCAAGCAGAGGTTCATGCTGGGCTTCACTGATCACCAAAGGCTTTGGATAAATGTCAACAATCTTTGCACAGAGTAAGCTGGAACTAGTGGTCTGCATCAAGGCGGGGGTGGGGGGGCGTGTTACAAAAAAGGGACTCCCTTTCCTGAGTGACTTGGTAAGCAGAGGAATCCTGGACTCAGAAAAGTGATAAACAAGCACTGTGTAGTGGGATGCCTGTACTGATAACACCCGGCCATCCTGTGGGACACTGGGGCTGTGTGTGCGGAGGGAGAGCCACCAGTACCCAGTAGCAGAAAACCTGGAGGGAACCAACTAGCGCTATCCAGTGGACAATTCTACTTGTCTCCATACATAATTCACTATGGGGGTTTCCACAGGTCAATATTGGGGGTGGGGGCTGGGGATGGTACTTCCAGTTTCCAGATCCAGGTATAAGGAGCTTGGAAGTCAGCAATCTATTCTAACAACAAGTACAAAACTGAACAAGCCAAAAAAAGTTAACAACCCTGGTGGCACAGAGGATGGGAATCCGCCTGCCAATGCAGGGGACACGGGTTTGATCCCTGGTCCAGGAAGATCCCACAAGACTCGGAGCAACTAAGCCTGTGTACACAGATACTGAGCCCCCACACTCTAGGGCCCGCAAGCCACAGCTACTGAAGCCTGTGTGCCTGAGAGTCCATGCTCTGTAACAAGAGAAGCCGCCACAATGAGAAGCCCGAGCACCACAACGAAGAGTAGCCCCTGCTCATGGCAACTAGAGAAAAGCCTGCATGCAGCAATGAGCCCCAGCACAGCTAAAATACAGAAATAAAAACCCAACAATTCTTCTTAGATTCATAAAAGAAATGAGGTCACAAGGCAAACTGCTGTGCCCCCAAACTGGAGAATAGTTGTTGTTGTTGTTTAGTAGCTAAATCATATCTGATTCTGTCACGACCCCATGCCTGCCAGGCTCCTCTGTCCATGGGATTCTCCAGACAGGAATACTGGAGTGGGTTGCCATTCCCTTCTCCAGGGGATCTTCCCAACCCAGGGGTCGAACCTGGGTCGCCCCGCATTAGCAGGCAGATTCTCTATTGCTGAGCCACAGATCCCCTGCAAATGGCAAACTGGAGAGATGGACAGTAGAGAATCACAGCTTCAGTTCAGTTCAGTTGAGTCACAGTCATGTCCGACTCTTTGCAACCCCATGAATTGCAGCATGACTTCCCTGGAGGCTCAGAGGGTTAAGTGTCTGCCTTCAATGCAGGAGACCTGGGTGCGGAAGATCCCCTGGAGAAGGAAATGGCAACCCACTCCAGTATGCTTGCCTGGAAAACCCCATGGATGGAGAAGCCTGGTGGGCTACAGTCCTTGGAGTCACAAAGAGTCAGACACGACTGAGTGACTTCACTTTCACTTCACAGGCCTCCCTGCTGGAGAAGGCAATGGCACCCCACTCCAGTACTCTTGCCTGGAAAATCCCATGGATGGAGGAGCCTGGTAGGCTGCAGTCCATGGGGTCGCTAGGAGTTGGACACAACTGAGCGACTTCACTTTCACTTTTCACTTTCCTGCATTGGAGAAGGAAATGGCAACCCACTCCAGTGTTCTTGCCTGGAGAATCCCAGGGACGAGGGAGCCTGGTGGGCTGCCGTCTATGGGTTCGCACAGAGTCGGACACGACTGAAGCGACTTAGCAGCAGCAGCAGCAGGCCTCCCTGTCCATCACCAACTCCTCAGAGTTCACTCAAACTCATGTCCATTGACTCAGTGATGCCATCCAGCCATCTCATCCTCTGTCATCCCCTTCTCCTCCTGCCCCCAATCCCTCCCAGCATCAGAGTCTTTTCCAATGAGTCAACTCTTTGCATGAGGTGGCCAAAGTACTGGAGTTTCAGCTTTGGCATCAGTCCTTCCATAGAACACCCAGGACTGATCTCCTTTAGAATGGACTGGTTGGATCTCCTTGGAGTCCAAGGGACTCTCAAGAGTCTTCTCTAACACCACAGTTCAAAAGTACCAATTCTTCGGCACTCAGCTTTCTTCACAGTCCAACTCTCACATCCATACATGACTACTGGAAAAACCATAGCCTTGACTAGACGGACCTTTGTTGGCAAAGTAATATCTCTGCTTTTCAATATGCTATCCAGGTTGCTCATAACTTTTCTTCCAAGGAGTAAGCGTCTTTTAATTTCATGGCTGCAATCACCATCTGCAGTGATTTTGGAGCCCCCAAAAATAAAGTCTGACACTGTTTCCACTGTTTCCCCATTTATTTCCCATGAAGTGATGGGATCGGATGCCATGATCTTGTTTTCTGAATGTTGAGTTTTAGGCCAACTTTTTCACTCTCCCCTTTCACTTTCATCAAGAGGCTTTTTAGTTCCTCTTTGCTTTCTGCCATAAGGGTGGTGTCAT
Source organism: Capra hircus (assembly GCF_001704415.2). Taxonomy (NCBI): domain Eukaryota; kingdom Metazoa; phylum Chordata; class Mammalia; order Artiodactyla; family Bovidae; genus Capra; species Capra hircus. The sequence continues at coordinate 55,087,040 of NW_017189516.1, read as the reverse complement.
CTGCATATCTGAGTTTATCAGGGCATAAGTTCAAGAGCTGCAGCTTCCATGGGAGCCAGAACTGTAATTGAGGAACTGCTGTCAGCTCAAAGTGGACAAAACTCAGGTTCCTAGTGGACCCGGTCATAGCAGGGCCCCCACGCTTTTCTAACTCCAGGACCTCGAACAGGATGTCAGTTGTAAGTAGCGGAGAAAAATCCCCTTGTGCTTCTGATGGGAACCAGGGGAAAGGAACCACTTTGATAGACAGCAGAGCATTCTTTCTTAACAGGGTCTACCCTCAGATGAAACTATTTCATCAGAGCCTAAGTGACCCAGAGGAAGAGGAGTACTCAACCCCAGCCCACTCTAGCCATGCTGTCCTGTCTTATCAAAAAGGTTTGAGGGAGGGGATAGGGAGGGAGGTGGGTGGGGGGTTCAGGATGGGGGACACATTCACACCCATGGCTGATTCATGTCAATGTATGACAAAAACCACTACAATATTGTAAAGTAATTAGCCTCCAATTAAGATAAATAAATAATTTTTTTAAAGGTGCAGGCAAAAAGGATGCAGACTCTGTACATTTGCCTCATCATCTACAGCAGCTGGCGAGAACAACCTTGGTGTGGAGCTGCGGAGGTGGGGGAGATGGTCGTGGCTCCCCCAGTGGGTGGAAAGGAGAGGGGCGTGGGAAAGAGCCTGAATCAGACCCTTCCCAATCCACCTGGAGAAGTTTCTCCTCGCACTTCTCTGAACACACCCCACTTCCATCACTGGGGAGGATGGGGTGGTGCTCCTGTTGGGGACAAGTTGCATCTGGTTAACTTAAGGCTAACTTTCCATTACCCCTTCTGACACCCCTTATCACCACTTTGCTAAAGGCTTGTGGATATCAGTTCCTTTTACCCCATACACCCTGTCTGGCTATCAAGAAAAAATAACAAATGTATACTAAAGTAATTAACCTCCAATTAAAATAAATAAATGTATTTTTTAAGGCAAAAAAAAAACAACTCCACAATTGGAAGACACAGAGCAAGCATCGGAACAAGATACAGCAGCAATTTTGGAATTATCACCCCATTTAAAACAACTCTGATGAATACGCTAAGGTCTCACATGGACAAAAGAGCACGCAAGAATAGATGGGAAAGAAAATAGATGACCAACGTAAAACAAAGAGATGGAAATCCTAAATGGAATAAAAGAAATGCTAGAAATAAAAAAAACCCCTCTGAGGGGTTTCTTCATAGACTAGACACAGCTGGGAGATGCATATTGTGCTATTTAGGGGTGAGTTGTAACATGTCTGTAAGTTACTTTAAAATACTTCAGACAAAACAGATGAAGCAAATATGGGAAAATCTAGACAATGGATGTCCGTTGTATTTCTATTTGAAAAACTGACATTCCTATAAATGTTTAATGAATTAAATCAAATCTGCAGATTTAGTTATATATATTAATTAAATATATGTCCAACACAGGCATACCTTGTTTTATTGCACTTTACAGACACTGTGTTTTTACAAATTGAATTCTGCATTGAGCAAGTCTATGGGCACCATTTCTCCAACAGCATTATGTTTAATGTACATGGCTTTTTTAGACTTATTTCTATTGCATACTTAGTAAACTACAGTAGAGTGCTAACATCACTTTTATATGCTCTGGGGAGCCAAAAAATTCATGTGACTTGCTGTACTGAAGTGGTCTGGAAGCAAGCTCATAATCTCTCTGAGGTATGCCTGCATATAAAAAATGTATTTTAATTAAATGTATGTTATATTGATATTTAATTATATATAAATAAATAAGAATAGTGTTTACCTATATATAGGGTGACATTCTACTAAGTACTAAATGATTGCAAGAAAACTGAAGACTTTAATTAAAATAATTACCATGTTAGTAGAAGTCTAAGCAGGACCTGAATTAATAAACATGCTAATCAGTGGATAGCCCTGCTGTGCACATTCCCTTATTTGGATTTAACTGTGGCATACATGATTTATAGTAGGAGGCTTAATATTTGTATAACGCTTCGTTTTTATTCTTTGTTTCAAAAAGTTATTAAAATAATGAAAAGTAAGTAAGTATTCCTTCTATCTTAGGCTGCCATCAGCCGTCCCAAGACGGAAATCATCACCAACAGGACTTTTCCCCAGAAGTTTTCTATGCAGATTTGTTGTCAGATTACACACTGTGCTTTTTCACTTTTGTTTTATTTAGTTTTTAACTTTTTAGTTGAATGTTTCACACTTCAGTTTTTAACCTTCAGTTTTGGTTTTTTCTTAGGGAAAATTTCAAGCACTCAAGTAGCAAAAGAATAGTATCACCATACGGTTCTCTTCACTAAACTCCATGTTTCTGTCATCCATCTACAGAGTCAGTCTTGTCATCCATCCACTCCTTCCTTCCCACAGATTAACAGACTGTTCATCTTCACAACCCACAGATTATTATTAAGCAAATCCCAAACACCATATCACTTCGTCCAGAATATTTCATTATGCATGTCTGTAATTTAAGGGCTCTTTAAATAAACCCTCAACATCATTATCAAACCTAAAAACAATAACTATTTCACATCATCAAAATATCCAGTGTCCAAATTTCCCCAAATGGCTCATAATTGCACTTTTAAAGTTGATTTAAGGTTTCAAATAAGGTCCACACATTGCATTTGGTTGAAATGTCTCAGTCTCAGCCAATCTAAATGCTGTTTCTAATTAATGCCTCATAGAGATCATTCCAATGACCTATTTTTTTTGTTGCCTGCACAGTTGGCCACTGTACAGGTATCCCATAATGTATTTTATCCAGTCCCCAGTGACAGATGGTGAGGTTTCCTTTTTCAACCTCTTACTATTAAACCATGCTACAATAAAAATACATGGCTGTGTGTGTGTGTTTGTGTGTGTGTGTGTGTGTGTGTATGTAAATGTATATTAAGACAAGTTCCTAGGAAAGGGATTATTGGGTTAAATGTCATGGAACTTTGCAGTCTTGACAGAAACTAATAAATTGTCTTCAAGAGAGATTGTCCCAAGTGTCTGTTTCCTCATACCACGCCAAAACTGATACCATAAAATCGTGGGCCAACCTAACAGGTGGGAAATGGTGACTGATTTGTTTTATATTCATTCTCTTAACTAGGAACAAAACTGATTATCCTTTATTTTCTATGAACTGATTAACTCTTTGTGACCTCTGACAATTTTTCTATTGGATAGTTAGTTGTTCTTACGGATTTGCATGACCAGTTTCTACATAGGGAAATTAGTTCTTTCTGATGTGTATTGCAAATATTTTTTTCTTGTTTTATTGACTGCCTTTAAATTTCTTTGTGGTATTTTCTTTGACAGGATTTTTGTTTTAATCCACATGTTCTATTTTATCAACTCCATTATGACAAAATTTCTCCTGTGTTTTCTTTATACACAGGGCATTAGAATTTCCAAAGCCTTCTGCATATGTTATCTCATTTGTAACAAAAAACAGTAGCAAGAGTTAGCTAAGTAACTCCACTCACATCTTTCATCTTTATTATGATCACTTGCCTGGTAATAACTATTAATACACCAGCTTGTGTTTCCCCCTAAATCTATCCCAGATGTGTTCCACAAGAAATGGACACTCTAGACAAACAACTTTTAGAAATACTAGGCACTGTTTATAATAGCCAGGACATGGAAGCAACCTAGATGTCCATCAGCAGACGAATGGATAAGAAAGCTGTGGTACATATACACAATAGCGTATTACTCAGCCATTTAAAGAATATATTTGAATAAGTTCTAATGAGGTAGATGAAACTGGAGCCTATTATACAGAGTGAAGTAAGCCAGAAAGAAAAACACTAATACAGTATACTAATGCATATATATGGAATTTAGAAAGATGGTAATGATAACCCTGTATGCGCGACAGCAAAAGAGACACAAATGTATAGAACAGTCTTTTGGACTCTGTGGGAGAGGGAGAGGGCGGGATGATATGGGAGAACGGCATTGAAACATGTATACTATCATATGTGAAATGAATTGCCAGTCCAGGTTCGATGCATGATACAGGATGCTCAGGGCTGGTACACAGGGATGAGCCAGAGGGATGGTACAGGGAGGGAGGTGGGAGTGGGGTTCAGGATGGGGAACACATGTACACCCGTGGCAGATTCATGTTGATGTATGGCAAAACCAATACAATTGTAAAGTAATTAGCCTCCAATTAAAATAAATAAATTTATATTAAAAAAAATACTGGATAACTTCCTGGATGATCTCTAATTTCGCTTATTACTTTCACTGATGTAACTGAAAATAATGGAAAGAATTGTTGAGTAGTAGTATTCATTTTTTTCAGAATATTAATGGAATTTCCAAGAGTGGTTAATTGACTAAGGCTTACAATGGAATTAGTTACCTAAAAAGTCTTCCTGAAGCAAAAGCAAAGAACGGTTTTTAATGGGAGAAGCTACAAGTCGAGTTTAGCCCCTTAATGTACAAAACTGGATAATGAAAAAGATAATGTAGTCCCTTTTGCTGAAAAAAAAATGGTGCTAAGAAAAAAATGAAAAGTTGAAAGTTAAATGAGTTGCCCAAGGTCACCCAGGGAGTTAGTGGTGAAGCCCGAATTCATACCTAAATTTCATAGTTTGGACTGCAGCCACTATTCTGTGTTCTCCCAAAAGGATAATTCAGAAATGAGAGAGGATATTAACTTGAGGCAACTACACAATGAAAATAAACTTGGGATGTTAACTGGTCCTCATTTATCTTGAAAGACAATTGTTTCTGCCTCTAATATAAACTACTTTCCCTATACAACCCATGAAGCATTCATTTATGAAAACTTGCTGCTTTTTGCATGTCCTCTTTCTCCTTCCCACAGCTGCCAAAGAGTCACGCCATGCCCTTTAAGCAATAGACAGTTGGTATCCACTTGTCCATTTGTTGAATGGACTCTTTCTGCTACTCAAAATCTCAAAGGAAATTCAGAGGCTAGTTGTCACTTATGACTCTTGATTCTACATGTGCATATATAAGATGTCCACATCAGTAAAACAGTTATTTTTTCACTAGGAAGATATCAAATAATTTGATTAAGCAAAACTTTCCATCATTATATATGAAACTGAGAGCCTAAGTTGAACCAAGGGAATAAAACACAGAATTTTTTAATAAGCAAAGCTAGGGCAATATAGAGAGAGAATTCTGTACTCTCTCCTAAAAGTGTATTTATCTCTGCTCATTGAAATATTATATGAAAACTATAATTATAACAACTTTCATTGAACATTCTCCATGTGCTAGGCATTGGATTAAGACATTATTTGGATTATCTCATTTCATCCTCCCAACAACTTTTTGAGTTATATACTTTCAATTTTCCCATTTCACAGATGAGAATACTAAGGCTCAGAAGGCAGGGTGAATCTAGAACTTAGAACTAGGGTTATACAATATTGATTGTCTAATTGCTCTCTGCTGCTGAGTCTTGAAATTGAGGACCCAGCTTTGTCAATATGGCCCCTGCTATCCTCCAGTCTATGATGTGACTCAGAGAAGGTTTAAAGAACAAATTTTACTTGAACTAAGTCTTAAAAATCAGGGGATAGTTAAGATTTGAATTAGCAGAGAAAACTAGGAAGGGATAGCTGAGGGAAAAGAACTAACATGTCGGGAATGATGAACACTAATACTTGACAAGAACATTATGTATTAGCTTCAAAAATGTGACTCGCTGACTCTTTTTTAGGGATAATGACCACAGACTTTTATTTTCAGCCCTAACAGATCTAATCTGTTACCAGCGTGCCAAGATTCTAAAATCACTTTCTTCCCTGAGATGCAAATTTTAGACATGTTAAGACATGTGGTACTGTGAATGGTTAAAGGTAGAGATAATAAAATGGAAAACTGACTCCTGTTTGGAGCTTAAGTGAAAATAATGAGAGCCTCCCATAGAGTCTACTCAATACATATGGTCTAAAAGTTGAAATGAAATTAGAATGTTAATGTTCTTCATGATGCAATCAGTCTTATCAATTACAGTGACAGAAGCCTTGAGCACCTTGTGAAGAATTGCCAATAAAAATACTAAAATAAGCTTTGCACAAGATGGGAGTATCATGACATCTGTTTTCAAAATTACTCTGCTGTAATTGTTGAATCTCATTAGAGTTGGTGAAAATTGTATTCTTTCACCTGGGATAAGTGCCTCTGATTTTAAACAGCATCACTTCAGAAATGACGATTGTGAATCCATGCTAATTATGCCGTTGTGCCGTGCTCGCCATGAAGAGAGGATTCTTGCCAGTGATTTTTATCAGTAAGGATGTTTATGGCTGTGGGCAGCAATGAACTTCACACCAAACTGACAACTTAGGCAGGGAGATCACATAACAACACATGCTACAGGAAGTCAAGAAATAGGGTTAGCTTCAGGGATTCAATAGTGACACTAGGGACTTGAATTCTTTCTGTTTCTTCCCTCTGTGGATTTGAAATTTGTAAAAAGAGTTTCAAAAAGAACTAGTTTCTTCTCAAGCCTCTAGGGTTGGCTGCATCCTAAAGCATGTTCCCTCTGTCGTTATGGATGGCTACAGGTAGTGCCTGCACCCCACTCACCCTCGCTCATGCCTCTCAAGTGAGGGGAGGCTTCTCCTAGGCCACTTCTAACACTGAGGAGGCTCCTTTCTCAGATGTCCTTGGCTAGTCTCTCCTAGCATCTCACTTTGGTTCAAAATGGCTTATGCCTGCCCAGTCCTGAACTAAATTACTGTCAAGAGAGATGGAATTTCTGTGATTGCCTTGGAGACTCATTGGCTGGAATGGAATGGATTCTGGAGAATTAAACACGATATACAACATACCATAGTACTTTGTAGCTCAATATTAAACCTCAGTGCGTCAAGGAAGCTCTCTCTGAAAAACTGAAATAATCTCAGGAAGTATGGTTTAGTTTATCAGACAAAGTCAGTCTCCTTTGATGCAATGCAAATCATCAACAATAAAAGTGCGAGTATCTACCCTTCTATCATTTTCTGTAGTTCCAAAGATGGTTGAGACAAAATAGGCCATGCCCTGAGAAGTAACCCCTTAAGATGACACCTAGGTAACTTTTCTGATCCCATTCTCTTTTTCTCTTTTGGTTTGAACTTTGCAAAAAGTAGTATCTTCTTAAAACCACTACACAGTTCATCAGCTTTCTCTCCACTCATGTCCAGCAACACATTGTTGACCTTTACCCCCATGGTGCACTCTGTTCAGGTATACAACGAGATATGATAACTTTGGAAAGGTTTGGGTTCAAAATAACAACTGCTTATTGGTTTGTTACTGTATAGTTGAGTTGCATTCACAAATGCAGTCCTGATTTGGGCCAAGATTATAAACCCTTAAGGCGCTGCATACAGATGAACATGATCTTATTAAAGTGCAGATTCTGATATAGTAAGTAAAGAATCTGCCTGCAGTGTGGGAGACCTGATTTCGATCCCTGGGTTGGGAAGAGCCCCTGGAGAAGGGAACGGCTACCCACTCCAGTATTCTGGCCTAGGGAATTCCATGGACTGTATAATCCATGCGGTCGTAAAGAGTCAGACATGACTGAGTGACTTTCACTTTCAAAAAGGATTATAATGCTGGCAAGAACAAGACCTCTGGGGGCATGGTAAATTGACAGACCCCTAGGAAAAGACTAGGAAAAGCAAAATAAGCAGTATTGTATTCCCACAGAAGATGGAGAACCAAAATGGAGGTATTGAATCTTCTCTCTGTTATCCACAGGATTTAGCCCAGCCTACCATTCTTTCCACACAAGCTTCCAAATATTAGACAACCTCATGTATCCAAGTTGTTTTGACTTATTCCTCTCTTGGATTTCTCAGTTCTGGATCTCATGTTAACTGATACACTGATTCCCAATACTGCAAGTAGAGAACCTACATGCCAGATTCTGCATACAGTTTTCCAGTCGGCCACCCAGCCTCAATTCACTGCAACTGTATGTAACTGCCAAGCTTTGGAGCTTCCCTGAAAGCTGATGCCCTTCTGCTCCTCTGTCTTCTCCTCATTAACGTTCTTAATGACATAGCTGACCACAGCCTTGAAGACCCCACAAGAGTAGGTTTGGATGACATAAACAGAAAGCCTACCCCTCTCCAAGATCTTAAGTGTACTATTACACAAAACCTAAAGTCATCAGAAGGAAGGAAATAATAAAGACCAGGGAGGAAATAAATAGAGATTGAAAAAAACAATAGAAAAACATCAATAAAACCAAGAGTTGGTTCTTTGACAGGGAAAACAACATTGACAAACCTCGGGCCAGGCTCAGCAAGAAGAAAAGAGAGAGAACCCAAATAAACAAAATAAGAAATGCTGGCACCTCCCTGGCAGTTCAGTGGTTAAGTCTCCATGCTTTCACTGCAGGGAGCACAGCCAGGTTCAATCCCTAGTCAAGGAACTAAATAAAGATCCCACTGCATGATGTGGTCCAAAAAAGAAAAAAAGAGACATTTCAACTGATATCACAGAAATACAAAAGAAAATCATAAAAGAATACATTTTTTAAAATAGTTAATTTGAACAGATCAATCACTAGAAGTGAAATAGAATCTGTAGTTAAAAAACCCTCTGCAGTCAAAAGTCTAGGACCAGATAGCTTTACAGGGAAATTCTATCAAACATACAAAGAACTTATACCCATCCGTCTAAACTCTTCCAAAAGACTGAAGAATAGGGGATACTCCCAAAGACATTCATGAAGCCACCATCACCCAAAAAAAGAAAACTGCAGGCCAGTATCTTTGATGAATATAGATGCAGACATTCTCAACAAAGTATTAGCAAACAGAATCCAACAACACATAAAAAAGGTCATATTCCATGACCAAGTGAGAGTCAACCCAAATTCATAAGGATGGTTCAACATATGCACATCAGTCAATGTAATACATCACATTAACAAAAGAAAAGTCCAAAACGACATGATCATCTCAATAGATGCAGAAAAAGCGTTAAGTGTATCATCTCCACACTCTCTGCAAGACACATGGACACACTTATGATGTCTGTAAGACCTAGAGGGATTCTTCTATCTATTGCTTCAATGCCCCTTGATGGAGGGACTACCAGAACTGGGTGAGCAGATTCTTGCTTCCCTCTATCAGGCCAGTGTTAGAGAGAATGATAGATAGTACTATAATCTTAATTTTTTGCACGTGAAACACCTATAACCATGCTTCTAGATCAGAGTTTTTGCACTGTGGCATTACTGAGATTTGGGGCTGGATAACTCTTTGCTGTAGGGGCCCGCCCTGTGCACTGTGGGACATTTAGCAGTATCTCTGATCTCTACCCACCAGAGACAGTAACACCCCACCTCTCCAGTTGTGATAACCAAAAATATCTTAGACATTACACATATGCCCTGGGGGAGCAGGATGCAGAAAAATCACTCCTGGCTGAGAACCACTGATCTAGAGCTTTATTCTCTGACTCACTCTCCTTTGCCTCCTATGATAGTAACAGAAGGTCCTGCCAGATGTAAGGTTGTCAGAGAGTGGATAGGAAGACCCCTATTACCTGGAAGTCAGAATTATATAGATAAGTTAGACCAGTACATGTAAGCCTTCAAGTCTTAGCAAAATGAGATAATCCGCAAAAAAAAAAAAAAGTAAAGACAACAAAAAGTAAAACAAGTACTGAAGTTTATATTCTAGATCATTTTATATTTGGGAACATGAATGGAGATATTTCTAGCTATGCTTGGGAATAAGATTCTACTTATGCTTACTAGGTTATTTATAGGTGAACGTTGTCTCAGTATGTCATATACAAAAACTGAAGTAAAAGCCTCTTTTCCATTTTAATCTACTCTCATTTATATTAAAAAGAAACCATAATCACTTATGATGCTTACTGGACTAAAATAGCTTCTTTCGGATATCACCATGGACCTGAAAATTAATGGAGAAAATAATTATGATTTGAACAGCAATTTCCATATAATTATAGGATATTTCTACAATCTCCAAAGTTTTTTCCTTTAGGAAAGCCCAAATCCTTAGGCTGGTTTATATTATTAAATTGCCCTGAAGATCTGGGACATTTGTAGTTGCAATCCTTTCAGTCAGTTTATTTCCTTCCCCACTAGGGTTGATCTGAAGGACCTAGAGTGAATCTCTCAGATAAATCTTTCTTTTCTTGGTCAAACAGAGTATTTTATTACTGTTAAAGATGTGTTCAGATAAGCCATAGCCAGTGTAATTACATGCCCCATTTGTGAACTCTTGGGCCATTCCTACTGATCACAAAGATACAAATGAGCCCTAGGGAGTAGCAGCAGCAGGGCCTCAGGGGAGCAAGAGGACTCACTGTGAGCCCAGACTGCAGATACACCCGGATGTACCTTCACTGAGAATCAGAGATGCCCTTAGGTTGGCGAGAGCATGAAGAAGCTGGGGAGAGCAGACATGTCTCTTAAGAGCTTTTTGGTTTTCCAATTCACAAAGGGTGAAGGATCCTTTCTGAAATGTTGGCTCCAAGGGTAAAATTTAAACGTGTTCCACTTGTAGAAACTGTAACTGTAGAAATTGCAAGGCCAATTTATAGCATTTACAGAGCAATAATGTTTAATACTGTTAAATATTAATAATCTCTGATTTTGCCAAGGCCTTCTGCCCAGGTTTCATTGCCTGATGAAACTACCCATTTTTCAAAGTCCAAAGAGATAATTAAAATAGAACATGTCAAATGCTGCAAGAAGGTTACATGCAGAGGGTAGGAAGAAAAGAGATCATGATGCATTAGAGAAGGTTAAAATATACATATATATTTCATTATGGCTTATTTTATCATATAATCTATTATAATTTATATTGTGATTTCGAATACTTTTTCTTTAAAGAGCTGTTCTAGGTCCACAGAAAAACAGAGCAGAAGGTACAGAGATTTCTCATATATCCCCCACCCCCACACATGCACTGACTCCCCCATTACCAATACCTCTACCCGAGTGGTACATTTGTTACAATTGATGAAACTACAGTGACATATTATTATCACCCAAATCCATAGTTTACATGAGGGTTCACTCTTGGTGTTGGACATTCTATGGGTTTGGACATGTATAATGACATGTATCCTTTATTATAGCATCATACAGAGTAGTTTCACTGCCCTGAAAATCCCCTGTGCTTTGCCTGTTCATCCCTCCCTATGCCCGGCCCCTGGCAACCACTGATCTTTTCACTGTCTCCATGGATTTGCCTTTTCTAGAATGTCTTAGAGTTGGAATCATCAGTGTAGAGTCTTTTCAGATTGGTTTCTCTCACTCAGTAATACCCATTTAAGTTCCTTCTGCATCTTTTCACAGATTGTTCAGTCACTTCTTTTCAGCACTGAAGAATATTCCATTGTCTGGATGTACCACAGTTTACTTTCCAGTCACCAACTGATGGACATCTTGGGTACTTCCAAATTTGGGCAAATACAAGTAAAACTATTATCAACATCCACATACAGGTTTTTGCATGGACATACGTATTTAACTCCTTTGGGTAAAGACCAAGAATTGCAACCACTTAATCATATAAGACTATGTTTAGTTTTTTAAGAAACTGCCAAAATGTCTTCCAAAGTGGCTGTGTCATTTTGCACGTTCACCAGCAATGAATAAGAGTTCCTGTTACTCCACCTTCTTGTCAGTTTTTGGTTATGTCAGTGTTTTGGATTTTGGCCATTCTGATAGGTAAACAGTGGTATCTCGTTTTCATTCCCATTTCCCATACAACGTGGAATGTGTTTTGGCTGAAATATATTTCAGCACAGAGGGAGCATCAGGGCAGTGGACAGAGGTGGGTCTTGATAAAGGAACACAGGTCAGAACTGAAGGAGCGTAACTACTGTGGAGGAGGTTGGCTTGATCTGGAGACGATGAAGAGTCACTGAAGGGATGAGGGTGAAAGAGGTGATGGGAGAAATATGATCAGATTTATTTCTTACACTAATCACTAGGACTTCATAGAGAGCATGGATTGACCAGTCTAAAGATACAAGTCCAGGTAAGAGATGATGGATGACATGGAAGTGGGGAGGGTTGGAATTAAATAGATGGATTCCAAAGTTCTTCGGAGGAGGAATAGAAATGTACTTAGACTGGTGTTCTCTCTTCCAACAAGCCCTCCCTAATAGCCCCTGCCTACAGGACATAAGAGTCAGGGTGGACATTCTATGGGTTTGGACACATGTAATGACATGTATCCTTTATTATAGCATCATATAGAGCAGTTTCACTGCCCTGAAAATGCTCTGTTCCACCATGCTTCCTAGAAGCCCACTTATGTTCCTACTGTGCTTCCTGCCACATTCATAGCTGGTGAGTGGAATGCAAAGAAAGAGGCACAGAACAGGACTCCATCCCTGGTTTTGAATTCCAGTTCTACTTATCAGTTCTGCCGTCTAAGGCAAATTGCTTAACTTTTCTATCGTATATTTATGAAATGGAGACATTTTAACCTTATCCTGTAAGGTTGTTTTGAGATTCAAATATGATAGTGCTATAAAAGTGAAGACTGGGAAAGACTGAAGGCAAAAGGAGAAGGGGACAGCAGAGGATGGGCTGATTAGATAGCACCACCGACTCAATGGACATGAATTTGAGCAAACTTCAGCAGATAGTGAAGGACAGGGGAGCCTGGTGTGATGCAGTCACAAAGAGTAGGACATGACTTAGCAACTGAACACAATGTAAAAGTGATATAAAAATCCTGAACAATTGTATTTTGCTATTATTGCTTCCAGGTTTATCTCTTACCTTCCTCAAGTCATACATGTACAGAGGTATATTACATGGAAGAGAAAAGCCTGACATAAATACAAATGCTGTGAACTGAGAGTCCAAGGCCTAGCTTTGTACCCAGCTAGATTGCTGATTATGGGCAAGTCATAGTCCCCTTGAGCCTTGATTAATAACAGTCAACATTTCCCATGGAGAATTAAAGCTAACATTTTCTAAATAGAACAAAACAGTTGTAACTCTTCTGCATGGTTTAACTTATTTAATTCACATAACAACCCTATAAGGTAGGTACTGCTATTATTCTTCCCATTTTATAAATGAAGACACTGAGCCACAGGGAAAGTAAGTATTGTACTCAAGGCTATACATCTAGTAAGTGGTAGAGCTGGGATTTGACCTCATCCAGTCTGTTTTAAGAGCTCACACCCTCACCCACTACAGGGCCCTTCCAGGCGTGAGAATATGATTCCATGCTAGCCCTTTGCAGAGTTATCTGCACTTGGGTGTTCCAGTCTCCTTTAGAGAATGGGTTATTTGTGTTCTCCATTTTTATCTTTGGCTCTATTTGGTGATTTGGCAACATGTATCTCATGAATTTTCTGGACTAATCTTCCCATCAGTATTTCAGAGCTAGACAAACTCTCCTAAGACATGGTGTGACTCATCCCTCCCTATTTCAAATTACTTGATGCTTGGTGACTTCAGCTATTTCTCTAGGGAGCCGAGTTCCTCATTTCATATCCCAGTAATTCTTTAAATTAAAGTCAACTCTAAAATCACCCTCTCCATTTCCTTTATCACTTGTTTGTGGTCACAAGTTTTATTTGGCCCTTCCTACGTGTTCTTAAACACAACCACATGTGACCCAAGTCAGCAGACCTTCATCCTGATAATCCACAGTATTTCTCAATCCCTGTTCTAATAGCTAAAGGTAAACAGAAAAAGCAAACTTGACTTTGATGAATATTTCATTCAATGAATATTTTTTTCATGCTCTGCCACATGCATAAAATACATTGAATTCTGAGACCTTTCCAAGCTCTTCCAAAACTAGATCATGAGGCCCTCCCTCACATTCTCATTTTCTTCTAACACTAACACACACAGGCCCCTTTTAAATTCTCACCCTCATCAGAGACCGGTGAATTGTTTTCTAAAATCCAACTAATACCTCTGACATATCACCACAGTGTTCACTCACAGCTTCAGCCATGATGGAAACCACAGGATAACATATCCAAATGTCTTCCTCTTGGTCTGGTGTGGAGCTCTGAACCTATTTATAAATAATCAATCTTCTAATGGGGCACAATTTTAAAATAACAAACAGTTTAAAAATCTGTCCAATAATCATTTCAAAAACAGTATTTAGATAGTATCTAACCTCTTAGTTGTCACCCCAGGGTGATGTGGCACCTCACGGGAACACTTGCAATATCTGGAGACATTTTTATTTGTCACTACTTGTGGAGGGTCCTGTTGGCTATTGGCATCCACTGGGTAGAGGCCAGCAACACTGCTAGACATCCAGCAATGCACAGAACAGGCCCCAAAACAAAGAATTTTCTAGCCCCAAATGTCAACAGGGCTGAGTTTGGGAAACTTTTAAAACTTCTGTCAACATTTGACATGATTTATAGTTGCACAACTCAACTTCCTAAAAATGTGCTCTCCTAACAATTACGTGACATTTTAGCCTGAACACAACTTTGGTGCCACTAAAGTTCCCCTCATAAGTCCTTCACTCTGGAAATCAAAGCATGGATACCCTGGGGTATAAAGACAAACCAGGGCGCAAACCCTAAGTAACTAGCAAAATCAGCAATCCACAGTCCATTTTTGAATGTCTCTAAAATTCTTAATTTTTTAAAACAAACATGCCAACTTTAAAGAGCAAGCTAAATTTCTTGTCATTTAATTTCCTGTCTTCAGAATTTCCAAGATTCTAAGACTTAGCGTCAATCTGATCTCACTTTTACCTTAATTTTGTTTTCTTATGAAAGGCTATGTGCTATCAGCCCTCTAAAGCTGCTAAATCAGAGAATCGAATGTTCTGACATATGACATAGTCTCAAAGTGCACCTCCAGATGAGATCCAAATCTGAGTAATTAGAGAGAGGGCTGGAAAGGGTTGTCTTTTTAGCTTTCATACAGAAAAAAAAAAAAAACTATTTATCAATCTCATTTCCACAATGAGTCATCATTGGAAACAAAATGGCACCCTCTTAGTTACTCATGGCCACAGTCTCCGAAACCCAGCCTAATGGCCCTTCTCTGCCTTGGCGCAGTGCCACTGAGAACTGTTGGCTTACCCCAAAGTCAGTCCTCTTGCCTACTCTCTCATTTTCATTTAGAAAATTTAGAATTTTATGAAGAACCCTTCTAACCTCTCTCTGGGATGAGGTCCAGGAGCCACTTTGCCTAAACAAAGTCATTGATTTTAATGGAACAAATGAGAGAGTCAATTTGTATTGTGTGGCACCCTGACAAAGACAGAAAAATACTAGGACTTATTTGTCCCAAATTCTATCCCAATTATACTAATACCTTAGCAACCAAAGTGATCTTTCAAAAAGTAAATGAGATCATGTCACTCCCGGGCTACACTTCTTTCATAGCCTTCCATTACTGTTAGGCTAAATTCCCAAATCTGCCCCCGTGGGGTTGTTTTCTAGTCCCTGCCTTTCTTGCCAGTCTTAATGCATTCCCTTCACTACTGAATTCTGTGCTCCCTTCCACTGGATCTCTTTAGCACTCTTCCCTCTTCCTGAAAAGCTCCTCTTCCCCAAATCTGCTCACTTACTTTGTTTAGGTAACCTCTTCTCATCTTTTTAGGGCTTCCCTGGTGGCTCAGCTAGTAAAAAAAAAAAAAAAATCCACCTGCAATGCAGGAGACCTGGGTTCAATCCCTGGGTTGGGAAGATCCCCTGGAGAAGGAAATGGCTACCCACTCCAGTATTCTGGCCTGGAGAATTCCATGGACTGTATAGTTCGTGAGGTCACAAAGAGTCGGACACGACTGAGCAATCACCACATTCCTTTTCCACGCGTGTACAGGCAATGGTCAGAGGAGTGTCGGTGCTCATCTGATCGGTCAGTTGGCTTCCAGACTTGAATAGTTGTCTCTTTTGGGTTCTTTGTTTGCACTTGTTCTCCCCCTGAAGTCTTATCACGCCCTACAACACTACAGCAAGAGCTCAAGTTTCCTCTTCCCTCCAAAACCTTGATAGCTCATTCTTTCTTTGAAATTCTACTGAAATTCAATCTAATGGAGTACGTAAATACAGGAGGCTAAGGGCAAGTCCTAAAGCCATCCTGGTCAGGGAACTGAGATTCCACATGGCGTGGAGCAACTAAGCCTGGGAGCTGCAACTAAAACATCTGTGAGTCGCAATGAAAGATCCCACATGCCATGCTGCAACTAAGACTGGGGAAGCCAAATAAAGAATATATATGTATATATTTTTTAAAAAAGAAAACAAAAGCAGCCCTACTGGAGCCAACCCTACTGTTCTCAACTGACCATAATCAAAGCTGACAGAAAATGCCCTGACAAGGTCACCCTGTGATCATGGCTGAAACAGGGCCAATCCACAACAGGGCAAAAATGATGAAGTACTCTTCTCTTAGGATCAACCCAAGTACCTGCTGCTGCTTTACCAATAACCACTCAAGCCTGGCTTTAACCTTCCTGCCTCCTAGACAGATACTATTAAAGTACCCAACTCCGGTGGCTCAGATGGTAAAGCGTCTGCCTGCAATGTGGGAGACCCAGGTTCTATCCCTGGGTCAGGAAGATCCCCCTGGAGAATGAAATGGCAACCCATTCCAGTACTCTTGCCTGGAGAATCCCATGGATGGAGAGGCCTGGTAGGCTACAGTCCATGGGGTCGCAAAGAGTCAGACATGACTGAGCGACTTCACTTTCACTTCCACCAGATCGTTCCAGCTCAGTGATAACAAGCAAGTTAGAAGAGGCCCTGGTTTCTTAAATCCTCCTTAGAATATTTAGCTCAAACCAAAGACCTCCAAGGCAGCAGTCCCCAACCTTTTTGGCACCAGGGACCGATTTCACAGAAGATGATTTTCCCACAGATTGGGGGGTGGGGGCATTGTTTCAGGATTTCAAGTGTGTTATATTTATTGCGCACTTAAATTCTCATCTAATGCTGCCATTAACCTGACAGGAGGTACGGGTCTGCAGCCTGGAGACCTCTCCTCTAAGGAGACCTTACCAGATTCCTCTTACTGAGATGTCCATGGTCCTCTGACAGATGGTATTTCTTGTGGCAACAATCTCAATAAAACTGACTTTGGTCGAGTGCAGGGATATCCTTGGTGTGTTTGTTCAGTGGCTTCATCTCAATCCTTTTGGTAACTCATGGCTGTTCAAAGGGGTAAGTACTCTGACATCGGTTTGAAACACACTGAATTTCAAGTAAAACTAAGTAGTATTCAGTTCAGTTGCTCAATCATGTCCGACTCTTGGCAATCCCATGGAGTGCAGCACACCAGGCTTCCCTGTCCATCACCAACTCTCAGAGCTTACTCAAACTCATGTCCATCGAGTCAGTGATGCCATCCAACCATCTCGTCCTCTGTCATCCCCTTCTCCTCCCGCCTTCAATCTTTCCCAGCATCAGGGTCTTTTCAAATGAGTCAGTTCTTCGCATCAGGCGGCCAAAGTGTTGGAGCTTCAGCTTCAGCATCAGTCCTTCCAATGAATATTCAGGACTGATTTCCTTTAGGATAGACTGGTTGGATCTCCTTGCAGTCCAAGGGACTCTCAAGAGTCTTCTCCAACACCACAGTTCAAAAGCATCAATTCTTTGGCACTCAGCCTTCTTTATAGTCCAACTCTCACATTCATACCTGACCACTGGAAAAACCATAGCCTTGACTAGACTTACCTTTGTTGGCAAAGTAACGTCTCCGCTTTTTAATATGATATCTATGTTGATCATAGCTGTTCTTCCAAGGAGCAAGTGTCTTTTAATTTCATGGCTGCAATCACCATCTGCAGTGATTTTGAAGCCCAAGAAAAAAATAAACATCTCTCATTGTTTCCCCATCTATTTGCCATGAAGTGATGGGACTAGATGTCATGATCTTGTTTTCTGAATGTTGAGCTTTAAGCCAACATTTTCGCTCTCCTCGTTCACTTTCATCAAGAGGAGCTTTAGTTCTTCTTCACTTTCTGCCATAAGGGTGGTGTCATCTGCATATCTGAGGTTATTGATATTTCTCCCAGCAATCTTGATTCCAGCTTGTGCTTCATCCAGCCTGGCATTTCTCATGATGTACTCTGCATAGAAGTTAAATAAGCAGGGTGACAGTATACAGCCTTGACATACTCCTTTCCTGATTTGGAACCAGTCTATTGTTCTAAGTCCAGTTCTAACTGTTGCTTCTTGACCTGCATACAAATTTCTCAGAAGGCAGGTCAGGTGGTCTGAGATTCCCATATCTTTCAGAATTTTCCACAATTTCTTGTGCTCCACACAGTCAAAGGCTTTGGCATAGGCAATAAAGGAATAGTAGATATTTTTCTGGAACTCTCTTGCTTTTTCGATGATCCAACGGATGTTGGCAATTTGATCTCTGGTTCCTCTGCTTTTCCTAAAACTAGCTTGAACATCTGGAAGTTCTTGGTTCATGTACTGTTGAAGACTTGCTTGGAGAATTTTGAGCATTACTTTGCTAGTGTATGAGATGAGTGCAATTGTGCGGTAGTTTGAACATTCATTGGCATTGTCTTTCTCTTGGAGTGGAATGAAAACTGCCCTGTTCCAGTCCTGTGGCCACTGCTGAGTTTTCCAAATTTGCTGGCATATTGAGTGCAGCACTTTCACAGCATCATCTTTCAGGATTTGAAATAGCTCTACTGGAATTCCATCACCTCCACTAGCTTTGTTCGTAGTGATGCTTTCTAAGGCCCACTTGACTTCACATTCCAGGATGTCTGGTTCTAGATGAGTGATCACACCATCATGATTATCTGGGTCATGAAGATCTTTTTTGTACAGTTCTTCTGTGTATTCTTGCCACCTCTTCTTAAAATCTTCTGCTTCTGTTAGGTCCATACCATTTCTGTCCTTTATCGAGCCCATCTTTGCATGAAATGTTCCCTTGGTAGATCTAATTTTCTTGAAGAGATCTCTAGTCTTTCCCATTCTATTGTTTTCCTCTATTTCTTTACACTGATCACTGAGGAAGGCTTTCTTATCTCTCCTTGCTATTGTTTGGAACTCTGCATTCAAATGGGTATATCTTTCCTTTTCTTCTCTCCTTTGCCTTTTGCTTCTGTTCTTTTCTCAGCTATTTTTAAGACCGCCTCAGACAACCAGTAATGCTGAAAAAGCTGAAGTTGAATGGTTCTATAAAGACATATGAGACCTTCTAGAACTAACACCCAAAAAAGATGTCCTTTTCATTATAGGGGGCTGGAATGCAAAAGTAGGAAGTCAAGAGATACCTGGAGTAACAGGCAAATTTGGCCTTGGAGTACAAAATGAAGCAGGGTAAAGGCTAAAAGAGTTTTGCCAAGAGAATGCACTGGTCATAGCAAACACCCTCTTCCAACAACACAAGAGACGACTACACATGGACATCACCAGATGGTCAATACCGAAATCAGATTTTTGTATTCTTTGCAGCCAAAGATGGAGAAGCTCTATACAGTCAACAAAAACAAGACCAGGAGCTGACGGTGGCTCAGATCATAACCTCTTATTGCAAAATTCAGACTTAAAGTGAAGAAAGTAGGGAAAACCACCAGACCATTCAGGTATGAGCTAAATCAAATCCCTTATGATTATACAGTGGAAGTTACAAATAGATTCAAGGGATTAGATCTGATAGACAGAGTGCCTGAAGTAGTATTAAGGAGACTTAAATGGTATCACTGACTGAGTTTAGGATTTAGTCAGGCTGGGCAGTGTGCTGGGTTCTAGACAGATGCAGGAAGCAGTCATTGATAAAACTCGATGTTTCTTTTCTACCACTTATCAGTAGGACAGTCAGTAATGTATTCAGAGCAACTCAATTCATTCTCCCATTCATGCCAAGACTCCAACAAGAGAAAGCAAGGTTTTGTAGGTTAAAATGGCTCCCACCACCCACATTAGCTCCTTATCAGACTCAAACCTGCACATACTAAGCAAAACCAGTTCTTAGAAGGACCCGGAGATTCATTGTTTAGAGTTGGTGTGGCCTGAATTCCTGCCTCATTTACCTTCACATTTTTTCCAGTGTTTTGTACTCTCTTATATGACAATGCTTTCATTTGCAGTCACTGAAGAGTGGAAATGAGAAGTAAATTCTCACTTCTACCAATTTTCCAGATGCCATCAAAATCATACACTATCATATTACTAGAAGACATGCGTAAACCACTGTAGAAATATCATTAACAATAGTAGCACCAGTAACTGGTATATTTGCTTGAAATAAATGACTATTTGGAAAAAATACATATGTATTCAGTATCAGCCTGAATACTTTACCCAATAACAAATGTTAAATCCTACTGAATATTTCCCCAGGTATTCAGCCAAAATAGCTGTAAAAAGCAACAACCTACTTTTTCAGTATATTCTAAGTTATCTGGTTCTATAAATGAAGAATGTTTTTTACTCAAATGAGGGAGGGTGTAGGTGAGTAACTTTTCAATATTGATTAAGCTGTGATGAGCATTACCATAGAGGTCTGAGCTCCAGTTTTCTCATTTGATTTTTTTCTTCATCCTTTCATCATTACAAATAATATTATACAAATGTGGTAGACATTGGGCTGCATGTATGCTAATTTTCCTCTCTCCAGGCACATCTCTATTTCCCCACCACCTTGGACTCAGGGTGGCCATGGGATCCTCTTTGGCCAATGAAATTAAAAAAGGGATATGTGTCCATTCCTTTCAGGAGAAAGGCTTTATATTGCTACCATGAGACCATCCGTCTCCCTTTCCTCTTGCCGTGGTGACCACTGAAGCTTCAGGTATAGGCTTCATCAGTCTGGGTCCCAGGATGACAAGACATGGAGCATAGCCCATCAGTCAACCCGTGATGAACATACGCATTTGTTTAGCCTTAGTTTCTTTCTTTTATTCTTTCTCTTTTTTTTAGGGCAGTTCGTCATCACAGCATGACCTAAACCATAATGGAGGTAGGGATTGTTTTTTTTTAAAAATTAAGCTTTTTCCAAACAACACAAAAGTATTTAGAGCTGCATTGTCCAACACAGTAATCACCAGTCATATGTGGCTATTTAAATTAAAATTAAGCAAAATGTTAAGATTCACACTGGCCATATTTCAAGTGCCCAACAGCTAGTGGCTGCTGAAAAGGACAGCACAGACACAGCACAGTCCCCTCATCACAGGAAGTTATACTGGACAATGCTGAAGAGTTAGCCAGCAAAATACATGCACCCCAATGTTCAATACAGCACTACTTATAATAGGCAGGACGTGGAGGACACCGAAATGTCCATCGACAGATGAATGGATACAGAAGATGTGTGCATAAGCACAATGCAATACTACTCATCCATTGAAAAAAAGAATGAAATATTGCCATTTGTCACAATACGGATGGACCTAGAGAATATCATACTAAGTGATGTCAAACAAAGACAGATATCACTAATATGTGGAACCTAAAAAGTAATATAAATCAATCTAGTTACAAAACAAAAATAGAATTACAGACATAGAAAACAAACTTACAATTACCAAAGGGGAAAGAGGGGGACAAGCATAAATTAGGAGCATGGGATTAACAGATACACACTGCTGTGTATAGACTAGATAAACAACAAAGATTTACTTGTAACACGGGGAATGATAGGCAATATCTTATAATAACCTATTATGGAAAATAATCTGAATATATATATATATATATATATATATATATATATATATATATATATAACTGAATCACTTTGCTGTACACCTGAAACTAACACAATATTTTAAGTCAACTATCCTTCAATTTAAAAAAAAAAAAAAAGGAGTTAACCAGCAAAATACCCAAATCATTGCCTTCTCCCTAAAGGTCATCACTCCTGACAATGTTATATATCATCATTCCAGTCCTTCTATCTTGTATTAGTTTTTCTATGGCTTTAATTATAAATATAAACATATGTATATATACACATATTGCCTGGTGATGTGCCTTTTTAATTTATCTTCAGGAAAAGACACTTTCTCTCTTCTCTCCATATTTATGCCTCTAATGTCTTTTCCCTGTCATCCTGTTTTTGAAGCACAGCAGTGAAAATGAGCATTTTATATTCCTCCTGGATTTAATAAAAATGCTTCTTACATTTCTCTAGTAAGCACAGGAGAAATCAGTGTTAAATTTAATCAAGTGATTGTTTTCAGCATGCATGAGATGATTACTAAGTTTGACTCCTTTAATCTGTTGCTGTCATAAATAGCATATAAATATCAAAATTCTAAACCATTCTTGCATTCCTTGAATAAACCCTGCATGATCGTTATGTAATACTGGTTGAATAGACTGCTGGGTTTCAAACACTAAATTTACTTAGGACTTCTGCATAGGGGCTCCAAGGTGAGATTGGCACATGCATACATGCGTGTGATAGTTTTCTGATTTTTCTATCAATATACTAGCCTCAAAAATATAAATTTAGAAGCCTTTCATATTGTTATACAATCTGCACGTAAGCTACCTGAGCTTGACAGCTTTCTCTAGGAAATATATTTATAACTGTATTTTTTCTTCAAGCATTTTTTGGCTATACTCCACATTTTGTTTTCTATACAGCTCTCACTGACCTTGATTAACCTTATTATTTTCTTTGTTTTCCTCTTCATTCCAAGAGTAATTTGGGTTACTTCTGGCTTTTATTTTGTCACTAATTTCTAATTTTACTACACTGTGATCCGAAAAATATGGCCTGTGTTTTCTGCTTTGGAGAATTTGTTACCATACATGTATGGAATAATATTATCTTCACTCTGTTGCTATAAAAAACTGTATCTGGGACTTCCTTGGTGGTCCAGTGGTTGGAAGTCTGCCTGCCAATGCAGGGGACACAGGTTCAACCTGTGGTTCAGGAAGATTCCACATGCTGCAGAGCAACTTAGCCCATGTACGACAACTACTGAGCCTGCAAGCTGCAACTACTAAAGCCCGCATGACCTAGAGCCCGCACTCTGAAACAAGAGGCCACCACAATGAGAAGCCTGCTTGCCACAACTACAGAAAGCCTACACACAGCAACAAAGATCCAGTGCATTCAAAACTAAATAATATTTTTAAATATCTAAATAGTGATATGCAAAACAAAAAAACAAAAATATCAAGCTAAGCTTCATAAGCTTGCACTCATCTCACACTCTAGTAAAGTAATGCTCAAAATTCTGCAAACCAGGCTTCAACAATACATGAACTGTGAACTTCCAGATGTTGAAGATGGTTTTAGAAAAAGCAGGGGAACCAGGGATCAAATTGCCAACATCCGCTGGATCATTGAAAAATCAAGAGGGTTCCAGAAAAACATCTATTTTTTAAAAACATCTATTTCTGCTTTATTGACTATGCCAATGCCTTTGACTACGTGGATCACAACAAACTATGGAAAATTCTGAAAGAGATGGAAACACCAGACCACCTGGCCTGCCTCTTGAGAAATCTGTATGCAGGTCAGGAAGCAACAGTTAGAACTGGACATGGAACAGACTGGCTCCAGATAGGAAAAAGGAGTATGTCAAGGCTGTATACTGTCACCCTGCTTATTTAACTTATATGCAGAGTACATTATGAGAAACGCTGGGCTGGATGAAGCACGAAGCACAAGCTGGAATCAAGATTGCCAGGAGAAATATCAGTAACCTCAGATATGGCAGAAAGTGAAGAACAACTAATAAGCCTCTTGATGAAAGTGAAAGAGGAGAGTGAAAAAGTTGGCTTAAAGCTCAAGATTCAGAAAACTAGGATCATGGCATCCAGTCCCATCACTTCATGACAAATAGATGGGGAAACAGCAAGAGACTTTATTTTGGGGGGCTCCAAAACCACTGCAGATGGTGACTGCAGCCATGAAATTAAAAAGACGCTTGCTGGGAAAACTGGTCAACCACTTGTAGACGAATGAAACTAGAACACTTTCTAACACCATACACAAAAATAAACTCAAAATGGATTAAAGACCTAAATGTAAGATCAGAAACTATAAAACTCCTAGAGGAGAACATAGGCAAAACACTCTCTGACATAAATCACAGCAGGATCCTCTATGACCCACCTCCCAGAATACTGGAAATAAAAGCAAAAATAAACAAATGGGACCTAATTAAACTTAAAAGCTTCTGCACAACAAAGGAAACTATAAGCAAGGTGAAAAGACAGCCTTCTGAATGGGAGAAAATAATAGCAAATGAAGCAACTGACAAACAACTAATCTCAAAAATATACAAGCAACTTATGCAGCTCAATTCCAGAAAAATAAACGACCCAATCAAAAAATGGGCCAAAGAACTAAATAGACATTTCTCCAAAGAAGACATACAGATGGCTAACAAACACATGAAAAGATGCTCAACATCACTCATTATTAGAGAAATGCAAATCAAAACCACAATGAGGTACCATTTCACACCAGTCAGAATGGCTGCGATCGAAAAGTCTACAAGCAATAAATGCTGGAGGGGGTGTGGAGAAAAGGGAACCCTCTTACACTGTTGGAGGGAATGCAAACTAGTACAGCCACTATGGAGAACAGTGTGGAGATTCCTTAAAAAACTGCAAATAGAACTGCCTTATGACCCAGCAATCCCACTGCTGGGCATACACACCGAGGAAACCAGAATTGAGAGAGACACGTGTACCCCAATGTTCATCGCAGCACTGTTTATAATAGCCAGGACATTATAGAAGCAACCTAGATGTCCATCAGCAGATGAATGGATAAGAAAGCCGTGGTACATATACACAATGGAGTATTACTCAGCCATTAAAAGGAATACATTTGCATCAGTTCTAATGAGGTGGATAAAACTGGAGCCTATTATACAGAGTGAAGTAAGCCAGAAAGAAAAACAGCAGTACAGTATATTAACACATATATATGGAATTTAGAAAGATGGTAACGATAACCCCATATGCGAGACAGCAAAAGAGACACAGATGTATAGCACAGAATTTTGGACTCTGTGGGAGAGGGAGAGGGTGGGATGATTTGGGAGAATGGCATTGAAACATGTATACTATCATGTAAGAAACGAATCGCCAGTCTAGGTTCGATGAAGGATACAGGATGCTTGGGGCTGGTGCACTGGGATGACCCAGAGGGATGGTATGAGGAGGGAGATGGGAGGGGGGTTCAGGATTGGGAACTTATGTATACCCGTGGCGGATTCATGTTGATGTATGGCAAAACCAATTCAGTATTATAAAGTAAATTTTAGAAAAAAAACAAAAACAAAAACAGAGACATTACTTTGTCAACAAAGGTAAGTCTAGTCAAGGTTACAGTTTTTCCAGTGGTCATGTATGAATGTGAGAGTTGGACTATAAAGAAAGCTGAGTGCCAAAGAATTGATGCTTTCGAACTGTGGTGTTGGAGAAGACTCGTGAGAGTCCCTTGGACTGCAAGGAGATCCCACCAGTCCATCCTAAAGGAGATCAGCCCTGGATGTTCACTGGAAGGACTGATGCTGAAGCTAAAACTCCAATACTGTGGCCACCTGATGCTAAGAGCTGACTCATTTGAAAAGACCCTGATGCTGGGCAAGATTGAAGGTGGGAGAAGAAGGGGACGACAAAGGATGAGATGGTTAGATGGTATCACCAACGCAATGGACATGAGCTTGAGTGAACTCCAAGAGTTGGTGATGGACAGGGAGGCCTGGTGTCCTGCAGTCCATGGGGTTGCAAAGAGTTGGACACGACTGGGCGACTGAACTGAACTGAAGCTTCATAAATGTGCAATTAAAAGCTCTATACACCAATGCTTTTGTGTTTTTGATATCAGTTTCTGAGAAGTTGTATGAAATTCTACCAATATGTTTGGAAATTTGTCTATTCTCCTTTACATCAAAATTCTGTTGTTCTTAGCTGTTATATCTTCTTAAAGAAATATATCTATTGTCAATATGAACTTTTTCTCTTTTATTACTTTTGACTTTCACTTTTTTTTCCATATTACTATTTCTGCCCTTTCTTTTCAGCATTTCATGATGTATCTTTTCCATCATTTACTTTTTCATTTTTTTATGTTATTTCATTTTAAGGTTATTTCTTGTAAACAGAATAAAGCTGAATTTTTTTATTCATGCATCAGTTTTTCCTTTTTTTGAAAGTTGTATTAACTTATCATATTTGATGTTATTAACATTCTTGAATTTATTCATGCCTTGTTTCATTTTTCCTGTTTATCGTGACTTCTCATTTCTTCTTTTTACTTCCTGCCTACTGTGTTGATTGTCTATTGTTCCACTTAATTTGCCTCTAGGAAACTGGAACTAGTCATCATTCTTCTATTTTACTACTTGATAATCTTACATTCTTAACCAAAGTTTATTTTAAATGATAGTATTTTAGTGGTATTGAAAGGCCATCAGTATCTAAATCCTCCTCCTAAACAAGGCAGAAACGTCACTTCCTTCTCCCTGTGAAGAGCTGACTCATTTGAAAAGACCCGGCTGCTGGGAAAGACTGAGGGCAGGGAGAGAAGGGGACCACAGAGAATGAGATGGTTGGATGGCATCATCGACTCAATGGACACGAGTTTTAGTAAACTCCGGGAGTTAGTGATGGACCAGGAAGCCTGGCATGCTGCAGTCCATGGCGTCGCAGAGTTGGACAGGCCTAAGCGACTGAACTGAACTGATACTATAGAAAGTGAATTTTCTACATTTAAACTACAAAATACACTGAGGTGATACTTTTGGTTTTTTTTTTGCTTCATTTCTCTTTTATATTGGGGTTTCATGTGAGATCTTACATGTCTGTTTTCAAGAATGGCATTCTGAAGACATTTACACCTCAGCCAGCCCCTTTATGTATGATCAGGGCACTCAAGATGGTTGTTCTCTTGGTCTCTGTACATTTCCTGCTCAACCAGTGCCTGCTTCACATATACCCCATTCACGCAACAGGCCTTTTTATACACAGGCTCTGGCCAGTGATTTTCTCAATAGCTTTAGGTTGAATATCTCCACTAGGAGATCAAAGGGGCTGTGAGGGGCGTACCCACCGCTGGTTTCCCTGGTAAACAATGAACCAACTGTTATCAGTTCCCCCTATAACTGGTAACCTCCCTCTCCCCACAAGGAGTGAAGGCTGGGGTGCTGGCCGCTCCAGGACCTTGCTTTAGTCATGCAAGTTTTCCCCATCCATTAAACCACTGAGTCTCTGAAATAAAAAAAAAAAAGAATTTTAGAGAGTGGATTATATGGTTAATATTATTATTATCACTTTAGTTTTGCATCTATTATTTGTGCAGCTATCAATAGTTTTTTCTGGTTTTCTGCTTACCACTGTTCCTCTCATGTTCTCTCTCCATTTACATTTTCGTCCTGTTGGCATTCATCTTCAAGTAACGCTTTCAACATGCCTCTGAATATCCAAAAATCTCTTACTCTCTGAAAAGTATCTCTGAATATCCAAAAGGTCTTTACTCTTTTTTACACTTGAATGGCAGTGTGCCAGAATACAGGACTCAAAACTCAAAATCATTTCCCTGAAGTTTTAAAAAGTATGTGGCAAGAGGGAAGGGAAGAAGAAAACTAGTGTTTATCTAGTGCGGGCCATGTTGCCAGCTACTTTCACAATGCTTGTTAATTTACCATCATCATAATCTTAAAACAGTAGTTGGTCATTCCACATAAGTGGAAACTGACGTTCAGAAAGGTGTTCTCCTGCCAGAGTTACATAGCAAGTAAGTGCCAGGGATGCTTTTAGTCCAGTGTCATTGGACACAAAGCCCAGAAACTAGACTACTGCCTTCCCATAAAAATAAAATGCATATATAATTTCAGATTTTTTAGTAATCTAATTTTAAAATGTAAAAAAGGCAGAATTCATTTTAAAAACACACTTTATTTAGTGTAATAGATCCAAAATATCATGTTGGCTGGAAATCAGAGTTAAAAAATGATCAAGGAGCTCTCTGGCTCTCTTTCTTCCTACTAAGTCTTCAAAATCTGGTGTGTCTTTTAGCCTGACAGCAAATCTTAGTTTGAACTAGCCACATTTCACACATCCCCTGGCAAGCCGGGGCTAGTTGCCACCATATCATAAAGCCCAGGTCTATGTCATGCTGCTTTTGAAAGCAATTACTTTTCAACACTGATAGAAAGGGTCCTATGCGGGTGATTTTTTTCCATCCCATTTTGATGTGAGGAAGTCAGAGTCTCATGAAAATCATCTTATGGCTTTTTTTTTTTTTTCCTACTAATTCCCCCTTGGTCCTCATGCTCATTATGTAGCACAGCCTCTCCGCCTGGTCTAAGGAGCCAGAAGTCAGAAGCGCCTTCTTAAAGCCAACTGTTAATCCATTCAAAAAACAGATTAAACAGTTCCCCATTTGACACCAGCTGTGTGTGTATTTCTACACACGGCTGACTTCCTTTTTCAGGCAAGTACCTGGCCCCAGTTCAGACAAGGCTTTTTATCACCCTTGGGACAGCACTGGGGCTGAGGCAAACACGTGATAACTTTCCTTTAGCCAACCCCCAAGAGTGATATAAGAAGGAAATAACACACACACAGCGATTTATTTTAAATCTCTGAAGCGTCCACCATTTCACGTCCGTCTGCCAGCATTTCCACTGAAATTAATCTCCCAGGCCCCTCACACAAGCTCCCTGGAGCCTCCTAATTCCAGAGTACCAACAACTTAGAAATGGGAGTTTTAAATAATAAAGTATACCCTCCCCTCAATGGTGCATATAACAGGCTGACAGGCTGGGACAGTGGAGACTGGATCTCAGCCTCTGGGAGCTCCAAATCGCAGCCTAACTTATGGATCAGCCAGCAAGGAAGAGTTGGGAGCAACCCCTGGGATCAACAGATCACAGTTCTGTCTTTCTTGAAAGCCGGGTGATTGTGGGCAAGTCACCCAGAGTCCCCACCCCTCATTTCCTCCATCTCATTCTGCAAACCAGAATGCCTACTCCATGGGGCTGTCGTGAAGATTAAAGGATGTGATATGCATAAAGGCTCATTACATCTCTCTCGATCAAAGTTAGCTGAAAAGAGTTTTTAAAGCACTTACATTTTTTTCACCTTTAGTGAGGTGAAACTGACAGATGAAATTATATATACTTAAAGTGTACAATGTGATGATTTGACATCCATATACTTGGTGAAAGGATTACCACAATCAAGTTAATTAACACATCCGTCACCTCACATCACTATCATGTATGTGTGTGGAGGGGAGAAAGCTTAAGGCCTACTCTCCTAGCAAATTTCAAGTATATGATACTGTGTCATTAACCAGAGTCACACACTGTACATTAAAGCCCCAGACTTAGCCATCTTGGAACTGAAGCCTGTTCCCTTTGCATCTCTCCATCTTGCCTCACCCTCTAGTTCCTGGTAGTCACACCTCTACTCTCTGTTTCTATGACTTTGGCTTTTTTTCTTTAGATTCCACATATAAGAGGTCAAACAGTATTTGCCTTTCCCTGTCTGGCTAATTTCACTTAGCATGATGTAATTTTTTAAGAAATAGATTGATGCTAAAACAATGATCCTCAGGCTTATGTTCAAAAGCTGGCTCTGCTGCTTAGTGGGTTGGAGACCTTGGACATGTTTCTTCTTCTCTAAGACTCAGTCTCCTGGACTCTAACCTGACAGTTAAGGTCTTGGTCTCAATAAGGTTGTTGTCAGAATCAAATAAGGCAACATATGTAAAGTACTTTGCGTGATAAAAGCCACGCACTGAGTGGTCCACAAATCGAAGCTCTTATTATCACGAATGGATGGGATATTATAATGATACTATTTCCTACCAAATGTTTTAAGAAGCAAAGATTAATTCTAATTGGTGTTCCTGGAGGAATCTGACTTAACACACCAGTATACCTCAAACTCTTAAAAGTACAATATTAATCATCAACTGGCGACCTTTGGCAATAAAGGCATTTCATTTCTTTCGAAAGGAACTTAACTATGACACTAGTAGAAGACACATGAGACCTTCAAGACAGCCTGATTGGAAAGAGGTATCTAGGGCAATGATCCCTGCGTAGCCAGAGTGGCAGACAAGCCGCCTGCTGGGGGGGCCAGTGCCCCGGCACACCCCACCCACCTTTCTCCACGTTCACACTCCACCACTTGTCTCTATCACTTCTAGTCTCTGAGTGGCATCTGCTCCCATCACTCAAGATACATTCCATCCTGACCCTTTAGCTCCTGATGATAGCTCAACCCCTTGGCTCTGACCCTGGTTGGCCACTCGCACCAGACGAGCCCTGGGTGGGTTTCCTTTCAGCCTCCTTATGGACAAAATGACACTGAGTTCAGCAAATCACAGGCAGGCTCCTTATTACCTGGGTGGCAGGAAAGCAAGATGAAGATGCTGCAGGACCCGAGAGATCTCATCTTTCTGGCTTAAATTAAATTTGTGCAGCAAATGAACGGAAGCTGGCATGTGGCAACTGATTTCAATCTGTCTGTCTACAAAGTGTTTTTCTGTTGCCCCCAGAATCTTCAGAAAAGTCAATGATGCCATTAGCCAGGAAAATGCCTCTAGCAGAGGAGCAGCTTGTTAGGGGATGATGACAGCAGGATGTACATAAAACGCCTGATAAAAAGCAGGCTCCTCAAAACAGAGGGCTTCCCCAGGGAAATCAGGGCTGGCAAGCTCAGGAGCACACCCCATCTGCCTCCACTCCACCGGCAGCCGCAGCCACCTGTGACCAGACGTCCCACCTTCTAATGTGCCTCAGGGCGAGGCTCTGCCCAGCTGGGTACCTCCCTTTCATGTCTCCTCGCTGTAATCTCACTTTTGCTCTCTTTTCTCCCACTCCTTGTCCACTTAATTATTCATTTGACAAACATCTCCTTCGCCTGGAGAGAGCTTGTTCTCCCTACTTCTCAGAAGAGCCTTCTTGGTGTACCTGCATCAAAATCATGGGAACTAATAATCAAAGTGCACATTCCCAGGCCTCTCTCCAGCTCACAGGCAGGGCTCATGGACTTGAATTTGTGACCAGACCTCCAGGTAGCACTGCTTGCTACACAGGAGAGTGGGTGAACCATTCACATGGGGCTCCCTAGCCATGGAATTCCTTTCTCCTTTAGCAGAATCCCTCCCAGCATCTATCAAGTCTCCGTAACACCCTGTCCCTCATAACGGAAATGAGATCAGGGAAACCGCTGCTTTAACAGATACACCCCTAAATGCTGTGGTTTACCACAGTAATAGTTTACTTCTCACTCAGATAATATTTCAATGTACTCAACAGTCACGGCTTTTCTCAAAGTGGTGATTCAGGGCTCAGAACCCCTCCGTCTTGTGGCTGAGCTATCTGCCAGAGACAGCTCCCCAAGTGTCCTCCACAGGGTGCCCACCAGAGGAGGAGTGTGGTGGACCACAGTGGGGCTTTTCCTGAGCCAGACTGGATGTGGCATTTCCCAGTTCTGTCTACATTCCTCCGGTCACAGCTATAAGGAACCTCAAGGAATGTTGGGGAGTGGTCTGACTATGTGCACGCAAATTAGGGGATTTTTAAGAAAAGCTGTAAGTCTCTACTTCATACAGTTCATGCCAAAAGAAAAATTATTTTTGGCACCAGTTGACAGTCACCATAAACCTGCCAAGTGGAAGGAGCCATCCAAAGGCCTGAGAATTTCATTAAAATGGGTTGTAACTGCTGATGCTGGCAGGATCCTTGCCAAAGAATGGAAATGAATCAATTGATTAAATCCATTTTCTACCTCAACCTCCTGTAGGCTACTAGGATCATGCATGCTCAGTAGCCCAGTCATGTGCAACTCTTGGCGACCCTATGGACTATACCCGGCCAGGCTCCTCTGTCCATGGGATACTCCAGACAAGAATGCTGGAGTGGGTTGCCATCCCTCTTCCAGAGGACCTTCCTGAGCCAGGGACTGAACCCATATCTCTTATGTCTCCTGCATTCCAGGAAGAGTCTTTATCTGCTGAGCCATCAGGAAAGCCTGCAACTAGGACCATTCTAGGCCCTAAAGGTGAGTGGCAGCCTTAGAGTGAAGCTGAGGACCAGAAATGTCAGGTGTCTGCCAGGTGACCTGAAAAAACTGGCCAGCTGGAAATCTGACCACAGTTAATTCATATGCTAGGATAGAATATTCTCGACAGACAGGAGTATTCTGGTGAGGCCGGGTCACCAAATGTACAGTCATGAGTCTGTCACACTGATAGAGATCCCAGGGCAAATGTAAAACCTAGTGCCTCGAAGAATGACAAAACAATCAAACCCCTCACTCTGGGGCTGTAAAATGACTAGGAGAGAAGTGAGATCTTGGAACTCTATGATTGAAATGAAAGAAAGAAATCTGCTCCCGGTGACTTTCTGTCATGCGAGCGGCACTCAGAAACAATGAGAAAGGCACCAGAGTGTGGCATTACAAACTAGCATCTTCTGGGAGGAGCCTGTTTATATTTTCACTGGACTCAAAAAGATGCTGCAGCTCCATTTTGGCAAGAAACAGGGGAAAACAGGCTTTATTTAAACCCCAGCTGCAGTCCACATGTGTACAGATTAGCAAACCATGCTCCACAGCTACATTTCTGCCAGAAATGCAGAAACAGCAAAATATAATTAAAGCCTCAGGCACACTTAAATCAGCATTGCCAGTTACTAAGTTTCTTGGTCAACATCTGGTTCAAGACCTAATAGTCCTTCGCCATGGAGATATATGACACAAAGAAGGTGACCTGGGACTGTTTTCTATAATAGTACCTTACATTTGCAAAGTATTCTGTTTCTATAGCACTATCATTTTATCAATACTTAGCAGGGTGGTTGGAACAATCAAGTCATTTCTTCATCACCAGCACCACTATAATCCATAAAAATGCCTCCATTTCACACATACATCGGTCCTTCCTAATCTTTGCTGCAAATATCCCTTATTCTCCACTTCACCCCAATGTTTCAAAATCATATGCATATTTAAACTGCCACTAAGACTTCCCTGATTCATTCAACCTAATTATTTCCCATGGAGCTTTTTTGTGTCTTTAATAAGGTCTCTATTGAAATAAAATAATGGGTAATTGAATAGATGGATAGCTTTTTCAAGGGATGAATGGATATGTAGGTAGATGGATGAACAGGCAGGACAGAAAGAAGAGAAAGAGCTATAGAAAGGTAGAAAGACAGGTAGTGTAACATTACAGTGAAATATTTGGGCTCTAGAGTCACCCTGAGGTCCAATTTCAGTTCTTTTATTTACTTGGTATGTGACTTTGTCAACATACTCAACCACTCAGTCCTCAGTTTCCTCATTTACATAATGGAACTCGTAATACATCCAACCAGTCAATCCTAAAGGAAATCAGTCCTGAATATTCACTGGAAGGACTGATGCTGAAGCTGAAGCTCCAATACTTTGGCCACCTGATGCGAAGAACCAACTCATTGGAAAAGACCCTGATGCTGGGAAAGATTGAAGGCAGGAGGAGAAGGGGATGACAGAGGATGAGATGGCTGGATGGCATCACCAATGCGATGGACGTGAGTTTGCATAGGCTCCGGGAGTTGGTGATCGAGAGGGAAGCCTGGCCTGCTGCAGTCCATGGGGTTGCAAAGAGTCGGAGACGACTGAGCAACTAACTGAACTGAATACCCTGCTACTTGTATGATTTGGGTTAAATGAAATTATTCATGTAAAATGCTTAGACTAGCATTTGATATAGTAAGCACACAATATACAAGAGCTGTTTTTATTCTGATACATAAATAGCGAGTTTAAAACAAAACCTACATACTTGGTTTTTCCCATTTACCTGTCTGTATGCAGTCCACAGGGTCACAGAGAGGAAGACACGACTGAAGCGACTTAGCACACACACAAGCATTATGAAGACTCACCCATGCCTTGTGTAAAATTTCAAACACGCCCATGAGGCTATGAGCTCCTTGAAGTGGGGACTATGTTCTGTTCATCGTTTTTTATAGCCAGCACAGTATCTTACACAGAAAATAAACAATGGATGTTTCTCAAAAACAGGACAGAATGAGTGACTACTTGTTAGATTTAAGTTCTAGCTGACCTAAAGAATACCATAAATAAATTTAAATTGTCAACTCTCTTCATCTTCCTTCCTTAGAAATAGAACTTAAAAAAGCAATCAAGTGAATATATGGCATTTGTGGAAATTAATGCCTTTTACTGCCAAAACTACTAAACTGGTTAAGATTAACCAGGTATTAACAATATTTCAAATCCTAAAGTAGATTCCCTGAGATAGCACCTGAAGCTCCCTGATGGGACTGTTTAGAATAGCTCCTCTTGGGACTGGTTCTACTTCTCACGGGGTCATTATAGGCTCAGGGCTTTTGGGAGGAAGGGCCCTCAAGTCAGGATCTAGTACTGACTAGACCTGACTCTTGTCTTCTGAAAAAGAATGAGCTCCTTCACTGGTCAATGGGCAGATGCTCAGATGTCTTCTGAAATTACTCATCATCCCCTTCCATCTGGACCAATGAACCAGGTGGTTAAGAGATGAAACTCAGATGTCTGGCTTGGATGGGATGAAGTTCAGGACTCAGGAGGGAGGGGATGTCTCAGTTGGACCACACAAAATCAGAGATCAAGACAGCTTATTTGAGAGGTGAACAAGGGTCAGGGCTTCCCTGGTGGCTCAGCTGGTAAAGAATCTGCCTGCAATGCGGAAGACCTGGGTTTGACCCCTGGGTTGGGAAGAACCCCTGGAGAAGGGAAAGGCTACCCACTCCAGTATTCTTGCCTGCGGAATCCCCATGGACAGAGGAGCCTGGCGGGCTACAGTCCATGGGGTCGCAGAGTCAGATATGACTGAGCAGCTAAGCACAGCACAGCACCTGGTATGTCCTGGTGGGCTGTCTGGCAAGAAAAGATGAATAAGGGAATGGGGAAAATGAGACATGGCAGGAGGAAAAGCCAGTGTGGAGGCACCTTATCAAAGTCACAGCTGTGAGAAATGGAGGCTTCATTCTACCACAAACCAGAAAAAATGACCATCCTGAAGAGGAAGAGGAGGAGGTTGGAGGGTTTATACATTAGCTTCCTTCCCCCATAGGAATGGCAGTCCCTGGTGGGGCTTCCTTCATATTTCTGGGCTAGGCTTGTACATGGGTTTATTCAGCTTCCAAGGTGTCAAAAGAGATCTAGAAGCAGAATGCAGAGAGGGGTGGGCTTGAGGTGGGGCCTTGTAAGTGCAAGCTGTCTAGATTTGCAAGGAACTGTCCAGCTCAGCTACAGCTGAAATCAGTGACAGGCCAAGGAATAGTACACAGGTAAGGTACCAGAAGGAAATGGCAACCCACCCCAGTGTTCTTGCCTGGAGAATCCCAGGGACAGGGGAGCCTGGTGGGCTGCCGTCTATGGGGTCGCATAGAGTCGGACATGACTGAAGCGACTTAGCAGTAGCAGCAGCAAGGTACCAGAGGTGTCTTCCTTATGACATCAGCCCAAAGCTTCTTATCCCCTTCATTATTTGTTTCTTCCTCAAAAACTGGGCATCTCCCCTTCCTCATCTACTATTTGATTTCGGGCATCTCCCCTTCCTCATCTACTATTTGATTTCAACCCACCCTCGTTTGTTTTCAGCTTGTCATGATGAAATCTCAAACTCAATGAAGCTCAGTGACTGTTAGGTTGCTGTCGTGGTAATTGCCAAATCAGATGGTCACTCCTCAGCCCTTACGTTTGAGAGTTGTTGATATAACGGTGGCATTCATAGCCTTGGGGTTACACAAGACCATCTGGAGGAGGGGGAGGAGGAGGAAGTGGGGAGAAAGAGACAGGCAGCCAGTTCACTGAGAAATGAACCCTCCCAAATCAGGGCTATGAGTCAAAATCAGCAAAGGATCCTTCTGTTTCTTGTTCTCATCTCACCCTGCACACTCCCTCTCTAAGGAGTCTCAATCTAACTCATGACCTACTTCAGACCTTCCTGATGTTTGGTGCCAAATCTCCATCCGACTGCTAGTGTTTCAGAAGCCTCCCGTTCCACTTCCTCCCCATCCCACTACTGTAAAAGAAAATTCCTTCTCCCATCAGCCTGTTCTGATTTATAGAACCATCATCTGGACAGGATCTCAAGTCAGAAAAGTGGATATTGTCCTAGCCTTCTCCATCTCCTTGTCGCCCCACACCTGGCCTCCACTGGCATGCCTCGTCTACTGCTGTAATATTTTCTCTTTCAGACCAAGTGATGTCAGCAAGATGGCATCCATCCATGGACAAGAGTGCCTTTGTGGGAGCTGTAGGGTCCAGAAAGGAGAGTTCAGTGTGGTCCAAGAACATGGAGAGCCATTTTGTAAGGACAGGCCTGGACCTGGTGATTGACTCACTGACTGTGATCCAGGCTATAGTCTGGGAACAGCTCGATGCCCCTGGGATCTGTCTGCAGCCCTGCTTGGCTTTGGTCCTGTCACCAGCACCATACGCCAAGGGACCTGCATCACACAAGGCCCCTGGAGTCCTCAGTTATTCTCAAGATTGTGAATGACTCCAGACACCAATATGTTTGAGAAGTGCTACCTTATCTCAAAAGTAAATATTTCTGTTTTAAAGTTTTGAAATTGCTGATAGTGCTATAAAGAATATGGGGTTAATATCCAAAATATATAAGGAGTTCATACAACACAGTAGCAAAAAGAAAGAAAGAAAAAGAAAATCTAGTTAAAAAATGGGTAGAGGACCCAAAAGACATTTTTTCCAATAAAGATATACTGGGTCAACAGGCAAATGAAAAGATGCTCAATATCATTAATCATCAGGGAAATACAAATGAAAACCACAATGAGGTATCATTTCACACCTGTCAGAATGACCATCATGAAAAAGATCAGAGGCAAGAGTTGAGAAGGATGTGAAGAAAAGGGAACCCTTGTGCACCATTGACGGGAATGTAAACTCATGCAGCCACCTTGGAAAACAGTATGGAGGTATCTCAAAAAATTAAAAATGGAATTACTATATGTCCCAAAAATTCACCTGTGGGCATACTTCCAAAGGAAATGAAATCAGAATCTCAAAGAGATATCTGTATTCCCATGATAGCCAGGGTATGGAAACAATCCAGCTGTTTCTCAACAGATAAATGGGTAAAGATGGTGAGACAGACAGGAATATTATTCAGCCATAATAAAGAAGAAAATCCTCCCACTTGCCAACAACATGAATAAACCTGGAGCATATTATTCTAAGTGACATCAATCAGGCAGAGAAATACAAATATCAGATGATATCACTTGTATGTGGAATCTTAAAAAGCCAAACTCTAACAGAGAAGAGAATAGCGGTTGCTGGGGCTGAGTGGAAGGGGAAATGAGGAGATATTGGTCAAAGGGTAAAAACTTTCACTTTTAAGGTGAAGAAGTTCTGAGATGTAATGTAGAGCATGGTGACTATGGTTAATAGTGTAGTGTATACTTGGAAAAAGAGCATGGACCTTAAATGTTCTCACCGTGTGTGCACACGCACACACACTCACACCAGTAATTATATGAGGTGAGGGAGGTGTTAGCCTGATGTGACCATCATTTTGCAATACATATGTGTACCAAATCATCACACTGTACACCTTAAACGTATACAATGTTATATGTCAATTATACCACAATAAAGCTAAAAAACCATTTCCTCTTTTACATCCATCTCCTCCTCTCCAACCCGATGTTACAGGCTTGATTCAGGACCTCAGCATTTCTCAGGAATTAAGACCATCATCTCGTAGTCTCTCTACCTCCAGTTTCATCCCTGCCCTCTCATCCTCCATCCATCCCACTGCTGCAATCATCTTTCTGTAGCCTAAGCCAGATCGTGGTACTCTTCTGCACACTATTCCCTAGAAAGTAAGGCTGAAATTCCAAAGCATCACACGGCCATTCAAGTGAGCACTACCGTGCCTTCTCAATGACATCAGGGAAAACAGGCTGAGATAGGCTTCATGCAACATGTAGCTGGTCTCTGAGTAGAGAAAATGAGAAGGCATAGTGCAAGTGAAGTCAGGAATTGGACAGATTATCAAGAAGTTGTTAGGAACAGCTTTGTCACCTTACTGAACTGCAGTGAATTCATTACTTTCTTATAACGAGGTATTTGAGAAAATGCAATGTTTATGAAGCAGATATCACACCCACTGTGTTGATGCAGCATATGAAGGTCAAAGGGAAGGTGTTAATCTACCTCACACTTTAAGAGGAGTCTCATGCACACACACACATGCATGCGCACGTGCGTGCGCGCGCGCACGCACACACACACACACACACACACACACACACACACAACATCTAGGTCTGACTGGGTCTTTGCCTGACTTTCTGAATCATCCCCTGCCCTTTCCCAACATGTTACAATCATGCTAAGTCCATTTCTCTTTTCTCACTGGACTAGACTGTTTCATACAGCCCTTCTCTGGCATAATGCTGTCCCCGGTATTTCTATTTCCTTCCTCCTTCTACATTTTCTACATTAAAAATCCAGTTCAAGGACGCCCTTCTCCATATGTCATTGTTCCAGTATATATCATGTAAATAACATTCTGCTGCAATCATTTGTTTCTGTATCTTTCTCTACTACTAGACTGAGAACTATTTGAGAGGAGATCTTATTTATCCCTGTATTCTTACAGCCAGCATAGTGCGGCAGGCATGTGAGTAATGCTGCTTAATACATAAATAAGTTGGCCACTTTACTCATGATGGAGAATCACACACAACTCCCAAACACGGAGGCTGTTCAGTAAAGGTTTTGGATAAAGAGATCAGAAGGATCTTGCTTGCAATTAGAGCCAATTCAGTTCTGATGACCATTTGACAGCCCAAAATTTCAGACAACTGTGCTAAGATGCTTCATAAATGGATCATGTCAGTGCTAATACAAACAGTGGTGCTCTTAAATGAGGAGAAATTGTTTGAATTACAGTGACTGCCTCATTCCTGTGAATTCCCTCAGCAGCAACACAATCTGTTCACCTAAAAGGGGCTTTTGAAAAGCATCCCACGTTGCAAGGCTATGCTCGATATGATGAATAAATTCACCCAGAAACATCTGTTAAGGTGCAGCTTTGACAAGGAGGCAATGATTTAAGTGTAGTGAATTACATGGAAGTGCTTATCCAAATACTGTCCGATATTTGAAAATCATATTGTCTTCCCAAAGAATATACAGCAACAATAAGGAAAAGAGGGAAAGTAGAGATGGGTTAACATTTACTTGAGTGTCAGATATTGGTGCCCAGGGCTGTTATTTCATTGGTGTTTAAATACGTTCTTTCAGTGCATCCTCATGGTAACTATTTGTAATTTCCTGACTGTGCTGTTCTCTTTCTTGTCTCTGTCATTTAACAGTTCCTTTTCAACCTCTCTTCTGTCTAGCTAAATGTTGCTTGTCCTTTAAGACACAGACCGGATATCAGCTCTTCCAAGAACACATCTCCAGCTCCCTTGTGACACCTCTTCAGAGCTCCCTCAATATCTGCATATACCTGTTTCTATCACATTGCAATGCAGTTTGCCAAACCCCGTCTGTTCCTCTTAGTGGACTAGGGGATCCTTAAAAATAGGATCATTGTCTCTGTAGCCCTAGCAACTAGAATAGGAGCTCTTCCTGAGCTTGCGCTTGAAAATGTGTTAGATACATAGATGGGTCTACTCTGGGTGTTCTTAACCGGAAATCACGTGTTCCCTTTCACACTGATGTGACGGATAATTTTACTTGTTGACTTGACTGGGCCACAGGTAGGATGCCCAGGTATTTGATTAAATATTATTCTGGGGACTTTCCTGGTGGTCCAGTGGTTAAGAATCCGCCTTCCAATGCAGGGGACACCCAATGCAGGGTTCAATCTCCACTCAGGGAACTAAAATCCCACTTATCATGGGGCAACCAAGCCCGTGGGCCACAACCACAGAGCCTGAATGGCAACAAAGAGCCCACATGCTGCAACTAAGACGCCACACAGCCAAATAAATAAATATTAAAGATAATTATTCTGGGTATGTCTGTGAGGGTGTTTCTGGATGAGTTAACATTTAAATGGGTAAAGTGAGTGAAGCAGATTGTCCTGCCTAACGAGTGGGCCTCATTCAATTAGTTCAAGACCTAACACAACAAAGACTCTTGCAAGCCAGACAAAACTTCTCCTATCTGACTGCCTTCAAGCTGGGAGACTGGCTTCTTTCTCCTACCTTTGGACTTGAATTAAAACATCAGCTCTTCCTGGGCCTCAAGTCTGCAGGCCTTTGGACTGGAACTACACCATCACCTCCCTTGGTACTGAAGTCATCAGACTCCAACCGGAACAACATCACCACCTCTCCTGGGTCTCTGGCTCGCCAACACTATCAAGTGAGCCAGTTTCTTTAAATATGTATGCATATACACATCCTGCTGGTTCTGTTTCTCTGGAGAACCCTGACTAATCCACATGGCTTTTTATTGGAGTCTTTTTTAAATTTAAGACTACCATCAATATTTCACCAAAATCATAGACTACAAATTAAGATCATTGGCTAAAACATTCCGAGCAAAATTTCTGGGCAAATAGTGCAAAAAAGCTATAGACAGAAACTGTTAACCCTGGGAACACATTCACTTAAGCATTCATTTATTACATGACTCAGGCATTTTGTACTCTTGTGGTCTATGGTCAAACCACCCTGAACGTGTGTGATCTCATCTGGACTCAGATGAGTAGAGAATTATTTCATCCCCCCAAATTTCATCCTAATCTCCAGTATGCCAAAGAGCTAAAAACCAAAACCAAAAACCCCTCAAAACCCCAAAAAATCTTTAAAAATGCCACCGTCCTCATCCATTAAGGAAGCATTATATGATAGATTTATGAGCTGCAGTGTCACCTATAATTCTTAATTTTTGTAGTAAATTGTACTTTCCACTTCACAGCACCACATAGTACACAATTCCCAACATCAGTGCATCAGTGCCTGTGAACATTCAGGTAACACAGCCACTGCACGCATGTTAATAGGGTATTTATGGTCAGCTCATCCTTCCTTCTACATTCACTTGCAGTGGCTTATAGAAGGCTTCAATTCCATGCTTTTAAAAACTGCAGTTTTATATCCATCAGCTTGATACAGGCTGACATCTCTTGGGAGACAAGAGAATATTCATCATCAAGGATTCCCTTTCTCTTGAAATGATTTTCACCTTGACTTCTAATGTAATGTGCTCGCTTCATTGTTCTAACATCTCTAAAAATACCTGTGCTTTGTGGTCTGAGCTGGTTCATATTATCTTTCCTTCACCTATTAACCATCATTGGCAAATGTAACTCTTAGACCTTTTCTCACAACAAAATTAGATTATGTATGTATCAGTCAGGGTTTGGCCACAAAAACAGAAACCACTCTAGGTATTTTGAACAGGAAGGGATTTGCCATAGGGAATTAGAGGATTACACAACTCCTACAGGGTTCTAAGAATGAAAGTCAGGAAAACTGATCAGAACGTAAAGAAGTCACAGGAAGTGACCAATTCCTTGGTCAGTTGCACCAAGTCACAGGCACTAATGACGTCAGATACCTGTACTATTAAAGTGAGCAGTTTTCAAGTGTTCGTCTACAGTCCCTGTCACTGCCTCCAACTTTCATGGAAAGATAATGGCTTTCCAAACCAAGATATCAGTAACAGAATGGAACTGGAACCCACATGGCAAGGGATCTGGGCAATATAGTTTCTAGTCTTTAAGCTCCTGCAGTACAAGGGAGAGCTCAGAAGCGCTGATATCTGACTCAGTAGCCACAGAAGGTATTTAATACAATTGTGAACATGCACAGTGAAACAATGAAGTGCCAAGGCTGCAGAGCCAAGCATTCACTCAGTGCTGGTAATGACAAGATCTAAGCAAAAGCATTTGGCTTAGATCAGGAATGAATAAGTGGGTAGGAAGAGTGGACAGGAAAGGACGCAAAGCCAGTATCAGGGTACCTTTCCAAAGTTACTGTTGTGAGCAATGGGGACACCACTCCACCACAAAAGCAGAAAAAAGTGACCACCTTCAAAAAGGGAGGTTGGAGCATTTATACATTAGCTTCCATCCCTCATAGTGAGGGTAGATCCTGGGGTTAATTCCCTCTTATTTCTGGGCTGTGCTCATACAAAAGCCTACTAAATCTCCAGGGTGTCAGAAGAGATCTTGAAGCAGAAGGCAGAAAGGTGTGTGCTTGGGATGGGGCCTTGTAAGCGCAAGCTCAGTCTAGATTTGCAGGAACTGTCCAGCTCGCCTGCAAGCGAAATCAGAAACAGAACAAGCGAATATGACCCAGGCACCAGAGGCATTTTCCTCAAAAGGTCAGCCAAAGTCTTCCCTTCTCCAGAACTTCATCACTGGTTTCTTCTTGAAAGAGTAGCCATCTCCACTTTCTCACCTTCCATTTGTTTCCAATCCACCACGATCAAATTTCAAACTCAAAGAAGCCAAGTTGCTATTTGAGGGACGTATTGATAATTGCCACATCAGATGGTCACTTCTGAGTTCTTACGTTTGGGAGTTGTTGGTATAAAGATGGCATTTACAGCCATGGGAATGGGTAAGGTCATCTGGAGCTTTATGGATCTTTAGGAGCGTGGT
The DNA here is from genome assembly GCF_001704415.2 of Capra hircus. Lineage (NCBI taxonomy): Eukaryota > Metazoa > Chordata > Mammalia > Artiodactyla > Bovidae > Capra > Capra hircus. The sequence continues at coordinate 55,044,460 of NW_017189516.1, read as the reverse complement.
GCCAAGAGTAAGCTCGGTTGCTCAGGAGGACAGAGACAGCGGACACCCTAGGTGGTGGTGGTGACTGAGGAATTCTCTCAGTGTCTCTCTGAGCTCCAATATGTTCTTCCAGCCTACCAAAACACAACATTAGAAGCTACTCTTTTGTGTTTTGAAGACTTTTCTGTTTACCAGAATCTCCATACACATTGCTAGAGAGTACCTGGGGCTTTCTTTTTTTTTTTAATATAATTTATTTTAATTGGAGGTTAATTACTTAACAATATTGCATTGGTTTTGCCATACATCAACATGAATCCACCACAGGTAGACACGTGTTCCCCATCCTGAACCCCCCTCCCTCCTCCCTCCCCATACCATCCCTCTGGGTCGTCCCAGTGCACCAGCCCCAAGCACCCTGTATCATGCATCGAACCTGGACTGGCGATTCATTTCATATATGATATTATACATGTTTCAATGCTATTCTCCCAAATCATCCCACCCTCGCCCTCTCCCAACAAACATCACAGCAGGAATAATTAGCAATCAGTAGACCCCAAGATGGTTGCATAAATGGATCATGGATTCTGTGGTGGGAAAAGGGACCACAAGAGGTGATTAAAGACAGCTACTTATTATAAGTTTGCCCTACTTTGCAATCTGCTGAAGGTCTGGTCTGAATCCCAATACATCTCCCATAACCCTCTGAAAATGCGCTTCCTTACTTCTCTCTCATCATTTTCATTGTCCCAACATGGCCTTTCCTTTCCATGGGACAAGTCAGAGCACCTAGAACTCCAACTTTAGGTCAGAGGTGAAAGAGGTGGATTACTTGAAAACCCATTTATTACCCAATCATTCTACCATGTGAGTTATGACTGCATTCAACCTATTTGGATAAGAGCTAAAAATAATATTAATTAGACAGATGACATCAGTATACACAGTATATTATGACTGATGTATGATAGACCAATATTCAGTGATAATATTGGGTTGGCCGAAAAGTTTATTCAGGTTTTTCCATAAGATGTAATGGAAAACCCAAACGAAGTTTTTGGCCAATCCAATAGATCAAAATTTTAGGAAAAGATAATTGAACAAAGGAGTTCCAAGTGTGGGTGCTTTTCTGGGTGGTGCCAGAGCCCTGTTATGGCATTTCCTGATTGTAACTGCCCCCTTTCATGCACAGAAAAGATGAAAGCAGGACTGAAGTGAGGAGTTTGCATGAAACAATTTTAAGTCCAAAGCAGAGGCAAGTTTGGAAAATGTGTCAGAACAGACAAAACAGTGTGTCTTTTCTTCCCTTCTTTACCTGGGCCACTTTGCTCCCCCATCGAGACCCTCCTCTCTGCAGGGCTGACACTACCAGGCAACTCTGTGCACCCCTCTACACCAGGGCTCCCCACACTCTGCACTGTTCCCATTCTAGGCCAGGCTTCTTTTTCCTGGGGGCTGTCCTGAGCATCATAGGATGTTTGGCGGTGCCCTTAGCTTCCCATGGGCTTCCCTGGTGGCTCAGAGGGTAAAGTGTCTGCCTGCAATGCAGGAGACACAGGAGTTTGATCCCTGGGTCAGGAAGATCCCCTGGAGAAGGAAATGGCAACCCACTCCAGTACTCTTGCCTGGAAAATCCCATGGACAGAGAAGCCTGGTAGACTACAGTCCATGGGATCGCAAAGAGTCAGACACGACTGAGCAACTTCACTTTCACTTTAGCTTCCCTGGTGGCTCAGATGGTAAAGAATCCGCCTGCAATGCAAGAGACACAGGAGTTGCAGGTTCAATCTCTGGGTTGGGAAGATTCCCCTAGAGAAGGAAATGGCAACCCACCCTAGTATTCTTGCCTGGAAAATCCCACGGACAGAGGAGCATGGTGAGCTACAGTCCATGGGGTCACAAAGAGTTGGGCATGACTGAGCAACTTTCACTTTTCACTTTAGCCTCTACACTAGATGCCAGTAAATATCTCTATAGACATTGTCAAATGTCCCCTGGGAAGGGCCTAAATACCCCACAGTAGAGGACACCCACAGGCCCAAGAAGTCAATGAACCAAAGAGGACTCCAGAAGACTCTCCCACATTGAACAGAGTGAAGAAAAGGCTGCTAGATTAGACGCTGGATGTCAGCACTGAATTTAGATGCCTGTCACATGCGGTTAGAACCCAGATCAGTAACTGAAACAGACCCCGAGGGGTGTGTATTTCTCAGCTCAGGGGTATGGCTGAGCAGGCCTTTTTCCTTTAAGTGGAGCCTTCAGCCAAAAGCATTTCTGCACAGCCCTATAAACAAATCTCTGGTTACCTGAGAAGCGAAAATCAGCAGAGGTGTTGGTTCCTTGCTGTGTTCACACATCTCCTTCAGCTTTCATTTTACCCTGGGCAATAACACGCCTGATGCCAGTCCATTCCTGACCTGCTAATGGGGTGCATTTTCGTATTTATCTGCTTTCACGTTGTCTGTGGCCTCTTCGGGAATGCTCCCTGATTGCTCTCCAATCATTTCCCACCCCTTTCAAGAACATTAGGTATTAACTCAAGCTTGTCAAATCTTATATGATATATTCCATTCAGGAGCTAATACCTCATCAACCTTACCTGGCACTGGAAAATTCAATTTCTCAAGATACCAGCTGTTATCCCGGAGACCTTGCATATCTGCTTGGAAAAGCTAATAGGAAATGTTCTTGCTGAGCTCTTTTTTTTTTTTTTTTTTGCAGCTAGTAAAGTTCTATGAAATATATGTAAAGTATACCTCAACGAATCTTAAAAAATAAAGAAAATTAATCCATTTATGACATGAAACCTATGTGCATCTGTCATTGCCCTAAAGAGCAAAAACAATAACAATACAACACACACATACAAGTTAAAAGATTTTGTAAAAGACAGTTTTGTGTGAAAGCTATTGTTGCTTAGTTTCGAAAACAAAACACTGAACTGTGGACTGGTCTTTGATAAAGGTTGGAGGCACATCTTGTTGGCTATCTAATCAAAATGACATCCATCCTTTTGTTTGTTGTTACAGTTTCCAGCGCTGCAAAGTCAATCCACTGAGGTGCATTGTTGCAAATGGAATTAAACTTCCACAGGTCATTTTACAAGGCAAAGATAATCTTTGCTTAAAGACACCAGAAGTCTCCAGAGCTGTGTGTTTGGCTTTGCTTTGGTAGTGGTGCTGTTGGGCTTATGTCTTTAATTGAGGCACACTTAACATAGAACATTAGTTTCAGGCATACAACATAATGATTCAATATTTGTATATATTGCAAAGTGATCACAATAAATCTAGTTAACACTCATATCACACATAGTTACAGAATTTCTTTGCTTGTGATCAGAACTTTTAAGATTTGCTCTCTTAGCAACTTTCAAATCTACTCCCTTAAAACTTTCTGAGTTCAACTCCAGTTATGAAAATATTCAAGAGACAGGAAGATCATAGTTGTGTATAATCTAGCAGCAGGTTACCAACTATAGTAATTTCCAAGAAGTGAGGAACATAAAAGATTGTTCAGGATATCTGCAACAACTACAGTGTAATACAAAAAAATCTATGAGATCTATGGATGCAGAAATAACAAGTACTGTGAATACTACTCTGCCTGAATTTATTTTTCTTTCAAAGCTTATATATGATTTTGGATTTTTTATTTTATATTGGAGTGTAGTTGATTTACAGTGTTATGCTAGTTTCAGGTATATAGCAAATTGATTCAGTCAGACACATACACATACATACATCTATGCCTGAATCCTTAACTGAAGGAAATGCCTGACACCAGTTAGAAGTTAATGAAAATACAGATATTTTAAAATGTCTATTTATAGGCTTCTTGAATTCTATCCTTTGACTCCTAGATTAAGACTTCCTGTTCTCGTGGACTGACATCGTCCATTACAACATGAAGGGAAAAGCAAGGCAGAGTCGAGAAACATTTCAAAGGCCACATGACTCAGATTTCTACCCAGTACCTGCTCCTTACCTCTCTGACCTCTTTGAGATCATCTACTAAGCTTTTTCCCAACATTCATTCGGTCTTGACCTCATAGGCCCCCGTGCTTTCCCCTGACTACGATCCTGCCTCAGGGTCCTTTGCACTTGCCGATTTTCCTGTCTGGAGTAGTGTGGGGAGCTGCCTTCACATTTCTACATAGCTAGTTCTGTCACCACCTTGAGATTCTGGCCTAAATGTCACCCTCTCAGTTAAGCTCTCCCTGACTTAGTATTAATATTTAGAATTACAATCTATTATAGGTTATTACAATATATTGAATATAGTTCCCTGTGCTATACACTGTTTGTTGTTTATATACATGCTGCTGCTGCTAAGTCGCTTCAGTCGTGTCCGACTCTGTGTGACCCCATAGACGGAAGCCCACCAGGCTCCCCCATCCCTGGGATTCTCCAGGCAAGAACACTGGAGTGGATTGCCATTTCCTTCTCCGGTGCATGAAAGGGAAAAGAGAAGGGGAAGTCGCTCAGTCGTGTCCGACTCTTTGTGACCCCATGGACTGCAGCCTACCAGGCTCCTCTGCCCACGGGATTGCCCAGGCAAGAGTACTGGAGTGGGGTGCCATTGCCTTCTCCGACCATATACATAGTAGTGTATATATGTCAATCCCAAACTAATTTATCCATTTTGTAATAACCTATGATGGAGAAGAATATGGAAAAAGAATACACACACACACACACACACATATATATAGGTGAATCACTTTGCTGTACATCTGAAATTAACACAAAATGTAAAAGCAACTAGAGTTCATTTCAAAATAAGAATTGTAATCTGTGCTATATGAGTTAATTGCAGCATGCCTAGAATTGGCCTAAGCTGTTCTGCTGAAATAAGAAATGCATGTATATGGCACTGACCCCTGCTCAAGGCACAAACCTTATTAATTAATCATGGTGCTGTGTGACCATGGGTTCGAGAACTTTGAGGAGGTTTGTACCAGTTTGTCAGCACTGTTAACTGACAACAGGGATATTAACGATCTGTGCCTGGTCAGGGTGAGACCCTCAGAAGTCTCCACTGTTAAGGATGGTTACTCAGCAGAACTACGCACAGGGAACCAGCAAAATATAAGTAACTCCAGCCAAGACTCCATTTTGCGTTCCCGATTCCCAGAGGTGCTACGCACACATCTATGGCTCCTGATCAGAAAGCAAGAGTGCGTCGTGCCATAACCCTTACAGCTAGGGGACAACAGATCCCCACCCCTGGCTCCTCCAGATCCCTTGCCAGGGGACAGTCTCTGGTTGTGATGCATATTCTCACGTTAATGCTCTTTCTCTAGCGGATATTCTCTTCCTGCAATAAACTCCAGATTTTTAAGCACTGTCACTGAAGTTCCTCTGGGTCTTCTCTAGCAATCAAACCCTGTTGTACAGTCACCATCAGTGAATAATTCTGACCACAACTCTCCCTCCTCATCTGCTTTCCTTGTCTCTGTGGTACTTAGCACCATTTGACATAATCTGTATTTTATTTATTGTGCTCATCATATTAACATATTTATTGATTATCCTTTATTATTTTTTATCATTCTCTTGCTCAGGGACTCCATGAGGTCAGGGTTTCTGGTCCATTTTTTTTAATAGAAGTATTTCTGGATCATAACAGACTTTCTACATTATCTGATGAATGAATGAATGAATGAATTGAAGAAAGAGGCAAAGAAGAAAAATCACTTAGAGTTCAAGGCTGTTTTGGCCCAGCTCTGAGGCTGAAAATCAATACAGAGAAGCTAAGAAAGATGGACAATGATAGAGTGTGTGTTCACCTGCTGATTATACTCAAGTCAGTTATCATAAGGGACAGACATGTTGACTGACAGTTGGCTACAATAGGAATCGATGCACCTAGTCTACGTTGACTAGAAGACCAAAACCTGATGTCCATGAAGGGCTGCAAGTGGCTAGGAGCTTCTCTTTCTGACAGCTATTCCAGCGTCTGAAGGCAATCAGCAGTTTCCCTAATATTTTGGCTTCTTATCGCTGGCAACATTCATCTCTAAATGCCTCAGTCTTTCTAGGCTCCCATGTGGACAGCTGATCTAGAACACACAGCTTAACGCTGAGTGCTGCTTAGCTGAGCAAGAACCAAGTCCCTCCACGGTCTAGAGCTGCTGCTGCTAAGTCGCTTCAGTTGTGTCCGACTCTGTGCAACCCCATAGATGGCAGCCCACCAGGCTCCCCCATCCCTGGGATTCTCCAGGCAAGAACACTGGAGTGGGTTGCCATTTCCTTCTCCAATGCATGAAAGTGAAAAGTGAAAGGGAAGTCGCTCAGTCGTGTCTGACCCTCAGTGACCCCATGGACTGCAGCCTTCCAGGCTCCTCCGTCCATGGTGTTTTCCAGGCAAGAGTACTGGAGTGGGGTGCCATTGGTCTAAAGCAGTGACTTCCAAATCTTCAACTGCATCAGAATCATTGGAGGAATGTTTTTAAATGCATGCTCCGCCCTTCCTCTGTACTCCCCACCCTGATTGGGATTCTAAATCATCAGGTATGAGGTGGGATCTGGAAAATCAGTATTTTTCAAACTTCTGTATATGATTCTACAGTTGGGGAATACCTTCTCCAAATTGTATTATAAAGAATTAATGAAGCCAAAAGTGTTTGGTGATTTTACTATGCAAAGTACATGTACTCTTTTTGAATTATAAGGGAAAACTCCTTTTTCTTCCCAAAGAATCTGGTTTCTTGACTTTTAATTTTTCCAAGTTCTGTTGAGATAAACTGACATAGAACATTGTATTAAAGTACACAACAGAATTTGATACACATATACAGAGTGAAATGTACACTTTAAATCTAGTTGACATACATCACCTCATTTAGTCATAACTGTTTTTCTTGTGATGAGAACTTTTAAGCTCTGCTCTCTTAGCAACTTTCAAAGAGACAACACTGGCTGTTGACTATCATCGCCATTCTGCACATTACATTTTTAAGCATCAAAGTGGTGAAGCCCTTTCAGAGGGGACTCTGCAGTTGCTCTGGGCTCAGGGAGTTGGCTGACACCATGTCTCTGTCTTCCAACCCTTGCCCTAGTATTTGAACTTCCAGAGGGAGAACAGAGCAGACAAAAGGTGAAATGCACAGCCCTCTACGTTTGCTTTTGAGTTGGCTGGTCCCTGGATGTTATTCATAAGTTGCCGGGGAGGCCATGAAGGGGCTGGCTGACATGCACTTTGTCCACGAGTGAAACAGTACTTGGAAGAACTGTAGATGGGAGCAAGATCTTTTCCCGCAATATGCCCCAACCACACTCCAAGACAAAGCTTTTTCTCCAATTCTGTACTGCCACGGTGAAAAATGTAAGTCATTGGAGGTCACATACAATATACCTAAAGTCATCAAAGGAATCTACACAATCTACAGCTCATGTTTAAGCCATTAAGAAGAGCCACAGTTAAAAGTGACATCATCAAAACCTCTCTCTTAACTCTCCTCCCCATCAGATATTCTTCTGAAGCAGTTGACAGGAGCCAGCCTTGCTGTGTGTGGTCTAACCATTCCTAGAAGACAGTGGTGTCTCCTAAGAGCTGACTGAACTCATTTGGTTTCCCACTGTGCACTCAGTGGCATTCAGTTGGAGGCCTGAAATTGGCCACTGTAGGCATCTTTACACCACAGAAACTGATACTCACTACAAATCAGATGTTTGTTTGTTTGTTTGTTTGTTTTCTCCTGGAGACCTGGATGTTAAATGTTTGCCAACATAGCACTATCAAAAGCTACTGTCCACAACTGTAACTCAAAAAGATACATGTACTGCAATGTCCACAGCAGCACTCTTCACAACAGCCAAGACACGGAAGCAACCTGAATGCCCATCAACACAGGAATGGGTGAAGGAGGTGTGGCACAAACACACAACGGAATATTCCTCAGCCGTGAAATAAGCAAATAACATGATGGACCTAGAGATTATCACACTAAGTGAAGTAAATCAGACAGAAGAAGACAAATATCAAGTGATATCACTTACACACAGGATCTAAAACAGTACTGATACAAATGAACTTATTTACACAAGAGACTCACAGACATAGAAAACAAACTAATGGTTACCAAAGGGGAAAGAGGTGGGAGAAACAAACTAATGGTTACCAAAGGGGAGAGAGGTGGGAGAGAGACGGACTGAGCGTCTAGGACTGGCTGATGCAAACTACTACACGTGGAGTGGATAAACAATGAGGTCCTACTCCTTAGCACAGGGAACTGTATTAAACACCCTGTATTAAACCATGATGAAAAGAAAATGTGTATAACTGAATTACTTTGCTGTACAGCAGAAATTTAAGACAACATTGCAAATCAACTATACTTCAGTAACTTTTTTTTTTTTTAAACAGCTACTGTCCATGTTCAGGCAGACAAAACAAAAATGTCATTATGTTGCCTCCACTAGTCAGGTAAAGCGTTTCCTCAAAGGTTGCTCTATACTGAGAGCAGCCAAATATCCAATACCAAGCAGGAGATGGCAAGGGTGAACATCGACACCTTAGGAATCAATTAACCGAAATGGACGAGAATGGACAGATTTCATTCAGATGATCATTGTATCTACTACTGTGGGCAAGAATCCCCTAGAAGAAATGGAGTAGCCTTGATAGTGAACAAAAGAGTCCGAAATGTAGTACTTGGGTGCAATCTCAAAAACAACAGAATGATCTCGGTTCACTTCCAAGACAAACTATTCAATATCACAGTAATCCAAGTCTATGCCTCAACCACTGATGCCAAAGAAGCCAAAGTTGAACGGTTCTATGAAGACCTACATTCCTGTCTTATTACACTGGGCAAAGCCACGTAGAATGCTTTCCGTTCATAAAACTAGCAACAAGGAACAAGGAAATTGTTCTTAGAACAGGATATTGGTTGTGGAATACAGATCCACTATCATCTCTACTCAGTTCCCCAATAAGCCATAAGGTAGTGCTATAGCATACAGTTTACTTTCGAATAAATGGCAATCTAGATTTGCACCTGCTGAAATTTACCTCATACATTACAGCCATGTACACTGGCTCTGGCTTACTTGGAAAAATATATCCATGTACAAAGTTAAAGTGGCCATTCTGCCATTTCAACCATTCGAAGATTCACTGTGGGGGGGGGGGGGGGAAACCCCTATTGAGTCAAAATGTTTGATCTGGTGACCAAGATCAGATCCAGCCTCAAAGGGACAGAAAAATTTGACATGTATATGGCAAGATAAGTTACTGTGATATTAATTGTGCTTACTTTTCGGTGTGAGGTTAATATTCTTTACTGGTAATTCTGGTTCAGGAGTCAGCAAACTTTTCTGTAAAGGACCAGATAGTGAATAATTTAAGCTTCATAGGCCATATGGTCTTCATCACAGCTACTCAATTTTACCATAATGCCAAAGCAAACCTAGAGATATGTAAATGAATGGGCGTCCCTGTGTTCCAGTAAAACTTTACTTACAAAAACAGGAAGCATGATGGGTTGGGGTCTGCTAATCATTCTTTGCCAATCTCTGTTCTAGATCACTGCTCTTCCTCCTCCCTCAAACCTCTCCTTTTAAATGAATATCATCGGAGGATACAACCAACCACTGCTCTGTTATGGTCCTCAACAAATGTCTGGGCTTTAGACCTAGCTCTGTCTTCCTCTTAATCTTTTATGGTTGTCATTGTTCTTGGCAATTTTTCTGCTCATGTAGAAGGTAAATCACTCTGCATCTTTACTTCTCTGTCCCTTGCTGCCTTCACTTCCAATCATCTTTTCCCTTAACCCACCCACTTAATGCACTCACTTTTTCTTAGAGTCTATCATCTCCAATAACCAAACTATCTCCAAAATCTGGATTTCGAGCCTCTCACTAACAGTCAACCCTTCTTGCTCTAACCCACGTGCCCTGGACGCCAATAGCGCTTGGGCTCACCAAGGTCACTGGGACTTCCGACCCACTGGTTCAACCACATCTTTACTGCCCACCAGCCTGTCCTATCTCTCCTCGTCCAGTTTAGACAGCAACCATACCCCTGTGTGCCCCCCTTAACCCTGCTGTCCCTCTTTCCCAGCTCTGGGTGTGGCTGGAGGAGAAACACCGGCAGATCTCAGGTGGGCACTCCGTGTACCTGGCTCTCTACTCTGTATGCTAGCACAATTGTCTGGTACCGTTAACTGTTCCACTCTTAGAGACAATCAGCTCACATCTTTTCTACTGTCTGACCTCCAGAGTCACCTCCCCATACTCACTCTTTCTGTTTCACTGGAAAACCAGAAACTACCGGAGCGTGTGAGGCAGGACAACCAACATCAATGTTTACAATGTAAATGCTCACGTATCCAGCAGAGGCATCCTCTAACAGAAGTCTGTTCCAAAAGAGGTGTCTTCTAAGCCAATGACGTTTAAACGCTTAAAACATCACATTAAAATGCCCACAGAGGCCTGTAGAACCACCTGATTTCACTGTACTTTAAAAAAGAAAAAGCTTTTCAAAAGGGCATTGAAAGTTGAAAAAATCTCCTATCGCCTGGAGTGAGCAAAGAGGCCTTGGGTGGGGAGGAAAGTGAGTGGAAATCAATTTCACTTGCTTCAGCCTCACAACGGATTTTGCAAAGTAAAGGGTAGAAAATCAATCTTGGCAAATCAGTGAGAATTTATACACTTGAAGGAGTCGAAAGGTCCTGGAGGGTGTATCAGACAGGAGGATGTGCTCGTCCAGCACATCCTTGAAGATACAGCATGAGGGCAGGGTCGTTTTCTGTGCCAAGGAGACCGTGCCAAGAATGCCTGCCATATTCCTCATTGAGATGAGTCCAGGGTGGAAGCCAAACCTGAACTCCATTTACCCAGCCCCTGTCCCCACACTCTGAAGGGTGGGGCTTGAGAAAGACACAGGAAGGCCTGGAAGCCTGTTCCTGACTCACCAATACAAGCCTCCAGGTTACATCCAACCGAAGACCCCTTATCCTACCTCTGATGGTGACCACCTCTGGCCTTTGGGGGCTGCTGGGCTGTCTGATACAAGAGCCCTCCTGCGACCGCAGAGTAAATCCATGCTTTGGCGAGCAGGGGCTGGTCACTCCCAGTAACATCCCCAAGGAATTAGACTGGAAACTGGATTATGGAACGTGGGACCTGAGCACGGGGTAGACCTGGAGGCTCCTTGCCCTTTCTGGGCTTTCCACTCCTGGACATGGAGGAGACCTCACAGGTAAGTGCTGAAGGCAAGTCATGGGAGGGAAGGACCAGTGTCCTCTGCCTGAGGGCAGCTGACCAGAAGGGGGACCAGTAGCAAAAGCAGTTGCACTTTCTAAGCATATTACTTGGTTTCCCTTTTGGTTCCTATAAACTTTCAGTGAAGTCTCCTGTAAAACATCTGCCTAGTTGAAACTGTCCTTCCTTGTCTTGGTCCATTCAAGCTGCCATAACAAAAACACCAAAGACTAGGTGGCTTAAACAGTAAGGATTTATTCCTCACACTTCTGGAAGCTGGGAGTCTCAGATCAAGGCATCGTAGGATGAGGTGTCTGGTGGGGACTAGCTTTCTGACTCACAGATGGTCATCGTCTTGCTGTGTCCTCCCATGGGAGAGGAAATGAAGAGCACTCTGGGGTCACCTTTATAAGGGCACTGATCCCATCATGAGGGCCCCACACTGATGACCTAATCACCTCCCAAAGCCACCACCTCGTAATACTATTGCATCGGGGATTAAGACTTCAACATATGATTTTAGTCCACAACATACCTAGATTTACAGAAGCTTCACGAAGACCAGTTCAAGAGAGAGCAGTCCTCTGTCACCTCATCCCCAGGCAGGCACGCCAGTGACCTGGCACTTACTGAACAGACTTCAAACGGAATGAAGGCAAGGCTGAGAAGTCCCACTTCTTGGCTCGATCCAGCCCTTCCTTCCTCATTGCCAAACTTGCCAATCTAGACTTGATGTGATTAAAGAAATTATGTGGTTCCTGACAGCCCTGTGTGAACTGCGGGAAGTTACATGACTTCTCTGTGGTTGTCTCCTTACTGTAAAATATGTAATACATTTATATCTAGGACTATTATAAGTATTATATGAGTTGATGTTTGTGAAATTTTTAAAGAGCCATGCCCAACAGAGTGTAAGCACTATATATGTATTTGATAATGTAACAAAAATCCCCATTATTATATATAAGACTTACGGTAAACTTGATACAACATTGATGGTGATTAGCCATTAGCAGGTATGGTAGGCAGAACTCTAAAATGGCCCCCAAGATTCTGGACCCCTGGCATACACACACCTGCTAGTTATTCAATTAAATGCTGATCTAGGCGTACATTTGAAGGACTCTACAGGTGTAAAGAAGGTGCTCAATGAGGAGATTGTTGAGGTAGGCCTGCCCCGATCATGCAGGCCCTTCAGAAGCGCAGAGTTTGCTCCAGCTGGTCACAATTGGGAGCGTGGGGAAATGCACTCCATCCACCCTGGAGGAGAACCGGCATCCATGTCATGGACTCCCTATGGAGGCGCCAACTGGGCAGGGAGCCGTGGGTGGTCTCGAGGTCCTGAGAGCAGTCCTGAGCTGACAGCTAGCACACATGAAAACAGGGACCCGAGTCCCATGGTGCAAAGAATTGATTTCTGCCCACAAAGGGAGACCCCCTGAGCCCTGGGTGAGAACTGTAGCCTCAGTCAATGCCTTCAGTTCAGCCCTGTGAGCCCCTGAGGAGAGAATGCAATCATGCCATGCCTGGACCTCTGACCTACAGAAACTACGAAATAACAAATTCTCGTTGCTTTAAGCCGCTAATGCAATGGAGCAGGACCCTATGGGGCCTTCCTGGGACAGGCCTTCCCCCATATCCTCTGCTTTAGCTCCTTTCTGAAGCACCTAGATAATAGTATTTGATGCTCACTTCCTGAGTTGTGTTGCAGATGTAAAAAAACTTCCCCTGTGCACCAAATGGAAGATGTCCACTACTTGGTGACCATGAGCACACAGTCCCAGGCCCCCTGGAGCCTAAGGACTGATACAGCTCACCCCGTGACACCACCCTGATACCTCACCATGAGCCAGAAAACTGTGCACAAGCTGATCACACATCCTGCGACCCCCCCTCCCTCACCTTGCTTTTCAAAGGGCTTTGCCGAAACCCTTCGGCTTTTTAGGGCGGAGCCACCTCTCCTTGCAAGACCTCATGATAAACCTTTCTCTGCTCCAGACTCTGACGTTTCCGTTTCTTTGGCCTCACTGTGCATTGGGCACACCAACTTGGGTTAACACTAAGTTTGTGATCATTTGTCTTGCAGCAATAGAGCACTAATACAGCCAGAAACAAACATACAGAAATCGCAAATGAGTGGCCGGAGGATTTCTGCTCAAAGCCCAGACAGCTTCCCCTCCACCCTGCCCAGTACAGATAAAGACTCTATCACTGACAAAGTCAATACAAAATACTTCCAGTTCAAAAAAAAAACCCTTCATTTGCCACGCTGGGCTTGGTCCCACAGGAAGGCGTAGTTCTGTACTCACCAGTCTCACTGACAGAGCGAGACTGAGTCACCTGTTTTAAGAGGCAGCAGGCTTGGGGCCTCCCAAGCTGGCTCCCCTGGCCTGGAGACAGCTCTCTCAGGCTTCATCTAAACCTCGAACAGCTGCCCGACTTTATGCCAAGACCTTTGACCTACCTACCTACATGCTTGGCTCCACCTCCACTTGCAAGGCATGCTGGGAAACTAAGCGGGGGGCTGTAGGACCCATGAGCCAGTTGTTGCTCAGTTGTGTCTGACTGTTTGCGACCCCGTGGACTGCCAGCAAGCCACGCTTTTCTGTCCTTCACCATCTCGCGGAATTCAGACAGTAAAGCGTCTGCCTGCAATGCGGGAGACCGGGTTCGATTCCTGGCTTGGGAAGATCCCCTGGAGAAGGAAATGGCAATCCACTCCCGCACTCTTGCCTGCAAAATCCCGTGGGCGGGGGAGCCTGATAGGCTACAGTCCATGGGGTCGCAAAGAGTCGGACACGACTGAGCGACTTCACTTTCACATCCACTGAGGCAGTGATGCCATCCAACCATCTCTTCCTCTGTCACCCTTGTCTCCTCCTGCCCTCAGTCTTTCCCAGAAGGCAGAGAGTATAATGATTAAGCACTCTGACTTGTCTTCTCTGGCGGTCCAGCGGTTAAGACTTCATGCTGCCAATGCAGGAGTTGTGGGTTTGATCCCTGGTCAGGGAATTAAGATCCCATATACCTTGTGGTCAAAATGGAAGAAGAAAGGAGCTCTGGCTTCTGCAGAAAACAATGGTTTTGCCTGTTAACTGTGACGTTTTGCAAATTCTTTACGGCCTCAGCACCCCAATCTGTAAAATGGGGATAACAGAGTTGTGAAGGTTGGAAGTAAGACAGAACACTGGTGAGTGGGGCCTAGCCCTAGCAAGCCATCAAAACGCAAGCTGGTGTTTGGCTGATTTTGATGCTGATCTACACAAGCCCTAAAGCTGGGTTCTCATCAGATTGTAAGTGCCCATCCCCATGCCCCAGGTCAGGCAGCAGACCACATCTTGGTCCCTTGTTTTGGAGCCGAAGTGACTGCTGAATGACTAACCACTCCACAATGGAACAAGGAGTATCAAACCCTGTCAATCAGCCGCAACATATACACAGAAAAAAAGCACTTGTCTTTCATTGGCTTCTTTTTGCTTTCTTCTTTCATTATAACCTGTGCTGTACCAGCTGGTCAGCGTTACTACTGGATAAAAGTAAGGGAATGTACTAAAGCAACAATATGAGAGTGGGCAACATGAAATATTGGAAAGTCTGAACTCTAAAAACAAAGTAATTAACATTTTTAAAAGATGGCATCACGATGCTAAAAATTTACATCCCTCATTCAGGAAGGTGGGGTTCTAGTAAATGTCACTGAACCAGCTTTGATGATGGAATTTATGAGGCTGTGCCAGCCAGATCATGATGATACAGCATTCAAAGGTATATGTCACTTATAAATATAACCACATCTAGACTCATAAAAATAGACTGCCTGTTTAAATAGAAGCTTCTTTCTGAACATTGCTAAGTGAAATAATTTGTAATTTTCCCAAATTGCAATGACGGAGGTAGCAGTGGTATTTTCCCCCTTTCTGGAGATGACCATCTACTATTTGGATTTGCAGACTGGTTAACTGGCTGGAAGATCTGAGAAGCAAAACGCTGTTCTAGTAATTTTGTACAGTCCTGGGTTAAGCTCAGAAGACTTGACTGAGGGAAGATTAACACAAGCGAGAGCCTGTCCAATACATTTTATATGAGAAACCAGGCTATATTTTTAAAAACTAGTGTTTTCAAAAAGAAAACTATTGCCCAGTGCCTACAGCTCTTTACTTCTTAGCAAATGATTTCCCTGACTAGAATGCAAGATCTGGAAAGTCTGTATCTCTGCCTGTTTCCTTCACTGTTGCTACCCTGGTGCCAAGAATGGCACCTGGCACTGACTAAATATGTCTGGAATAAATTAATTAATGCAATTAAATGAATTAGCAAGTGATACAGTGTTGGTGCTCATTTTCTGTCTAAATTCTGAGCAATTAAAAATGTGAACATGATCAGACCAAAAATGGGGAAAAAAAGGAAAGGGAGCAGGGAGGGGATGTAAAGTCATATTTGAATTTGTGAGCATATTGGAAGAGAAGAAGAAAACGCAGTGTTAATGGTGAAGTTTTCATTCCTGCATGGAAATTTCCAGAGCCTATGTTGTAAACCATCTTACAATGGGTAGTTTATGACCAGTAACCTTTTTGCTTAAATGATCATGTGGCAGCAGCGCCATCTTCTGGGTAACTAGTTGGGCATTTTAGAATAATAGTGTAGAGTTGTTTTGTTTTTTCATATACCAAATTGAGTTTAGAATCACAGAAGATTACTTAGAAAATATCTTGAGAGATCATCTAGGCCATATGTCATCTTACAGGTAAGGATTTGCCTTAAGTGGGTACAATATTTTCTTATTTTCTCTTGATCCAATGGGGCTCCAAATTCATGTCTCGGAGAGAAGACAAACTACAGCCATCATTGCTAAATTATATCACAGGTCTCATATAAATCAGAAACTGAGAGGCAGTTAAAATCCATTTGTCGAGCATCTGAAGAGCGCTATCCAATAGGAATTTCTGCAACAACGGAGCAATAGAACTTTCTGTGATGATCTATACATGTCTGTGCTGTCCAATACAGTAGTCACTAGCCACTTGAGGTTATTAAACGTCTAAAACGAGGCTAATGATGCTGAAGAACTGGATTTTTAACTGTATCTAATTTTAACTAATTTGCATTTTTCAAAAGTCCCATATGGCGAGTATAGGGTTTCTCAACCTTGGCACTACTGACATTTGGGGCTTGATCATTCTTTGCTGTGATGACTGTGTTGTACACTGTACGATGTTTAGCAACAGTCCTAGCCTCTAGCCACTGGCCACGAGCACCCTCCCCCTGGATGTTGCCAAATACACTCTCTAAGGGGCAAAATCACCCCTGGTTGAAAACCAGTGGGCTAGTAGCCACAGCACTGAACAGCACAGTTCTAGAATATGCCTGATACGTATAGAACATTTTGGTTGAGAAAAAGAACTGCCCACTATCCTGTACTAAGGCAGTAGTGGTCTTGTAATAAGAACAAGGAAGGTTTTAAAAAAAAAAAGTAAATAAAGTCAGACATAGTCACAGAAATGCCACACTTCTTTAATCTTTTTTCCCCACGAAGTGGAGACAGAGCCAGGATAGCGATACTGGAAAATTCTGCCTCCCTCACAAGTCCCCAAGTTAGCATCAGGAAACCTACACTTAACTAAACAAATTGACCTCCCTAAGTCTTACGGTATCACCTAGGGAAGAGGGGACGAACCGTGCCTACCTGGTGGGGTTGCTCTGGGGACTAAATTAGACAAAGCATAAAGGGTTTACAGCTCAGTGCTTGGCAAGGTAAGATATTCAACACCATGGATATCTTAGCCACCCTCTTCCAGGCAGGGGACAAAATTTTTCATACCTTTCAACTAACAGCACAAAAGAACCTAGTACAAAGCTACAGATAACAATCTCACTGAAAAAAGCAAAAACTTAGCTGAACTCTATAAACCTGACTTTACTTGAAAATGCCAGTGCTCTCAACACTCAATAACGTTTGCCTGTTGTCTGTGTCGCCATTCCCTTGACACATTTAATTGTGGAGGAGAAACCGTTTCAGCTCCTCAGGGAGGTTGAGTTCAGAGATCTTATGATGCTGCTGGATCCCAAAGCACTTCCGAATTCTAAGGCGGCATAACTGCATCAAAGAAGAGGGCCCTGGAGAAAGATGATAAGACAAGTCACACATGGGTTTCACTGATCCAAGACTTTTCCTTTCCTTCACTAAAAGCATAAAAGATTTAACACTATTATCGAGAAATAATATGGTACTGCTTAAGACCATGCTCTGGGTTTAATAAGAGGTATTTTAAGGCCATGGTCTCTCTTTTCTGGTATCTAACTGAAATCAGGCAATTAGGTTTTGACTTAAAGAAATTTAAAGCTCGGTCTCACCAATGGAGGCTTATGGAAGCTAATTTCGAAATTACAAAGCTATGAAATCCCCAGCAATGACAAGAAAACCCATGTTTAACGGTTTTCTTGTCTTTACTTTAAAAAATGGTCCATATTTCTGGATGCAAATACTCTAATTTTATAATTTAGCAATTTTAAGACATTCAAATATAAGGAGCTATCTGTGAAACCTAAGTGTGATCTGAACTCATGTTTGTTTTTATATTCTGCATTTAGAGCCATCCCAGTGCTTCTGCTCATAGTGGAAAATGAACTAGTACAAACTTTGCACTAGTTCCAGCCAAGAGTTTACATCTTAAGATAGCAATTCTCAACAGGGCAGGGGGTGGGAGGGGTGTATTTTGCTCCCTAGGGACCCTTGGTACTGTCTGGAGACACTTTTGCTTGTCACAACTTGAGGGGTGGGCTATTAGCATCTAGAGGGTCGACGACAGGGATGCTGCTAAACATGTCCACTGTGCAGGACAGGACTGCCCCAAACTGGCCCAAAATGTAAATAGTGCTGAGCTTGAGAAGCCCTATCATAGGGTAAAAGGGTGGGAAATTGTTTCAGCCCCAACTCCTGCACTAAATTATAACAGAAGTTCTCTTTTGATTATTAAAAAGATTTTTTAAAGCAAAGCTGTATACCCTAAAGAGGGGCTTCCTTGGTGGCACAATGGTCAAGAATCTGCCTGCAATGCAGGAGATGTGAGTTTGATCCCTGGGTAGGGAAGATCCCCTGGAGAAGGGAATGGTAACCCACTCCAGTATTCTTGCTTTGGAGAATTCCATGGACAGAGGAGCCTGATGGGCTACAGTCTATGGGGTCGCTCGGACATGACTAAGCAACTAACACTTTCCCTTTCAGGGCTTTCCTGGTGGCTCAGTGGTAAAGAATCCACCTGCAATGCAGGAGACCTGGGTTTGATCCCTGGGTTGGGAAGATCCCCTGGAGGAGGACATGGCAACCCACTCCAGTATTCTTGCCTGGAGAATCCCATGGACAGAGGAGCCTGACTGGCTACTGTCCATGGGGTCGCACAGAGTGGGACACGACTTCCCCACTAAGCATGTATGCATACCCTCAAGAATCCCATAAAGCAGCAGCCCTCACGCCAGACTTGGCGGAGCTGGGGGGATGTTGGGCCCCACCGCCGAGATGTTGCTTCAACAACCATCATCGGGTGAGCTGAGCATCTGGGTTTTGTACAGGCATGCACGCCAGGTCATTGTATTGTGCGGTCGGGACTGATAATTTAGTTCAAAGGGTACAGTGGCCTGTGAATTTGATACCAAGCAGGACCCTGTGGGGCTCCTGAGCTTTTACAAAAGCCTTTCTGTGTCCCCATTTCTTGATTACGGGAAATAGGCTTCATTAGGCTTCTAAGACCTTCCCTGAGTTCCAAGGAGCAGGTTCAAACAGATGCTAGTTAGGGAAGGAGGTGATCCTGAGACAAGGGAGGAACAATAGTGCAGCCTTGGGCAGGGTCCTGGTCCCCCCTCCAGGGATACACAGAACATACATTTGAGCAGTTTTACAGATACGGAAACCCCCACCAGGTGGGAGAAGTTAAGTGAGTGCTGCCCACAAGCAATAGACCCCAGACCTGTTGGAACCGGAAGGCTGATGATGCTGACTTCCACTTACCTCACCACCAACCAATCAGAAGAATGTCCACGAGCTGACCACGCCCTCTTTGAACCATTCCTGTAAAACTCCTCACTGCTCCCTCTAGGTGGGAACACAATTTTGAGGGCAGTAGCCCACTGTGGCCCCCTTTGCCTGGCAAAGCAATAAAACTTTTCTTTCCTACTTGAGCCAAAACTCTGTCTCCAAGATTCAATTCAGTGTGTCGGGCAGGGTACAAAGGCTGGATTAGACTTCAATTTCCTAGAGCATCACTGCAAGCTACAGGATAAAGGGGGTTGATGGAAAACTGGGAGGGGCAGAACTAGGCACATAGACAAGGAAAGAAAGAAAGGAAATATTTTCAATGAGGCCCTCACCACACATGCAGAAGGTCCCTGTTGGAATTTAGGGCACCTTCCAGACTATGTTCAGTGTACTCGAGGCATATATTAATGCAGGATTTCCTGGTGTACTCAAAGCACTTATTAACAAACTGCAAAAAGCATAGTGTGGGGAAACTGAACTTAACCTCATCCCACTAAAGCACATTGAAGGACATGACTAATCACATGTGCTAGATACAATGTCAGGGACAAGTACAGGAGGTACTAATAAACGAGTACAGAGAGCAAGACACCAGAGTAAGCCTGATAGAGACTTAGGCAAAGCAGGCCATTGGAGGAAACTCTGTGTAACTACCGATGGAAATTAAATATCTGCCATTTACAAGTGGGATACTGTATAACTAGAGCCTTCATTCCATATAAATAGAGCTGAAAGCTCACTAGTGCTTTGTAGCCACTTGTTGGCACCTGCAAATATTCAGGGGGCGTGGCTTTACTCCATTATGGAATCAGCTAATTCTATATTTATTGATGGGCATATTACTTTGGGGCACCAGTTCTTTTTTTTCCTGCATCAACACTCATGATGCTTTAAGACCAAAGTGCATTCAAAGTGGCTACTGTGGTGCTGGGGTGAGAGAGTCTCTTATTAGTTGTCGTTGTGTGTCAGGAATAAACACTGCTTTAGCTGCTTTGGCGAGGGAGGGGGTGGTCATATTCTTGAACTTCTTTCAAATGTGTGTGTGTCTATATATATGATTTAATGACTTTAGGGGGGCCTGAGGCACTTATGCCTTTGTGGATCTCTTTCTCAATTGAAAAAAAAGATATTTTACAGCTGGTAATTTTACAACTGTGTCCGTATAAAGATGAATATAATCCAGGTTGAGTTATAGTCATTTTTTTCCTTCTGATTTTAAAAGAAATTAAAACATTTCTGCGGACACCTAAAAAAACAGGGGGCCCTACGCATTGTGCCATCTGTGCCTGCTGTAGAAATCTGCCCTGTCTAGATATAATTTTTTAAAACCAAGAAATCGTTAAAACGTAGGAACAACTGCCTGGGGGTTACCCCACTGCTTCACATAAAGGGTTTTCTATTGGTTTGTTCCTTGTTTGCATTGGGGGGCCCAAGGCAGGCTATGACCCCCAAGTACCCTGGGGTGATGGGTGTAGGAGGAAGAAGGATTCAGGGGCCACTTTACAATTCTGCCCAGAACCCTAATTCTCAGCAATGTGGGGAGAAAATAACCACATGACATAACATCAGAGTCCTCCTGGTTGGGAAGCCTGCTTCAAACTTCCACAACCTCTAAGACTCAATGAAGTCTATACTCTAGTCAGATAAATAGGTCCTTAGCTGGCTGCTCTCCACCTCCCAGGACAATTAAGACTCTAACACAACATTTCTAGCAACTATACCCCAATAAAAATTAATTTTTAAAATAAAGTAAAAACTAAATAATAAAATTTGTATCCACACACAAAGAAAGATTGCAATCTGCAGGGTCTCTGCTCCTCACTCCCAGCCTACCCCCAACCAAGGGAAGTGCCTCCACCTCCTTGCACACTGCTCAACCCCAGTGTTTAGTTGCTTGGGTCAGAAGTGTCAGTTTTTATTTATGAAGGTGTATGGGCTCAGTGTTGATTTAGTTATAACAGTAAACGTCTTCAGATTGCCATGGGTCATGAAAGCGATACTGTGTAATGCTCCATGAGTTGCATTCCTACCCACTATCCCAGAAACCTAATGCCCAGTAATTCGCATTAGGACATACTGGGGCTTGTATAACCTCAAAGAGGCTTCTGCCACATCACTCTAAAGCATGGCTTACAAATACCATATGACATCACTTATACGTGGAATCTAAGATAAGACACAAATGAACTTAACTACAAAACAGAAACAGACTCACAGACATAGAGAACAGACTTGTGATTGTCAAGGGGAAGGAGGCTGGGAGAGGGCTGGATGGGGAGTTTAGGGTTAGCAGGTGCTATTATATATAGGATGGATAAACAACAAGGTCCTACAGTAGAGCACAGGGAACTATCCTCAGTATCCTGTGATAAATCATAAGGGAAAACAATATGAAAAGGAGCAAATATATATGTATAACTAAGTCACTTTGCTGTGCAGCAGAAATAACACTGTAAATCAAATATATTTCAATAAAATTAATTTTTAAAAATTAAGCATGTCTTAATTTTTAACATTTAAAAACAATATCTTAATTCTTTGAGAGCTGGCATACCCCTGAATGTTAGATCATCCAAACCAGCCTCTCTCCAACATGTCAAACAGCAGGATGGTTGTTTATTATGCAGCCAGTACTGTACCTTGCATACTAAATTATCT
This sequence comes from Capra hircus, assembly GCF_001704415.2. Taxonomy (NCBI): domain Eukaryota; kingdom Metazoa; phylum Chordata; class Mammalia; order Artiodactyla; family Bovidae; genus Capra; species Capra hircus. The sequence continues at coordinate 55,022,581 of NW_017189516.1, read as the reverse complement.
CAGCTCCCCACATTTTGGGAAGTGAGGGCATGATCTGTTTAATAGGATGCAAAGCCAGAACTTGGTTAAGTACCTGCCTCCTGCTAGAGCCCATGGGAGTCTCTACAAATTAAGGCTTAGATTCAGGTAAAGGAGAAGCACCTTCTATCTCCAAGAGCTGCCTCAGGGGGCTCTCTGGAGGCACCAGTTCCAAGGGTCGTTTGCCTTCAGCATTCCTGGCCTGCGTGTCTGCTCCAAAGTCCAGGAGCAGGCTGGCCAGCTCCCCACTGGATGCCCTGGCCACTGCATGAAGAGGGGAGTCCAGCCCCCGGCCCTGGTTCACATTCACTCCTAAACAGTCAGGAGAACAACAGAGTCAGTCAAGGAGCAGAGTGCAAGCACCCCCTTCTAAAAGTGCTGTGCCTCCACAGTGGGCATGGGAGTTCTCCAAGTCATCAGGACATGACTGGATTCCATTTAATAATATGGGGAAAAGGCCACTTAACAATATAACTAAAGGTATGACATGAGCCATATGGCAGATGAGGTTGAAAAACCTCACCCTTGCGCATCATACATAGCTGTGATAGATTTAGGAAAAACGCTGGCAGTGTGAAAGCTGCACATTACTTATTACTAGAGCCCAAATATTAGCCGGCACAGACCGGAAGTGACGCTAGATGGCAAAATCTCATCTATGGCAATTTGCCATACTCACACGCCCAGAAACTCCGATGAAGTTTAAACTGGAGACTTGAGACCATGTGAACTGGTCTGTGAAGAGCAACCAATCATGATGACATTGCCTAGACTAAGGTGGCCAATCCTAAGATCACAGGGCACGTGGCAAAGTCACCCTCTTCGGGGGTCAAGTGGATTCCTAGGACCATCCCCACCCAATTCTATCCCTACACTCTCAACAGAACCTTAGCCCAGCCTAGACACTGGCTCCCACTGGGACGTGTGGGGACATACAGCTTTGCATGAGCTGCTGTCTCTCTAGAAAAGTGGGAATCTACGTCCAGTCAACAAATGTTAACTGAATTGTTCTTGTATTGTTCTCAGCTTTCGGAGGGATGCCAATCTGACCCTTTCCTGACTAGGAGCTTAAAATCCATCTAAGATGAGAGAAGAGAGAGAGAAAACCAACCTCCTCCTGGTTCATAGTAATGGCTGCCAATTGAGTAGAAGGCAATGAGAACAATAACCCTTCAGCAGAGGGAAAGATTATCTGATTTTTAAAGATAACCAAGACTCAAATAACTTAAAATGTGAAAAAGGGGTATTCCAAGTGTTGAAGGGGTTGGACAACAGCAGGAAGGTGAAAAAGAATGGTGGGACTTGGGCCTTTTCAAAAATATATCTACAATGGACTAAAACTGAGGCAAGTTTATTTCCAAATCAAAGACAACTGCTGAAGGTGGCCTAAAATTCAAAGGCCAGCCCTATCCCAGCAGCTGTGGGAGCTATGCTGGGATTAGTAATATCAATGGCCAGAGGAAGGGAGGCACAGGAAAGGGAGGAGAAACTAATAATCACTGAGGACCTTCCTGGGAGGAGGGACATCAACCTCAGCATGATTCTTATTACAAGTAAGAGAACTCAAATTGAAACAGTTTCAAATAATTCCCCAGGGGAACACAGTCAAGATGAACTCTGATCTTGTCCAACTCCATTGCCTACACTTTTTCCTCTGCTACAACAGAAAGAGCTTTCAAATAACCTGGAATGTACTTTTCATTCATTCTCCTTGTTCTGTTGTGCTTTTGGTTTTACCTGACTCCAGAAGTTTCTTGGCACAGGCCACCTGCAGGTTTTCACAAGCCATATATAATGGTGTGCCCAGGTGGCGGATGTTTTGGTCAATGTTGCCCCCGTGAGCCGCAAGAGACTCGATGCACTGCACGTGGCCTGCAGCCCAAAGTGGGAGAAAACAGTTAGAGCACTAATTCTCACAGCTAGGGAAACACCACCTTGCCCATATTCTGTGTGTTGAAAATTTCCAATGACTTAACTAGGGGCCAGAAGCTATGTTCTTTACTTAGAATAGCAAATGATCTTCAACACCATCACTAGTTAACAGGGTGTTTCATAAGATGCCATCTGGAGCTCTGGGTGGAACTCCACGTGAGTTTATTAGCCACGGTAGGCAACCAGCAACCATCCACCTTTTTGAGTTGTTTGTGGCTTTGTAATCTGAGTTCAGAAATCGAAGTGAGAGTTGGGAAGAGGTATGGAAGAGGGACAAGGTGGACCTGAAGGAGACAGCACAGTGGGCCATGGGACAGGGAAGGAGACTTACAACCTCACCAAAAGCAGGCCCTGGGAGGAACTGCCCACCGTCCCGTAAGAGTGGTGGGCACTGGAGAGGCTTAGGAGATGGTGCCAAATCCAACATGAGTGGGGCCCTTTGTGGCCAACTATGTTGGGTGAAAGCAGAATCACTCTTCCTTGGTCTGGAATGCCATACTGAAACACTGCTCCTTTGCATTATCTAGTTATGCCATTGCAGTTCTGTGTGGATCCCAGGACCCCACATGGAGGACAAGTGCTTTGTACACCTCCTTTTCCCTCTTCAATCGTAAGATGTCCCTTGAAGGAGTGGGTGGAAAACTTCAATTCTCAACAGATTTACCTCTCTTAGCAGCTTCATGGATGGGGGACGCCAGGTCACTCGCCGGGTGGGGACTGGCTCCATATTGCAGAAGCAAATTCACACACTCATGGCTGCCGCTGACACAAGCGTTAAACAAGGGAGTGTGCCAGTCTACAGTGACACCATTCACCTGTAAGGAAAAACTCCAGGATGAAGGCAGGCAATGAAGTACCCTGGATTCTAACGTAAGCTCCACCATTTTCAAGCTGTTTTTTCACTTATCAGAGCCTTAAATTCCCCAGCTACAAGATGGAGACAAAAAAGAACAATTGCCACAAAGTTGCTGTGAAAAATCGAATGAAGTATGGGATGTCAGGCCCCAAGAATGTTTCTGAATATTTTGTCTCCTCCATGCCCTCCCCCAGGAACATCAACTTGGACACTAATTAGGATAAGTTGAACAGGTCACAAACTAATCACCTTATTTTAAACACTCTATCCTAGACCCACCCCACACCAATCCAATTTCTGCACAGCAGTTAGAGTAACCTCTTAAAATTGTGACCATATTATTTTGTTTTAATTTCAGATGCCCCAGGTGCAAACCTGAAGGAGACACTCACTTCCAGGATCTCTCACGTTTGCACCCTCAGGCTCCTCTTTTGCCTCTGCTTAGTCCTGGCTCTGTTCCCAAGTTCGGGGTAAGTTTTCTTAACCAAAATATAAACCTGAGAATATACTTATCATGGCTCTCGGCTGCCCTCAGGGCAAAGTCCAATTTCCTGGCATGGACAGCAAGCTTGTTTTGTTCTGACCCGTCCCCTGCTCTACCCTGCTGCTATAAGGGATGATTTGAAATCACACAAAATGCCCCCACTTTCACTTCGAGGCTTTTGTGTTTCTTTTTTCCAGTGGGTAGGAAGTTCATCATTTTCCCCAACCCACCAATGAGCTGAGTGACTCCAACAGGTCCTATAGATTTCAACTGTGATGTCACTTCCTGCAGGAAGCATCTTTTCACTCCCTCTCTCCATCAGAAATAAACAGGTTAGGAACATTTGTACATGTATAATAATACTTATTATATCTTATAGCATGTGGTAGCAAAAAATGGCCACAGACTCTGTGCCCAGGATGCACATTCCTTTGTAATGTGGCTCTGCGACTCCTCTCATCACAAGACAGAGACTATTTTTTCAATCCTGGAATCTGGGCTTGCCCACATGAATCACTTTTTGGTCAATGAGACGTTAACAAGTGTGATGCAAGCAGAGAGCTCACCCTTTTCACTGCTCTCGGAATCCCTGCGACCATGTGAACAGGCCCAGGCCGCCTGCTAAAGGATGAGAGACCACAGGGAGATTTTATTTCTCCCCAGACCTCCCAGCGGCCCCAGCCAGGGTCACCATGAAGCAGTCTGCTGCAGCCCACCTATTGGCTAACCCCAAATGCCTCCGTGAGCCCAGCTGAGGCTAGCCAAAGCAGGCCAGACAGAAGAGCTGTCCAGACAACACAAGGAACTGTGAGATAAAGAAATGGCTACTGTCTGAAGTCATTAAGTCAGGTAGTTTGTTACACAGCAGAAACTGATGGATAAAAACAGTTTATTGTAATTGCCTGCTGTGGCTGAGATATTATGCATTCACCAAACTCATTCCCTCTCTCCTGGGCACACAGCCATACACTTTCCCACCTTCCTGGCAGTTAGACATGGCCTGAACTCTGGCCAATGGGATGTGAGTAAAAGTGACTTATGTCACTGCCAAGACTGGCCTTTTAAAAGTCTCCACTCACAATCCTCCATGTCTTTTCCTCTTCCAGCCATCTGGAACAGAGCACACGTGGGAGCCACTTGTTGAAGGCAGAGGAGCAACAGGATGAAAGGAGCCTGTGTCCTTGAATCACCCTTGGAAAACAGCCACCCAACCGGCAACACCCACATAGGACTGAGTTGAACAAGAAATACACTTTCATTCTATGAGGCTACTGAGAGTTCAGGGTTTATCTGTTGAAGCATTCAGTGTCACATTCAGCCATTACCTGTTTATCTGGTTGTCTCCTCATTTAGTTTAGAAGTTCCTGAAAATCTTTATTTAGAGTTCGACACATAATAAATGCTCAGTACAGACTGGTTGAGAAAAGATGAGCAATCTATATAGAATCTTCTGATCAGATTTTCCCATCACTTTTGAGCAAGAGGGGACTTAGTTAATGGAAGAAGTACTGGTCCCTACTTGCAAATTCAATGACTCCAAATAACCACATGCTTTACCCCTCTCAATCCTCCCAATTCCACAAAATATGCTATATAACTTTTTTGCTATTTCCCCCATTATTTTTCATATATATATACTCTAAAGCTCACAGGCTAAGTAGCTGGTCCAAATTTCCAATGTTAGTAAATGGGACCATTACTCAGGTCTTATGAAGCCAAATGTTATATGTCTTCTACAATATGTCACTACCTTCCAGCCATAGGAGTGAAGGCAGAAATGTAACAGCTATTTATTAGTAGTGACAGCTAAAGAAAATTATATAGGCTCAGACCATGACTTTCTAGCTACAAATGCAGTATTTCATCTACTGCTAAAGTAAATAAGCTTGATGGACATAATACTTTTGGGGGAAAAAAAACCCTCTTCATATTTCAAATCAGGCTAATAAAAAATGCTGGAAAGTATTTAGAAGGGATAGAAATAGTCATTTTTCAGTAGTGGCGTCGAAGATGGGGTTTGAGTTGTACTTACCTGAGCTCCATGCCTCAATAATATGCTTGCACAGGAGGGATGACCTCCAAGGCAGGCTTCATGCAGTGGAGACACACGATCTGCCGTGATGAGGTTCACCGGCCACCCCTGGAGGAGGGAAATGGGCAGAGTGAGGAGTGCACTGGAACAGTTCTGTAGGGCTCAGCCATGAATCCACATTCTTTCAAAAGTTCACCTGGCTCACCTATGTGCTCAGTCACTCAGTCGTGTCTGACTCTTCGTGAGCCTATGGACTGTGGCCCAACAGGCTTCTCTGTCCACGGAATTCTCCAGGCAAGAATACTGGAGTGGGTTGCCATTTCCTTCTCCAGAGGATCTTCCTGACCCAGGGATCGAACCTGCATCTCCTGCACTGACAGGAGAGTTCTTTACGCTGAGCCATCAGGGAAGCCAATATATATTCTTCTGACTGCAGATTTGTAAGAGTCCCTGACCCAGGTAAATTGTGTCTAGATTCCTGCCCCATAGACACTGTGAATACATGTCTGTTACATGAAGCCACTAACGTAGAGGGTGCTTTGTTACACAGCAAAACATGACCAAGACAGTCCAAAGCGTTAGGTGAACCTCCATGGACAGAGAGGCGAAGGGACAATTTACACTCTCACTCCAGTAGTCTAGAGCTAAAGAAGCAAGAAAGTGTCTGAAAGGTCGTGGGGTTCTTCAACCTCTTGGAAAGTGTGCTCTCTAGGAGATGGATCCTGAACCTCATCCAAGCAGAACATCAAAAGAACTCAAGGAGAGGCTCCACAGACCCCCTGATCTTGGAATATATAATCTATTCCTAACAGGAAGAAACCAGGTACAATAAAAGTTCTTTTCCTTAGCATATGTCAATTAAGAGCATGGATAGTTTAATCAACATCTTGGTAATACTGGGTTAGTCAAAAAGTTCGTTTGGGTTTTTCTGTAAGATGTCACAGAAAAACCCAAACGAACTTTTTGGTCAACTCAATATTATACCTTTTCTTCCCAGAATGCATGCAGGCTAAGTCGTTGCAGTCAAGTCTGACTCTGTGTGACCCTATGGACTGTAATCCAACAGGCTCCTCTGTCCAAGGGATTCTCTGGGCAAGAATACTGGAGTCAATTTCCATGCTCTTCTCCAAGGGAATCTTCCCAACCCAGGGATCGAAGCCAGGTCCCCTGCATTACAGGCAGATTCTTTACCATCTGAGCCACTAGGGAAGCCCAGAATAAATAAATTTTTCTGGAATAAATTTGCCTAAAATCATTCCATTAGATTACCTCACTCACCATCATCCCTAACACACATTCTTCTACTTTTGTGGGCCTTTTTTTCAGCCCCCCAGTCATGCTGTCCTTTGGGCTGTTACCCTCTGACAGGCAAGTCATGCATGTTGATATATCCCATCATTCTGGACACACACTTGAGTTCACAGGATCTCAGATCCAGAGATTTTTTTTTTAAGGTGGGTCTAGGAAGGGGTTCTGAGAGACTCAAAATAATCTGCTTATAAACAAGAAACTTGAAAATCCATTTCAGCACTTTGCCATACTAGCTCTGCTGTTTGCAGGGAGGGACAGGGCTGTATCTTCCCTTCCTTCACAACCTCAAATCCCATCTGTATTAAACAAATGCTCCCTGACCCCTTGACTCGAGAAAAATTTGAATTGTAGCATGTATTCCCTTCACAAGCACTTCCCATGGACTTCCCAGTGTAGCATCTTCTGTTTCATTACTGTCATTATTTTATTAAAGGCATTCCTCTCAAAGATCTGTTCTCAAATCCATTCTTTTCCCACTCTCAGCGTTCTCTGTTTATCCAGCCTCTTCCCCACACACTGGTAGAATACACCAGAAATTCACAGCAAAATGTTAACTGCATTTTTCTCTGTGCTACAGATCATGAGATGATAGAAGACTATTCTTTAAATGAATTCTTTATTCAGAGTTCCTCTATCACAAATATACTCCTATAGCCACTACTGCCATTTCAAAATCATTTAGGTGCTTATACATAAATCCAGGTAAATGAAAAAGCAAAAAAGAAATTATTTACATTCCAAAAATGTTCACCACTCATTACATATTCACATTACAAAGAAGTTCCTTTAAATTAAGCTTCCCTGTGCCAACTGAGGACTGTATTTACAGTTCATCACAGATATGCAATTTTGACTTGAAATGAACTGAGGCAGTTTGTCTGAAATATTGTCAAGTCTGAATCATATACCATTTAAGGTAATGTTTAACCCATTACTTCAGAGAGGGTCCAGTCTGCAGTGGGTTCTCAGAAAAAAAACGGATCGAATAGCTGACCTTTAATTCTTCTATCATCAATTGTCTGTCCCCTAATCTCAGCGTACAGTCAAAAGTTCTGATGATTCCATGGGGCTGTGCAATACCAGGGCACCCATGGGTGACATAGTGCTTAGTACCTGGCAACTTTCTGTCTCAGCTCCAAATCATATGCCTACTCAGACAACCAACCGACCACAAGAAGGTTAGGCTTTATCATTTATCCTGTCCACAGTTATCACTTCCTTCTCTACACTCAGCAGAAAGGAAGATCACAAACCTCCATCTCACTCACATTCATCGAAACACATCACTTCCTCCCTACTTTACCAAGGAGGTCAAAGCCATTTGATGTGAGAGCTTTCTACATTACCCTCCTCTCCACCCCTAACATCTCTTTATATTTCTCCAGTCTTCTTTTCTCCCATTGCTCCTTTCTCTGTGGAAGAAACTGATGAGCTCAGTCCAATAGCCCATGACCTCACCCGGTCCTCCCACCACCCCCATGACTTTCCTTCATCTACCTTCTCATCTCATGCGTTCCCCTGCTCGCTCCTCTTCAGGTACACTTTCTTTTTGCTTTCAAAGTCCTCCCAGCCCTCAGTCCTGACCCTCTGAGAAGCATCCATTCAAGGCTCTTCATCCCTTCACTGGCCCCTCTTTTTTTCCAAAAATAGTCTATCCTCATTATCTCTACTTTTATACCTTCTCTCATTTTCTACCAACAGAATCCTGCTGATACCGCTTTTAAAGACCACCAGTGACTTTCAGAATCCAGTATGCCTTGCTCTGTTCCCCACCTCCTTCCACCTCTGAATTTGCAACATATTCATCCTGACCCCATGAAACTTGTGCCCTGGCTTCTAACACAGACTTCTACCTGAAATTATCTCCAGTCTCTGACTGCCTTTTTTTCTGTCTCTTTCACTAACTCTGTTCTTCTCCTCGTTACATCTCCTAATGCAGGCATTTCCTCAAGGATTTGCCCCCAAATCCTTTTCTTGTCTCTCAATACCCTCTATATATTACATATTGCTTTCAAATCTAAATCCCCAGCTCCAGTACATGTTCCTAATTCCCTGCTAAGACATAATCACCCAGAGACCCAGCTCATGACATAAATTTAGCCTTTGTCAACCAAACTCTCCTGAAAAGAGCTCCTTTTCTGCCAGACCTGATTCTCTGAATGGTACCACTATCTTCATTTCAAACCCAGGACTGAAATCTGAGAGAGGACAGCAGAATGATTACCGAGTTCAAATGCAGGCACCATCACCTAATTAGCAGTGTGACCTTGGGCCAGCTACTTTTCTCTCAAAGCCTCAATTTCCATCTGTAAAATGGGGACAGTTTCACCTACCCCAACAGGTTGGTTATGAATACTTTAAAAATGATGTATGCAAAGTGTTTAGCACTCAGTAATTTCTAGGCAGTTGATATTTGAGGTTTCTTTTTATTCTTTATCCCTGAGCCTTGAATGAGCTGCTTCATCTTTACCAGCTGAGCCACAAGGGAAGCCCAAGAATACTGGAGTGGGTAGCCTATCCCTTCTCCAGCAGATCTTCCCGACCCAGGAATCAAACTGGGGTCTCCTGCATTGCAAGTGGATTTTTTACCAACTGAGCTATCAGGGAAGCCCAAAATCGCTCAGTCATGTCCGACTCTTTGCGACCCCATGGACTAAACAGTCCATGGAATTCTCCAGGCCAAAATACTGGAGTGGGTAGCCTTTCTCTTCTCCAGGGGATCATCCCAACCCAGGGATCAAACTCAGGTCTCCCACACTGCAGGCAGATTCTTTACCAGCTGAGCCACAAGGGAAGCTCAAGAATACTGGAGTGGGTAGCCTATCCCTTCTTCAGCAGATTTTCCTGACCCAGGAATGGTATTGGGGTCTCCTGCATTGCAGGCAGATTTTTTTACCAAATGAGCTATCAGGGAAGCCTGCTACATCCCAAAGGTCTGATATTTCAGAATGCCCAGGATCTTTCCTAGTATCCACCCTGATAGTGATTTAACCCTTTAAAGAATGCATGGAGCAGCATAAAGAGTTTTTATTCAAGAAACAAAAAAGTCAGTCCTCAATCTGTATACAGTGGAACTTTATTGGGAAGGTTTATAGGGCTGTGCATTCAACCTTCAGGGGAACTTCAAAAAATAAAAAGTCCTGATACTCAAGCTGCATCCCAGAGCAACTGCAATACAACCAAAGGTAGCTGAATTCAGGCACTGGTATTTTTAAGATTTCCCATGCAACCCCAGCCCAAAGGGATGCTAATATGAACCATTAAATTAAGGTCACAGAGTATCCAGGGTTGCCTTAATTGCTTTATGCTGGCCTAACAAATTGCTTTGCTTTTTAAAAAATAAATTACTATTGAAGTGCAACAGATACAAAGAAAGGTTCATAAATCCTCAGTGTAAACCTCAGTGAATTTATCACAAAGACAATCTAACTATATAACCACTATACAGGTAAAGGAAAAAAAAAACATTACCAGAAACCCACATATATCCTACCCAAATTACATCCACAAAGGCATTCAGAATAGTGGCTTCTAGCATGATAGTTTTCCTTGGTTTTGAATGTTTTATTAATTGAACCATGAAGTATGTATTTTTGTATGTGTGCTCAGCTACTCTGACTTAACATCTGGTTTTCAAACTCATTCATTCATATATTTTCATTGGTGCATAGAGTTTCACTGAGTAATATACCAAAATGTATTTATCCACTTACTTTTGATGGACACTTAGGTTGTTTTCAAGGGCTTTTTTTTTTTCTATTATGAATAAGGATGCTTCTTTAGTGGCTCAGACAGTAAAGAATTTGCCTGCAATGCAGGAGACCTGGATTCAATCCCTGGGTCAGGAAGATCCCCTGGAGAAGGGAATGGCAACCCACTCCAGCATTCTTGCCAGGAAAATTCCATAGACAGAGGAGCCTGGCAGGCTACAGACCATAGTGTCGCAAAGAGTCAGTCACAACTGAGCAACTAACACTTTCATTTTCACTTAGGTTGTTTTCAAAGGTTTTTTTTTTGTTTTTTTTTGCTGTTAGGAATAAGGCTTCTATGAATATACCCGTACATGTTTTTTGATGAACTCATGTATACATATCTGTTGCATATAACCCTAGAAATGAAAGTGTTTGCCTGTAGGGTATAGATATTTGTAGCTTTAGTAGATATTCCTTAATATTTCCCAAATTGGTTTGCACAAATTTACACTCCCACCAGCAATGTATGAGAGTTTCAGTTGCTCCACATTCTTGCCAATACTTTGTATTATCTGTCTTTCCAAATTTAACCCTTCTAGTGGGAGGAGTGAGTAACATAATTTTTTGTAATTTGAATTACACATTTACTAATTTTACTAATAAGCACAATTTGATATATTTATTGAACACTTGGGTATCTTTTTAAAAATTGCCAGTCTAAGCTTCTTGCTCATTTTTCTGTTGTCAGTCTTTTGTGTATTGATTTTAGGCTAGGAATAAGAGTTCTTAGTCATAAATAGATAGATATCTCAAATATTTTCTCATGTATGGCTTGCCTTATTGCTTTTAAAATGCTGCCTTTGATGAACAAGTCCTTAACTTTAATGAAACCCAACCTATCAATGTTTTTGTTCCTTCCCACATACTCTTTCATGTCAAATGCCTTCCTCCCTCTTTCTCCACTGGCAAAATGGTCTTTAAAAAAAATTCCTCAACATAGTGATTCTACAGGAGCTTAAAAAATACCAATGCATGAAGCTTGGCCTAGGCTAAATCAGAATATCTAGAGTGAAGCCCAGTTGCTGTTTTCTTTTTAAATCTCACATTATTTTAATGTGAAGTCATGGTAAAGAATAATTAGTTACAGATTCAGTTTTCCCTTCTTGGACCAAGTGAGAATTACTTTTTATAATTTCCTTTTCTCTTTGTTATAGACATTTGCATGTTTGGTCTTATATCCCTTACTAAAGTATGTTTGTTTAGTTTATCAGCAGTTTTTTTCAGTAGTCTTTGATTATCTGAAGCACTATGTAGATTGTAATAAGAAAATAGGTACTCTTCATTTGTGAAGAGTAACTAGAGCAGGTACATAATGTCACCTCAGTTAATTCTCTCAAACTCATATATAAGGTAAGATAAAAGACTGAATTTTGGGTCTCAATTCTTCACTCTCTTATAACAGTGTAATATAGTCACACCCTTGTCATGACCTCATAGTTGACAAACTGGACTCCCTTGATCCTTGACTTTGGACTTGGCCATCGGACTTGCTCTGACCAGTGGGATGTTAGCAGATGCAACATAAGCAGATTAGAAGTTCTCTCTCATGGTTGGGCTTGCTCTGCTATGCTACAGCCTTCTGCCACAGGGAGAAAATTCCTCAGGTAGCCACTGGTCAAACAAGGATGGGAGATGAGTGCAGGAGAGCTGTACCCAACCCACAGCTTGAAGCCAAGATCAGTGCAGATCAGCTGATCCAAAATCTTATTGGCAAGAAATGTTTATTGTATTTTGCTACTGAGTTTGGGCTTTTTTCTTACACAGCAAGACCTGACTAATACTGGAGGTATTAGTCTGGAGGTAGGTATTGGAATGCTCAGGAGCTTCTCAGGTGGCGTAGTGGTAAAGAAGCCACAGGCCAATGCAGGAGATGCAAGAGACATGGCTTTGATCCCTGGGTCAGGAAGATCCCCTGGAGAAGGAAATAGCAATGCACTCCAGTATTCTTGCCTGCAAACTTCCATGGACCGGGGAGCCTGGCAGGCTACAGTCCATGGGGTCACAAGTTGGACACAACTGAGAGACTCAGCACACACAGACACACAGAGACACACACTGGAACTTATTTTTTGAAGGTAGAAACTGGGGTTCCAAGAAAATAACTTGCTTAAATAATGCAAAAGTGCTTAGATAAAGATATGATTCCAGGCATGATTCAATAAACATATAAATACTGAATATAAACGAGTATCAGTCCAATTTAGTAAGTTATTATATAAAAGCTGCAATGATCATTTTTCACCCTATCAAATTAAGGCAAATGTTTCAGTTTATCTGAGAAGTAGCTTAACTTCATTTAGCTAGAGTTATGTGCTACTATCTATATTTCTATTTATAAGAGGCTGCTGCTACTAAAAACAGCTTAAGATAGTGACTTAGAGTAGTCTTAAATTTATCTTTAAAAATTGTCTTCTTATAGGAGGATTTCTTAGTCTAGATAGGTCTGTGAAATTGGAATTTTTCAAAGCACATTTATTAATATTTCCAGAATTAACCCCTGAAATTTATCATGTCCTTCAATTGTGAATCTAGACCACAAACCACAATAGTAACAGGACATCACTGAGAAGAATCACAGATATTTTTAATTGCACTGATTATTGCAGATATCTAAAGTAGCTCAGAATATATTCATCCTACTTAGAAAGTATGGTAATAGAATCGCCACTAAATCTTCTTACTGAATGTGTTAATAAAGAAGTTCATATAGTACTATGTTACACATTTGTTTAATAGAGTTCCTCTATATTGTATTTTATGTATTTAAGACATTAGTCTGAGAAGGGGTCCTTAGATTTTGCCAGACTATCAAAGGGGTCCATGAAAGGGCCAAGAGCTCCTAACTTAAAAGGTCTATATCGTCTCTTCAGAGGACAAACATTATGAACAAAAATTTTATTGGAATTTTGAGTGGTGATTGAAACTACTTTTTAAAAAGCACCTTTGCTTAAGTTCCCAATAATTTCGAACCACCACAATTCCAATTAATGTGTACTTAAGTATCCCATCGAAGGAGCAGAGAAACTAATATCAAACTGGCAGAGCCATTTCCACTGGAGATTCAACAGAATTGAACATTTCTTTGCTATTTTAAGATGACATATTTTAAAAGACATTTTCAAGCATTTATTTTATGTGAAGGGTCTTCAACCCTAGCACTGCTGATACTGGGGGCTGGATAACTGTTGAATGTGGACAGTCATCCTGTACAGTGTCAGATGTTTAACTTCCTTGGTCTCCAGCTACTAGATGCCACCATCACCACCACCCCAACCCCACTCCCACTCCTGCTCCCAGCTATGACAACCAAAAATGTCCCCAGCCAATGTCAAATGTCTCCATCTGGGCAGAACTGCCCCAGTTGAAAACCACTGCTTTACGTGATAATTTTCCAGGATACAGTCTATGGAATAAAGTGACAGCAACTTGAATGCACTAATTTGCCCACTATTCATTCAACAGAGTCTACAGAATCTACTTTGTGCATAAAATTGTACTAAACTCTAGTATTATGCCAGCCTCCAAACAAAGGAGGACAGCATTCATCTCATTCTGCTAAACAGGAAATTTACATCCTAAAATCAGACTATGACTTCTTTTCCTCAGTGCGGTGAGCAGTAGAACTTGCCTAATATTCATCATCTTTTTCCCCAAAAAATTATCTACCTGGTTGATGAGGCTCCTCAAAGACAGCAGACGTCCATGAATGGCTGCTTCATGCACAGGAGACCAATCAGATACAGAATCTGTATGGAAAGGGAGGAAGAGGTTAGTTACATCCTGCTATCACACTTTAGACTCAGAGGCTCATCCTTGCCCATCAATAAGAGCCTAACTGGTCTTACTGGAGGGAAACATTGGAGTCAAGCAACCAACCCCTTTCATCAGGACTTTAGCATTTCTCCCCTCTATGGATGTTTCTTGAACACAGCTTATTTGAAATGTCTAGCTAGCTAAAGAAATAACTATAGTCTGCTTTCAAACTGAAGACAAAGAGGTGGACTGGGATGACAGATTACTGTACTTCGATTTACACACTGGTTTCAAAGGCAAATGATCCATTTAGTTAAATGAGAGCTTCACTAATTAGCAGCATTAGTGCATTAAACTGTGTTTGCCAGCCTAGTTTCCTGCATGAAATACAAACTCTGGCACCTCAGCAAACAGTGCCATATACTAATAGCAGTAATCATGTCATTACATACGCCATTAGGCTTGGAATCAAATCTAAACAAAACCCTATCTATTTGTAGATTACCTCCTGTCCCAATATCAAGCACAAATCAGACTTCAGTCTGACCTTGCAAGAGGGATGTGATTTCCCCACAAAGGCAGTGTGCCAGTGTGATTAGGAGAAATCTGTGAATTCAGACCCACCTGACTTCTTCTGAGCTGAACCTAGGTCTGTGGAGCAGAACCTAGCTTCAGTTCCCTTCTCTGTAAAGTCAGGACAGCGATATGCTTAACCTATGGCTCAACTTCTACTAGCTACTATTATTATCCCGCCCTAACACTAATTAGAGGGTATTGATTATACCCCACAGTCACTGCTATTTAAAATAGCAGGGACCTCCCTGGTGGTCCAGTGGTTACGACTTCGCTTTTCCATGCATGGGGTACAGGTTCGGTCCCTGGTCGAGGAGCTAACATCCTCCATGTCCCGTGGCCAAAAAACCAAAACATGAAAAACAGAAGCAATACTGTAAACAAATTCAATCAAGACTGTAAAAATGGTCCACATTAGGAAAAAAATCTTTAAAAAAATTAGCAAATGTATTCTCTAACTATACGCAAAGAATACATTTTCTTAGGAAAGAAGCCTGTAAAATGCACCTCAACACACTAAATGCTTCCCCCTCTTTCTCGTTGACTGGATGTGCCCTGAATTTGGCATAGACCTGAATTTTTCTCATCTCCAGCTGCATCTGGCTTCTAGAACAAAGGCAGGAAGTCAGAACATGAGGCGGCTAGTCTGCGCTTGCCGCAGCTCAGGCTCTGCCTATTGAGTAAACACACGACACACCAAGGCAGGATGGTCTGATATCAGTCACACTTTGTGAATGAACTGTATCTCCTAAAAGTCCGAAGACCTGGAGAAGCAAGGCAGTTACTAAAGCCTGGCCAACACCAGCCCATCGAGGAGGAGGCTAGAACACTTTGGACTTAACATGTGTTGGCTGACTTGGGCCTGCCACCTGGAGCTATCAGTGTCCTGGAAAATCTGTCCCAGTGAGCACATTACCATTCTTCCAGATGGATTGACGAGGCTTTTAATAGAGAAGAGCAAGCTGAATGAACCTGCCTCCACACCATGCATCCAAGGCTTCCCTTCTGGGCTCATCATTGCGCCCAAGGTACCTTCAGGGAAATGACTTTCCCTAACCTCCAAAAACTCATGCTCAGTAGAAAATTAGAGTCCTTGCACCATTCTCTGAGAGTCCTAATGCTCTCAGGAGAAACACTACTGCTTCCAGGGCTTGGCGTCTACAGTGCAGACAGCAGATACGCAAAGACTGATCCCCAAATTAGAATTAAAAGGATAACTCATTCTACCCTGTTGGTTCAAAGGCAAAACACCATCCATACAAACTGTTGAGTGAGAAGAGCCACAAGCTGAGAAAGATCTCAAAAATCAGTTGGATCACCATGTTTCTGAGGATTACGCCAATTTTTTTCCTTCCAAGTTCTCAGCTGCTAAGAAATATCACTGCCACACTCCTCAACCTTTCTTAAAATTAACTCAGATAATCAGAGTTGACAGCCAGACAGGTAATTTGGGTCCTAAACTGTAACTCTGTTTAGATTTCATGAAAGTGATGCAATTATCTTATCAAGAGTAGACCAAAATGGGCTTTACTTGTTTGCATTCATCACGGAAGCATGACTCCTTTTACTTAGGGTAAATAAAGAATTATGTACTTGAAGAAGTACATAAAAAAAGAAAAAGAAAAAAGTACATAAAAAAAGACTACTTGAGGTTTTGTACCCATGCATTAGCACACAGTATTATTGGGTTGGCCATAAAATTTGTTCTGGTTTTTCCATACGTCACAAAAAAACCAAACGAACTTTCTGGCCAACCCAATATTTACAAAGTGGAGACTATCTGTGTCTTCAAGATGCACAGGGTATTGTCCAGCTTTGGTGATTTATCACTCACATATACCCCTTTCAAATACACAATTCAGTGGTTTTCAGTAGATTTCAGAGTTGTACATCTATTATCACAATTTTAGAACATTTCCAATATCTCAAAAAGAAACCCCTTGCCCAGCAGCAGTCACTTCCCCCAACCCCTCACAACCATTGATCTACTTTCTTTCTCTATGGATGTGGGGGTTTTTTTTGGACTTTTCACACAAATGGAATCATGCAACCTGTGGTCCTTTGTGACTGGCTTCTTTCAACAAGTATAATGTTTCAAGGTCCATCCACATTGGAGTATGTATCAGCACTTCATCCTTTTTTATGGCCAAATAATATTTGTATAGATAGATAGACCAAAAAGCTCATAGACATTTGTGTTGCTTCCACTTCTTGGCTGTTACTAATAATTCTGCTCTAAACCTTCATGTACCAATTTTTGAGTGGATATATGTTTTCAGTTCTCTTGGATAGACACCCAGGAATGGAACTGCTATATAATGTGGTAACCCAGTGTTTAGCCTTTGGAGAAACTGCCAGACTACTTTCCAAAGCAGCTGCACCACGCTATACTACCAACAGCAGTACATGAGATTCCCTTCCTAAGTTAAAGTCCTTTCAGACTAGGATTAGGTGAATCTACCAGAGCATGCCATTACTCCAGGCCAGAAGAAAACCTTAGGTTCTTGTATAGGTCATCTCAAACATATACAAAGACTTGAGCCCTCGGCTGGTCTCTCAACACTTGATTATCTACAGAGTTAAAATTGTGAAAGGTTGACATTTTTCTAGCACTGAGAGCATGGACTTTATGCATAGTTCATTTAGCAAATGCTCTCATTTGAAACATGGATTGGTCTAACACTCTCTTTAGCTCTTAAAAACACTGATGAGATATCCAGGAGATGTTTCCAGAGCCCACATCACAAGCAGGCAATGAGCTACAAGCTCAACACATGAGCAATTAAACCCCAAAGCAGCTTTGCCCGCCTTGTTGCTGACAACTGGGAGAGAGTAGAATAAGCAGGAAAGGGGACTATTCCTGCCAGAACACGGATGCTGCTCACAGGAGGTGGCTATGGATGGAGGGAAAACTCAAAGTCACATTCCCTTTTCCGCTGACCCCTGGAAACTCAAGGGCTATTATATCTATACAATACATCATTCAAGTGCTCGGTATATATTAAGAATTTTTCCCCAGTCCTTTATCAGCTAAGAACTGTTGGTTTTACTGCCAAGAAATAGATGCCAAATGGGGTCACTGGCAATGCCACAGATTCACTAGTGTAGCTCGTGGTTGACATGAGGCAAGGAGCTCTCCTCATGAAACAATGCCACAAGTCCTCCAATTAGTGCTATTCAACTTACCTTTCTTTTAAATTGAGTCTCCATCAAACCCTGCAGCACATTAGCAAAGCTGCCATTTCATCTTTATTGCCATTTCTGGAATGATTTTTAAAATTTCCATTATTCAGAAGAGATTGAAAATGTACTAATTAGTACATTCTGAAAAGAGCTATTATTCATGAAGCTCTGAAAGCCTGCAGTGAATGCTGGGAGTAGTATCCACTGTTCCTCCTGGGAAACATTTTGCAAGGGCAAGGAGGGGAAGAAGGGCTGTGTTGCTCAGAGACAGTGGGAGCACAGGCCTCCAGTAGGTTCAGTGGTGAGTACCAACACTGGGGAGGATCTGGGTGTTGTGTTGACAGTGACTGTGGACCTCGGTTAGATGGCAGGACAAATCAAAACAGGACAAAGAAACAGAGGCTCACAGTCACAAAGAGACAAAGGCCCAACAAGGCAACTCTCGGGCACATCAGTCCTGTCTACTGCAAATCTTTCTCCCAGTTCCATCACCCTGCCTCTCCTGTCTGCGTCTCTCTCTCCAGGGGCCTCTTCCATAGAGACCTCACCCCCTCAACCCATCCTGTCTGATCAGGCAAGTTTCCCCTAGAAAAACGGCCCCTGTTGAGGTGGCCCAACAGCTAAAAATCCACCCTAAGAGAAGAAGTCCTTCCTCGCCTCTTCTAGCCTCTGGTGTGGGCTGTCCGTCTCTGCTTTCTTGGCTCATCAGATGCATCTTTACAACCTCTGCCTCTGATGTCACAAGGCTTCATCCCTCTCTGCCTCCTCTGCTCTTCTTCCAGGGACCAGTCATGGGGTGGGCCCTCCTCCTCCACTGTGACCGCGCCTTAACTGATTACACCTGCAATGACTCTGTTTCTAACCAGGTCACAACCTGAGGTCCAGGGGGTTAGGACTTCAGCTTATGTTTTGGGGAGGGACACAATGTGATCAAAAACAAGGTATTTTCAGGGGAAAAAAAGGACATTCTATTCCCACTGCTGGGGCAGAAGGGTCAAGAATTCCATCTCTATAAATATTTTGTTGCCATCTGTGTACCCCTTCCTCCCCTCCTCCAGAGGCAGCAGCCAAGAAAAGCCTGCCACTGCAGGTGGGAGCAGCAAAGCTCCCCAAGGGCAACCACACCCCACTGACCTCTTGCCCTGGTCCAGTGCCAGGGGATTCGCTTCACCTGAGTTGAGTTTCTCATCAAGGCCTGGAAACAACATTCTGAGTGTTTCACATTCCACACTTCACCAAGGTCAAGGCTTCCAAAGCATAAATAAATGCAATCCAGCTATCAGTGAAATTCTGCCCAAGGGGCAGGGCTGATGCACAGTAGGGAGAGCGAGCCTCCACTTGGGTAAGGGCTGGGAGAAAGTCTGGGAGGGCTTTGTGAGGGCAGTGGCTTCGAAGGGGCAGTAGTCTGTGGGTCAGATGTAGAGAAGGAGGAATTGGGCAAGCAGAGGGGTCCTGGCGCCCACCCTTGTGACTACTGCCTCTTGGGAAACTTCTCTTCCTTTAGTCCCTGTGAAATGACAACATCTGAGTCTCTTCCGGAGAAGGCAATGGCACCCCACTCCAGTACTCTTGCCTGGAAAATCCCATGGACAGAGGAGCCTGGTAGGCTGCAGTCCATGGGGTCGCGAAGAGTCGGAAACAACTGAGCGACTTCACTTTCCCTTTTCACTTTCATGCATTGGAGAAGGCAATGGCAACCCACTCCAGTGTTCTTGCCTGGAGAATCCCAGGGACTGGGGAGCCTGCTGGGCTGCCGTCTATGGGGTCACACAGAGTCGGACACGGCTGAAGCGACTGAGCAGCAGCAGCAGCAGAGTCTCTTCCTGCCTCTCTATCCAATTTACTGGTTCTCTGTCCTCAAATGGAAGTCTGTCCCAGGGCTCCATCCTTGGACTGAGCCATCAGACAATGTCTCCTTCTCCAGGATTTCAGCCCAGCCCCTCTGCAGAACAGCCTGAGGCCTGATTCCCAACCTGAATTCATTGCCCAGCCTCTGTCCCGCACCTTCATGCTGAGCCCTGGGCACAGCCATTGGCACATTCACGTTCAAACACAAGTCCTTCTCCTCCCTATCTCACTCTGATCCCCAGGCCAGCTCCCCTTCACGACTTCTCTCTCATCCAGCCCTCTGAGCTGACATTACCCTCGGCTTTGAAAACGTTGCACTTCTGGCTGCCT
Source organism: Capra hircus (assembly GCF_001704415.2). Lineage (NCBI taxonomy): Eukaryota > Metazoa > Chordata > Mammalia > Artiodactyla > Bovidae > Capra > Capra hircus. The sequence goes on along the minus strand of NW_017189516.1, from coordinate 55,002,509 downwards.
TCTCTCCTTTGTGCTCTGCTTAGTCGCTCTGTCGTGTCCTATCCTTTGCAAGCTCATGAACTGTAGCCCTCCAGGCTCCTCTGACCATGGGATTCTCCAGGCCAGAATACTGGAGCAGGTTGCCATGCCCTCCTCCACAGGATCTTCCCAATCTGGGAATCGAACCCAGGTCTCCTGCTTTGCAGGCGGATTCTTTACCATGTGAGCCACTAGGAAAGCCCCAGAATATTACAGTGGGTAGCCTAGCCCTTCTCCAGGGGATTCTTCCCAGGAATCGAACTGGGGTCTCCTGCATGGCAGGTGGATTCTTTACCAGCTAAGCTAATCAAGCAACAGAGCTTGATTTCTCTTTCCTCTGAAAATACAAGCCATATTTTCCCTTTCTCTGTCATTTCTGAAGCTTGATCCAGATATCACCTTCACGCAGTGGTTCTTAAGGTATTGTCCCCAAACAGCACCATCAGCATTACCCGGGAGCTTGTTATACAGATTTCCAGGCCCCACCCCAGACCTAGTATCTGAGGTGGTGGAGCCCAGCCATCAGCATTTTAACAATCCATCCAGGTGATACTGATGTATACGAGTTTGAGAAGCAGTGGATTAGTACAATAATTTCTCATAAATTCTCCACAATCTATCCTGACTATGGCTACCACATTAACTTACTTACAGTCTTTATTATGGCCAAGCTTCCACTCCAGAACCATCAGTGGCTCCCAGTTCCCTGCCTCATGAAGGCTAAACTTGTCCACCTAGCTTCTGAAGCTACATTTTGAGATTTCATCTCTGCAGTGTTCTCATTAGACTCCTTAAGACACTGCAGTCCAGCTGTGACAGCGCCTGCCCACCCACACCCACCCAGCCAGCCCCAACCAGGGTTGGATTAGGACCTTTATTTATTTATATTTTTGGCCACAGTGGCACAGCATGCAGGATCTTAGTTTCCCGACCAGGGATCGAACCTATGCCCCCTGCAGTGGAAGCATGGAGTCCTAACCACTGAACTGCCAGGGAATTCCTGGATTAGGACCTTTAGAAACCCTGAACAGTGAAAAGTGGCTAGTGCCCCTCTCTCAGGTAGAAATGAAAATAAACTCAGCTGTAAAATCATCATGCAGAAGTCAACCACATTACTGATTCTTCCCCATGTTGATTGGCTTGCTGCTTTAAAAATATATTTATCAAACCCATTTTAAAAGTTATTTATGGTGCTACTCTGCTTTCTACTGCTCCAAGTTCACGCTCAGTATCTCTGATTAATCCAGGTCTGCCTTGGGAGATCCAAATTCTACTTGCTGTTGAGGACTCTGCTCCTTTTATGAGGCCAAAGTGGATACACAAACAACTAACCTGAACAGTCCTGTCTGCTCCATGAGCCAGAGGGAACAATTTTGTATTTCTTTGTGTGTGTGTTTTCCCCTTCAGCACCTAAGCAGTAGGAGAGTAGCCAGTCCTAGCTGATGTTAGGGTTCCTGCTTTTTGTCCCTTTGACCAGCAAGTGTTCTGGGCAGCCTCCCAGGGTGCTGAATATAATCATATAATCAGCCTCCTCTAATGTCTAGACCCATTTTCCAGAATCCTTTCAGTCAGCAGGTACCTGCTGAGTGCTCACAGGAAATGACAGTTTCCCAGAGGTACAGGACTCTATGCATTAACAAAGACACCATGAGACAGGGGAGAATCAACCTCTAAAACACTGCTCCAAAGGTTAAAAAAAAAAAAGGCTCCTTTTAAAGTGAATCAATCAGGGCTCAATTTCTGAACATCATTTATAAACCCAGTCCCACCCAAATGCCACATACCTAAGACCTTTTAATAAATGTTTTAGCAGTGAAGATATTCCTTCCTATTTAGAAGTCACTTTCAAACCTCCAATGGAATATCAATGATATATCTGACCCACAAAAAATAACTTTACAGCTGACATTTCTCCTGGGGAATAAACTGTGATCAGTGGCTTGACATGGTCCATAGCACTCTGCAGAGAGAGGTGTACACATTCTGGAACAACCATGTGAAGGGCAGATACCAGCAAGTCATGGACATCTGTCCAGTAACTACCCCGTGGCCACATTTCAGATGAAGCCACTGAAATCACCCCACCCTCGTCTCTCTTCTCTCCTAAGCACATTAACAGACCTCCCCAGCAGGCTGACAACACAGCCCCTAAACTCACCCCCCATCAATGGGTTGAAAAAGAGCCTCATGTCCGGGGGCTTGCTGCCGTTTCTGCCTGGTGGTTCACCATCCATGGTGCTCTCCTGGGCTGGTCAAGCTCCACACTCCACTTCAGCTGTTCAGGAAAGTCCAAATTCCATGCACCCCCGGCTCCTGGGAAATTCCAGGGCTGTGAGTGGCTGAGCGGCACCCTCCTGGTCAGATGGCAGAGAACAGGACAGGCAGGGTAATCTGAGTACTACCTGTGGTCAAACAGGCACATGCACACGGGGACACACACACACGCACACACGCACGCTTTACCTCACAGGCTGGAGACTGCCCAAAGCCCACAACAGCCCCCCAGCCTAAAGTCTGCAAAGTTGCTGATGTCACGTCCTTTCCAAAACTGAGACCAATCAGTGAGGAAGCCTTGAGGTTTATCAGGAAGGAAACTCACAGTCTGTAACTTTGGGAGAGCCCAGGGAACAGGGTGGGGGGAGACCGCTAGCCTGCTGCAACATTGTTTGCCTGCTGGATCCACTTGTTGTTTGGGGGTTTCTTGCTGTTGAGACAAGCCCCAGAACCCAGGAGCTGAGAAAGCTGGTTTTGCTGCAGCCCTGCTGAATTGCTTGCACAGCAACTTACACAGCACGCCCTGACCATCTGCACATGTGGTTTCAATTTTTCTGGGAGTTTATGGGAAAATGTGTCTATATGTTACAAAAATGCACGTTTGGAAAGAACCTCTAGTTTCTACCTTCTGACTGCACGGGTTGCACGAAGTGTCCTGCTCACCCTCCTCCACACATTATATTTTAACTTCTAAATAAATAATTCAGGGTTGCTATTGGGGGAAAAATGGATTGCTGGGCAGCAAGGGGGCCTGGAGGTGAGCTGCTACCTTTCAATGATTAGATATAAAAAGTTTTACTGTGTGAAGTTTTCCCCGTTTGCCTTTACAAAACATTTGGGGTTTTGTCCGTGTCTTTTCAAATACACCCAGCTTCCCCATACCCTTGGGTGCTGGCTCAGGCTGATGGCCACCCCTGGATTCCCATTCCCTCTCCAAGTAGAAAGGGACTTTCCTTCCCCATTCGGGAAGGCTCTGAGTTAGTCTCAAGCATAGTCTGCTTGTGCAGTGATCACCAATTATTTTTAATGTCAAAGATACAGCCTTACTGTTTCAGATTCACCAAGCCTCAGTTGACCGATGTGGGAGCCACTGTTTACAGTGTGAGGAATGTCCTGCATATTTTAAAATGCATTTTCCTGCATACATGGGGATACACATTTATTGCTGTACCTTTTCCACATGATTGTAATTATATTAACACAAACACTTTTTATACTTATTTTGTCTTGGGGATCTTTTCATTTCAGCAGAATAACTCAATGGCTCTGTCCTTTTCTTTATTCACTACAGCAGAGCATTCCTTAAGTATTTCACACCAAAAATATTTCATTATTCCCCTAATGATGGAGGCAGAGTGTTACCATTTTCTTTTACTACTGCAAAAATACTGCACTTCATATATTTCTACATATGGCTTCATGCACATATTGAAACTGAGTCCCCCTTAAACTCTGTTCCCCAGGTTTATGATTAACCTCTCTATTTGAAAGTATATTCCCTTTCTTGTCCTGAACCTGTGCCCCTCAAGACAGAGGACTATTAAAGAAAAAGGGGGAACTGGAGCCCAACACAAGCCTCTGTGTCCCTGTCTTTAAGTAAAAGGCTTTTTGCTTTACTTTCCCAGGCCTCCCCAATATGAATTAGCAAGTAGCAAATGTGAAGACTAGAAACAAAGAGTAGCTGTTAGGCTGGGGAAATGGTAACAATTTAGACTATAAATCTGCCACATAGCAAACTAACTGAACTCTCAGTTCCCTAAAAGATACAAAGGTCTGACACACATGCATAAGTTGTTTTTACAGGAAGCAGACCACCCAGATGAAAACTGATGACCACAAGCACGTAGACCTCAGACTGGTCAAAACCCAAAGGTTGATGATGCTTGAAACGTCATCATGATGCCAACCAATCCAAGAACTGTGCGCAAGCTCATCACACAACCTGCAGCTCCCTCACTCACACTGCCTTTAAAACCCCTCCCCTGAAGGCCATTGGAGAGTTTGGGTCATTTGAGCATGAGCTGCCCATTCTCCTTGCTTGGTATTCTGTAATAAATGCTATATGTTCCTTCATCACAACGCAGTGTCAATAGACTTTACCACACTGAGTGGACCCAAATTTGGCTCAGTGACAATATGCAATTATTTCCAGAGGCGAGATTCCTAAGAGTGTGCTCATACACATGTGATCTTTTCTACAGAACTAAAACACACAGGAGTGGGTACAAGTCAAATGAGAATCCCGAATGAGATCAATGGATGGTCTCAATGTTAATTTCCTGGTTGTGATATTGTACTACAGTTTTGCACAAAGTTATCATTGGGGGAAACTGGGCCAAGCTATAGGAGCCCTTTCTGTATTATTTCTGGAAAATGCATATGAATCTACAATTATTAATCAGTTCACTTAAAATTTAAATACTGCCAAATTGCCACTCACCTAGATCCAGACATCCTGGAAAATGAAGTCAAGTGGGCCTTAGAAAGCATCACTACGAACAAAGCTAGTGGAGGTGATGGAATTCCAGTGGAGCTATTTCAAATCCTAAAAGATGATGCTGAGAAAGTGCTGCACTCAATATGTCAGCAAATTTGGAAAACTCAGCAGTGGCCACAGGACTGGAAAAGGTCAGTTTTCATTCCAATCCCAAAGAAAGGCAATGCCAAAGAATGCTCACACTACCACACAATTGCACTCATCTCACACACTAGTAAAGTAATGCTCAAAATTCTCCAAGCCAGGCTTTAGCAATACATGAACAGTGAACTTCCAAATGTTCAAGCTGGTTTTAGAAAAGGCAGAGGAACCAGAGATCAAATTGCCAACATCTGCTGGATCATGGAAAAAGCAAGAGAATTCCAGAAAAAAACATCTATTTCTGCTTTATTGACTATGCCAAAGCCTTTGACTGTGTGGCTCGTAACAAACTGGACAATTCTCAAAGAGATGGGAATACCAGACCACCTGACCTGACTCTTGAGAAACCTGTTTGCAAGTCAGGAAGCAACAGTTAGAACTGGACATGGAACTACAGACTGGTTCCAAATAGGAAAAGGAGTACGTCAAGGCTGTATATTGTCACCCTGCTTATTTAACTTATATGCAGAATACCTCATGCAAAATGCTGGGCTGGATGAAGCACAAGCTGGAATCAAGACTGCCGGGAGAAATATTATCAATAACCTCAGATATGTGGATGACACCACCCTATGGCAGAAAGTGAAGAAGAACCAAAGAGCTTCTTGATGAAAGTGAAAGAGGAGAGTGAAAAAGTTGGCTTAAAGCTCAACATTCAGAAAACTAAGATCATGTCATCCAGTCCCATCACTTCATGGCAAGTAGATGGGGAAACAGTGGCTGACTTTTTTTTTGGGGGGGGGGCTCCAAAATCACTACAGATGGTGATTGCAGCCATGAAATTAAAAGACACTTACTCTTTAGAAGGAAAATTATGACCAACCTAGAAAGCATATTAGAAAGCAGAGACATTACTTCGTCAACAACGGTAAGTCTAGTCAAGGCTATGGTTTTTCCATTAGTCATGTATGGATGTGAGAGTTGGACTATAAAGAAAGCTGAGCACCGAAGAATTGGTACTTTTGAACTATGGTGTTGGAGAAGACTCTTTAGAGTCCCTTGGACTGCAAGGAGATCCAATCAGTCCATCCTAAAGGAGATCAGTCCTGGATGTTCTTTGGAAGGACTGATGTTGAAGCTGAAACTCCAATACTTAGGCCACCTGATGCGAAGAGCTGACTCATTGGAAAAGACCCTGATGCTAGGAAAGATTTGAGGGCAGGAGAAGGGGATGACAGAGGATGAGATGGCTGGATGGCATCGCTGACTCAATGGACATGAGTCTGAGTGAACTCCGGGAGTTGGTGATGGACAGGGAGGCCTGGCGTGCTGCTGTTTATGGGGTCACAAAGAGTTGGACACAATTGAACTACTGAACCGAACTGAACTGAAATTGCCCTCCAGCTCTATTTGTAGAATTAACTGAGAATGCCATAAGCGTATATGCATTGTTCACTATTGTATCAGGAAAGATCTGAAGAAAAATGAACCTTGTATTTGGCAAAGGGAGAAATTTACTCCCAATGTAGACTGGCTGTCAAGGAGTTAAACAGTGCAGCAGGAGAGCTGGAAAGCATCTGATTCTCTGAGCAAAATCTTCATAGTAAAGCTTCTTTATTTACTTTTCATTAAATTCCAAGAAGATAAGGTTTCTCTGTGTTCAAAGTTAACTTGATTGTCCAAAACGACAATAAAGAAGATTTGAAGGTTGTTGCCTTAGCATCTGGGAAGGAATTAATCACCATTTTATCTTCTCATAATGCTGATCAACACCTGTGGACACTGGAAGATGGGAACTGTTTGTTGTTTTGTTTTTAAACTATTTAACAACAGTTCTAGTCAGGAATTAGAAAAATATTACGAGGGAAGTTGATGTATTTTTAAGGATCCACATGTGGATAAAGTTGAACTACATGTATATGAGCTTTCATTAAAGAGAAACAGCTTGGCTTACAAGAAGCCGCAAGAGCAAAACAATCTACCAGATTTGAGTTGGTCTCTGTGTCTGTCTGCATGTTCAGGAAACTCAGCCCAGGTTAGGTAAGAAAAAAGAATTATGGCCTGTATCAGCAGTAAGGCCATAATCATTCTTTATCAAACGCAGACTTAATATTGGCCACTGACTCTGCCCCACCCCTCACCTATAGATCTGTGGCTGACATCACTCATGGGATTCCAAGACTCCTCCTGACACCTTGGGGAGACTTGGAAGTCACCTTCAATCAGTCAAAGTCGGCCCCAGAGCTGAAACCTCTTGTCATTCCAGCCGGCAAGTTTTCAAGTACAAAACCTTTAAAGCCTAAAAGGTGCATCTCTCCTCTGGTCATTTGGAGTGATCTGCTTTTCCTGAAAAAAGTCCTGTCTTAGTTGTGTCCGCCTAATTGGCTCTGCACACTGAGCTGGCTGCTTTTGTTACTTTAGAAAGCTATCACTCAATCTTACTCCATAGATCAGTGCAGTAAGATTCAAACAAGGATGTGTTTTTTTGAAAATCTGGCATAATGCAGTATTCTTGAGCAAACAATCAGGCAAATCAAAACTGAGAGTCTTCATAACAATGAGGTTGAACTCTTCAAAAATGCCAGTGGGGTGGCATAAAACCCAGAAGTGGTGGGGGAGGCTTTCTAAACGACAGGAGAATGAAGAGACTTGATCAGTAAATGTGATGATCCTTGATTGGATCCTGATTAGGGAGGATAAGGCATAAAAGACATCAGTGCTACAACTACAGAAATTTAAATATAGATGTATATCGGATACTCCAAGTGCATCAATGTCAAGCTTCCTGCGTGTGATCACTGCATCGCCCACGCTTATGTCAAAGAAGCTGTGTTCTTAGGACATGCTTACTTGAAGTACTCAGTGCAGAGCCTTGTGGAAGTGTGATCCAAGGGGAGAAACCTGTGTCCCTATGTACATATTTTGCACCAAATAGAAACACTTGGGACTTCCTTGGGGTCCAGTAGTTAAGACTCTGTCCTCCCAATGTAGGGAGCCCAAGTTTGATTTCTGGTCAGGGAACTAAGATCCCACATGCCACAACTAAAACCTGGGGCAGCCTAATATTTTTTTTTTTTTTAAAGAAAAAGTTAACATAAGCTCTGTGGTCAAACTGCTTGAGTATATGTAAAGTCAGCACTGCCCATTCTGTTCACAAGCCACTGTCATTCCTCATAAACCCAGCAGCCCCATGTCCCAGGACCTTGGGCTGATTGGGAACATTGTTTTCATTACACTGTTATGCAGGTTTGTAAAACAAACCACAGCCTGTCTTTATTAAAATGTTTGATATTTTGGTCATTGGGGACCTTTTTCCCTTAACATTTGAATTTTGTTAATACTGCACGATTTTTCTGATAACATTTTTCGGTGCCCCCTTAAATTTTTTGCCTCACTCACCTCCTCCTAATCATAGCCCTGGTGAAGAATTATAAAACTCACAGTTTACTCACAAAGGGTTCATTTAAAAAAAATATGTGTATAGGTATTCATTGTTCATGGGCCTACTTATATATGTGTGTATACACACATACAAATATGTATATATATATATACACATATACATACATATGTTCATATATACGTACAAAAAGGCATAAGCAAATGTGGCAAATCTTATCAACTGACAAACTGAAGTGACGGACAAATATTCATTGTATTATTCTTGCAAGTTTTTTGCAAGTTGAAAGATTTTCAAGACATAACGATGGCAGGAGAGGAAATTAATTAATGAAAACTAAAACGTAGTATATCATTTTCTACAGGTTACACTCATGTTAAAAGATGAAGCTGCTATTGTGACCGTGACCCTGTCTGACCCCTGCCTTCGTCCTGGTACAGACTCTGCTAAAGATGATGTACTGATATTTCACATGCAAATGTCCATGCAAGTAGCCCCTGGCAAGGATTTGGGATTGGAGTAAATGAGAGGTCCTCCAGTGCACGGAGTGCCCTTCCCTGACAATGATTCAGCCTTCACCATGACAACTTCAGGCACTGTCTCTGAAGGGTCAGCTGTTCTCTATGTGGGAAGCACATAAAATCGTCTCAGCAATGAGCAGTGTTACTGAAAAAAGAATTATCTTTAAACCTCAGGTTTTTTTGACATGGCAATATTAGAAATATCAGGGAAAAGAATTACTTTGGGAGAAACGGTTCCTTAATAAAATATGAACAAAAACTTAGAGATGTTGCATGATGTACCCAACCTTTTAAATAATTTACGGGCTTTTCAGAGAGTTGAGGTTTGCATCTTCAAGTGACACATGCAAGCTTAGTTTTTAAAATAATGTGTCAGGGCAGATGATGGATACAGTCAGATAAATGATGGATGGATAGACAGATGATAGGCACATGGTATACAGATGAATATATCAGATATCTCTGTAGAGAGACAGATGGCATTTGAACAGATAATATGTGGTATTTGTTTGGTTATGAAAATAATTTTCCCTTAAAATGATTCTTTATGTAGGTATTTTAAAGTATTTTATATTATTATTTTAAATAGTTTTCTTGGGAAATACCACTTCTGAAAATCTAAGAAATACTTCAACTGTTTTAAGATTTATTAAAATGAAGTTGACAATCATATTATTTATAATAGCAAGACATTAGAAATAAATAAATATCCAACAACATGGAAATAGCTAAGAAATATGAAACCACCATTTTAAAGGATAGTTTCAAACAGTTTGAAACTTAGAAAATCATTACAAAAATAGTTTGTGGGGAGAACAGGAATCAAAAAACACATTTGTAACAAAAAGAAGCAAATGAGACCTCCTGCTGCTGCTGCTGCTGCTAAATCGCTTCAGTTGTGTCCGACTCTGTGTGCGATTCCATAGATGGCAGCCCACCAGGCTCTGCCGTCCCTGGGATTCTCCAGGCAAGAACACTGGAGTGGGTTGCCATTTTATAAGCTTTTGCATAGCAAAGGAAACCATAAACAAAATGAAAAAACAACCTATAGACTGGGAAAAAATAATCACAAACGATCCAATTGACAAGGGCTTAATTTCCAAAATATACAAACAGCTCATGCAGCTCAACACCAAAAACTACAAACAACCCAATCAAAAAACAAGCAGAACACCTAAATCCTAAATAGACATTTCTCCAAAGAATACATACACAGTCAACAGGCACATGAAAAGATGCTCAACATCACTAATTGTTAGAGAAATGCAAATCACAACTATAATAGGTACCACCTCACACAAGTCAGAATGGCCATCATCAAAAAAATCTACAAAAAACAAATGCTGGAGAGGGCGTGGAGAAAAGGGAACCCCCACTCCACTGTTGGTGGGAATGTACATTAGTGCCACCACCATGGAGAACAGTATGTAGGTTCCTTAAAAAACTAAAACTAGAGTTGCCATATGATCCAGAAATGCCACTCCTGGGCACACATCTGAAGCAAACTCTAATCTGAAAATACACATGTATCCCTGTGTTCACAGCAGTAGTATTCACAACAGCCAAGACATGGAAGCAACCCAAATATCCATCAACAGATAAATGTATAACAAAGATGTGGTATACATACACAATTGAATATTACTCAGTCACAAAAAACAATGAAATAATGCCATTTGCAGCCACATCAATGGGCCTACAGATTATCATACTAAGCAGAGAAAGACAAATACCATGATATTACTTAAATGTGGAATCTAAAATGTGACAAATGAACTTACTTACAAAACAGAAACAGACTCATAGGCATAGAGAACAAACTTATGGTTTACCAAAGAGGGGGCACAGATAAAGTAGGAGTTTGGGATTAGCAGATACAAACTACTATAGATAAAATAGATAAACAAGGACCCACTGTATAGCACAGGGAACTGTATTCAACATCCTGTAGTAAAGCATAATGGAAAAGAAAGTAGAAAACAAGGGCTATATATAACTGGGTCACTCTGCTGTTCATCAGAAACAAACACGACACTGTAAATCAACTATACTTCAATTAAAAAAATACTTTTGTAATAGGATTGCTACATTAAATCAAGCAAAGACACAAACAAAAAAACCCTGTCAAGATGTACTAAAAGTACACTGAAAACAGTCACTAAAACCTTAATAGCAAAAACTAAATAATAAATATTAGATACACACATGAATACTTTCAAAATTCAGTCACCCAGCCAGGGACCTTGCCTAATCAACTTACTTAAAAGAGTGGCTCTCATCATCGCAATTTCCTTTATTTTTATCATTTCCTGTCATGATGACATGTGTATGCTTATACCCTGTTGCTTCCACTGACACATAAGCTTTTCAAGGGCAAGGACCTCATCCATCTTTCTTTCTCATAGCCTCAAACTGTGTCTGGCACATAATAGATGCTGAGTAAAAAATGCATGAGTGAATGGAGAAGTTACTGCAGAGTACTTCAGGTAGGATTGAAATGGCAAGAAATCATGCCACTTTGGGAATAAAACATTCCACATCCTCTGAAAAAAACGAAATAATCTATATTAGTGGTCAGAACCCCTAAAAACAAGCCACATAATCTCATATAAACTAGATGATTCATCTCAGGGCTCAAAGGGATGCAAAGACTATTTCGTGGAAAAAAAAAAAGAATAAAGACTATCTTGTGCCCAATCATAAACCATATCACAATACCACCAACATGCAGGGATCTGGACTTGTTCCACAACCATTCTGGACGCAGAAGGATGAGTTTGGGTGAGTGATCTCTTGGGATTCAGTTTAGGAGCAGAGCGCCCCCTACACACACAGACACACACTTACCAGATTTGGGAGGTTCATACAAACGATTCATGAAATTCATGGTAGAAAATTTCCGAAAGTGGACGCAACAACAGGATTGTCAAGTTCCTTGTGGCCACAGACAGACTGAACATCCTAGGATATCCTGAGGCTTAACACAGACTTTAGACATTCAGCAAGATGCAAGCACATCAAAACAGGCACTCTGGCAAACACTCTGAAGACAGAAAGCCTCCAATTCCTGCATATGATATGTATTTTAATTTATCAGTATTTTTCTTTAAAGTTTGACAGTATCCTTAGAAAAGAGCTCCCCTTTCATGTATATTCATGAACATTTTATTCTAGTATTTTATACCATCATTTGAAATGTTTTAACATTTTCTGAAAACCAGTATTTGTTTTTAAATTGATATGAAATAAGAATTTAATCTTTATCCCCCAAACAGTTAACTATGAGTACTTATTTGATATCCGAGTCATGAAAATCAGAAAAAGTCTAGAACAGTATCAACAGAAATGTAATGTTAACCACATGTATAATTTAAAATTGGACTGTAGTCACATTTAAAAAGAAGTGAAATTAATTTTAATAATGAACTGTATTTAACCTAATAGTGAATTGGCCAAAAAGTTTGTTCGAGTTTTTATAACGTTGTCTGGGAAAACCCAAATGAACTTTTTGGCCAGCCTAATACATTCAAAATATTATCATTCCCATGTATAATCAACATCAACCAGGACTTCGATAACTGCAAGTTTCAATTAACTGTGATGTTTTAAATATTTGGCTTTTTTATATATAAAATAAAACACAAGGAAATAAAATTTTAGCAGAGATTTATTCATGAAAGGAAACAAAGGGGAGGGAGGGAATAACTGAATCAAAAATCTATCTTGGAAGACTTATATTCATCATAATCTTATCCACCCCGATTTACGTGTCTACATGCTAAGCAGAATGGTAACCATTAGATAATTGAGAATCATGAATCTTGAAAAACTGCCTACTAGTTTCATTCTACCTCACAATTTTTTTTAAATTTCTTAGTGAGAAATAAAAATGAAAAGGTTTCTGATTGCACCTTGGTTAAAAAGAATGCTAATCAGGGGTCTCCATTCCCCACGTACTCCAGTTCATCAGTGTTATGCTCTAACTAGTTTAGCTCATGTGAAGATACCAGGATCTAGCTGTTGCGCGTCTACACTAAGCACCCTGGGTACAGCAGGCAACAACCTATTTATTTCCAAGTATCTTCCTATAGATGGTGGAGACTACTGGTATAGGAGGAATTTTTCCAATGGGTCCGGCAGGTATAGTTTGTGGATGATCTTGTGACAGTTGCGACCCAAGCACTTCCGGACACACAGGCGGCACAGCTGGGAAAGAGCAGGTGGGCCTGTGGGAGGAATCAAAACACACGGTCACAGAGGAGGTGGTAGGAGACGTGCAGGGCCTGACAGTCAGGCCTCAGGGACCTCCTGACTTGAGCTGCCCCCTGTGGTGGTGCTGGCTGGGTCCCCACTCACACTCAGAGGGGGGACCTTCATTCTGACAAGGATCCCAGCTCAACAGAGGATCTGGAGAAAGGACACCACCCACTTAGACCCAGTTATAGCCTGCACCTCAGTCTTGTGAGGTCTCAAAGAGTTGTCGTGCCTGTGGCTTTCAGTCCCGAAGGAACGCAAATTAACCAGGGTCAAAAACATGGTCGAACAGGCTGAATGAGCATTTGGCTGGGATCCTCGGCATGCAGGGGCATTTGTAACGCCCTGTTATTTCCTTTCCTTACTGTATCAACAAAGACTGCTGCAAGTAGATCTATGTAATTACTGGACTACACGAAGCTTTCCAAGAAAATCCTACTGTCACAGCGTCTTGCACCCCATGAGAAACGGTGACTTCATGGGCTGAGAGCCAGATAACACTTGGATTGATAATGCCAAAGAGCACCCATGTGCCTGAAAGATACCTGGAGGAGCAGACTATCGCCCTTAGTCAAGACCTTAGGAAGCTAGAATGCAAAGTGTCTCTCCTGTCACACAACTAAAGCTCCTCAGAATGACCTCTGACGTAGCTGGTATTCAGTCTTCTAGAGTGAGCAGCTGTATTTCTGAAGATGGAAGGCAGAGGAACTTGTTTAGAAGAAATACAAATCTTGGACCTGGAAACATCTTTGATGGAAGGAAACAGGAAATGTGGCAGTGGCTAGAAACCATATTCTTAGCTAATAGTTGTTAAGTCCCCGGTATTTCCAAACTGGGAGGTGTTAGTAGAGACTCACATCAAAGAACAACCATTAAGGACACACACTACTGGAAATAATGTAGACCCGTTTTACTGAAAGTGTGCCTCAGACTGGTAGCATCAGCACCATCTGGGAGCTGGTGGCCATACAGAGTTTGGGGCCCCACCCCAGAGTTCCCAAATCAGAATCTGCATTTTAAGGAGATTTCCAGGTGATCTGTAAGCACCATGAAGCTTAAGCAGCACTAAAACTATAGACGCAAGCCTCCCACTTGGAAGGTATAAGGTATACAAGACATGGGGGTAGTTTCACAAAACGGATCTGGTGAGTGAGATTAAACTCTTCCCCATTAGAAACTGTTTCAGAAGATTCAGGATTGTGGCATCAAAACATTAAGAGTGCACACTGGAAATATGGTTACCAAAGGGGAAGGAAGGGAGGGATAAATTAGTACTGTGGGGTTAATAGATACATACTAGTATATATAAAACAAGAGAAACAATAAGGACGTACTGTATCGCAGTGATCCCACAATATTTTATAATAACCAATAAGGGAAAAGAATCTGAAAAAGAATATACATATACATGTGTGCTAAGTCACTTCAGTCACATCCAACTCTTTGCAACCCTTTGGATGGTAGCCCGCCATGCTCCTCTGTCCATGAGATTCTCTAGGCAAGAATACCGGAGTGGGTTGCAAAGCCCTCCTCCAGGGGATCTTCCCTACCCAGGGATCAAACCCATGTCTCTTACATCTCCTGCACTGGCTGGTGGGTTCTTTACCACTAGTACCACCTGGGAAGCCCATATATATCTATTATCTATCAGGACTTTGACCACCTCATGCGAAGAGTTGACTCGTTGGAAAAGACTCTGATGCTGGGAGGGATTGGAGGCAGGAGAAGGGGACGACAGAGGATGAGATAGCTGGAAAGCATCACTGACTCGATGGGCGTGGGTTTGGGTGAACTCCGGGAGTTGGTGATGGACAGGGAGGCCTGGGGTGCTGCAATTCATGGGGTCGCAAAGAGCTGGACACGACTGAGTGACTGAACTCAATCTATATTTATACATATATAAATCATATATATAGAATCATTTTGCTATATACCTGAAACTAACATGACATTGTAAATTAACAATATGTGTATGTGCTCAGTCATGTCTGACTCTTTGTGACCCCATGGACTATAGCCCACCAGGCTCCTCTGTCCATGGAATTTTCCAGGCAAGCATACTGGAGCAGGTTGCTATTTCCTTCTCCAGGGAATCTTCCTGACCCAGGGATCGAACCCAAGCCTCCTGTGTCTCCTGCATTGGCAAGTGGGTTCTTTACCAGCTGACTCACCAAGAAAGCCAAAAATCTATAATACTCCAATAATAGAAATAATAAGAGTGCAAGTTAGAATCTTAGTTTTTAGTTAGCATCCTAGTCCTACATTTTAGTAGCTGTGTGACCTTCTGAAAGCCCATCTCTTTGTGCTCCTCTTTTTTCTATTTGAAGCTGGGTTAAAGCACAAGTTACCATAAAGTTCTCACAGCTTTAATGTTTTGAGAATTCAGTGAGATGCATCAATGTTTCTTTGTCTGACATATGGAAAGTTGAATAATTACTATTACTTTAATGGTCTCCTGAGCATACAAATGCTCGGGAGAGGCTCAGATCGTGTTCTCTTTTTATAGGGGCACAGCATGGTTCTCTGTAGAATCTGGGATATCAAGCTTTGTAGAGGCCCGCCTTCCCTCCTCCGGCATCTGGAGATTCATTAGCCCACAGTGGGTATGGGCGTGGGGCAATGGGGAGCACAGATTCACCGACTCCCTGAGCTGGAGGATAGGCAAACAACTTCACCATTTAGTCCAGTTTCTGAAAGACACACTCTGTGTCCACTTGACCATATCTAACTCAAATTTTTCTCATTTCCCCTAAATTGCCTTCAAGTATTTCAAAGCAGTCTGCTCAATCATGTGCTTATGCCAGGATACACAGGGCAATTCCACCTTTTTAAGGTGAAAACAAATTTCTCTCGTTTCTTGTTAATGCACAAAGCCACATACCAGGTGTATGAAAATGTCCCTTTGTTCTAAGTGACAAAATCCCATCTGGCCATGCTAGAACTTGCCCCCTCCCTCCCACGTGCCACTCCCAATTAAAAAAGGAAAAGGAAATAGGTAAGAGAGTCTACAGGGACGCAGGAAGGAGAGAGAGTACATGTGGTTGTGGAGGAGAAGTGGATGCCCAGCCCTTCCTTACCTTCCCGGAGCAGGAGGGCCTGCTCTACGCTGCTCTTTGGAGCCGCCAGATCAAGTGCGCTCTGGCCCTGGGCGTTTCTGCATTTGAGGTTAGCCCCATAGTCTATCAGCAGGTGGATGATTTCCACACTGTTCTGCTTGGCGGCAGCATGGAGAGGGGTGTCCAGCCACTGACCATGGTTAACATTGGCTCCTTAAGAAAGCATATGACCACAATTTAACACTACACATTAGTGAAGAAACAAGATGAGCCTGAAGTACGCTAGCTGTCCATAAAGACATCTTAAACACCACGACATATTTGACAAATCTTTGAAAATATGTGACTGAAGCCTAAACCCTCGGCAATACCTACTAAGACTGTTTCCCAATATTTTGATGAGAAAAGTATTGAATAATAGTATTTTTATCCTGGAGAAAGAAATGGCAACCCACTCCAGTATTCTTTTTTTTAATATAATTTATTTTAATTGGAGGCTAATTACTTTACAACACTGTATTGGTTTTGCCATACATCAACATGAATCTGCCACAGGTGTACACGTGTTCCCCATTCTGAACCCCCCTCCCTCCTCCTTCCCCATACCATCCCTCTGGGTCATCCCAGTGCACCAGCCCCGAGCATCTTATATCATGCATTGAACCTGGACTGGCAATTCATTTCATATATGATATCATACATGTTTCAATGCCATTCTCCCATATGATCCCACCCTCGCCCTCTCCCACAGAGTCCAAAAGACTGTTCTACACATCTGTGTCTCTTTTGCTCACATACAGGGTTATTGTTACCATCTTTCTAAATTCCATATATATGTGTTAGTATACTGTATTGGTGTTTTTCTTTCTGGCTTACTTCACTCTGTATAATAGGCTCCAGTTTCATCTACCTCATTAGAACTGATTCAAATATATTCTTTAAATGGCTGAGTAATACTCCATTGTGTATATGTACCACGGCTTTCTTATCCATTCGTCTGCTGATGGACATCTAGGTTGCTTCCATGTCCTGGCTATTGTAAACACTGCTGCAATGAAGATTGGGGTACACGTGTCTCTTTCAATTCTGGTTTCCTTGGTGTATATGCCCAGCAGTGGGATTGCTGGGTCATATGGCAGTTCTGTTTCCAGTTTTTTAAGGAATCTGCACACTGTTCTCCATAGTGGCTGTACTAGTTTGCATTCCCACCAACAGTGTAAGAGGGTTCCCTTTTCTCCACACCCTCTCCAGCATTTATTGCTTGTATACTTTTGGATCGCAGCCATTCTGACTGGTGTGAAAGGGTACCTCATTGTGGTTTTGATTTGCATTTCTCTGATAATGCCCCTGCAGTATTCTTGCTTGGAGAATCCCATGGACAGAGGAGCCTGGAGGGCTACAGTCCAAGGGGTCACAGAGTTGGACACAACTGAGCAACTGGCACACACACACAATATCTCATAATGAACAGACATTTGCATACCCTATGACCAGCACTTCGTATCAGATATTGTGTGTGCTTATTGGTTGCTCAGTTGTGTCCTTCTCCAGGGGACCTCCTTGACCCAGGGATTGAACCTGCATCTCTTATGTCTCTGCATTGGCA
Organism: Capra hircus; assembly: GCF_001704415.2. NCBI lineage: Eukaryota > Metazoa > Chordata > Mammalia > Artiodactyla > Bovidae > Capra > Capra hircus. The sequence goes on along the minus strand of NW_017189516.1, from coordinate 54,984,802 downwards.
GGGGGGTTCTTTACCACTAGCGCCACCTGTGAAGCCTCAATAGTAGAATGGATAAAGACATTACACTATATAGATACACATTATGTATTACTCAGTTTATGTTTTTACAGCTACTTGTAAAAACATAAACATATCTTACAAATATAGTTGAGCAAGAGAAAGTGAAGTCGATCAGTCGTGTCCGACTCTTAGCGATCCCATAGATGGCAGCCCACCAGGCTCCCCCGTCCCTGGGATTCTCCAGGCAAGAACACTGGAGTGGGTTGCCATTTCCTTCTCCAATGCATGAAAGTGAAAAGTGAAAGTGAAGTCGCTCAGTCGTGTCCACTTTTAGCAACTCCATGGACTGCAGCCTACCAGGCTCCTCCGTCCATGAGATTTTCCAGACAAGAGTACTGGAGTGGGGTGCCATTGCCTTCTCCATGAGCAAGAGAATGCAGGTGCAATATTAAACATATTATATGATGCCTGTTATACAAAATTTAATATATGTAATCTAACTAAACAAAATTCTGATTATTAATGAGAACTTAGGTAGTAAAATTAAAGGGAAAAGGAAATAAATCATTACCATAAAGGACAAGATGTAATGACTGTTTCAAAGGAGGTAGGGTAAGTATAGTTTTGGGGAGATGTCACAAGAAGGACTTGTCTTTGCAATGTTTTATATGTTTTCATGGGTTGGGTTGCAATGGCAGTTGTTTATTACTTTAAGTTACATATTTTCATGTATGCACACCTGCTGTGTGTTACACTTTGGGAAGTTGAAAAATAAAAGATGTATTTTTAGTAGTAAACTATTGGCAAAACTTTATATATCAGGTTGGCACAACTATGTGAGAAACCATTTGTCATTAATTAATTAGATGAGGATGTCAATTTAAAAAAAAGATATTTTTAGTCATTTTAAAACTGGAAATAGAACTGCCTTATGACCCAGCAATCCCACTGCTGGGCATACACACCGAGGAAACCAGAATTGAAAAAGACACATGTACCCCAATGTTCATCACAGCACTGTTTATAATAGCTAGGACATGGAAGCAACCTAGATGTCCATCAGCAGATGAATGGATAAGAAAGCTGTGGTATATATACACAATGGAGTATTACTCAGCCATTAAAAAGAATACATTTGAATCAATTCTAATGAGGTGGATGAAACTGGAGCCGATTATACAGAGTGAAGTAAGCCAGAAAGAAAAACACCAATACAGTATACTAACGCATATATATGGAATTTAGAAAAGACGGTAATGGTAACCCTGTATGCAAGACAGCAAAAGAGACACAGATGTATAGCACAGTCTTTTGGACTCTGTGGGAGAGGGCGAGGGTGGGATGATTTGGGAGAATGGCGTTGAAACATGTATAATATCATATGTGAAATGAATCGCCAGCCCAGGTTCGATGCATGATACAGGATGCTCGGGGCTGGTGCACTGGGATGACCCAGAGAGATGGTACAGGGAGGGAGGAAGGAGGGGGGTTCAGGATGGGGAACACGTGTACACCCGTGGTGGATTCATATTGATGTATGGCAAAACCAATACAATATTGTAAAGTAATTAGCCTCCAATTAAAATAAATACATTCATATTAAAAATAAAAATAAAAAAATGAAAGAAAAATAAATTTAAAAAAAGATATTTTTAGTCATTTTAAATGCTTTACTTGCTTTCCCATAAGAACTGTGTGACAGTCAAAATTAAATATTTGCAGCTCATTTTAGCAGCTTTTTCTGGGGGGGGGGCAAAGGACAAAGCTAAGTTTATTTCGTATTAGCATTGAAACTGGAATCAAAAAAAAGGTTAATGAATTAATATAGGGAGAGACAAATGATAGGGGATTTTAAAAAAAAGACAAAAATCTCAGAGAAAAAAATTCCTATTTAAACGTTCTTACTATAATCTGTACCTTTATGGCAGTGGCTAAATTTAGGGAATCTTTAACCAAATAGTAGTTTCAAGATCTTTTACTTTTCCTTGGACTCTCAGTTTCTGTATATGTCTTTGAGAATTTAAAAATGACTAAATAATTTAGCAGGATTAATCTAAAGTATTCTATGGGAAGTGTCTGCTAAATTAAAAAGACACTTGCTCCTTGGGAGAAAAGCTATGACAAAACTAGACAGCATATAAAAAGCAGAGACATTACTTTGCTGACAAAGGTCTGCTAGTCAAAGCTATGGTTTCTCCAGTAGTCATGTACACATGTGAGAGTCGGACCATAAAGAAGGCTGAGTGCTGGAGAATTGATGCTTTTGAACTGTGGTGTTGGAGAAGACTCTTGACAGTCCCTTGGACAACAAGGAGATCCAACCAGTCCATCCTAAAGGAAATCAGTCCTGAATTCTCATTGGAAGGACTGATGCTGAAGCTGAAGCTCCAATACCTTAGCCACCCAATGTGAAGAACTGACTCATTGGAAAACACTCTGATGCTGGGAAAGATGGAAGGGGACAACAGAGAGAGAAGGAGACAACAGAGGATGAGATGGTTGGATGGCATCAGCAACTCAATGGACATGAGTTTGAGCAAGCTCTGGGAGTTGGTGACGCTGAAGTCCATGGGGTTGCAAAGAGTTGGACACAATGGAGTAACTGAACTGAACTGAACTGATCCTCCTGGTAACCACACCTAGATTTCCCTCTGGGGAAACATCTTCTGTGATTCCCAGCTCCTCTGTTTCCAGCGAAGCTCAACCACTGCTGTGCAGACTGAAATCTAGGCCTAAGCCAATCTGGTCAGGGTATTCCCTTGGCCACCATGATTGGTTCAGAGATGGGCATGTGACTCAAAAAGAGCCAGTTAAATACAACTGGTTGTTTTCCCCTTGGATTTATGGGAAAGAAACTCTTGCTCTCCCTTGAGGCCACCAAGGAGAACCACACTAGGTAAATGGAGCCAATATCAAAGGAAGCACAACTGAGAACTACAGACACTCATCTCTGAAGTTCCATTTTAAGCACTGAAACATCAAATGCTGTCAGAATTTTGTCCAGCCTGACAAGAACTTGGTCTGTGAAGCCATGGAAGAGCAAGATTATTCAGTTCTTCTCATGAAAAGACTACTGGAAGTTACCTAATTCTAGAAGCTTCTTCACACAGTCAAGCCTCTGGTAGGTGCAAGCCACATACAAGGGAGTTCCGAGGTGAGGCACTTCTTGGTCAATGTTAACGTTATTTGCCAGCAGAATCTCCATGCACTCTCTATTTCCTGGTAGAACACAAGAAAACCTCACTCAAGTAAGGAAAATATTAACTATTCACAGAATTATTGGTTATCTGGAATGGGCTTTAGAAACAACCTAGATTTTTTTTTTTTGGTAGCAGAAAAAAATTGGGGAGTGGGGGAAATCTTAGAAATTTCCAAAATAAAACCATTAAAAAAAAGAGCATGCCCATGCATCCCCCACTGAAATTCTTCCTCGCAGCCTTTGAGGTACCTCCAACCAAACCAAGGGTTCCAAGGAATACAGATGAAATCACTCTCTATAATAAGTCCCTGGTTTACAGGCAGAGGCTACAAGACCCAGGGGGACAAATGACTCATGCTATTATTACTCTGAAAAGCCAGTGCTCAGATCCAAGGTGGAGAAGGCAATGGCAACCCGCTCCAGTACTCTTGCCTGGAAAATCCCATGGACAGAGGAGCCTGGTAGGCTACAGTCCATGGGGTCACTAAGAGTCGAACACGACCGAGCAACTTCACTTTCACTTTTCGTTTTCATGCATTGGAGAAGGAAATAGCAACCCACTCCAGTGTTCTTGCCTAGAGAATCCCAGGGACGGGACACGACTGAAGCGACTTAGCAGGAGCAGCAGCAGATCTAAGGCCCAACCCTGACCCATCCTTCTCCATTACAAATCTCTCCTCTTCTTTGCCCACGCATGTAAGATTGGGTGGATGGCCATGCCATGCACCTCCTTATTTTGGTTAACCTGGAAGACTTATGAGAATTAATAAAAAGCTTAAAGTATAAAATCTATTCAAATGCACTTTAGTGGCTAAGTTTAGCAGCTAACAAGAACTATATAAGCAAGCAATATCCTTTGAGAGTTGGCCCCATTAATAGACAGACATGATTAATTTGAAGCATATGAAAATTTGTTTGGAAGCAATTGCTTCTGAGGTATTGACAGGAGTTTTACAAAGAGTTTGTTCTTTTTTGAAGGTTTAAATGTTTCCTTAAAAAAAAATCTTATTGTTGATTAGCTTAACCAACCTTTTCTTAGATGACATAAAAGTAAGCTTCATCAAGCCTGCTTGACTTATCACAAATTCTGAATTAAGCATAATTATGCATTAAGCCTATAAATAAAGATTCTGCAAATTCAAAACTATTTGTTCAACTAAGTAATTTTATACCCGGATTATAGCATTGATCTGTCAAAGTACTAACTCAGACTGACCGCCCCCCTCCACTTGTTCATAGAGGTTTAAAGCTGTAAGAATTCAGAAATAATAGCTAATCAGGACCTAAAACTGCCTGGTAAATACAGTACATCTAATAAACATTTTAAAATAATTCTTGTCCCTTTTTTAACAGAAGAAATTGAATCTAGCTTGAGTTAAATTTAATTATTCTCAGGAAGATTTTTAAAAATTATATAAAAGTCAAATGACTGGTACTAATATAGTATCTAGAATATAAATTTGCTATTTGTTCTTCTGTTCTGTGGACCCTGGGCCCTAACATGTTTTTATGACACAGAAATAATGTGAGGAGACACAGGAACTCATTGTTCATAAGTATATATATATGTATGTGTATATACATGTCACACACATAGATACCAAGCACTCCATATATAACCATCTAAACACTGCAGAACTACTTAATTCAAACGATTCCCAATATTTATCTATTTTAAAACTTGTGGATGGAAATGCAAATAATAGATTAAATTTTACTTCAAATCAGAATTTAAAATATTTTAAACACTCTCATTTCATTTCCAAAGTAGACTATTTCCCTACAACTTAAAGGACTTACTTTAAGTTTGGGAAATAATCAGCATCAATTATTAAGAAATGTTTATCAAATATGTATAGGACATCAAAACCATAGAGATTTTACATTGAGATTTGGGGATTTTGTATCATTTATAGTGTGTGTGTGCGTGCGTGCGTGTGCGCGTGTGTGTGCATGCGCTCAGTCATGTCTGACTCTTTGCAATCCCATAAACCGTAGCCCACCAGGCTCCTCTGTCCATGGGATTTTCCAGGCAAGAATACTGGAGTGGGTTGCCACTTCCTTCTCCAGGGGTTCTTCCCAACCCAGGGATCAAACTGAGTCTCCGGCATTGCAAGAGGATTCTTTACCACTGTGCCACCTGGGAAGCCCTATCATTGATAGTAATCCTCTGCAAAATAATAATAATAATTTAACCAAGTGACAGGTTTAACAACCTAGGACATATCTTTCATTACTGCCTTTTGAAATACTTTAATCCTCATTATAAAAGCAAAAATCACTGTTCTGCAGTGTTCTAACTTCTCCATTGTATTTCTTCTTTTTAATTAAAATTTTTAAAAAACTTTGATTGTACTACACAGCTTGCAGGATCTCAGTTCCCGACCAGGGACTGAACCCGGGCCCCAGCAGTGAAAGAGCCGATGCCACCTAAGCACTACGCCACCAGTGAACTCCCTCCACTGTATTTCTGATCTCAATACAAGAGAACATCTTCACGGCTGGTTAACAGAAATGTTGTTCTTTGGCTGTTACCTCTGACAAATGGTGTTGGCCTTTCGATGGCTCTTCTTGCTCATGTCTAGTCTATGCACATAGGTATCTTATTTGGCTAAGTCAGGTCTTAGTTGTGGCATGCAGAATCTTCAGTTGCAGCACATGGATCTAGCTCCCTGACCAGGGATTGAACTCAGGCCATCGGCACCAGGAGCTCAGAGTCTCAGTCACTAAACCACCAAGGAAGTCTCTGCACATCGTTTTTCTAATTCCTTAATTTTACTCTTTCCATCATTTCTATGAGACTATAGAAATCTAGAGTCCATTCAAGGTTTCCAATGGCATGTTTTTTAAAGCTGGAACTTTTTTTCAAGAACTAATGACCTTGAGAGCCACCAGCTCATCTAGAATATATTGCTTGTTGTGGACAGTCACCTTTAATCTTCCATTAGAGAAACGATTAGTCTGGGCTTTCAGACACTTTCATAATTAATTTTATGGTCGTGGTTGATGTTTTATGGGCTTTGGGGCATGAGCTGTTCTCTGCTAGTGAGGACAGAGACAGAAACACAGCACAACTCATGGAAGTTACCCCTGTATGCGCAACTCCACCAGCTCCCACCTACACCAGCAAAGAGCCTCAAGTAAAGCCAACTGAGACTGAGCCCAGGAAACAGGACGGCTGAGACAGACAGCCATTCCCAGCTCTAAGAAAAACTATGTCATTCCCTGGTGTTATTTCCTATTGAAGTTACTGCTGTAGGATTAATTAAGCCACACCTAGGCTCCTGGTGAAGAAGGTCTGGGAGATCCTTGCAAGGTGAACACTCTACCCTTGATTCATGCAGACTGAAGGGAGCCCCTCAATGTTGTGTGTGTGATACGATGCCCCATTTACCTCTCTTCACTGCCTCGTGGATGGGTGAGGCCAGGTGCACCTCGAGCTGGGCCTTGGCGCCAAACTCCAGCAGCACGTTGACGCACGCAGCACTGCCACTGCAGCAAGCATTGAAGAGGGGCGTGGCTCCGTGAACTGTCACCCCATTGACCTAATGATGGGCAAAAAGAGAACCAGACACTTTGCTCTTTCTTTCTCACCGTCTCCCAGCGTGCATTCTTATGTAACTGCGTGGGGAAACGTGCCATGCTGGTCAATGAGTGAGACAACTCTATGTCTTTACAGTATTGCTTTTTAGGTACCAGTAGTCTATCAACTGTCACCTATAAATAGCATCACAAGTGGGGCAAAAGGGGACAGTTTTTTAAATGTATTCAGAGGTACTCTAGAGCTTCTTAGGAGCCTCCTGGCTGTTAAGGAGTGATCCTATATTGTGGTGTTGAACACAGTCTCTGGAACAACTATGGCTGGTGTTCAGATCCCAGCTCTCTTTTGTGTGCTCAGAGATCCTGCTTGGGATAGTAACCTCCAGCGCCTGGGTTTCCTTATCTGTAAAATGAGGACCATAAAAGAAATGACCTCATAAGGTTATTGGGTGGATCAGCTGAGTTCCTATATGTGAAACACCTAGAACACTGCCTGGTGCCCAGTAAGCATTCAATAAACATCTGCAACAACAATTATTTCCGCTTTCCATTCATATGGAGCTGACTCCCCCTCCCAATCATGAACAAACAGGTCAGGAATGAAAAGTACTACCAAAATCATCTAGCGTAAGGTCCCAGAAGCTGTGCTTACAAAAAAATCCCTCAGTGATTCCCCCATAGTTCTTTCTTGCCACAGATTTCCTTTCTGGTCTATTATAATCCACACAAACTGCATATGCCAAAATGACTCCTGAAGAGATTGTGACCAGGCAAAACACACAAAGAAAATAGCCACCAACATGGTGTTTTTACACAGATGTAAAGAACAGTCTTTTGGACTCTGAGGGAGAAGGCGAGGGTGGGATGATCTGAGAGAATAGCATTGAAACATGTATATTCTCATATGTGAAACAGATCTCCAGTCCAGGTTCAATGCATGAGAGAGTGCTCAGGGCCAGTACACTGGGATGACCCGAGGACACCCATGGCTGAGTTGTGTGAATGTATGGCAAAAACCACTAAAATACTATAAAGTAATTAGCCTCCAATTAAAATGAATAAATTAAGTGAAAAAAAAATAAACCCATGGTGTCTTTAACCAACCTCAGTGCCTTCCAGCGATCTGAGAGGCCTGTGAGAACCAGCACAGCTGGGAGGCATCTTTGAGTATTAGCAACAGATTGAAAAGAACATTCCAGAATCAAGGCATTCAGTGGGGAGACTCTGATAAGACTGAAATATAGGACAATGAGGGTTGAATGTCAAACCATTTTGCCTCAACAACTAAGGATATATGCTTGTGATCAACAGGATCCTAAATTGTCTTGTTTCAGAAACAAGGTATTTCCCCACAGTGCCAGGATAGCCCCCGTTGAATTGGAAAGTTAAATAAGATACTAAGATGGCAGAGACAGACAAGGACAGGGACAAGTGTAGGTAAATTCATACACTCTAGGGATTCCTGGGATGTTGTGATTAATCAGATGGGGAGATGGAAGAATGAAGATGACTTCAGGTTTGAGGCTACAAATCCAAGAAGAGGAGCTGGTCCTAGAGGGAAGATCATGATAAGCACAGTTTCGGATGCACCAAGCTTGAGATACCTGTGGAACTGCCCATTTTGAGGAATTTTCTATTGATAAATCAAGTTTCTCTTATTCCTCTCTTATTCTGATCTGAATGTCAAAGAAGATAATATTTACTGACTGTTACCTCATGAGACTGCCAAAGACAAGAGACCATGTTGTTCTCCTTTCTTTGTCCCCCACAGAACCTCCAAGAGGCTCCTCAATTTCTCACCTGTGACTCCAGTGACCTAGCTTGACAGGAAATGGCCCCCACCCAACCCTGCCCTCAGAGAAGCACAACCTAATGAACATACACAACCACTGTGGCATCAGGAAAATCACTTTGCCTAAGGACGACTGTTACATTCAGTTCTACAAGTAGAAACTCAACTTCCATATAAAACGCAAAGACATATCTTCATTAAGCACTTAAAAACGTTACAGTTCACAAAGAAAAGAATATAAGGGCTGAGTTTAAAAATGAAATTAACATCAAAACAATATCTGGTGCTAATGCAACACTGTAAATCATATCCTCCAATAAAAATTTTTAAAAATCAGTATCTGGTAACTAAATAAAGGTCACTGAGATTTTCACAAATATCAAATTCATAATTCTATTCTGATATCTGTACAGCCCCTCAGTCACTCCTTGAAAAGGAGAGAATTTTAAAATAAAGTTCACTTTGTACTACTTTTCCATGGTACTATTTTATTACAAGCTCATTTAGTCTGCTAATTTTGCTCAATAAAAATCGTTGTGGGTGTACAATGCTGAATTAAAAGTGGGTTTTGTTCTTTTAAAATATGTTCCTTTAAAGGTTTTTAAAATAAATTTTCCAAGATCAGTTTTCAAATGACTTTCACTCAGGCTGTTTTTTTTAACCCCCAAGTTAATATCAGTTTTGAATGAATTCTGTGAATTACCTCATCTGAACATTTGCACAGGAACATAGAGTCCATAGCTCAGTCGGTAAGGAATCTGCCTGCAATGCAAGAGACCCAGTGTCGATTCCTGGGTGGGGAAGATCGCCTGGAGAAGGAAATGGCAACCCACTCCAGTATTCCTGCCTGGAGAACCCCATGGACAGAGGAGCCTGATGGGCTACAGTCTATGGGGTTGCAAAGAGTTGGACACAACTTAGCAACTAAACTCCTACTACTAAAGAGGCTGAAGAAAGGAATATACCAGCAGTATTTTCCTGACCATCCAAGAACATGCGCCCAGATGGGCCAGGCCTGCACACCCCACCGCAGATAAGCGCATTCTGGAAGGTGGTGGGTCTTTAGGGATTAGGAGCTGTCCCAGGGCACCAAACCCGCAGGCAGGGCTGCTACTCACGTGGGCACCATTCTCCAGTAAGGCCTTAGCGCAGGCCACATGTCCGCCAAGGCACGCCTCATGGAGAGAAGAGACCCGGTTAATTGTTACCAGGTTCACATTGACGCCCTACAATTTGGAGAGAAGTGGGTTAAAGGCTGTGTCAGCAGTAAGAATGGAAACAAGGTTGTGGGTCTTGTTGGTGGAGTGTTCAGACCGCAGATACCATCTAGAGAGGAGTAGAGGCCATGACCAGGGAAATCGAAACATGGCTAGGAGCCTCTGATTCACTGATTCAGCAAAAGTTCATTCAGCACTCTGGACCGGGCGATGTGCCAGCATTTGGGGCTTCAAAGCTTATAACACGGATATCTCTCTAAAAGCTTAGTGGGGAGACAGAAATCGTGGTGGGGTGGAGAAACCCAGCCAGAACCCTGCTATTCATATATTGGCTGTAGACCTTCCACAGCTAAACAGACTTGACAGTCACTTTGGTCCCTGTAAGACATGCACCCTGTTTGGTAATCAAGGACTTTCTGGCTCCCTTCTTCTTCCCTTCATCTTGTACTTTTTCCTTCGTCTTCCTCATCTACCCACTTCCCCTTTCTTCCTCCTCCTGTCACATGTAGAGTCTTTCCGATCCAGGTGGCAGAGTCCCAGGGTGGGGGGTACAACCAGATCTGGCACAGAAAGATGCCGCTCAGGCTCAAGAGTAGTCAGCAAAGCAGACAGCGCTCCCGGGATTCCGGTGCCGTAGTAGCAGTGATGCTGACCGTCACACCTCCACTGACACTCATCTCCTTCCTCAGATCCCAACATCTACGCCCAGTCCTAGCACATCTGCCCTCCGCATCCTGCTGTGCTCCACCTTCCTCCCCTTGGAGTCCACGTGAGAGATGCTAGGCTCAATCTAGCTGCCAGCCAGAGCTGACTTCATGCCCTGATTCTATTTGGGGGGGGGGGGTGCTGCACTGTGACATCTGGGAATTAGTTCCCCAACCAGGAGCTGAACCTGCGCCCCGTGCTCCCTGTATTGGAAGTATGGAGTCAGCCACTGGACTGCCAGGGAAATCCCCATGTCTTGATTCTAACAACTTAGCCCTTACCGCTTCCTCATGATCACCACTGTTAGTCTGTAAAAGCATTTAGGTTCTGCCAGGACCCAGTCAATTTGTGCTTATCAAAAGCACAACTGAAACTCTCCAAAACCTAGTGCATGATCCTGAACCCCAAAGCCCAATCTGTTCCCACCCCTCTTATCAGACCTCCATGGTGCTGGCTGCATCCCTCCAGTGGCCAGCAGCTGGGACTGCCCACTGTGCCTCACTGGTCTGTCTATGTTTATGTCCTGAATGTGACGTCACTATCCCAGAGACATGCTATGTATTTACAATTGGATATCTAATACAAGGTTTCTTTTCCTTTTCCCATATATATTTTCATTTTAAGAAAATAAAAATTACAGCATGTTAAAAAGTAGTCCACAAGAAATTTCCTGGCAGACCAGTGGTTAGGACTCCATGCTTTCACTGCCGAGTGCCCCCTCCAACCTCGCTCCCAGTTCAATCCCTGCTCGGGCAACCAGAATCCCGCAAGCCCTGGAGCTTGGCCCAAAAAATTCCACAAGGTGGCAGCAGTGTGCTGGGGAAAAAACATTGATCCTGTGCAAAATCTCAGAATCCCTGCACTTGTACAATGCTGGAGAAGACTCTTCAGAGTTCCTTGGACTACAAGGAGATCCAACCAGTCCATCCTAAAGGAAATCAGTCCTGAATATTCATTGGAAGGACTGATGCTGAAGCTCCAATACTTTGGCCACCTGATGCGAAGAGCTGACTCATCAGAAAAGACCCTGATGCTGAGAGAGATTGAGAGCAGGAGAAGGGGACGACAGAGGATGAGATGGTTGGATGGCATCAACTCGATGGACATGAGTTTGAGCAAGTTCCGTGAGTTGGTGATGGACAGGGAAGCCTGGTGTGCTGCAGTCCATGGGGTCGCAAAGAGTCAGACATGACTGAGCAATTGAACAACAAGAAATAGTGGACAGGCCTGAAAGATGAGCTACAGAGAATCACATGAGAAAACGGAGGAGCAGAGTTCAAATTACTGATAAGATCTGAGGTTCCCAAGCTGTCGGTGACAGCCGGTGTGATCATCACAAGCTCCTGATCCTTGGTTTAATGCTTTGCTCATAGCACATCAAACTATCTGTATGTAAAACAGAGTAGAAAATAGAATGTTTACCAGTGTGTAAGGGTAAATAAGACGGATGTGCTATGAAAAAGGTGAAAAATTCTCCATGAAGAATGTTCTTTACATTTTGTAGGACACTATAGAAACCAACATGCTTTTGAAGTACAGTTAAAAATAAAGTGCTAAAAGCAATGTGATAGCCTGGACTGGATCCTGGAAAAGAAAAAGGAGCTCAGTGGGAAAACTGGTATCATCCCAGTAGTCTGTAGTTTAGTTAGTGGTGTTCTACTAATGTTCATTTCTTACTTTTGACTAGTTACCAGGGTTATGTACAGTGAAGTGAAGGGTATGCTGAAACTCTGTGTACTATCTTTGCAACTCTTCTTTAAAAGTGTTCTAAAAGAAAAAGTATATTTACTAATTGGAGTAGGAAATGGCAACCCACTCCAGCAGATTCTTGCCTGGAGAATTCCATGCACAGAGGATGGTTACAGTCCAAAAACTAATAAAAATATTGAGGTGGGGAGACTGGAGGAAGGAAGTGAACGCACGACTTTTCACTGTGTATGCTTTTCTGTCATTTGCTTTTCCTTTTCTTTGTCTGTGTGGCACGCGTGACTCCAGCCCCCGACCATGGATTGAACCCATGCCCCATGCACTGGCAGTCCAGAGTCTCAACCACCGGACCACCAGGGAGGTTCCTATCATTTTAATTTTTAAGCTATGTAAATATGTCACATATTAAAAATATTCCAACCAAGTAACATTTTAAGTGCTTAATGACTGAGGAGGAGGAGAGAAACAGATGACATAGATTAAGAAGTACCAACCTTTGGTTACAAAACAAATGAGTCATGGGAATGAAACGTACAGTATGGGAAATATAGTCAACAATTCTGTAATATCGTTAGTGACAGAGGGTAACTAGACCTCTCATGGTAATTATTTTGAAATGTATAGAAAGAGCAAACGACTATGTGGTGTAACAGGAACTAACATAGTGTTGTAGGTCAATTATACTTCAAAAGCAAGTGAACTTACAGAAAAAGAGATCAGATCTGTGGTTACCAGAGGAGAGGGTGGGGGTGAGATCTGGATGGAGGGAGTCAAAATGTACAAACTTCCAGGGATAAGTACTAGGGATGGAATGTACAACATGATGAACAGAATGAACACTGCTGTGTGTTATATATCAAAGTTAAGAGAGTAAATACTGAAAGTTCTCATCACAAGGCGAAGAATTTTTTCAGTGTGGGATCTGTGTGAGACAACAGATGCTCACTAAACTTACTGTGGTAATCATTCCATGACGTGTGTAAGTCAAATCATTATGCTGTACACCTTAAACTTATACAGTGCTCTTGGCCAATTATATCTCAATAAAACTGGAAGGAAAAAATCGAACCAAATAAATTATAAGTACTTAAAAATAAATGAGCAAGTGATAAAATCAAGTGCAAAGTCCATTCAACTGGCAGTACTGTTTCCCTTTTGCCTCTACTTTCTTAAGAAGTAACACAACTCAAGGGAGAAAGGAAAAAAAGGCACACACACAGAGAAAAAGAGCAGTGTGTCCAGCTGTTTCGATTCAAAATAAGAAAGCCAGTTTTGGTGGTACCTAGGATGTGGGGAAAAAAGCTCTAATGACTTACTTCCTCTGTACACATAGACTCTAAAACAAAGTAATGGACTGTGGATGCTTTCATCCATCTCACAGATACTTACTATATTCATGGTGCTGCTGCTGCTGCTAAGTCACTTCAGTCGTGTCTGACTCTGTGCGACCCCACAGACGGCAGCCCACCAGGCTCCCCCGTCCCTGGGATTCTCCAGGCAAGAACACTGGAGTGGGTTGCCATTTCCTTCTCCAATGCAGGAAAGTGAAAAGTGAAAGTGAAGTCGCTTGATCGTGTTCGACTCTTAGCGACCCTATGGACTGCAGCCCACCAGCCTCCTCCGCCCATGGGATTTTCCAGGCAAGAGTACTGGAGTGGGATGCCATTGCCTTCTCCTAGGGATAGCCATAAATAAAATAGCCTTAGTAACTATGATTTGAATAAATCTTTCCTAAGGAATAACATCTACCCACTTGTTGACCTATTTCATGTCTGCTCTTGAAACAGTGGATCATCAGGTAGTGAGCCTCTAAGATGGCTCCTAGTGATCAAGATGGCTCCTGCCTCCTGGTATTGGCTCACTTGTATACTCTACTCCCCTTGGGTGTGGGCAGGATTTACTGACTCCCAGCTAATGAAGAGAATATAGCAGAAGCAATCAGATGTCACTTTGGAGACAGGCTACAGGCTATGTACTGAGACTTCCTTCTTAGGCTGTCTCTCATGTCTATGGAAGAAGCCAGCTACCATCTTGTGACACAGTCCCAAGGTGAGGCCCATGCATCAAGGCATTGTACATGGCCAACAACCTCTTAAGTGAGGTTAGAACCAGATCCTTCCCCTGGTCAAGCTGTGAGATGACTGCAGCCCTGGCTGACACTCTGCAGCCTGAACCACCTTGGTTCTGGCTCTAAGAGATTTGGAGCCAAGAGACTTGGAGCCAGAACCACCCAGCTAAGCTGCTCCTCAGTCTAAAGAGACCATGAGAATCTAAGTGTTTGTCCTTTTCAGCCACTATGTTTCAAGATCTTTGTTGCACAACAATAGCTGATAAATGCAACTTCAAGGCTGCTATTAAGGCACAATGGGAGAGAATAAGGTGAGTCAGTGCAACATAAGTTTGAGAGCATCTTCCATGAGCCTCATGGGGAAACGTTCTATGATGCGAAAAAAAGACCCAGAAGGGGAAGGGTGGAAATGAGCTGAAAATCAGCCAGTTCCCCAAGAAAGGAGAGGCAGGAGGAACAAACAGTGAGTTGGGAGAGGATACATCTATCTACAACAGTCGTGCTGGGACCCAGATGGAGCCAGCAATATCCCTGCTACCTTTAAAGCTGATTAAGAGTAAAGCCTGATTATAGCACAAGCACAAAGGATCAAGTCTTTCATTTACTTACTTGTGCAATTAAAGTTTTCAGAGCCAGTAGGCGCCCCTGAGCTGCCGCTTCATGAAGTGGAGATCGATCAGCCCAGCAATCTGAAATACACATCAAGCTCAGAGTCAAGATCAGCAGTACTCTTCCTCCTACTGTGAGGACAGGAGGTCTGAGGGAAGAGGTGGGGAGCTGGCAGCTGCATAAGGTGTTCCAGCCAGCCGCTCTCAGGTGACACAGGGGTGTGGTGCTGTGGGTGGACAGGGAGCACAGACCATCTCTCTGGCTTTGGGGGCAGTTTTCCTAAGGAATACATTTCATTGAAATAAATACTGCCCAGTGATTGAATCCAGTAACTCCGAATAGGCAAAATGAAGGACAAAGCTGGTTCATGAACTTTCCCACTTTCCTTCTGCCCCTGCCTCCCGCCCCACCTTCACCTCTACCCTAAGACTCAATATCCTATATGCCAGAAAGGATAATCTTAAGGGGTCAGGGAAAATGGTTTTGTTTGAAATCCCCTAGATAATTCTTTCCTTTTGGTAATGAAGCCAATCTATTATCGTTATGCAGAATGTTGTTGCTCAGATGACATAATTCTCCAAAAGTTTATGGCGGGCAGTTTGAATGTGATGGATAAGCATGGGGCCAGTGGAGCCCCACTGCCTAGGTTCAGGTCTTGCCTCAATCACTATCTCTGGCAAAATGTACAAGTTACAAAAATCATTTGAACCTCAATTTCCTGATCTGTAAAGCAGGGGAACAGTAATCTAGTATTTAGCAGGTTTTTGTGGTCTCTAAGTAGGCTGATAAAGTACATCCACAGTGTTAGGTGCTCAAGAAAATGTATGATTAATAAGTACACATAGTAGGGTAGGGCTCTAAGAAACAACCTCAGAACTGCCTTACAAATACATTTTTCTTGTAATTGCTTGTCAAGAAACAAGACTAACCCGCTTAAATGTGCATTTGAGAAGCAACCTTCTATGAAACATGCCAAAGGCAATCATTTGTTTTGGAAGAAAATCTATACCAGTTTGCAAAATTTGGCCTTTCTGCCAATAACTGTGTTCTTGGTACATTGTCAAGCATGTCATACAGTTTGCATTTAACACAAAGAGTCTATCCTATCACCCTTTTCCAGGTGATCCTGATGGTGCTAAGAACTCAGACTTTCCCATATCTGCAACCTTGACCAAAAAAAGAAAAATCCCACCAGATTTTTATTTCCTCTAACCCTTTGGGTTATGAAAAGGGAAAAAGCTAGAATGGGCTCTACAGGGTTGTATTGAAATTGGAGCAATTAGAGCAACTGATACGAAAATGTAATTTTCAATATATGAAAAGATGGTGCTTACAGAACTATCTATGGGCTGAACGTGGGATCTGGTGACCAAAATGGCTCTCTATTTCTCTACAGATATATCAATATATCTATACCTGTAGTTAGATATTGGAGAAGGAAATGGCAACCCACTCCAGTATTCTTGCCTGGAAAACCCCATGGATGGAGGAGCCTGGTGGGCTGCAGTCCATGGGGTCGCAAAGAGTTGGACACAACTGAGCGACTTCACTTTACTTCACAGTTAGATATATACAGATGTATCTTGACAGACAGACAGATTAGCACTGTCTGTGTTGTGAAGAAACCTAACCAGGACTCCTTGGAGAAATGGCTGATTCCAAGGCCAAGCCAGGAAAGATATAAGATGGGCTACAAATATCTTGTCAGAAAGTAAGTGCTCAATGAATGATTGGGAATGTCAAAAAGTAGAGAAAGTGCCTTGAAGAGGATTCCACTGGCCAAATACAGGACAATTTGAGCATGAAAATAAGTCATGATTATACCCAAGCAAAAATGGGAATCTCTAAGGCCTCACTGATATGAATATATTAATAGGGAGAAGAGAAAGCTCTTCCTCATAGTAGAACACCAACTTGAGACACGTAGGAGAAATCATAAAATCGGCCTTAAATGTTCTCCCCACAGAATAATTATAATTATCAAGGGAACAAGGGTAGGTGTACAGTTGAACAAAATTGTAGGCACCACCTTGCCTGGGGAGATCAAAGTTAACCTGAGAAGTGATGGAACCAACTGGCACAGTGTGCCATCTGAGGCAATGCGACAAGCCACATCATGTACTACGGGAGGGAACACAGTGAAAAGAACACAGCGCCACTTGGAACATTCCTACTCAAAACGCATAGCCTGTGTCTGAGGACACCGAGAACCAACTCAAACTGAGGGACATTCTCAAAAATAACTGGCCTGTAACCAGACTGAAGGAGGCTGATGGGACATGACATCTAAAGACAATATGGCTGCCTGGATTGGATCCACTAGAGTGGGCTCTAAAGGGTAATATTGAAATTGGAGCAATTAGAGCAACTGGTATGAAAATGTGAAATATTCTCAATATATGAAAAGATAGTGCTTACAGAAATATCTATGGGCTGAATGCAGGATTTGGTGACCCATCTGGTGCTCTATTTCTCTACAGATATATATCTATATCAAGGATTATTAACAGGACAGTTGGGTAAATGTGAATGTAGACTGGGCAGAGAGAAGTGGGAATTCTTTGTACTTTAGTTCCAAAATAAAAACTGTATCTATTTATATCTATCTCATCTATCTAATCACTGGTGAATTACATATTCCTGATATGTAGAATGCTTTTTCTAATAAGAAAAACAGACTGAAAATTTAACCTGAAAATATATTATGTTTTTATCTCCACTTGTTCTTGAGTCAGTTAAGCTGATGAGTGGATTTTTAAATCTCTTTGGATACTGATCATTTGCATAAGCTGGGAATAATGAGATAATGTATGCAAAGAATCCTCCATAGTCAGCCTTGGTTTTCTTTGACTACATCTCCATCTCATTCAATATGACGTATCACCCTCACCTCATTGCACTCAGAGATGGACAACCACTGGGGTTGGCAGGGTGGTCTTCCCCTATGGATGGCAACTCAGTGCCCTGGCCAATGTAAAAAGCAAACCCACAGCCGTGGCTTGGTTATTCTTGTGTCCTAACAATAACCAGTCAACCCGAGTCACCTGAAGGCACTCTTAAGTATCTGCTTAAAACCAAGATTTAAATGGCAACTTGCTATTATGAGAATAATTCTAGCAATATTAACTTAGAATAGCAACATGAAATGGCCTTATCTAAAACCTGCCTCCAAGCAGACTTCATGTTCCCTTTCCTGCTAGGAAGCAGGCATCTTAACCATGACTTCATCCTATTTCTAGTAACTTTCTCTTACTCATCAGGCCCCTCACACCACACACACAGCCTGGACCAATCTCTCAAAATGTCACACTGATGAAGTAGCCAGACACAGAAAAGGATATGCCGCATGATCCCATCTCCACAAAGTACAAAAGGGGCCAGACTCACCTGGGGTGTTTGGAGTCAAAAGCACCATGGTTTGTGCATTTATCTGTATTTATATCCTACTGCCAGAAAGCGATTTCAAAACCACCCGTCTACCGCTCCATCCGATTTAAACTGTCATCTCCACTCCTCTGCCCACACTCGGCAAGAGGTGGCCGTCTCTCCGCCCAAGAAGGGCAACACGTTCTCACACAGGTCCCCACTTCCTTCTTGACATGCCAGCTCCTCTGGTACCATGGAAGTGGGGAGAGGCGAGGGGGATGGGGACCCACCTTCCCAGGGGCCTGGAAGGAGGCCAGTCTTGCCCACTGGGCCTCAATGACGTGTCTCGCTCCTGGTTCCCATGCTAGCTCTCCACACTGGGGCTCCCTCCTAGGCCCCTGGCCTACATACTGGCCTTGGCCACCTCTCCTCCTGTCCCCTGTCCACACTGCATCTTCTGATGCCCGCAACTCGCCGTCCCTGCACCCCCCCTCCCCTGCCAGGCTGGCAAGGCCGAGGCAAGCCTGCAGGCCACCTTGCAATCGTTGGAGGAAAAGAACAGTGATCCTGGGCTTGTCTGCTCACCACTCTCCAGTTCTCTTACTCCCAGTTGAGGAGCACAGGGGCACTTCGGTGAGTCACCTGCCTAAACAGACTTCCAGCTTTACAGTGAATTGCCAGGCTCCCCTCCTTCCTGGCTCCAACTTATCTAAACTTGCTTCCTCCTGGACACTCCATCCCTAGGCTCTCAAGACAGGAGGGAACAGTCCAAACGTACAACAAACACTTTGCTCCACCTCAGATCTTATTTCTGGTTAAGTGGCAGAAACAGGACTGAAATTCAAGGTTTTGAGAATTGAGAACACACCCTCTTTTGGTTTTAAGAGCTAGTGCTTTTTCCACCCTGCTCATCCTTCTGGTAGATTGACTCGTGGGGAACGCTTTGCTGTATGCCTCTTCTCTCTGTAAATCACATGAAATAAATCAAGTGGATTGCCTTCAGTGTGGAAGTCATTTCGGTTTCCCAACTGGAAATAAAGCCATTCTCAGGGAAGTCACCTTCCCAGTCACTCTGTTTCCCATCACTTGCTTCAAAGGACTTTGAAGAGTATTCACAAAAAACCCTCTTCCAGAAACTCTGCTATGGTGGGCTCTTCTGTTTTTCTATTCTAACTCCCAACACAGTCTCTTGGTCTTATCATTCTTGTTTTGCAAATTGGAGCTAATTGTGAGAAATTGAGGATAGAAGTTATTTGGCAGCTAGAGAGTTTTTCCATTCCTTTCAGGAAATATGCATCTAAGCTCTCCAAATAAATGAATGCTGACGTAGGAATCAGCCCTTCGCTTCTGAGGCAGTCTATTTTTAGTTATTTGGCAGGCTTCCTGTGTCACAGGGCCGCGGGCACATTTTGAAGATAAGTTTACTTTACCAATATGTTTACTTGTTCCTGATGAGGTGTATGGAAAATGTTCAAGTACTTTTTTCATTCCCCCCTTTGACTTTTTCTCAGAATGTGATTTATATCTCTGGTTCTCAGGCTCTTGTAATAACAATTTCATGACAACGTCCAAAACCATAGATTTCAAGAACAAAATGGGTTCAGATAGAATATGGTTGTCCAAGTTCCAGGTATTCAAGATAAAAATCAATTAATTTTTTGCAATTTTACCCTTCCTAATTTCAACAAGTATTTGAGACGACTTGTTTATTTTTTTTTTATAAATTGCCTGACTGGTTATCATCTCTAGTGCCCATAGAGCAATATTTATTCTTTCTGTTCAAGTTCCAAAATCATATAAAGGAATATCTTCTCCAACAGCATTTACCAAAAAAAGAAAATTTCAAGAGAATTTTGCATGTGAATCAAGATACAGATAAGAACCTAATAGAATTAAATAATATTTTAAGGGTAACAAAGGTAACTGGAAAAGACATAAGAAATGCCCCCAGTTAACGAAAATATTATAATACAACTGAGTTAAAATGCCCACTCTCTTGAACACTCAGCTCTGGTCAAGAGATGAACTACTGTCAATGAACATCGTTCTGTAGTGAGTCAAAAAGAAGCTTTCCTTGAACCCATTAGGAGTCAAGAGAGTTGAGCAGAAGACAGGTTGGGTGGCAGAGCCCTGCCGAGGACTGTCAGTCCCAACGTGGGACAGCCAGCAGGCACTGTGATACATAACCACTCAGAGGATGGGTGGGCCGAGGCTTGCGGAGACAAGCACCGACACTGAACAAGATGAGGTGGAGGGCCGGGCAAGAATGGACTGAAGGCAGGAAAAAAACCAGTGAGGTGGGAAGGACAGGAAAAAGGAGGCAGGGTGATGAGTCAGGCAGAGGCGTGGCCATCAAATCAAGGTCAGTCAGTCCTCTGAATTTAGAAAAACAAGGACAACTGATTTTAGGCAAAACACTTAGAAGAGAATTCATTCTTCTTTCCAAGGGTGTAATTCCACTATCTCTTATCTGCAACTGTAAAATTCCCCAAATTCTGAAAACCAAGTCTTTCCCCAGTTGTATCCAAGATCCTCTGGCAGCAAAACATGGTCATGACTCAGGTTTAACAACCTATTATTTTTAATTTGTATTTTCGCTTAGTGTGAATATTGATACTTTCACTATAGAAATATTGAAACTTCTGACTGCAGGAGGCAGCTCCAGGCTCTGCTGGGAATGCTGTGGTAATATCCAGTATACATACTGTGTAATCCTTTTCAGTATCCCCTGCACGCCTGAATCCTGAAACGTGTCTGGCCCAAGGGCTGTGAATAACAAATTATCAACCTGGATCTACACTTTATTTTTTATCAAGTTTGATGACCAAGTTATTGTACTAAATATAGAGCTTCAGTTCTGACCAAATTAGCAAAGGTTGGAAAATCATACACAGCCCTCAGGAGAGAGAATGTGTCTAGAGAAACATCTGTGGGCTGAAGGTGGGGCTGGTGAGGCATCCAGTGCTGGAGATATTAGAATATCAAGGGTCAACAACAATGTTTCGAACTCCAAAATACATATTATTGACAAATTACACAAAGAAGCCTGAAAAAACTAAAAACCACCACCCAACCCCATACCTGAACTCAATTCTGATGACTTATTTACAAACAGAATAGTTTAAACCATAAAGAAAGTATCGAATGATGTACTCCAGAATATTAAAAAAAAAACTTTACAAAAAATTTTACAGCCAAAAAATGATACTAAATGAGGGATGTGGTGCTAGGTACAGCATCTGAAAGTGCTAGGATCTATGGCAGGGTCAACTCTGTTCTGGCTGACGTTTTTACTGCCTCTCCTTGTTTTTGATAGCCCTGACGATAATTCACAGAAACAGAATACGCTACTGGAGTCAAGAAAGGTAACCTTGGGCTGAGATTTTAGTAAGTCAATTAGCTGACTTACTGATTAAATGTCACATATTTTCCCAACAAATATTTGTCTGACCAACGAGCAGCGAAGTCAATTTCTGAAGTGAGTTGAACACTCACACAAAATTTTGTTCTTGGTTTTTAAAATGTCTAGTTTTAAATATATATAGTATCTGACTATTAACAGTGTCAAAAGAAAAAGAAACTGTTGGAATCATGTAAAAACCACTGTTTCTCACATATAACCACCTACATCATTATAAAAGGCTTTACCAAATCTGGATATACTCTCTATTATATATGTGTGCAATGTGTAGAAGTAAACATACCATCCTCACACACATATATATGTATGTATAAAGGAAGGAAATTAAACTGCAAAATTAACAGGCACTATTCAATCCATTGCTTCTTGTTAGTGATCATCAAAAAAAATGTTTCTGACTTTTGTAACACCATGCCATTTGAAAATTAAATGAATATCATCCTAGGAGCTTCAGCAAGTAAATATATTTGAGCTAATGAATGAGTTATATTTATGAAAATTGTATTACGGCTCCAGGTTTTGATTATTATAAACCTTTCTTAAGAGAGTTCTTCACTGAGGACCACAAAGGCAGAAATAATGCACACAAGCACCAAGAAAAACTGTTTTCAACATGCTCTTGCTGATACTGACTGTCCGACTTTACCTAAACTGTGAGGATGATGTATCTATGAGAACATCAAAACTGTGTGATGGGAACTTTTAGACAGCCCCTGACTCGATTTACAAATTAAATTAGAAAATAGCTTTTCAGATTATGTTTAACTTGAAATTAAAGTTACTTTAAGGCTTTTTTTTTTAAACCAAGTCAAAGCAACATACCTCCCTGAAATGTATGACAAATATAATCCCCAAAAGAAATCTCTTTCCACACTCCAAGGCTTCTGCCACTTTCCGAAACTTCGAGATTCTTCTCATTTTCCCCCGTTAATTGAAGCATTCTGAGGCTTTGTTTTTGGAGGTCTTATCTCTGGATAGGGCTGCTGTTCCCTAGAGTCCTTAAAGTTGTCTAGTGTATTGGAATCACACAACGTAAGTCTATTTTGAAAAGAGAATCCAGGATGCAAGATGAAATGGATACTAGATAAAGAATGAGGTAACCCTGGAACCCTTACGAACACTAAAAATACATAGGGAAATAAGGAACTCTGTTTATGAATAAATCCTCCTCTTATCAAGTGGCAGTCCCAGCAGTAACAATATCTGATTCATTTACTTTTGCAGCATCTCCCTACAATTAAGGTGCATCATTTCTTGAAAGAAATAGAGACTAAATTCTGCAAAGCATGAGACTTTAAAATGTTTTGCCCAAAGGTTGGCATTTCATATTGTAATAATGTTTGCTGTGCTTTGCACTGTGTTGGGTATAAATGGATTCAGTGAAAGGGTTTCCCCTGACAGTGACAAGTGGCTAAGCAATTCAAAGTGCAAATGACAGCATATATCTATATCTATATCTATATATATGACAGCATACCTATGGCTGCTTTACTGGTCAGTCCATTTCCTGGGGAAAGTTTTGTCACAATGTATTGTTAACATTTGATTAAAATATTTAAGAAAATAATCCTATAAAGTAATTTTGCTGTTAGTAGAAACAAGGTTTCTCAAAATACTGTTAGAAAGCCACTATTCTGTTTACTTCTTAAATAGTAACTGCTAATGAAACTACTGACTTGCAGAAAAGCTGAAAATCTTTCACAAATTGGTGCAGTCAACACCCTTTGCTACTTTAAATAATTTTTTTAAATAACCCAAAGTATAAATAAAATACTCAAAGACAAAGTATAAATAAAATTTGTCTTCTAGAAATACTATTCATATGAATTATCTAGGAGGTTTCTTTTAAAGTATTGGGAACAAATTCATGTATTTTTACCTGAAATTTCACCAAAGATCTCTTCTGCTATCCTAGCCGCTTCTTTTCTATTTCCTTTGACGATATAGAAATGGGTTAGGAGCGCCAAGAACACTTTAATTAAAAGCTTGAAGAAAAAAAAAGTAGCAAACATTGTAATAAAAATGTTTTTAAAGCCATAGGAAACAGAACCGTCCTCCATTTTGGCTTACACTCTGTATAGGTTCTTGGGACTGCAAAATTTCACCGAGTTATAATTGGTATCATATGACATCTATTTTAAACCTTCTAGCTCTCTGTGCTCCTGTTACGGAGAACTGAGTTTGTAGATTCTAAGCTAACTGTGATTTGGCGACTGCATACACTGACATTCATGGCAATGTTAAATGAACGAAAGAAATTTCCTTCGAACCAGAAACACCCAATATTTCTAGGCCTACATTCCTCAGTGTTGTTTAACAAACAGGATTCAAGTCCAAAATGTTTTTACCCCTCAATTCCAGTTTTTACCACGTTCTATTGAAAGGCAGGATTGGAAAGATAGAACAAGCCTCTCAGATCCCATGGGGATGAAGCAAGTTATTTGAAGTTCATAAAAAAGAAGTACTAATATTACATTCTGTGCTTTTCGTGGGAAGTACCAGCCCCTGGAACGCTTCAATATTCTCTTCATTCTGAGGCTATAAAGCCCAAATCTAAAATATGACCAGTTATAAAAGACTATTTACTCTAAAGCAGTATTTAATAAAAGGCCCAGCTTGGATGCCTCTCCAGACTGGAAGTATTAGACCACTTGCTGTAATAGCTTCATCCTAGACAAAGTCCCCTAGTAACATTTCTGATCTTTACTTCCTATTGTTAGGAAAGGTGGTGCTTCTTTCTCGAAAATGTGGGCTTAGTCAATCATGGAGGACTCACAATGAAAAAGATGAAGATGCCCTATACTCCGGGTGAGGTATCCAAAGATTCTATCAATCAGTATCTTCCCTTGCTGGACAATTTCTCCTGTAACCCTAACTCTTCAACATGCATCAGCTGGCCAATACAAGTAAAGTTGATTTGTATAATATACCTCACCTGGGAAAAACAGATGCAGAAACTCGAAGTGTCCTCTTTCATTCTTGGCTATATTAGATTTTATAAATTTCTACAACCTATTGGAAAAGACAAACCCAGATAAAATTATAGGAGACAACTAAATCAACCTTATTTAATAAATGCTTGATGCAAAACTATGGGAGTTTCTCCTAGCACTCAGACAAATTAGAATGACTCCCTATGTAAGAACTATCTCCCTATACTCTGTAAAAGAGTAAGACATGAGAATCAACCCCAAGGCACAATATATAATGTATCCATTTCAGTGTAGTATCTCCACACCATCACAAACTTGTGTGGACTTGTGTGGTTTCCATTTGCAAGGACAGATACTAACACACATGGTTTTCTTTACCAAGCTTAGACTACCTGGCCAAGCTATCAAAATACATAAACACAAGCATTTTAGTTCTTTTCATGTTTCTTTCTCCAGCTGTTCTGGAAGAAGGCGATCATTTACCCATGTTGGCCCAGTGACGTATCTAGTAATACGTAACATTATTTGATCTTGTTTTGAACTTAATTTTTTCACCTAAAACATGACTGTACTTTTCATTTTACATACCAGAAAAGCTGGCTGTGAGAAGCTCGACTTTTGTACTATTTAAGAGATTATCTTTACTATATTTGAGCACTACGTTTGAGATGGCTGTAAAAGGCTACCGAAATGAAGAGTTAACTTAAGAGTATCTTGTAAAGAAGGCAAAACCATCTAGAGCATCAGGGTTTCTCAGCCTCGGCACTACTGACATTTTGGACCAGATAATTCTTTGGTGTGCGATGCCAATGCCCCACTCTTATCCAGTTGGAACAACCAGAAATGTCTCCAGGTATTGCCAGATGTCTCCCAGGGGGCAAAACCACCACTGCCACATCCCGCTGAGAATAACTGAGCCACAGCCAAGTGTAAAGGATAACGGAAAATCAACTCCCCAAAGGATTGTTGAATACAAATCAAAATCTACTGTAGAGAGC
The DNA here is from genome assembly GCF_001704415.2 of Capra hircus. NCBI lineage: Eukaryota > Metazoa > Chordata > Mammalia > Artiodactyla > Bovidae > Capra > Capra hircus. Next base: position 54,959,247 of record NW_017189516.1, on the reverse strand, counting down.
TTTGATTTTCAGAATTCCATATTTTAAAAATTCAGCACAGGATAATACAACTTAACATCTTTGGAGAATGCAGAGGACAAAAAGGCCTGCAAAAAACCTTTGCAAAACTAAATACAGACCTATTATACCATGACTGAGCTAAAAGTAAGTTTCGGTGTAATATAAACCAGAACATATCACTGGAGACTTTCTTGCTGGTCCAGTGGCTAAGATTCCGAGTTCCCAGTGCAAGGGGCACGGGTCTGATCCCTGGTCAGAGAACTAGATCCCACATGCCACAACTAAGACCTGGAGCAGTCAAATAACTATGTAATATTTTTCTTTTTTTAAAAAAGAACTTATCAATGTAGGGAACTGCTTCCAGCAAAGGAGGTGGGAGAAGCTGGGCACTGGGCTGCACCCCATAGGCCTGCCAAGCCCTGTACTTGCCCAGCCTCAAGATCGAAGAGCCCAGAGTCAGTGATAGAGACATCAATGGTTTAATAGATGGGGGATCTTACACATCTGAAGCAAGGTCCTGGAGCAACACCCCAATTCGTGCTGTAGATAACAGGTAGCAGGATGGCAGGACATGGAGATAGGTTTCGCTACTAAGGGAAGGGGCAGATTAGCAGCTACAGGGGAACTGAAGTCAGGTGGCTCATCAGTTACCAGGGAAACAGCACGGGGCACGCCCTTTGATAAGCTATCAGGTGGAGATGTTTGATGAAAAGATTAGAATAAGCACTAGCTGGGGCCAGGGCAAGTATGTAGGAAGGTCAGTCCTGGGAGTAGGGTGCAGGTGAAGCAGGGACTGATGGTATGTACACTGGGTTTCAATAAATGAAGTCAAAATTCCAATTTTTCTTAAAATAGCTTACAAGATATAGAGTATAATTATGTAATTCACATACACAATAGTTTACAGAAGTATTCATTTGTCTTACACAGTAATTCTAGTGAAGTGAAAAATACAGGCTTGTTTGGATCAGGAAACAAAGGCACAATTGAACTTGCTATTCCATGATTAAAACAAAGAATATTCTAGAAAGAAAAGATGACACAGTAATTAATCAACTGAAGGATATTTCCATATTTCCCGTTTCACTAACAGACTAAGCAAAACATCAGATTGCACTAAAAAAAAAAAAAAAAAAGCATGCGAGGTAGGTAGGTGGGGGAAGTATTGCTCAACTAGTTGATAATATTCTGTTTCTCAAACAAGGCAAATTCAGAAAAATGTCAAAATGTCATTTTGGTCTTTATTTTTGGACAGGTAGCGTGTTTTTATAAATCAGTTTTACATGTGCTACTTTTTGCAACATCAAAGGAAACACAATATATTTTTCATATATTCCTTATCACTGCAAGTTCACTTTCAAATAAATGTAAGTAGCAGGGTAGAACAATATGTTTCCACATATTGACCAGTGCAACACTGACGGTTACAATTAAGGTATTCAGGAAGCCTGAAAATTCAGATGTACTAGAACAAGCAAATTTACTTCCACTTATTAAAGAAAAAAATAAGGAAAATATGCAACTTACATATTTTTCATGCAAGAACATTAAACCCTATTTCCATGTGAAATAAATGGCAGTTTAATAGTTAAATGAAAATTTTGAAGGAAAAAAAGCTAAGAAAAAAATAAAACAAGAAAAAACAGGAGTACGCCTTTAAAAATTAATGAACAAAATAAAACCGAATGTTATATAGTTCCCCGCTTTATCATGAATACTGGCACTGTTTATTTCATATTTATATAATCCAGTTTCTATGCCTAAAAATCCCAGTGAAATTGAATGGTTTGGGTCAGTCTATTTTTCTTTAATGAAAGAACCCCTAACTTCTAGATATTAAAAACTGTACTCTTGCATTTGTGTTTTAAACACAGATATATTTCTTATGTATCAGTGGCAACCAATTAACAGACATGTTAAGATACTTTTTTAAAAGTTCTGTGAATGTTGTCATTAAAAAAAAGCTCTGTAAAGAATCACAATACTGCCAGCGTCTAACTAGCGCATCCACAGTGCCTCATTCTTGTGACTTCACAGTCCTTTATCACAAAAATTTATTCTAATAAGGAGTTCAAAGAATTAATAAGACACACCATGTGGATAATTTGGGGTTTAAAAACCCATGGCTCTGGGCAACAACGATTATAGTTAAAAACATCCATCCACAAAGAGACTGTGTTCCTAAAATTTTCAGACTCAACTGGCTATAAACAAAACATTCTGGGGTCAAGACTTCTGCACACTGACAATACTTATCAGGCATCAGCTAGGCCACAAGTGAAGGGAGGTGACTTCTATCAAAGATCCGGGGTAGCAGCTGATTTTGAGATGGCACACCTCGTACATTCTGCTCGGAAAACACGAAGGCATTGACAGAGGACTAAATTATGCACTGAGAGACGTGGAGGGTTTCTCTGCACTATCATCAACAGTGGGATCGGTCCCTAGTATTTAAAAAGCAAGAAGCATTTTCATACATACAACTGAAGACAAAGGCTTGACCTAGGAGAATGCATCCAACAGGATCAGAGAAGAACTCGGAGTATGCAGGCAATTTTTTCCTGGCATTAAAAACCATCAGCATTTTTGGCGTGGTGGCTATCTTACCACTTCACGTCAAAAATGACTATGACGAAGTGAGCTATTTATTTGAGTGATCAACAAGGAATGAATGCACCCCCTGGTTCCTAACGCAGGAAGCATCTAGTTCAGCACACGACAGGTGCTTCAAACAGGCTGGTTGCTGACAGCCCATTTTACTCAAGAAACCTGATTATATGGAACACTTACTGAGTGTGCCCAATAAGTTACGAACATGACTTCAATGTCTAATAAACGTAGTATGAACATGACTTAAAAAATAGTTCATAGAGTTGTTATACTTCCCTAAAGAAAACCTGTAAACATCTGGTGAATGTCTAATGGTAGAACATTTAAAACTGGCCAAAAAATGCCCAGAAAACGTTTGGCCCTTCGGCACCCAAAGCTCCCAAAATATAACGTTAAACATCTCTGCTAGAGGGATTTCAGTAGTCTGAAAAATTGCATACCTGAGTGGCTTCAATGCTCTCTCCTAAATTTTAAGTGCAAGGAGTTTCAACACTCAGGAATTGCATAAGTGTTTATCTTTCCTCAAAATAAAATATTGAATGATATAGAGGTAGCATAACTGACTAAATTAAGTTTAAAATGAAAAAGAAAAAAAAGCAAGGTTATTTTCAATAGTCTTAATAGAATTATTACAAATATTGAAAATCTCACAATTCAGGCTTTCTTCTACCTTGTTTTAGACAGCACAGTATGCTCAGCCCCCCTTTTACTATAAGGATATCGATGAGTCCAGGCACCCTTTGGCCCTGTAGCATCTATTGCAACATCAATTACAGAATCTGGAGTCACCCATCTCAGGAAGATGAGGAAGAGAAAGTTGAATACAGCCAACAGAGCAAAAATGCAGCCTGTCACGGGGCCACAGTGAGAGATGAGTCTGTCCAGCCGTTTGTCCATGGGTAACACAGCTTCTCTTGCCACTCGGTCATACACCTGGCGGGAAAGAACCAAAAATGAGCACAACTTTGCAGGCTGCAACAGAACGACGACCTGCAAGGGTCAGGAGTGCTTTAGAGATGTGAACAGGAAGCACGTACATTTCACTGTTGTTACAGTAATGATGTGATGAATGAACTGCTTACGTGAAGTACTGCCATTTGATTCACTTATGGAGTGCCTCCTCTGGACAAATCACTGGGGTGTATTTACCCTGGGACACCCAGATGAATCTACCTCAGCTCCTGTGCCCTAGGGGATCCCCATCAATATTTAACCAACTAGGAGAATTCCAAAGTCCTGAGAAGCTGGAATGGCTTTGGGGGCTGCCTCTGTTGAGGCTGTGTTTAATTCAGCAGTGACTTCCAAAAGCAGGACTGGCCCTTTAGGACTCCTTGATTCAACTGCCACCAGAGAGTTACAATCTATGGGTTCAGAGAGGCTCTTCTCTCCACAGCCATGAGAGGCTGAGTTGCTATGCACAGGCAAGGAGAAAATAGAGACATTTCATGGATGCCAAATAAAACTAGGGGAAAGGGATGGGGGAAATTTGGGTAGATGGGACAGGCCAAACACTGGCAAATAAAGTTCACTGCTGAGAACTGGTAATAGATGGCTCGCTTTTTTAAAGAACCGCTAAGCACTAAACTCTGAAATATTCGAAAAAAAAGCTCTCTGAAGTTACTTCAAACACATAAAATGGGCCGGCCTTCGTGTTTTTTAAGTGCACTTGGGCATTACTCGTGCTCATTCTCACGTTATCAGATCTGTAAACTATCTCGTTTTGACCTCAGCAAAGTTCTGATGTGCAGAGCAAGTTCTAAAGATCAATGGCCTCTGAAAGGTACTGGCTGTTTTTGTCTAGCTCCTCTGCCCTGAGGACATTTGGAATACATTTTAGTTAGAATTATGTCGAGCATTTTCATACTGTTCACAGGGTTCTCGTGGCAAGAACACTGGAGTGGTTTGCCATTTCCTCCTCCAGGAAATGGAGATGGTTAGATAGCATCACTGACTCAATGGACAGGAACTTAAGCCAACTTCAGGAGACAGTGAAGGACAGGGAAGCCTGGCATACTGCAATCCATAGGGTCACAAAGTGGCAGACACGACTTAGTGACTGAACAACAAATGTCAAGCATTACACGGAGTGGTGAATTATAACTGAAAAAGTATCTTTCCAGCACAAACGCCAATTTTGTATTAATTTTTCTAAATAGCAGTTAAACTAAGGAGTTGAAAGGGATCAAACATCCTGTGTGAAACAGGTAGAATTAAAAGAGCAACTAGAAACTCACCCGTATGTCCACCTTTATTTCTAGGTCAGTTAACTTATGATCTCAAGTGACAAAATAATACTTTGCTACTATGGAGAGAATGACAGGCTTGACAATCCATTAGCGATAAGGAGTCACTTTCTTCTTTGCATGTATACTATAACCGTCATAGAGTGTAAAACTGAAAACAATACAGATGTTCTACTATTACTTTAAGCGTAACTGAAGGAAAATTTGTGGTTTAAATAAAACCCTAATTCACTTCTTTAACACAGGCTGAAAAATTATCACCGTAATTCTTTGCCCCGAACTTGTTATGTATAACAGGGCAAACTTCTGAGGTTTACATGTTGATCAAAAAGGTAAGGCACAATTAGAGCTATGGTTCTCAGTCAGGGTGGGCCTCACTAAGAAAATGTGCCTAACCAAATATCCCTGCCCACCACTCCCGAATTCCGCCCCTACCCCCCGCAAAGGGTCTTGTGAGAATCCAGCAGTGGCAGGGGCACAGGAAAATAGAATGAACAGAGCCTGAAAGGCTCCTGAGACAATTCTGCCACGCGCTCCCAGCAAGCACTCAGTGCTGCGCCCCAACTGCCACAGGAAAACAAGGAAATGTACTTATTTCAAACTGGTGGAGTCACTGGTGGAGTTAACTTCTAGAAAACATCTCAGGGTTATTTCAGTCAAAACTGTTTGTTAATGCAAATATCTCATGTTTCAATAGAAAATGTGTATGACAATTTTTGGAGTGTTTTGTTGCACTTCCATTCAAATACAGGCTCACCTTAGGTATGGGAATTTACAATTTAAGCCAGTTAAGACTCTGTAATGACCTAGAGGGGCTGGGTGGGAGGGAGCGGATATATGTATGCATATAGCTGAATCACTTTATTGTATAGCAGAAACTAACACAACATTGTAAAGCAATTATATTAAAAAAAAAACACACACAAGAAAGCCTTTCTGCTTACTCAGCTCTATCCAGCTCCCAACTTTGGGCTAGAAACTAGCAGCTCCACTGAATACAGTAAGAGTACCCAGCACTATCTTCTCCAGGCTCCCAACCAACTGTCTTTCTGCACAGTTTCCAAATACTAAGAAGCACAGCATTTCCATTCAGCTTGTTATGTTGTAGTAAGAGGCAGGAGGCAGACGAATTGATGAGAGGCAGTTAAACAAGGACGAAATTGAGTAGAATAACTGAAGTACTGACCTCAAAATAAGGAGACATTTCCCACAACTGTACTCTCCCACCTAAGGACATTAACCTATTTCCTGCACCTGTCCTTTTGGAAATTCTCTACTGCTGCTTTCTATTTGTGATCCTACTTACATCTGTCATGTGCATTTGGAATTCTAACTTACTATGTTCTCCATCAGCCCAAAGATGCGAAAATCTCCTTCCAGTAAAAGAAAAAAAAAAAAAAACAAAACACAGCAGCTAGCAAGAGCCACACAAGTTTTGGAAGTAGCCTGAATTAAATATTTGTAAGTTACAAAGTTGCCACAACTTGGCTAAGCAAAACCAGGTATTTTCTAATAGACCTATATGCTTTAGAATTATAAACAGCCTCAAGAAAATGTCTAAAAGTAGATTTTAATATTAGTTTTGCCTCTAATTGTTGTAACTTCTAGAAAACTCTGTAACTCTTATGTGGCCAGTTTAATGAAAGGTCTAGATACTGCATTACTATTTTTCAGATGTCAAAGGCAATGATCTGACTAGAAACTTAGCCTAGTATATACAAAAAGAAGTCTCATTTGGAAAGAGACTTCATAAATTTAAGCAATAGAGCAGAAATGGTAAACCTATATAAAAGAAGTAAATGTGTATGTGAAACATCAGGTAAGAATTCCAGACACAATCTTCAAATACCCTTCTCTAGCACGTGACGTACTTTTTCAGTTCTCTCTGCAACGTTCCTCCAGGTGTAGAAAGTCTTTACAATGTTATGGATATTTTCTGGAGGTGGCAATGCTCCTGACTTCAGTTGGAAAATAGCTTTTTCCAATCCCTCACACAAAGATTTTACAGAAGGCTCACATAAAATGATAAGATTTTCTGGAAGTACTTCAGGAATTCCACCAACCCTGGTACTTACAACCTTAAAAAGAAAAACAAAACAAAACAAAAAAATGTGATCCACCAGAATTCATCTCTCAGGTAAACAAGCAAAACCAACTTAAAAAAATATAACAGACTGCATCTGATTATTTTTCAAAAGACGCATGCAGAAACCCCAACAATGTAATAAGCCCTCCAAGCTTTTTACCTGTAAACCACAACTGGCTGCTTCCACAATCGCCATGCAGAATGCTTCCGTAAGAGAAGTATTAAGAAAAATATGTCCTTGAACTAAGACATTTCTAACATCCTTGTGTTCTAAGGCTCCCAAGAGACGCACTCTGATGTTTGAAACAAGAGAAGAAAGAGGGGAGTAACAATCATGGTATAAAAGAAATACCATTCATAAGCTTCTAACGTTTTCCATCTCAAAAGACTGGTATCACCCAACTCTGACCTAAAAGTCATATAAAACTGTTTGGTTAAAACTCATAGAGCTATACATATTTCTAACTTTTGTCACAGATCAAACTTCATCCTCTCCAAAATTAGTTTACCTTCCATGAAAATATTAATACACTTTGATGAGTAAATGTTAAAGTATCATTTCTAAATAGGAAAATGTCTCTTTTAAATTGAGGCTTCACATGCACACAGCTCACATGTTATCTAAGTTAAAAAGGAAGAGAAATGTTTGAATCTGTAAGTGCAGAGCAATTTACATGATTTGGGCCATGCTATTTAAATCACAACTCAGTGTGGCTTGAGAATCTGCAAACACTTCCAATCAAAGTAGTTGTTTTTTTGTGCATTCTTGGGTGTCCCAACCAGTTTCTCCTAAAGTCAAATAATACTGGGCTAAAAAAAAATTATGAATACCCTATCTATGGTTTCCCATTTATATCATTTTTTTTAAAATATGCTTTGCATTACTTTATTACTTTGTAGCAGAAGCAGCCCACTTAATGCAGGCACAAAACCAAAACCATATTTAGGTAAAAGATTATTTTCTCACCCAAGACAATATGGAATCCATCAATACCTGTCATGGAGCTGGTATCTTTCCCGTACTTCTTCCAAAATGATTCTCTTTGGTCCCTCTCCTCCAATTATGAATTTTAAATCAGGATATTTCCGACAGAGTTCAGGTATTATACCACTAAGTAAATCGGTCCCTGAAAACATAAAGTTGAATGTTGAAGATGTTAATAATTAAATTTAAAGTTTTTATCAGAACTGAGAATCCACTCACTTTGAAAAGTATTAGCTTACATAAGCAGGGAAACAAATTCCCCTAACCCTTTCCTAGAATGGTGGAATCGCTCACAAACTATCAGGGGTCCCCCAAGAATTCTGGAAGATATACACTGACACCCATTGTTACCTTCTACCCACTCAGTTTGTGGACTATTCTGTTTCGAAAGTATTCAAGTTATTCACCTGTGATCACACAACGCCTGTGACTAAAAAAGGCATTAGAGGTAGCGAACATTTCTGTTAAATTTTTCTACAGAACAGGAGAGCTGACTGGAGATCTGGGTCTTGTTCCAGCCTTTGTACGAGCAAGGTCTTTGACAATGGGAAAGTTTCCCGATATAGAAGACGAAGAGACCACTGTACCTAAGTCCAAGGTCTCTTTCAACCATAAAATTCTACTGAACTGTGATTCTACCTCCTACTACAGGAAAGGGCTAAGCAGCAAAACATAACTGCTGCCTCTATTTTGTTAAGAATGCAGTTTGTACACAGGATTTTGCAGCGAACACTATGGTATTAGCAGAATTTATAAGAATAGTCGATCTAAACACTGTGATAGCCCACTTGCCCTAAATGACAGTGGATGAAGGTGGCAAGACCTCACGTGCCAGATCATTAGTCTATAGAACAAAAGCGTGTATCTTGGTCCTTTCTTTCCTTTTAATGAAATACTTTCTCATAATATGTAAATACAACCTCAGGTAATAAAAAGCAACAAAGTAAATTATGCTCTGCTAGTGTGAAAAGTGGCTACACAAAGAGACAGCAGTAGTGATGTTTGAGAATTTAGTTCATTAACAATGACAAACCACACACATTCAAAAGTAAATGTAAAATAAGCCAATTAAAGCTTAAAAAAATGCACACAGACACATACACAAGAACTGCACTTCAATCAATCTTCCCAAATATAGGCAGATTAATTATTAAAAAGAGGATAGGAGAAATAATAAAGGTTCATTTCAATTAAATAATTCAAAGTAGGATTAAATAAACTGCTAGTATTTTCAAAATATGACTGCATTAGCAAACTCACATGTGGCATTTATGAATTATGAAACCTTCTCATTAAAATCTTAGCCATCTGTTTCAAGTGTATTATCAAGCCCATCAACTAGATTTCTAGATAAACCAGACGTTTTACTGACTTCTAACTATTAACCTCCTATAATTCCTTCCCCTTTCTTCTAATACAAAGGTTAAGAATCCATTCTTTAAATGAAAAAAAAAAACCAGCATATAGAGTGATAATCAGAATTCCTAACAGCTAACACTTACTGAGTGCTCCCCATAAATAAAAAATGCTATGGTACCAAGAGCCTAACGCAACGAAACACATAGGACTTTCAATTGCCATATTCACACAAAATGGACAAAAAAATTTCTGATTCAAAGTTCTTTTAAAGCATAGTCTAACAGTATTTTGAAGAACTTCCTGAATCTATACCTAGGATAATGGCTGGGCTGAGGATGGAGGGAACAGGAGACCTTAACTTGAGAAGAGCTCAACTCAGGCTGGTTCTCTCTCTTACTTACTGTGTAACCTGGGTGAGTTAGTTACCCTCTCTGAGATTCAGTTTCTTTGTTACATGCAGATAACATCTACACTACAGTTGGGAGGGTCAAGTGAGGTACTCTGCCATGCACAGGCTTTATCAACTGCAGAATATAAATGTAAGTCGTCATTACCCCTAGAGCAAGAAGTGGGGCATGCCTGCACATGTACAGGAGCACTGTGAAACCCTGCATAAGAGCAAAACAGGCTCAACAGAAAAGGAAAGAGGCCGGCCAGGAATCCTGGGAGGTAGGAACTTTGATTTATCCTCTTACTTAATACGTTCCAGTGGCCTTTGATATCTGGTCCAAATGAACACCTCCTAAAGAAATTAATTTATTAATAATTAACAGGCCATTAATATAACTAATCGCTTTGGGGCTACAGATATGGCTGTTCTTGGAATGTTACTGGCAAATGGAAAGGTTTGATAATTTTTTTTTTTTTAATTATTGAACTGAGAACAGGAAAGGCTATCAGAGAAGGCAATGGCACCCTACTCCAGTATTTTTGCCTGGAAAATCCCATGGATGGAGGAGCCCTGGAGGCTGCAGTCCATGGGGTCGCTAGAGTCGGACACGACTACTTTCACTTATTCCTTTCATGCATTGGAGAAGGAAATGGCAACCCACTCCAGTGTTCTTGCCTGGAGAATCCCAGGGACAGGGGAGCCTGGTGGGCTGCCGTCTATGGGGTCACACAGAGTCGGACACGACTGAAGTGACTTGGCAGCAGCAGCAGCAGCAGCAGTGAGGTAAAGGTACCAGGTTCAATCTTTGAACAGATAAGTTAATTTTGCTCTGATCCTTGGCCATGTATGCATCATATGCTTTCTTAGCTGGCTATGTCACCAGGGTATATTATTTGCTTAAAAAAAAAAAACAGGAATAAACACATCACCAATATCCCAAGAGGGATTCAGAACACAGAATGCTGCTCCATTCACATCTTCTTCAAGTAAAGAATGAAAGCATGCCACCATTTCACCCCTCAAAACGCAGTTCAGTGGTTTTCTCACCAACCTCGGTTTATCGGATCACCACAGACTAAGACTCTCCATTCCTAAACCATTCTGACCAAGGCCCACATCTGCACTCCACTGGGGCACTCCGGATCCCACTGCTGAGCTGCATGTTTACCAGGAATCAGCTGCATTTCTCCACAAATCTGTTTGATACCAACTGTACTTGTTACTGCATTTGGCTTACCTAATTAAATAGCACATAAACGGACAAAATGAGTTTCTGTGAAGCTAAGCTGAACAGTCTGAAACATTCAGTCAAGACATAGAAAAAGTCCTTGTCAGATCAGGGGGTATCCTGAACCACTGTGTAAGATCAAAATAAATGGAAAATCCAGAGGTACATCACTTCACATGCCTTTAGGTTCTCATCACACATGAGAGACCCAAACTGGCAACTGTAAATTATGCTTCTTGAAGGTGACTGTGCAAGAAAGATGATTCAGCTCAAACCAATGGACCAGTACTCTTAAGCCTACAGGCCTATTGGCAATTCAGTGCATGGTAACAGTATTTTGAGTAAATTCAAGTATTTAAAAGGGTGGTTACATATTATCTTTTTAACAATTCCCTACTTTTAGTGACAATTTTGATTACTGACAATTGGTTTTCCGATACCATCCAGAAGACCATTTATGTTTTGAATAACCGGACTGCTTTGGACTTGGAGTCAGCGAGGCTGCGGTATCCGTGAAATGCTGCAGAGGCACTGAAATCATCCTCTCTGAGCACAGCAGACCCTTCCCGAATACTTTATAGGAACCATCCCTGAACCTCACAAGATCACCACTGTTGCTCGAATCACACAAAACGAAAAAAGTGAGACTCAGAGATGTTAAGTAGCTTGTCATCAATGACACAGCAGGACAGAACCAGGATAGGATTTGGGGCCATCTAACCCCGCCTTCTTTATCACTTACCTGCCAATACATTATTGTCTTATCTACACTGAAAGGAAATAAGCAAGCTACAGAACAGCAATGTGCAAAACAAGCTCATTGACTCTGAGTGAATGAATTAAAAACGACAGGAAAGCTATAAATCAAAACATTCATGAGGGTCATCCCTGAATCACACAGTTATAGCTGATGTAAGTTTTCACCCTTGTGATTTTCTTAGCTTTCAAAATATCTGCAATGAAAAAAAAGGGTTATGTGGTAGGTTGGGCCCTGTACTTCTCACTGTATATGTAGGGTAATTTTCAAAAGACCTTAACTATTAAACAGCATCAGGTTATTGTTTATCCTTTAAGCAACTATTAAAACATCAAATGTGGGGGGTAAGGGAAGGAATAGTATTTACCACTGTTCCAGAAATTTCTCCTTTAGGATGTATAAAACGTATTAGACCCTTGTTTACTATATTTAACACAGAAGTAGTTATAAAACCATAAAACAAAATGAGAAGCCCAACAATCATTATAACACAGATATTCAACAGCTTTCTACAAGGAAAAAAAGGCTGCGCAGTACAATTGTAGCTATCATTTCATTACCTTTTCTGTAAACAAGTCTGCTGACAACAACAATAGTTATTATACTATCATGCCTTCTAAATGGGTCTGGAGTGAAGTCAGTAGGATCTACAGCATTAGGAATGACGGACACTATTTCAGGATTCAGTGCTGCTCTTAGCACAGTGTTTTCCTTACTAGTGTAAGAGACACAAATTATGTGGTTTGTGTCACAAAGAGACACAGTTAGAAGTTTGTTTGTGAGCACCGAGCTGACATCAGCAAATCCGAAAAGGGAATGGTCCGTGAAGACTGTCTGGAGGCCCATTGTCTTGGCGTGGAAGAGGGCATCATGGGCCATGGCAGAAAAGGAACTATGTGAATGGATTATCGTGACTCTCTCCCGAACAAATATGTACCTGAGCAATGGCAGACTGTGAAAGAGGGTCGTGGCTGTAGATTGGTTGTACATGACTTTCAGAGGCAAGTAATAGACTTTGAGGCCATTAGTGAGGTAACGGATGCCTTTGCGATTTCCGTAAGCGTGGGTGACAATTATGACCTTGTGCCCTCTTTCAATCAGGCACTGAGAGAGCTGGTAAATGTGACTTTCCACGCCTCCCATGTTTGGGTAGAAAAAGTCCGACACCATGCATATATTATGGGTACAGGTCCTAAACGTGTGAAGACTTCCAGGGATGACACGGGAGAGTGATGCTGAGGAAGGCTGGCCACGCCCACCTCTTCCTCTATAGGCCATGCTGAGATGGTGTAGGCATTAGTCCTTAGAGCAACCCAGCTAAGATAGGTGTCCTCTAGTACCTGAAAGAGAGAGTAGACAGGATCTCAGCTCAGAGACAAAATGCATTCCGCACTCCAAATCCAGACATACATATTGTTTTAATGTTAATGTAGATCTGTTAGCTCTCTCCCTAGAAATAAAACATACAATGTAGTCATGCATTTGACAGCATTTACTTGCTTACCATTTACTGTGGGCCATACAACAAAATTAGACTGCAATGGTCCTCATATCTTAATTTTGATCTAAGAATACCACTACACATAATTTTAAATAATTTTTGTCACCAAAGTATAATAATACTTTGCCATACTAACCAAGCAGTTTATCCCGACAATTAGACATGCAACTCTTTACAGAAAAGGCTTGCTAACCTCACTTCAGAGCTTAAGCCACTGACTCAATGAATCCCATCAAGTTTGCTAGTATTAACTCTGTGGTTTACACTAGAAACATATCCGGAGTTAGAACTGTCTTTTGAGAGTAACTTTTTAAAGTATCACTTGTAGCACATGCCAGACCTCACTTTCCCCTTCCTTATTCAAAAATGGTGATAATCAAACCGTTCCTTTCATTTCTTAAAACTGTCAGTTATGTACATCTTCCCTCCAGGGATGACCCTTTCTTCAGTTCGGAATCTAAAAATAAAAACTAGAGATGGGCTGGATCTGGGGCCATTTTCTACATCTGAAGCAGGAAATGTTCAGCTAAGGGGTCCCCGAGAACATCAGTGCAAAATGTGCACTAAATATTCAATATGACTACAGATTCTTAGATTGTTAACGCCAAAGAGAAAGCAAGTGAAACTCATTCTCAGCTTTTACAAAGGAGATTTCCATGCCTCCAGAAACCCAATGGGAAGCCATTCTAAAGGTCTGAGTTTCTGATTCACCACAAACTCAGAAAATGCAAAGCAACAGTTTGTGCAAAGTCTGTTCTCTCCAACAAGGTCATCTTTATTTTAAACACAGTCGCTGAATTTACTAATTAAGATTCAATACTACCAAATCAAGAGATAAGTTTGTACTGCTAAGTAGCTTCAGTAAGATTTTCTTACTGTGGTTTCTCACTTAAACCTGAATTTCCAGTTCCATTCAATTTTAAAAGATGAATGATAACGAAAACAGTGAGTAAAGCACCAAATGAAATCATTTAAAGTTCTGTCGTTAATCTGCAATGTTCTGCGAGCAATCTGCCTATCAGGGTATCACACCTAACACCTTCATGGCGTAAAAGCGCAACAAACGGTATAAGCACAAAATCTTAAGATTTTAAACCTGAAGAGAAGCTTGGAGATCCAGTGAAACAACTCTTTTTATTTTCCAGATGACAAGTTGAGCGATGTGTCCAAGGTCCCCACTCTGCCACTTAAGTGGCAAATGCGAGATGGCCGTAAAATCCACAGCCACAGTCAAGGAGTCCCTGGACAATCATTATCGGCAGACTTCTGAGAAGCCTTAGAGTGACCCGGGGGGCGGGGAAGATTGGGGTCAAGAGGACGGTGTTTCCAACCCACTCCTTGGGCGCCGTCCCGGCTTCACTTTCCGAGGTCGCTGGGGAGTGCCAGGGCCAAAGAAGAGATGACTCCGCCTCAGTCAGCGACCCCGCGCGATCAGACGGGTTCTCGCCAGGACCCAACGAAGGAAGACGACCAGAAAGTGAGCAGGAAACCGAGGCTGAGGGTCCCGGGGCCGTTCTTCCCGCCCGCCTCAGCCGACAGGGAACCAGCTACATTGCGGCCGCCTCGGCGCACCCTCAGCCCCACTCGACTCCCGAGCCCCTCGACCCCGAATTCCGAGCCGCAAGCTGGGTCGGCTTCGCCCCCTCCATCACCGGATATGCTCCCCTGAGGACAGCCCAGTCCCAATTGGAGGATGGAGATAGGACCGGCGACGGGAAGTCAGACGCGTACTTACCGGCAAGTCCCATGGCCGCCAGTGTCCGGACCTCCCGCGGCTGCACCCGGAGTCCCACCCAGCAGCTCCCAGGCACCAATCAAGGGCGTACGCGCGCGAGCGCCGCACCTACAGGACAGCCAATCAAAAAGAGGAAGTGGAGTCACGCGCAGGAGCGGCTCCCCACCCATCAGCGTGCGATGTAACGTCAGCGCGCGCCTACACGTGTCACCACGATGTTCCGGAAGACTTGTTTTCTCTGTATTGAAAGCAGTAATGCTCGGCTTAACCTTTTATGTGAATTCTTAATGTTGCGATTCTCTAAAAGTTGGCCTTGATCTCTTGCTACACAAGCAACCCACCAGGACTCTTCAACCAGGTAAAACCAGCACTCCCCAGCGTGCCTCGCAGCGACCCATTGGCGCTCCTGGGAGTTGTAGTCCCGTATTCTTTGGAGGCGAATCCGAACTTAGAAAACTCACTCCCAGGATGCACCGCACGCCTAACCCGAATCTTGCGAATGGTCGTGTGAGTTCGCACTGTGGTTGCCTAGATACAGTGTCTCCTTTCTGGACGCCTGTTCTCTCTGGCTTCCTTTTGGAGAGACTTTGGGCTGGGATGGCTACAGAAAGCTGGGATCATGGTTGCGTTTTGTTTGTTGTTTATCATCTCTGCTACAAAAGCTCTGCCAGGTTTTTACCATTCTGGTAGGATTGCCTGATGTAGTGAGTAAAATACACAAAAAGTCAAAGTTTTTAATAATTTGAATTTCACATAAATAATGTTTATGTAAGTATGTCCTAAATATAGGGGACTTTACTAAAAAGTTATTCGTTTATCTGAAATTCAAAAGTTAACTGGGCATCTTGTATTTTATGTGGCAACCCTCCACTCTGGAGAAAAAAAAATATGAGACCTGAAATAGCAACTCCCACTCAGACTGGTTCAGCAGGCCATCGTGGTGCTTGGCCAAGAGGCTAATGAATCAGTGGGAGTAGTCTGATGATCAGCCATCCACTCCTCACCGTTGGTACATGAAGTTCCCAACCGAGGAAATGCTTTCCTGAGCACCATCACCACCGTCGTTACCAGCACTCATTTTAAGACTGTAGAAAGGCTATTCATTCCGGAAGATTTCACCTCCTTTCCCAAATCTCTAGAGGGAATTAAATCCTCCCTCTTTTGTATTTTGACAGTACTTTGGCTATATGCTGGTATAGCATTTATCAGGTGATACTCAAATGGTTTGCCTGTCCTGCCCCACCCCTCCACCTGGCCTTCTTCCTCAGCCTGATCCTTGGAGACTTGTGTCTTCTTGGGATCTCTCATGGATTTCTTTCTGAAAAATGGCATTTATATTTGCTTGTTAGTAAGCAGAGGCAAGTTCTGCTCCTGGTACTAGAAATCGGGTAAGTTTTAGCTGTATTAATGAATTTATTTATTCAATGCCTGCACAATGTCTGACACATATATATACACCCGATTGAATGTACTGAAGAACTGACTCATTTGAAAAGACCCTGATGCTGGGAAAGATCGAAGGCATAGGGGCGAAGAGGAAGACAAAGGATGAGATGGTTAGATGGCATCACCAACTAGATGGACATGAGTTCGAGTAAACTCCTGGAGTTGGTGATGGACAGGGAGGCCTGGCATGCTGCAGTCCATGGGGTTGTAAAGAGTCAGACACGACTGAGCAACTGAACTGACTGACTGAATGTACTGAAAAAATTCCAAGGGGTGTACCTTAAAAAAGTACAGGGAACTGATATAATTCGTAGAGCACTTTGGTTGTAGACTTTGAAATGTATTAATTTAACTTTAATGAATAAGGCTCAAGTGGGAATAGATATTCTGCTCTGTGTTTATATTGAAGCATCAGAGAATAAAAGTCATGGAAGACTCAAAGATACTTACGCAAGCTTAATAATTTGCAGTTGGTTTCCCAGATAAGAACAACAGTAGCAGGTAGTACAGCATTGTTTTCGTCTTCTTTTTCATGTTTGCAATAGGTAGTGAGACAATAGGCTTCCCTGGTGGCTCAGTGGTAAAGAATCGGTCTGCCACTGCAGGAGACATGGGTTCTATCCCTGGGTTGGGAAGATCCCCTGAAGAAGGAAATGGCAGCCCACTCCAGGATTCTTGCCTGGAGAATCCCATGAACACAGGAGCCAGGCAGGCTACAGTCCATGGGGTCACAAAAGAGTCGGACGTGACTTAGCCACTAAGCAACAACAATCAAGACAATAACTATTGGCTAGAAATCCTGGAAAGTATAAATGAAGGCTAATCCTCATTTGTTGATCTCCTGGCTTGCCACTGCCATAGTTCTTATTACAATGTTGTTGTTCAGTCGCTAAGTTGTATCTGACTCTTTGGGACCCCATGAACTGAAGCACACTAGGCTTCCCTGTCCTCTGTCTCCTGGAGTTTGCTGAAATTCATGCCCTTTGAGTCAGTAATGTTATCTAACCATCTCATCCTCTGCCTCCCTCTTCACTTTTTGCCTTCAATCTTTCCCAGCATCAGGATCTTTTCCAATTAGTTAGCTCTTCGCATCAGATGGTCAAAGGATTGGAGCTTCAGCATCAGTCCTTCCAATGAATATTCACGGTTGATTTCCTTTAGGATTGACTAGTTTGATCTCCTTGCAGTTCAAGGGACTCTCCAAGAGTCTTCTCCAGCACCACAATTCAAAAACATCAATTCTTCAGCACTCAGCCTTCTTTATGGTCCAACTCTTATGGATATATATGACTGCTGGAAAAACCATAGCTTTGACTATACGGACCTTTGTTGGCAAAGTGATGGCAATTCTACTGTGAATCTTCTAAGATCCTGATGCCAATCAATACTCCTTCAAAAAACTTGAGTTATTTTCAAAGAATAAATATTTTCTATTTTTATCATCAAACAATTTACCAAGTGCCTACTCTGTAAAAGGTTTTGTGGGGAATACAAGGAATATTAAAAACATAGATTGTGTTTAAAACTTCTTATCTTTTTCAGCTTTTATATATTTTTCATCAATGGTAAAAAGCAACCCACTTTTCTTGAAAGGTTCTTTGTATTTTAAATACTGTAAGATAGGCTGACCTTTATAAATAGATAATAATAAAGGCATGCTGTTGCCAAGTCTCTGTGGAGGAGGGGGTTGAGAAACCTGCAAGCTGTGCCAGTAATAGTTCCAACAAAGTCTGAAAACACTGAACATCATGTTCATCTCTGATCTAGGCACTTAACATTAAAAGGCAAATAAATCATGATTCTGTACAGGCTTCACCATCTCACATGGGTTGAGACTCCATTTTTAGTCAGTTAAACCTTAAGCAAAGGTCACTGTTAAAGGCTATTTTCTAAAAGTCAAAAAAAGTAGCAGCAGGATGAAGAAGCTGTAAATCTGGGAATAATTCTAATTATAGTGTTCTGCCTAAATGTATGGCATCAGGTATGCCTTTAGAGAATTTTCATGTAAACCAATAAATTAGACTAAAATACTTTCATGCAGTGGCTTCTGATTGCACATAATAGAATATGAGAGCAATCAGTACCAGTGGTAGTATAAAATGACCTATAAGTGTAAAAGGTATAAAATAAAAGTAGATATCATCTTCCCTTGGAATTCAACTCTTTGCAAATTCATATGTAAATGAGCTCTTGGACAAGTTTGGAGTGGGAAGGCAATGCATTTGTATTGAGAACCTGCTATCTATGTACAAGGCACAAGGTAAGGAAAAATTGGCATGTGCTTTATCCCCAAGAAACCAAAACAGAGTTGAGGAATATGTAAATATCTATGATAAAAGGTAGGAGGTGATAAATACCACAAAAGAAATACAAGAAAAATACTGGGAGTTCAGAGTATTTCTGGCTGCCAATGGAAGTAAAAAGTGCTCATGCAACTGCTGGGAGCAAGATTATTCCAAGTAGAACATGACCAAGGTACAGAGACAGGTGCTGACTGGCCAGTGAATGCTGTTGTATAACTCCACAGGGGAAGAGAAGGGGAAGGGTTCATATGGGAGAAAGGTCTCTCCAGGGAAGGCTGGAACAGACTGATAGAGGATCTTACTAAGGGAAAGGGACTTGATGTTGAGCCAAATTTACAGCCAAGATGACATTTTCAATTAATATTTTGAGACTCCTCTCTTCTCACTGTGCTTCAGAAAGAAAAATAAGAGACATAAATGAGAGAATTCTCATTATAGCTGTGGGCAAAAGAAGATCCTCAAGATTTCCATGTATCAGAAACAGAGTCAAAATGCAGAACAGTGATCAGAACTAAGACAACACAGGTCCTGGGCTCTGTGGAAACCCAAAGACACTGACCAGAGTTCAGTTCTTGTAGAACAGTGGAGACTAACAGGTCTCTATGCGTGGCTAGAGACAGAAACCAACCCTGTGGGAGACTGTTACATGGTAGCCTTCAGTGAACCATTTTCTTATATTTGCACCCTTGTCTGATCTCCTCCCACATCAACTCTATGTTGGCCATGTGACTCGCTTGGCCAGTGGGACATCAGTAAATGAGATATAGCAGAAGCTCAATAAGTGCGTATACACTGGGGCATGTCCTGTTGGAAGCTCTCTTGAAAGTTGATGGCTATGCTATGAAGAAGCTCAGGTAAGATACTGAATCATGACAACCCCCTGGAGAGAGCCCTGGAGAATGAGAGTTCATATTGGCCATTCCAGTGGTAGATGAGTTTCCATTCACTGGTTACAGAACCCATACAATACTTCACTATCCACTAAATAATTATTAGGGACCTACTATATGCAAGACATTGTTCCCACACAAAACATTCAGTTCAGTTCAGTCACCTAGTCGCGTCCGACTCTGCGACCCCATGGACTACAACACACCAGGCTTCGCTGTCCATCACCAACTCCTGGAGCATACTCAAACTCCTGTCCATCGCATCAGTGATGCCACCCAACGATCTCATCCTCTGTCATCCCATTTTCCTCCTGCCTTCAATCTTTCCCAGCATCAAGGACTTTTCCAATGAGTCGGTTCTTTGCATCAGGTGGCCAAAGTATTGGAGTTTCAGCTTCAGCATCAGTCCTTCCAATGAATATTCAGGGTTGATTTCCTTTATGATGGACTGGTTTGATCTCCTTGCAGTCCAAGGGACTCTCAAGAGTCTTCTCCAACACCACAGTTCAAAAGTATCAATTCTTTGGTGCTCAGCTTTCTTTATAGTCCAACTCTCACATCCATGCATGACTACTGGAAAAACCATAGCCTTGACTAGACGTCTTTGTTGGTAAAGTAACATGAAACATTAGGAGTAAATTAAACAAAGTCCACCTCTTGTTGAGCAAATGACCAGATCCATTAAGCTCACAATTTTCATCCAACCCTTTCCTTAAATGCCTTTAAAATGGATTATTTGTGTTATCTCCTTTATCAGGTATCTCAGGCAGTATTTTAGTCTCATCCAGCTCTGAACATCATGCTGTCGAATCTGTTTCCATCTCCAAAGGGCCTCCCACCACACTGCTGTAGTCACAGATTTATGATCTGTGCTGTCCTATTAATGCATTTTCTGGCCCTGTGGCTCAGATGGTCAGGGGCATCATGCATCATTGGCATTTACTATGTTTGCTTTAAACTCTCTGGGCTTTCTCACATATTTTTATTTTGCAACACAGTTTTACAAGTTGAAAAATTGCAGCTCACATTCCAAAGCTATTAGTATGACAAATATTCCTGTACAATGACCAGTGCACTCTAATAAGGCAAAAGGCCAGTTCCCCCACCTCCACCCTGAGGACCAGCTCCACCCCAGCCCAGACCCAGTCTCAGAGATCCAAGTGCAAGTCTCTTGGTGGTTATTGTGGAGAGTTGGGGAGAAAGCAGGGGGGATGGGTTTTGGAAGTAGAAAGCCAGATCTCCCATAGTTTTGTCCAGAATTCCCTATAATATCTCCATCTAAACGGCAATTAGGAAGCCAGAGCCTTTAACCAAAATGTGCTTTGAGTTGATTTGGGGCAGATCCAGGAATCCAGTATAAGCCAAGAATTTTGCTCACAGTCATGTTTCTCTTTTGGGGAAATACTCCCTTTAATGGGTCAAGGTCATTGTATTTTTCAAATTGTTTTCATTTACGGAGTGAATTAACAACTCTCAGATACAGGTGGATGAGATTATCTACCTGTTTAGCCCGAGAGGAAACTGAGGTGCCATGAGGTTGCTTAGCCTCATAATGCCATTAATTGGCAGAGCCTATCCTTCAGTTCAGATCTTTTCTTCTCTGACCTTCTACCTCTCTTTTTCCTCCAGTGAAGATGAGCAAAGTGACTCCTCTAATTGTGCCGTGTCCCTGGACCATCGGCGCCCCAGCTCAAGGGAGAGCTACTGCGGGGACAGTTGTAGAACCTGGATGAAGGGACAAAGCAAGAAACTGAATCCTAATACAGTTAAGAAACCAGGTTACCTGTGAATCGTGTCAGAAGCCTGAGAATCAAATGGTACGCCTAGAAGAAAGAAGGCCCATTGACATAAAGGTCATAAAATGTGGACAAGAGGAACAGTGACAGGAGAGGAGTGATTGGACCAAGACCAGTAAATGATGAGGGCATGGATGGGAGAATTCGGGAACTGCTTAGAACCCTGAGAGAGGAAGAGCAGGCATTTGAACCAGGATCCAACAATTCTATTATTCGGCTCCAGGAGAAACAAAAGGATTTTTTGCTCTACTTGTTTATTGTTCTCTATTTCCTTATTATTGTACTGCTCCACCCTGAGAAACCTGGTTTACAGAAGTTTGATCGGGACACAATTTCCAGTTGTAAGGAAGTCACAGGGTAGTGGGAAATAACATGAACACAACTATTTATGAAAGTGTGCAATAAATGTTGTAATAGATTGTGTGTATGTGTGTGTGTGTGTGTGTGTATGTGTGCATCTATCTACCTACCTATGCAAGAAGCTTGGGAGAACCTCAGTTTTTAAGTTATTTGGCTAAAAAGCTTAGTTCTGCTAAAGCTGCTAAATTCCCTGTTATACCACATTTTTCAGTAAAGTCTGTGCTGTCAACAAGTTATTTGTGGGAGTATTTGGGCAAAAAAGCAAAGGAAAAAGGCTTGTGCATCCTTCCCGGGTAGCTGTGGAACAGAGAAGAATCATATGGCTATGAGAATTGAAATATGAATAAGACTTAGAGTTGAGTAAATGCGGAAACGTGGAGCTGGAGGTGGCTGGAAGAAACATACACCCCCAAAGATGTCAGGGACATCAGTGGGCTCTCCTCCTTCAAGTCAAGTTCAACTGGAGGTCAAGTCAAGGTAATCTGAATCTCAAACAAAAGGCTGAAGTTCAGCTGATTTTTGAGTCACATTGATTCAACCTTGTTTAAAATCTTAAACCTTCTGAGAGCTAGTCCTTTGGATTCCCAAAACTGGAATCTAGTTTTAGCGTGTTCATGTCTCTCCCACATCTCCCACTTCTGAATTCCTTTATCTCTTTAAAATATTTTTTCTTTAGCATAAAGTTTATAGCAGTAAATTTATAGCATATTAATTAACACACAAAATTCTCTGGCTTGAATAAATGTGTTTATTTTCTTTAAATACACTTAAATATAAAACAACAGTAGTTTGGTAAACTCAAAACTACAAGCTGGACAGTAATCAGATAATCAGTGCTGATCATACACATCAAGATCTGCATAAGAAAGAATCAAAATAGTTCACAAGAGAGTTGCAATTAGCAAAGGACTCAAAGACTATGCAAATTGCCTCATCTGCTCTGAGTAATTAATCACATGGTACCTGTCACTCCATGATGATCAAACCTTTTCCACTCACGGAAAAAAGAGGGGAGGGTAAGGGAGATTTCTTCCTCTCCATTCCCCGGTGTGCAGAGCATCTTCTGTTAGAAGACATCTGGCAGTGAGCCAGGGAATCCTCAGCTGTTGTTTAATGGAAAGTCGGTCGGGATTCACCACGGTACTATGTAAAACGGATTTTTTTTTCCCTAACACCTGGAATACTGACAGCAACTTGGCAAAGCAGCATGCTGTTTAAATGACACGGATGGGGAACTGGGAATCAAGGCTACCTCAAGGATTTTCCCGATCCTGGAGCCCACGGGCGGCCCTTTTCTCCTTTGGAAAGCGGCAATGCTTTGGACATGCTGGTTTTCCATTTGCACACGTTCTGGGGTGAAAGGGGCATCTGTCCTCACAGCTGTTACAAGAGAAGATAAACATGAGAGTTCAGAATCAAGGACTAAATTCTAAGGAAAAAGTCTGTTCTGATTTGATTACATTTTCAGAGTAAATTTTCCAGATTCATATTTTGGATGTCAATATAAAATCCTGGCTGGTTATCCCACATGGTTATTAAAGCACAACTGCTAACTTCTAAGCATTCTGCTGCTGCTGCTGCTGCTAAGTCGCTTCAGTCGTGTCCGACTCTGTGCGACCCCATAGAAGGCAGCTCACCAGGCTCCCCCGTCCCTGGGATTCTCCAGGCAGGAACACTGGAGTAGGTTGCCATTTCCTTCTCCAATGCATGAAAGTGAAAAGTGAAAGTGAAGTCACTCAGTCATGTCCGACTCTTAGCGACCCCATGGACTGCAGCCCACCAGGCTCCTCCGTCCATGGGATTTTCCAGGCAAGAGTACTGGAGTGGGGTGCCATTGACTTCTCCTCTAAGCATTCTATTCATCAGTAAATTTCTTGTTATATAAATCCAATGGAATCCCCTTCCTCAAAGGAAAAAATAAACATATGTCAATCTATATTAAGAGAGAGACTGAGCTAAAGAGTCAGCTGATCTGAAATAATTGTGTATATGTCTTCAACTTTAGTTTTTGCTGAATATCCATAACCCAGCTACAGCAGACAGAATTTTCTTGATTTCACAATTAATCATCACTCTCTATACTTACTCAGTTGCCAAACCTCTGTTTTATTATCAAAAAGGGGGCTTGGCAATGAAGAATAAAACTAGCTTAATAAGGAATCTCACCAAATCTAATTAGTATTTACATTAAATGTCAATGGGTCAAATATAGGCAAAAGTAAAAAGCCACTCACCTGCAAGTGTCTGGGTGAAATATCTTGTGCTTCTGGCAGCAGCTCTCCAGACTCTCTCTGCACTCAATGCAGCTGCAGTTTTCTGGGTGCTGGATGAGATCTCTGGGACATGGCGTTTTACAGACACACTCACAACGATCTTCATCAAACTTCATGTGCTGACCACAGAGAGCCAGTTCCTGGAGGTGAGTGTGATCTAA
This sequence comes from Capra hircus, assembly GCF_001704415.2. Lineage (NCBI taxonomy): Eukaryota > Metazoa > Chordata > Mammalia > Artiodactyla > Bovidae > Capra > Capra hircus. The sequence goes on along the minus strand of NW_017189516.1, from coordinate 54,935,123 downwards.
ACCAAAACAGAAAAGTGTTGGTCAAATAGCTGTAGCATGGAGAATGGGATCCCCAAAGTTGGTTGTATTCATTACATCATTGTAAAGTAGCTTGGATTCACCCAATCTCCTTTTTTTGTAGATTTTTGCCCTTAATATTTTCACAGAATGAAGGAGATTGACCTCTGATTTCACAATACTAACACAGAATTCACACGTTCTCTTTAGTTTTTTATAAAAATGTTGTAAGCTGAATATTTTGGTAAGATTTTTTTAAGATGTTTTAAGATTAAGATTTTTTAAGATGTCACAACTAGGTTGTGACTAGTTGAAAAAAGCAACCTTGCAAAACCACGTATTAGTCATAAAATACAGGATGTCTAAGGACTGTGAGTCTACTCCTTCCCAGTTTTAGGTGAAGAATAAAAGGAGAGAACAGAAATACTAGGGCATTGTAGAAATACACCTCAGACCTTCCAGGTAGGTGTATTTCCTCACTGCAGGTCATAACTCTAGTATAAAAAATATAACATGACAATGTACTTTGATTCCACAGACATCTGTTGGAAGATACAGTTGGCTCAGAGAGGAGGTGCTGAGAAGTTTTTGACACACTTAGCTAACAGATATTTCTAGAAAATATACAAAACAGTTGGATAATTAGTATTCCACTGCCAATTCTGATCAAGTTGAAATTCATTGGAAGAGACAGAAGCTTTAGAAGAATTTGAAAATGTCCCATTAGTATTCTTGAAAGGCTTGGAGGAAAGTTGTTTAGTTTCTTCCCCAAACCTGCTTCTCTCCCACTTTGCCATTGTTGTTGTTCAGTTGCAAAGTTGTCTGACTCTTTGCAACTCCATGAACTGCAGCACGCCAGGCTGTTGTGTCCTTCACTATCTCCCAGAGTTTGTTCATATTCATGTCCATTGAGTCAGTGATGCCATCCAACCACCTCATCCTCTGTCACCCCATTCTCATCCTTCCCTCAGTCTTTTCCAGCATCTGGGTCTTTTCCAGTGAGTTGGCTCTTCGCATCAGGTGGCCATAGGATTGGAGCTTCAGCTTCAGCATCAGCCCTTCCAGTGAATATTCAGGGTTGATTTCCTTCTGGATTGACTAATTTGATCTTGCAGTCCAAGGGACTCTCAAGAGTCTTTTCTAGCACCACAATTCGAAGGCATCAATTCTTTGGCGCTCAGCCTTCTTTATAGTCCAACTCTCACATCTGTACATGACTCCTGGAAAAACCATAGCTTTGACTATATGAGCGTTTGTCAGCAAAGTGATGTCTTTGCTTTTGCTTTTTAATATGCTGTCTAGGTTTTTCATAGCTTTCCTTTCAAGGAGCAAGCGTCATTTATTTTCATCTGGCCATTAATGATATTTCAAAATCTTGTGTCGTCCAACCTCATAGTCTTAATTGCTGTGTGGTTGATGATCTTTGAGGGCTCATGTGGAATGGGTGTTGAAAGGCCAGATCTGGGGATACGCCATTCTGAACTGTATGAAGAGGAAAAAGGTAAGCTTTGTAAAGCATATTCCAGTGAAGCATGTGTCACTTTGGAACAAGACTAGATAGAAGCTCTTAAAAGATTTGCATGGATCACTAGGTGGCAGTAGAGATTCTCTTAGAACACTTCAGGCCAGCCCAACCAACTCTGTTCTTGGAGAGGTGATTTAGGGAAACAATGTAAAAGATATTTGCTGAACTTCAGCAATGTAGTTGGCCATGGCCGACCTCAGTCCTTACAGACAAGTTAAAACTAACAGAGAAAGGATATAGGAGAACTGAGTGAAGCAGTAACTAGCTAAGGGCGATACTCAGAAGTACTGGCCTTCAATTTCAATCTTAGGGAAGTTGATGATGGGATACCAATGTGTTAGGTCCTCAGCCTTGTTCCATTTATCATTTTGATCAATAAACTGATAGAATTTTTCCAAGTAAATTCTTGAATTTGTGGGTGTCTGGAGGAGTTAAAATCCAGAATCAGGACCCCCCCCTTTTTTTTTTCCCCTTTTTTTGGTACTGTTAGTTTTCTGTTTTTGTTTTTGGAAACAGTTTAGTGCAATGGCCTAAATCTAACAAGATGAAATTGGACTTCAGTTCACTAACTCACATGTCCTCATTCAGGGAAGTCATTGGAGAAAGGCAGTTGGCTTAATAGCCAGAAGTATGGGGTGGGGGGAGTATTTAGTGAACAGTAAGCTCAGTACATGTCATGAGTTTGATGAGGCCACTTGAGAAGTGACCGTGAACTTGGCCCATGTCAACTGCATTGTGGGAGATGAAAATTAGAAATGGTTGTGATCTAGGCTACCTCATGCCTCTCACTTCCATCATTGTCACAACTTCCCAAAAGGTTCCCTTCATCCTTGCTTGCCCCAAGCCAATCTCCTCTTGTACACTGTCACTGGGTTGATTTTGTTGAAATCCTAACTGGTGCTGTCACTGTCCACTTGAACTAGTTGAGTGGTTTTGTTTTGTGTTTAATGCCATATCCAAGCTCTGGGACATGGTTCACAAGGTCTCCCATGAAGCTCCCTGGCTTCTGCTCTCATATGTACCAGCCCCCTGTCTCTATGTCCTCACCATGCTGAACGTCTTCCAGCACCCTGATGTGCTGGGTTCTCTCCCTTCCAGCTCTGAGCACTCATTTTTTCCCCGCTCAGAGCACGCCTCTTTTTCTTCATCACTTTCCCTACTCTCAAAATACATGTATACCAGCTTGGTCCCTCTGCAGGAATTACCCTCAGCAGAAAGAAGCTGGCTCCTTCAAGGTTATATCCCCTCTAGAGGAAGCCCATATCCGGTGACCAATCCATAGGACCCAGCCCCTCTGTCTCAATTTGAGACACCTCCCAACAGGCTTGGCTAACACCTCTCAGCAACTGCCATACAGTTCAACTTCTCCCCCTGCCAAGTCCTGCCCCTGCCCCTTCACCTTTGAAAGCATTCCTGCAAGTAAACTCCTGAATACCAATCTCTCTCCCAGGAGCTGCATACCAAGGAAACCTTAACTAGAACCACCTTAAGTTCTATGTATACAGTTTTCCACAATAACTTTCTTTTTGGAACCTATTTTTATTGGAATATAGATGATCTACAATATTGTGTTAGTTTTAGCAGTACAGCAAAGTGAATTGCTTATACATATATCCACTCTTTTTTAGATTCTTTTCCCATATAAGTCATTACAGAGTATTGCATAGAGTTCCCTGTGCTACACAGTAGGTCCTTATTGTGTATCTCTTTTATATATAGTAGTATTTATCTGGGACTTCCTTGGTGGCTCAGATTGTAAAGAATCTGCCTGCAATGCAGGAGACCTAGGTTCGATCCCTGCATTGGGAAGATCCCCTGGAGAAGGGAATGGCAACCCACTTCAGTATTCTTGCCTGGAAAATCTCATGGACGGAGGAGCCTGATGGGCTACAGTCCATCGGGTCGCAAAGAGTTGGACACAACTGAGCAACTAACACTCACTTTTCACTTTCAGCGTATATCTGTTAATCCCAATCTGAAGCCTGGCGTACTGCAGTCCATGGGGTCGCAAAGAGTTGGACACGACTGAGCGACTGAACTGAACTGAACCTTTCCGCCTTGATTTGTCTTCTATACCTGTGACTCTATTTCTGTTTTGTATTCATTTGTACCACTTTTTAGATTCCATACAATAATTTTCTAACTTTAAAAATGGGTCACATGGAGAAAGAACTAGATCGGTATGACATGGTTCTAGAGGGTAAACCTAAACTAACGAGTCAATGCTCTAGAGCTGGGATGTCCAATATGATAGCTCCAGGCCAGACTGAGCATGCAATGGCAAGTTTGAATTGAGATGTGTTCTAAGTGTAAAATACACACTTGATTTCAAGGATAGCACAAGAATGAAGATATGTGTCATTGATGGATTTTATATTGCTTACACATGGAAATGAGTGTTTTTTAAAAAGTATTTTAGATTAAGTAAAATATATTATTAATAATTTTATCTGCTTATTTTGACTTTTTTTAATGAGAGTACTATAAAATGTAAGTTATATATGTAACTCTCACTGTAACTCCATTGGACAGCACTGTCCTAGAGAGAAAGGGAGAAAGATATTCAGGTTCCATATAGTTTACTAGCAACAAGAGTGTGCCCAGTGTAACTGGAATGCCTCAGTGAGTTTGGCAAGTTTCCTCATGACTGATGTATATTCTAGCAGAGGACGGATGAAGACTTGGTGGGAAGGATGTACATGACATTCAAAATCAACATGGGCATTTATGGAGTTACCAGATAACCTAGCAATTCCACTCCTGGACACGTATCTGGAAATGATGAAAACTATAATTTGAAAAGATACATGCACCCCAATGTTAGCACTGTTTACAACAGCCAAGAAATGGAAGCAATCTAAATGTCCACCAATAGGTGAATGGATAAAAGATGTTGTACATATACATAATGGAATACTACTCAGCCATCAAAAGGAATGAAATAATACCATTTGCAGCAACATGGATAGACCTAGAGATTATCATATTCAGTGAAGTAAGTCAGACAAAGACAAATATATGATATCACTTATATGTGGAATCTTCAACAATATGATACAAATGAACTCATTTACAAAACAGAAATAGACTCACAGATACAGAAGACAGTTACCAAAGGGAAAGGGAGGAGAGGATAAATTAGGAGTTTGGGATTAACAAGGCTTCCCTGGTGGCTCAGATGGTAAAACGTCTGTCTGCAATGTGGGAGACTCAGGTTCAATTGCTGGATTGGGAAGATCCCCTGGGGAAGGCAATGGCACCCCACTCCAGTACTCTTGCCTGGAAAATCCCATGGATGGAGGAGCCTGGTGGGCTGCAGTCCATGGGGTCACGAAGAGTCGGACACAACTGAGTGACTTCACTTTCACTTTTCACTTTCATGCATTGGAGAAATGGCAACCCACTCCAGTGTTCTTGCCTAGAGAATCCCAGGGACGGGGGAGCCTGGTGGGCTGCCATCTATGGGGTCGCACAGAGTCGGACACGACTGAAGTGACTTAGCAGCAGCAGCAGCAGCAGCAGCATACATAAAACAGATAAAACACTAGGATCTACTGTATAACGCAGGGAAGTATATTCAATATCTTGTAACAACAGAAAAGAATTTGAAAAAGAATATATATGGATGTGTGTGTGTGTATATGTATATATATATGACTGAAGCACTTTGCTGTACACCTGAAGCATTGTAAATCAATTATACTTCAATTTTCAAAAAGATATGCATGGTCATTTAAACTACATGAACTTTAAGGTTCCATAAACCCTGGGCTGAGCGTTCATGAAAACATTTGGAAGCTGAGAGAAGTATAAAGTTAGCTTGTTATTTACAGTTTCTGGGACAGATTTCCTTATAGTTTATTCCTTACTAATCTTTTTTTTTCCTTACTAATCTTGCCTGTAGATCACAGTTGGAAAAACAAGCAAGGTTCAAAACACATGAGTCCTTGCAACCTTTACAGTGGAATCATGTCAAGTTACCTTGGAAATCAATAAAAAGTGCGTTTGTTTTTGGGCGGATGTTTGTGATCAAAAATCAGTGTTAAGAGTTATGTGCAATGATGAGAGCCTAGCTCATCTGCTTCCCAACTCCCCTGAGTCTAAGAGCTGTGTTTTGCTTTTACTTTACCCTTGTGTCAGAAGAAGTCTTCTCTTATTCACCATTTTCTCAAATTACTGGCATGTTTTCACAAGACACAGTTGAAAGAAACCAAGTCCAAAATTACCTTAGGTTCCTGTGAGGTTTTTATACAAAAAAGTTAGTAAAATGTGGTTGACTCGTGTTTAGTTCTGAAGCGACTTTCATTAAAGGTTATCATCCCCTTTCAAATTCATTGCTTTGAGATGCTCTAATCATTTGGGGCTTTAAGATTAAAAAGCAGAATGATGCACTGTTGGACTTACTGTATAATTATACCAAAAGGCTCTGGAATCTCACTGCTTCTATCACTCTTAGCTGTGTGACCTTGAGAAAAATTACTAGACATCCTGGTTGTGTCCATTGCATAATTGTAAAAAGAAAAGAGGGGTTAATCATACATTATAGGATTGTTGGGAGGAGTAAATTAGTTGATATATATAAAAAGTTTACACAATTGCTTTAAATTGTGTCAATAAATACTAGTTGCTATTGTTTTTGTTATTACTGTTATTATTTCGCCACTGCAATCATTACCTTCCATTCCTGTGAGTGGGTTCTCCTCCTGTAAAACACATTTACATTTATTGCTATCCCAGAGCATGTCAACAGGACAGAGCTTCTTGGAATGGGAGCAGCTAGGAAAAGAAGACAATAAATCATATTTTAAAGCTTTCAAAGGTAATCATACCTTTGGAACATTTTTTTTTAATGTTGAATACATTTCTGAGTAGAGAACAGTGAAGATTTTCAGGAGCTTAATTCATATTTATGAAGATGTTATTAGATAGTAATTCTGTAATTACAAATATTCTCTGTGGAAACCTTTGGAAATGAAACTGTAATTTTGGAAAGTTATAATCTTTTTAAGAGGATTGGTGTTAAAAACTATGCAAATTAGCTGTCAACAAAGCTTATTTACCTAAAGTAAACAGTGTTCTAACACAGCTCCTAAGCATTATTTTCTGTAAAATGGAGATAAGAACACTGGCCAGGACAGCAGGAAAATTTTGTAAATGTTCCTTTTCCATGAGCTTTCTCTTCTACTTGAGAAAGGTAGAGGGGTCTGCTTGGCTTAAGGCTGACTCCTTCACTAGCCACTCACACAGTGCGTTTCCTCCTTTACTTCTGCAAGATCAAAGTCTCCAACTTAATTACTTTATATGTTTATTCAATGGTTGTAATTTGCCCTTTGATTCTCTGTATTAAATTCTTTTTTCTCAACTCAATGATTCTGACCTTTGATTTTAGAACACTTTAGGGTGTCATAATCTGTCTCAGAAAGAATCACAAAATCCTCACAAGAAAATGTCTAGTCAAATTAAGTTTAAGTCACTTTCATTTAAAATACAATTTCCCATTTTGTAAACTTAAGAGGAAGGGTTTAAAAAATGCCCAAATCAGAAGCAGATAGCTTTGCCACTCTCCGATGATGCCAGGAGCCTTTTTTCCCCTCCTAACTTTGGGACTTAAATATATAAACAGCCTGAAATGAGTTTTATCTAATGCTTGTTCTGGAATGAGGGGACAGATGCCAAATTTGAGGCTGGAGTTGAGTTTTACAACTGCATCAAACTATGCGTATTGAGAACAAAGGTGCCCACAAGTTGACATGCTGAGTTCACAGCCACTGAGGTTTTTGACACCTAGTAAAAAATATACTTGCCAAACACTTATTACCCACAGATATGTGTTAGAACCTAAAAGAGAAAGAGCTTGAAGCAAGAGAGACGACTCTGTAATTAGTGACAGATTCTCCACACACAGCTTCAGCAAGGCAAGAACAAGCATAGTGTAAGAAAGGCTTAACAAGCATAACAAGTGTAAGAAAGGCTTACCGATCTTCTTCTGGGATCTGGATGGATCTTCTAATAATTGAGAATGGGTGGCGGGGAGCCGTTGGGAAGCACTTACAACCTGTATGGTTGGCAACTTTAACAGGCACTAATTCAGGTACTGATGTCAAAGGCACTGATATCTCAAAGAGCTAGAGTAGAGAAAGAGAACTATAATACATATATTTGTTTGTTTGTTTTACAAAAAAATAATCATGTCTACAGTCTGCATTTTTGCCTTTGTCCCTTACGGTTGTGACTTTAGCAAAGTTGTCCATTAAGACAGAACTAATAAGGATGAGGGCTGGTGTGATAAAAAGAATGCGGGGCTGCAAATCAGAAGACCAGCGCCTTACATCACTTTATCAAGTATTTAAGTTTGGTCAAGTCTCTTAACTTTTTGGTGTCCCTAGTACCCTTGTAAAATAGTTAGCTTGTAAAATGTTCCCTGCTCCTGCTTTAAGTATGAGTATAAATTGTAAGGATGAAGTTTCTTTGCAACCATGGTGAAGAGATAACTGTTCAAAACGATTTACTTATCCCTTCCCACACCATCTCCACCAAAGGATAGTTTCCTGTTCCTTGACTTTGGACTTAGCCATGTGACTTGCTTTGGCACAAGCACAGACTTGAACCACGTGTGCTTTCTGGGGCTCACTGTCTCGTGCATTTGCTCTAGCCATGAGAAGAGCAGTCTGGCAGTCTTGCTGGTCTAAGGGATGAAAGACACGGGGACCAGACCTGGACTCAGCCTGCAGCTTGGCGTCAAGCCTAACTGAGCCCAAACTCTAAACTAACTGAATCCCAGATACAGGAATGAGAATGTCATTATTGTTTGAAGCCACTAAGTTTTAGGGTGTTTATTCAGCATTACAGAGTAAAAACTGACTGATACAAGACCATCATGCCCAAACAATCATAAGTAACATGACTATCATTTTTTTCTATGTTTCTATATGCCAGCCCCTGTGGTAAGTACCTTTATATTAATCCATTTACCCCTTATAACAACATTATAGGTTGGTTTTATTGCCCCCCAACTCTACAGGTGAAGAAACAGATGGAAAGAGAGGTTATATAACTGGCCTAAGACCATATAACTATTGATTGGGAGGGTGGGGATCTGAACCCACACAGTCTACTCTACAGCCAGAGGGCGTACTCTCAAGAACATGCCTTATTACTTTTTGGAATGAAACTGCTGTGACCAGGAGCTGCAAGATGGAATCTCAGCAGGTAAAAGTTACTTGCCAAGAGTTTCAATTACTTTAATTCTTGAGTGGTTCTCTGATGTACAGGTGAATTTGAACTCGATTTTAATGTTCTGTCCATTCAATTACCATTCCACATAGTCCTTGCTACATAGAGTCTTCATTTATTCACTTATCTTCTAAGAGGTATTTCACTGAACAGCCCATAACTTTGGGATGAGAAGTTTTTTGGAAAACACTGTTACAATGTTCAAATATGCATATTTGGAAAGAAAAACTGCTGAACACTTACACTTAAGCATATTCTTGGAAACTCATTTGTTGTGGACAACAGTCAAAATACTCAATTATCTATTAAGTGGAAACAATCCATTAAAGTTATGTTTGTCCTGACCTTTTAATATGTAATGGTACTACCATAAGTTTAAGTAAGAGTGTTTTTAACAGTGTTTATTTTGCATGAACTTCATCTTGCGAAATTTTTCAGTATACTCTAGGGTATAACACAGTCATGAACTAAAGCCTCTTACGTTACGCAACCTCTGCTTCAACTGACAGTTGATGCTTAGCCATAGTCATGTCATTTTTTCCCCTCTGATTGTCAAACAGTAGAGGTCAGAATTTTTACAAGTTCAAGATTCTCTAAAAGAATTTAGAAAAAGAAACTCTAAATTTTAAGGGCTATTTTAAGAGGTATGGGGGAAAATTTAAGGGTATGTTAACCTAGTACCAAAACAAATCAGCATTCCATTCTTTCCTTCCGAATAAGATATTTATTAGGTTGGCCAAAAAGTTTGTTCAAGTTTTTTCATAATATCTTACAGAATAATAATAATTTTTATTGCTGTGCCTCTTTTCCCAATCATGAGACTAGACTGTAGAGGCAAATGTGACAATTGAATAAATATATCAATATGTGTGATGGATGTGCAACATCAAACCAAAAGGAATGTAGTTTGACTTACAGCTTTTTAGTATCTTTTCTTTCCTAAGTTTGTTATTACTGCTCCACTATGCCATGTATGGGTTTCCCAGGTGCTGCTGGTGGTAAAGAACCCACCAGCCAATGCAGGAGATGTAAGAGAGGTGGGTTCGATCCCTGGGTTGGGAAGATCCCCTGGAGGAGGGTATGGCAACCCACTTCAGTATTCTTGCCTGGAATCCCATGGACAGAGGAGCCTGGTGGGCTACAGTCCATAGAGTTGCAAAGAGTCGGACATGACTGACTAAGCACGCATGCATGCCTTATACATTTTACAACAATATGATAGCAATACAAAGGAAAACTTACCTACTGAGCAAAGGAGGTTTTATAAGATGAAGAGGGAAGAATTATTTCTTTCATGGGGACTGGAGGATTCTTTCCAAAGTCTTCTGTGCTAGATATTCTCCATCTGCCCCTCTGGAGATGCCATCCTCTTTTCTTCCTTCCCCACTGTGTTCAAGGATGCTGACCTCCATGACTACATCTGTAAGCCTCCTTACCTCCCCCACCCTGCCCCCTCTCCCTGCCAGGATAAGAGTGCGCAGAGGCTGCCCCTGGCTCAGCCAGTCCTGCAGCGCTCTTCCCCACTTCCTCTCTGGGTTCCCATAACCACACCACCCTCTGGCCTCTTCAGTTGAAGGGTGGGAACAGCACCCCCTTTCTAGCAGCTCTGGGTACTTCGCCAGCCCTTCTTCCTTCCCCTACCCTGCCCATTCCCTTCATCAAACCCTTCTCAATCACTCCATTTGAACAATGTGGTACCTAATTAATAACACAAGTCAGCGTGGCTATCTTTGTTCCTTGAAATGTCTGCCCTAGTGGCTTCCATATGATTTTCCGATCCTTGACATCATAGCATCAGAGAGACAGTCCTAGATATAACTACCTCGAGTACATCTGGAGCCCCTCTCTGACTCTCCGTGTCCTCATCTATAAGACGATAAGCTGCCCTTTGAGCTTGTTTCCGAGTTAAATAAGATGATGCACCTAAAGCACTGAGACAGCGCTTGGCAACCAGCTGAGCTGTAGCTGTCAACGCCCCCAGCATCAGGGCCACAGAGGGCTCGTGTCCTCCTACCTGTTTGGAAACGTACGACGTGCTGGTATTGACACAGACGAGGCTCTCTTCGTTGCAGCATCCACCACACCGGAAGACGTTCACACAGGGAGGCTTGAAGAACGTGTCCGTGCTGCTCCCCAGCTCACTGGCCACCTCCACGCAGGTCTCTCGAGGGCTGCACTGTGTCCTTTGCCATTCCTCATCGATAACTGCAGAGAGGCAGTCCATTGAGTCAGCAGAACAAACGGCCCTGACGTGCCTACATGTACCAGGGTTTGCTCAGCACCATCATTCTTGTATGTATCAAGCTTGTTGATTTCACAAGATGGGTGTCTGGGGTTGGCTTTAAGCAAGAATTGTTGGCAGAAAAATTACAACCCAAATCTGTGTTCCTTTCCATGTTTATGATCGCTTCATAGCCACCAATTCTACTTTCCACTGGTAATAAACACCATGTCCTGGATATAACTACATTGGGTGCATCTGGAGAGGCTGGCTAATAAAGAAGTAAATAGATGCATGTAAAGCAATAACATGTAAGCAGTATTTATTAAGCAATTTACAGGATATAGCTGGAGAGCATTTCTTCTCCTTTAAGTCAGGTGTGGGTAGGTTTTAGCACCATTAGGAAATACATTTCTGTTGGTTGCTTAAGTAACTATATATAGCAAACATATGGATGAAAATTTAAGTGTTCCTCAAGTCAGAGTGTTCTCATTTGCAAATGTCCGATACTGACATTACTATCAAATGATGGAATAAGCTGATTCATTTTGATGAAAGGAGCAATTTTCTGGCTATTCTAATGAATTTGTGGGAAACAAGAAACAAGCCTCAGGGAATTAAAAAAAAAAAAGGATTACATACATTCCTGTAAAATACACTTGCCTTTCTCTCAAAGTTCATTTTTTAAAATTAGATTTTGATAATGTTGTATAGCCTTTCTGTGGCTGTTTCTGGGAAATGATTCAAATTTGTGATACTGGCAACATTTAAAGACTTTCTTTTAGTTTGACATGGAACTTTCTTTTAGTTCGTCGAGTCGATTATAGGCTGGGGGGTGGTTAAAACCCTCTGTGGTAGGGAGCTTCTAATCTGAGCCGTAATCATGCCCACCTCCTGGTGTTCACACCCTCTGTCATCCCCTCCTCTGCATGTGTGCTGGGCCTAGTACCCCAATTCTTATGAAGAAAAGACAGCAAGAGCGGTGGGATGGCATGCCCATGGTGAAGTTAACAAAGACTGCTCTTCATCTCACTAGCAGTCACCCTCTCTTGCCTTCTCAACTGCAGCCTTAGAGGAAGTGAGTCACCATGCTGAAAGGCCCACGTGGCGGGCAAGTGAGGGTGGCCTCTATCCAACAGGTACCAATGGAGGTGGGATCCTTGGCCCAACAGCTTGTCTGGAACTGAATCCTGCCAACAACCTCTCAGTAAACTTGGAAGCACATCCGGCCCTAACTGAACCGTGAGATGGTGCCTATAGCCCAAGCTGACACCTTGACTGAAACCTCTGGAGTGACCCTGAAGGGGAGACACTGATCTAGCCCGTGTCTGCACTGCTGACCCACAGAAACTGTGAGATCAAAACATGCTGTCTGAAGCACCTAAGTTTTGGGGTAATGTGTTACACAGCAATAGATAAACTCTTCTCTGTTATTATCTTATGTTCAAAAATCTAGTTGGTCTCTTCCCACATTCTGAATTCCTGTATATGTGAATGTGTTTCCACTAGAAGGGATAGAGAAAACTCCTACCTGAAGGATACGCACAAAATGCCAGTGTTGCAGATCTGCTGCTAGTCTCTAAATTATTCCCTTAAGACATCTTTCCCACAGCTTTTCTCCCTTCCGCCCCTTCTTAACCTCAAATTTCCTCATAGGTTGCTTCTTCGATCACTGAAAACACAAAGTATGTTTGGCTGGCTGAAAAGCACTGCCTTTGCTACCCAGTTTACCTAAACTTTCCTTTTTCATAATAAAATCTTTTAGCCCAACAAACCATTTAAAATTTTTGATTATGAATATTTACATACAGAGCCTGAAGGCTGTAAACATGAGAAATAAATTATCCAATTAGGTACTGTTTAAATCACTATTATTAATCATAAATCGCTGAAAAAACAAGTAATCAACTTTTAAAAACTCTTTCTTGTTTAAAATTCCACTTAAATGTTGCTTTCCATTTGCTTTTTTATAAAACTTAAGTTTTGAAAGTCAGAACACTGTCCACTGTCGCTGAATAAAGGCTTCCTATCTCAGCTTCCTTGACTACTGCCCAGCAGGACTGCTCTTCCTCGGGGAATTACCCTCAAGTACGTGAGGAAGAGTTATAAGAAATTGTCATTGGGATACCACGTGGGTTTCATTATTTGCTACTTCTGTGTGTGCTAAGTCGCTTCAGTCATGTCTAACTCTGTGCAACCCTATGGACTGTAGCCCGCCAGGCTCCTCTGCCCATGGGATTCTCCAGACAAGAATACTGGAGTGGGTTGCCATTTCCTCCTTCAGGGGATTGTCTCGACCCAGGGATCAAACCTGCGTCTCTTATGTCTCCTGCCTTGGCAGGCAGGCTCCTTACCACTAGCGCCACCTGCTACTTCTTAGTAATTAACTTTAGATGATCCCTCTCTGCCATGTAATAAGAGACATTTTAGAGTTAGCAAATTCTGTATTATTTATGATTTTTTAAATATTTTGTTTAATGTTATGGTTTCCTCCTTAGAAAATGTTCATTTCAACATCAACGACTTTTTAAAATTAGCTTGTCTTAGTTTTATGGTAATTGCTTCTCTATCTCCGTCTTCACAGAGTAGCTTCAGGCTTGCCTAAGGCCTTCAGGCAGGTAATCTGGTTAAAGCCCTGAATCTTCAGATGAGGTCTCATCCCTTTACTTTCACGACGTCCATGCTAGTTCACCACAGAGAAACAACTAGAGTTGCAGACCTCTGGCTAAATTGGGTTCTAGGCCATGGTTCCAACCATCTCAACTCTTTCAGACATAGTCATTCACATGCGCATCACGCATCCTCTTGACACCCGGGCCTCCGTGCTGCCAAGGGATTTATGCTGCCTATGCACAGCTTTCCCCACAGCCAACAACAGCGGCCCATTCAACACTGTCCTTTCACAAATGGAAGAAAATAAAGATAACTTTATAGAGAAAGACAAGAATAATTTTGGCTGAGCAATCAATTTGAATTATTAGGCAATAGCTACAATTTGATACTAGGTAATCATATGTTAATCAAATCTAAAATGTTAGCTCATCAATGCTACGGTGGCTTCTTGTGTTGTTGCGACATGTCATTAAAAAGTGAGATGCTGGACTTTACTGTTGGTCCAGCGGTTAGGACTCAGCACTTCCACTGCAGGGGACATGGGCTCCATCCCTGCTTGGGGAAGTAAGGTGCCACATGCTGTGTGTCATGGCCAAACACATTTTTTAAAGAAAAGAAAAAAGCTAAACGTCTAATTGGAGGCCACACAACTGTATTTGGCAAGTGATTCTTTCATTACAGGACAGTACATCATGACAATGGTTTTCTTATAAAGAACCTGCAAAGCTTACTAGGGAAGAGTCATTCCCTTTATTTCAAATCATGTTATTTTCTAGTCCAGAATCTGGATTCTTTTGTCTAGAGAATTATTGTCTCCATTTTTCTGCTAGTAATACCAGTAGGCATTATTCCAACTCAGCTTCTAAATTCTGCTTTTCATTCTTACTTAAAAAAAATTCACAGAATTTTGAAGACATAAAAAGCTATAGCTACTCTATTGGTTTTCATCCATGTATGTCTGGCCATAGAATGCTCCTTATTTAATGAATGCCCAGGTTGTTTTATTTTTTAAGTAAATTCAATTGTTTTTTTCAATTAAGAACAGTCTTTCTGGGTTTGTTTTGCCCTCATAACTCTGAGTTTAATATATTTCTATATTGTGAAGTGTTATTTGGCATTGAATTTTGATCTCAAAATCATATTGAGTCTGTTTCTCTGCTGAGTAAACACAGGAAACCAGGATTCTCCACTAAATCAAAGCTATGAAATCAAAGACCTCCTTTTCTTCTTGTTGCCACGTGCCTAGCCTGCTCAAACTTTTGGCGCAAGTTGGCACATTTGTTACTATCTGATAAAGAGTAAGACTTGGCCTCCACATGCATACACCTACCTTTGAGTGTCTCCATGTCATAGAAAGTGGCCGCAAACCTGGTAGACCGATGGGATGCTGAGCGAGAGTCTGTGCTGGTGAGACTTTTGAGCTTCAGTCGGCATCTCCATAGCTTCCAGTCCTCGAAGTGTGTGATCTGCAGTAGTTCCTCCAAACCCGAAGCCGCCCTGATCTGCTGCTCAGATCGTTCTAACATTGACCGAGATGCCCGCTTAAAGCGAAACAAACCAAAAAATGATTTACAAGCAAGTTACTCAACTTCTACTTTGTCTCAATAACAAGCATTTTTTTTTGCTAGCACTTACAAATGTAATTGGGCTTCCCTGGTGGCTCAGCTGGTAAAGAATTTGCCTGTAATACTGGAGACCTGGGTTCGATCCCTGGGTTGGGAAGATTCCCTGGAGAAGGGAACAGCTACCCACTCCAGTATTCTGGCCTGGAGAATTCCATGGACTGTATAGTCCATGGGGTCACAAAGAGTCAGACACAACTGAGCAACTTTCACTTTCACAAATGTAAATAGAGCTAAAAATTAGATTATCCAAAGGAACACTAGTACCTAGGAAAAATGACAAGTAGTAATTTTGATCCACATTCTGTTCATTTATGATCAATGGAATGACTTATTTCCCCTGGAAATAAATAATAAAGACAACATCGTAGTGGATTGAATGGCAGACATTTAAATGACATGTCCACATCCTAAACCCCAGAACCTGCAAATAAGACTTTTTTTGGGGAAAAGGATCTTTGTAGATGTAATAAAGTTAAGGATCTTGAGATGAGGTCACCCTAGATTATCTGAGTAAACCTTAAATACAAATATAAACATCCTTATAAAAGTCAGAAGAGGGAAGACATGGACACAGGAGAGGAGGATTTGTGAAGACGGAGGGAGAGGTTAAAGTAGCCCCGTCATAAGCCAAGGGTTGCCTAAAGCCACCAGAAGCCCATTACCCACTGGAGCTGAACTCTTGATGGCCTCCACCTTCCAGAGGAGTCCATCAGTTCTGCAGCTTCAGTTTCGTGGGGTTTTTTAAAATTGTTTTTCTTGAGATACAATTTACATATAAGGTAGTGTAGGTTTAAGGTATATAACATATTGAGCTCTTCAACGTCATGTTTTTGGTGCCATTTCTGCAAATATTTGCGATCTGCAGATGTTTACCACCCTGGGATCAACTTTTTATTTTATCAATCATGACTATAGACTGTAAACTATCTGAAAACATGAATGCAGAAGGTCATTTTACTTGGAAGTCCGGATATGAATGTGAATGTGTGTATGTGTGCATGTTTTAACAAAGGTGCGAGAATCTCAAACATGTTTATGAACTGAGGGAAAGCGCCAACCGAGCAGAAGAACATACGCACAAGGGAAAGCAGGGACCTAGAGGGGCTGCTGTGGTGTAAGTTCCGGAGGTTAGCAGGCAGAGGATGAATGAATGAGAGGGTCTGAAAGAGGAGGCTCACAGAGATGGCCCAGCTCTGAAGATCGCAGGACTCATTGAGACCTACGGTTTCTCACTTCTTTGGGAAATCTGTCTCAAGGCAGTTTTCTGGGAGCAAGGGGTGGAGGAAGCTTGAAGAGCACAGATGGGGTTTGGGGAATAGACATTGAATTTCAGGAGCATTCTGTAACTGCTTCATCTAAGAAATCTGGGGATGAAATTGAATAACTGCCAATCTCTCCAGCAACTCTGAAATTCAGTGATGTGCTATTAAGGCTCATTTCTCAATAGTTTCTTATTTCATGATTATTCATTGCCTCTTCTACTTGGACACTGTAACTACTTCATATTCAATCCACTCTGTGGAATAAAATTTTGTTATAAGACTGCTTCCCCATGAAAATAATGAAAACAATCAAATAGCTGTTTAAATGCTTTGAAAATTGTACTCTGAGAGGATTTTTATTTATTGAGGCAAATTTCAATTTCAAAATGATAAGGCTTCATAGCTCTTACAAGTTTCAATTCAATCTAAGAAATATCTTCAAATTATCCAACCATGAGAGCTCAGTGGGAAATAATCAAATCTCTGAATTGTATTAAGGCCACTGAAGAGCTCATACAACTTACCTCATCATAAAAAATGAAGTGTTCACTCAAGTCTAAGTTATTTAAGCAAACTTTAAGCCTTATAATTTAAAACCTAGTTTGAAATAATTCATAAATTGCAGACATTTATTTTGCTCTTACAAGTGGAGATACTAAAGATTCAGAATAAGCAGAAAGCTGACAACTAATTCTTTGCGGGGGTAGGAGGTAGGCATATATTTACGAAGGGTCAAGAATGACTACTAACTCCAAGAGGTTTTCTGCATTGGTGGATTTTTGTATAGCTCATTTTATCTGTTTGAACAAGACAAACACAGAATTTAAAAGTGTAAATACAGCCCCCAGTACATATTAAAACTGTAGATTTCAATGGTTTCACTACCAAACATTTGCCAAGTTGCTTATAATTTCTTCCTATTTTCTAATGGAAGTGCTAATCAAAGCTAAAATGATCAGAAAGCACTCAGCAAGAGGAATTGTGGAAGTGTTACCAGATCGCTGCTTTTTGTCACAACAGCATCTTTTTATGCGTCTGTGGTCATGAATCTAAGACTGTTAGCAATTTCCCTCCTAAATAAAAAATCATTCTCTGATGTCTTGGCTACCACAAGCCAGTTTCTAAATTGAGACTTAAAGTCTTTGTAACAAGATGTACTGTTATTTCAATGTATACTTCTTCCTATAGACAATAGGAAGTTCTCCTTAATTTCTGACTTCACCTGGCATTCTCTCCAAGGAAGCACGAGCATCTGCACAGCTTGGGCCCAGGCAGTCATCTAGGCCGAGTGTAACTAAGACAGCAGCCAAGATATCTGGAAAGGTATGGTGGCCGGGTTTGGAGGAGGAATTTGCAAGTGTCCATGTTGTGGGGAAATCAAAAGCATTCTGTACTCCTAATAATTTGAGCTCTCAATTTCCATGCCTCGCCCTCCAAAAAAATATCAAGTCAAAGAACACATTTAAAGAGTGACCAAAGGCATAATTTGGGGACATCAAGGAGCCCCATTGGGAAAAAAACAGCAGGGGGTTCATTTTTGTTGGGTAAAGAGTGAGCTTGAGAGTGAGAGGGCTGGAAAGTAAGATTGGGAAGAGAGGTTGGTGGGCTGAGATACTATGTAACAGCCACTGAGTGCTTTCGAACTGTGGTGTAGGAGAAGGCTCTTGAGAGTCCCTTGGACTGCAAGGAGGTCCAACCAGTCCACCCTAAAGGAAATCAGTCCTGAATATTCATTGGAAAGGTTGATGCTGAAGCTGAAACTCCAATCCTTTGGCCACCTGATGCGAAGAGCTGACTCATTTGAAAAGACCCTGATGCTGGGAATGATTGAAGTGGGAGGAGAAGGGGATGACAGAGGATGAGATGGTTGGATGGCATCACCAACTCAATGAACATGAGTTTGAGTAAACTCTGGGAGTGGGTGATGGACAAAGAAGCCTGGTGTGCTGCAGTCCATGGGGTTGCAAAGAGTGGGACACAACTGAGCGACTGAAATGAACTGAACTGAACTGAGGATGGTCACAGTCAAGAAGACAACACCAAAGGTTGGTGGGGATGCCCAGCAATGGGGACCCTCATCCATTGCTGATGGGATTGTAAAATGGTGCTGTCACTTTAGAAAAGAGTTCACCAATTCTTTAAAAAGTTAAGCTCATGGTATGATCAACTAATTCTGCTCCTAAGGATTACTCAAGAGACAGAAAATCGATTACTGGCTTCCTACGGCTGGAAGTGGGAATCAGGTTAATTGTAAAGGGGCACAAGGGATCTTGGGCTTCTCAGGTGGTGCAGCGGTAAAGAACCTGCCTGCCAGTGCCAGAGATGCAAGAATTCAGGTTGGATCCCTGAGTCAGGAAGATCCCCTGGAGGAGGGATGGCAACAAACACTAGTATTCTTGCCTGGCAAATCCTGTGGACAGAGGAGGCTGGTGGGCTGTAGTCCATGGGGTTGCAAAGAGTCAGATACAATTGAGTGACTGAGAACACACACACACATACACAAGGGATCTTATATGGAGATGGCTGCACCACTCAGTAAGTTTACTAAACACCATTGAATTACTTCAAACAGGTGAATGGTTAAATTTTATAGTATGTAACTTGTAGTAACAATATAGTGGTTTAAAACAAAAGAGAGGAAGAATTGGAAGCTTAAAGGCCAAACTAGTTGTATCCAGTTTGGGAGGCAATGTAAAATATCAGAGACTTGAACAATGGGATATCACTGGACACCCATTTCATTGGTTTGCTCTTTTGCTTATTTCTTCTCGCTTTGGCCTCAGTCCCCACTATTCCCTCTGCTGGGAATGCCCTCCACTCTGTCTAGCTAAACCTTTATCAACCAGGTGTTACCTCCATATGGAAACCTCCCCCACAACTCCCACTCCTGCCTGGGTCTGGTCCTTCAATCACATGGATTTCTAGCTCCCCATCCTTTTCCTCAGCACTTACCACCACTGACACTAAAGAATTATTTGCCATTACTTACTTAATGCTTCTCTTCCCCACTGTGTCTTAAGTACCACTGGAGGAGTAATGATATGTTTTATTCACATAGTAATAGGTAGAGCTATGAATTAGGAGGTTGGGATTAACATACACATACACCAACAAGGATCTAGTGTATAGCACAGGGAACTTTACTCAATATTTCTTCTCCTATTAGGGAAAAGAATCTGAAAATGAATAGACATGTATATGTATAACTGAATCATTTTGCTGTATACTTCAAACACAACATTATAAATCAACTATAGTTCAATTAAAAATAATAAAGAGGAAGACATAGGCAGTACACTCTTTGATGTACATCACAGCAAGATCCTCTTTGACCCACCTCCTAGAGTAATGGAAATAAAAACAAAAATAAACAAATAGGGCCTAATTAAACTTAAAAGCTTTTGCAAAGCAAAGGAAACAATAAACAAGATTAAAAGACAACCCTCAGAATGGGAGAAAATAATTGCAAATGAAAACTGATAAAGGATTAATCTCCAGAATATATAAGCAGCTCATACAGCTCAATATTAGCAAAATACACAGCCCCATCAAAAAATAGGCAGAAGACCTAAACAGACATTTCTCCAAAGAAGACATACAAATGACCAATAAACACATGAAAATATGCTCAACATCACTAATCATTAGAGAAATGCAAATATAAACTACAGTGAGGTATCACCTCACACCAGTCAGAATGGCCATCATCAAAAAATCTACAAATAATAAATGCTGGAGAGGGTGTGGAGGAAAAAGAACTGTCCTACACTGTCAGTGGAAATGTAAACTGATACAGCCATTATGGTAAACAGTATGGAGATTCTTTAAAAAACTAGAAATAAATCTACCATATATCCCAGCAACCCCACTACTGGGCACACACTCTGAGGAAACCATAATTGAAAAAGACACATGCACCTCAGTATTCATTGCAGCACTGTTTACTATAGCTGGGACATGGAAGCAACCTAGATACCCATCAATAGGTGAATGGATAAAAAAGATGTGGTAGATATATACAGTGGAATATTACTCAGCCATAAAAAGAATGAATTTAAGTCAGTTCTAGTGAGGTGCATGAACATAGGGCCTGTTATACACAGTGAAGTAAGACAGAAAGAGAAAAATAAATATAGCATATTCATGCCTATATATGGAATCTAGAAAAAATGGTACTGATGAACCTACTTGCAGGGAAGGAATGGAGATGCAAATGTCGAGAACAGATTTGTGCACACAGTGGGGGAGGGAGAGTGGGATGAAAGGAGTATCAACATATACACACTATCAGGTGTAAAATGGCTGGCTGATGAGAAGTTACTGTGTAGCACAGGGAGCCCAGCCTGGAGCTCTGTGATGACTTGGAGGGATGGGATGGGGAGAGGGGAGGGAGGCTAGGGAGGGAGGACAGGTATGTATAATTATGGCTGATTTGCATTGTTGTATGGCAGAAACCGATACAACACTGTAAAAATATTTTTAAATATATTTAAAGAAAAATGGGGAAAAAGTAAAGGGATGTATCAACATTTATCTTAGCATAAAAATAAAAGCTATACAAAGAAAAAATAGTAAGAGCTAAACATTCATTAAATGTATGAATAAATAGAAATGCTACAGAAAGCTTAACCCTGACATTACTGACTTATTTGAACTGCACCACTTATTTTTCAAGGCTCTTCCTCGGAGCATCCTCCTTCCAGGTCCAAATCACCTGCCACTTTTTCCATCAAGCTTTCTATGCTATCCCTAACTTAGACTGTATTTTTAATGAGGATATTACATTTCCCTTATTAGACTATGATCTCCTTGAGGGTAGAATATGTGGTCAGGTTCATCTTTTTAAGTAAGTACTTAATGCATAGCTGATGAAGAAATTTATGAGTAACAAATACACACACACTGGACAAATATTGTGATCAGGCCCATGTTTGTGTGATCTATTTCATCTTTTGTATAGAGCAATGCTTCTCAAAACTTCCTGTGCATACCAGTCACTAGCAATCTTGTCAGAATACAGGTTCTGAGGCAGTAAGTTTGGAGGGAGACTTAGAATGGTGCATTTCTAACAAGTGCCCAGGTGCCTGTGGTTGGTTGGTTGGCCACACTTTGAGAAGTGTTTGCAGCACAGGTCCTCAATCGGCTTCACCTTGAACCTACCTGGGAAGAAACCTCACAGAAAAACACCGATGCTTGGATCCCATCCTCAGAAATTCTTATTTTATGGGTCTAGGTTACAGCTTTGCCATAAGGATTTTTTATTTTTATTTTTTTTGGTCCAGCCTAGGCCTTATTGACTTGCCATACATTCCAGTACATTTGTAGAGTGTGGATTCACCTCCCTCCTTGTATTAATTTTTTAAATTTTATTTATTTAATTGGAAGCTAATGACTTTACAATATTGTTGTGGTTTTTGCCATACATTGACATGAATCAGCCATGGGTGTACCCCATCCTGAACCCCACTCCCCCTCCCTCCCCATCCCATCCCTCTGGGTCTTCCCAGTGCACCATACATTGACATGAATCAGCCATGGGTGTACATGTGTTCCCCATCCTGAACCCCACTCCCCCTCCCTCCCCATCCCATCCCTCTGGGTTATCCCATTGCACCAGCCCCGAGCACCCTGTCTCATGCATCAAACCTGGACTGGTGATCTGTTTCACATATGATAATATACATGTTTCAGTGCTATTCTCTCAAATCGTCACACCCTTGCCTTCTCCCTCAGAGTCTAAAAGACTGTTCTTTACATCTGTATCTTTTTTTTGCTGCCTCACATATAGGGTCATCATTACCATCTTTCTAAATTCCATATATATGCGTTAGTATACTGTATTGGTATTTTTCTTTCTGATTTACTTCACTTTGTATAATAGGCTCCAGTTTCATCCACCTCATTAGAACTGATTCAAATGCATTCTTTTTAATGGCTGAGTAATATTCCACTGTGTATATGTACCACAGCTTTCTTCCATTCATCTGCTGATGGACATCTAGGTTGCCTCCATGTCCTGGCTATTTTAAACAGTGCTGCAATGAACACTGAGGTACACATGTCTCTTTCAATTCTGGTTTCCTTGGTGTGAATGCCCAGCTGTGGGATTGCTGGGTCATATGGCACTTCTATTTCCAGTTTTTTAAGGAATCTCCACACTGTTCTCCATAGTGGCTGTACTACTTTGCATTTTCTCCACACCCTCTCCAACATTTATTGTTTATAGACTTTTTAATAGTAGCCATTCTGACTGGCATGAGATGGTACCTCATTGTGGTTCTGATTTGCATTTCTCTGATAATGAGTGATGTTGAGCATCTTTTCATGTATTTGTTAGCCATCTATATGTCTTCTTTGGAGAAATGTCTGTTTAGTTCTTTGGCCATTTTTTTGATTGGGTCATTTATTTTTCTGGAATTGAGCTGCAGGAGCTGCTTGTATATTTTTGAGATTAATTCTTTGTCAGTTGCTTCATTTGCTATTATTTTCTCCCATTCTGAAGGCTGTCTTTTCACCTTGCTTATAGTTTCCTTCATTGTGCAAAAGCTTTCAAGTTTAATTAGGTCCCATTTGTTTATTTTTGCTTCTGTTTCCATTACTCTGGGAGGTGGATCATAGAGGATCCTGCTATGATTTATGTCAGAGAGTGTTTTGCCTATGTTTTCCTCTAGGAGTTTTATAGTTTCTGATCTTACATTTAGATCTTTAGTCCATTTTGAGTTTATTTTTGTGTATGGTGTTAGAAAGTGTTCTAGTTTCATTCTAGTTTCATTCATTTCTCATTCTTTCATTCTTGACCAGTTTTCCCAGCACCACTTATTAAAGAGATTGTCTTTTCTCCATTGTATATTCTTGCCTCCTTTGTCAAAGATAGGTGTGTGGATTTACCTCTGTGGTTTCTATTTTATTCCATTGATCTATATTTCTGTCTTTGTGCCAGTACCATACTGTCTTGATGACTGTAGTTTTGTAGTATAGTCTGAAGTCAGGCAGGTTGATTCCTCCAGTTTCATTCTTCTTTCTCAAAATTGCTTTGACTATTTGAGGTTTTTTTGTATGTCCTTACAAATTGTGAAATTATTTGCTCTAGTTCTCTGAAAAATACTGTTGGTAGATTGCTTTGGGTAGTATACTCATTTTCACAATATTGATTCTTCTTATCCATGAACATGGTATATTTCTCCATCTATTTGTGTCATCTTTGATTTCTTTCATCAGTGTTTTATAGTTTTCTATATATAGGTCTTTTGTTTCTTTAGGTAGCTTTATTTCTAAGTATTTTATTCTTTTCATTGCAATGGTGAATGGAATTGTTTCCTTAATTTCTCTTTCTGTTTTCTCATTGTTAGTGTATAGGAATGCAAGCAATTTCAGTATGTTAATTTTATATCCTGCAACTTTACTATATTCACTGATCAGCTCTAGTAATTTTCTGGTGGAGTCTTTAGGGTTTTCTATGTAGAGGATCATGTCATCTGCAAACAGTGAGAGTTTTACTTCTTCTTTTCCAATCTGGATTCCTTTTTTTTTTTTCTTCTTCTTCTTCTCTGATTGATGTGGCTAAAACTTCCAAAACTATGTTGAATAGTAGTGGTGAGAGTGGGTACCCTTGGATTGTTCCTTATTTCAGGGGAAATGCTTTCAGTTTTTCACCATTGAGGATAATGTTTGCTGTGGGTTTATCATATATGGCTTTTATTATGTTGAGGTATGTTCCTTCTATTCCTGCTTTCTGGAGGGCTTTTATCATAAGTGGATGTTGAATTTTGTCAAAGGCTTTCTCTGAATCTATGAGATAATCATATGGTTTTTATCATTCAATTTGTTAATGTGGTGTATCACATTGATTGATTTGTGAATAGTGAAGAATCCTTGCATCCCTGGGATAAAGCCCACTTGGTGATAATGTATGATCCTTTTAATATGTTGTTGGATTCTGTTTGCTAGAATTTTGTTAAGGATTTTTGCATCTATGCTTATCAGTGATATTGGCCTGTAGTTTTCTTTTTTTTGTGGCATCTTTGTATGGTTTTGGTATTAGGGTAATGGTGGCCTCATAGAATGAGTTTGGAAGTTTACTTTCCTCTGCAATTTTCTGGAAGAGTTTGAGTAGGATAGGTGTTAGCTCTTTGCCATGAGGATTTTTTTAAAACTTCCCTACCAGTTGCTAGTCTTACAGGAAGCTGGGTGAAAGATACACAGGCTATCCTCCAGGTTACCTTTGCAACTTTTTATAATTATTTCAAAATAAAGTTTCTTTAAGAAATCTTCCCAAGTGATTTGTAGGAGAAATACTCATTTCGGGGATGGTGCATGCTGGCTTAAAGGCCTGCATGAGTGCCTGAGCTCTGTACAAGTTCACTGAGTAAGGGATAAATGGTAAATGTATGCTGAGAAATAGTATTATTCTTTAAACTCCTTTGAGTTATACCTTGGCTTCAAAACATTGGGATGAATATCTTGCTGAACTGGATTTTCTAAGCCTTTTTTTTTTTTTTAACTCAAGTCACTGGATTGTTTGTGGCCCACTTCCCAATCTGAATGACTTTTTCAAGATGGAAGACCAACAAAACTGTTTCCCAGGCTAAAACAAGGGTATCAGCTGTCTTATATGAGACCATTCTAGATGACAGGGGAAAAAATTGCTACAGTCCCCAAGGAGCCAAGACAACCTATCTCCAGAACAGAATTAAAAGTAACAGGTACTGCTTTAGGGCTTCTCAGGTGGCATTAGTGGTAAAGAACTCACCTGCCAATCCAGGAGACCTAAGAGACACAGGTTGGATCCCTGGGTCAGAAAGATCCTCTGGACAATGGAATGGCTACCCACTCCAGTATTCTGGCCTGGAGAATCCCATGAACAGAGGAGCTTGATGGGCTACAGCCAATAGGGTTGCAGAGTCGGACACGACTGAAATGACTTAGCATGACACAGCATTGCTTTAACTTACTGGAATTTACCAGGGAATAGTAAATTCTAATCCTTCCACATGGCAGTCTAGAAACTATTTGAAGAAAAATAAAAATAAGAATATAAATACATTGCCAAGAGGAATGGGCATGGCTTGGGAGTACACGGCTGAGTTCCATTCCTGGCTCTGAGCTGTCAGAGCCCAACTGTTGCCAAAAGTTGTTCTTGGGTCCCATGCTCTTAAGAATCCTCCTGTTCTAGGTATGAAAAAGGAGACCAGCTTTGCAATATTCCCCACTGGATCTCTCAGGAACTGCGGGTCTGTGTTTCTAAGCCTTTTCAAAACTGATGATGCTACTTTGTCAAACTGTATTGGCAGCTTGTCTTCAGGAAGTTTAGTGATACAGGGGTGGGGTAGAGAGAATTTGTATATTTGGAAGATCCACAAGATCCACAAGCTTCAGAGTGCACTGTGGAGGGAACACATTTCACGTGACTTTCCCTGGATTTGCTTTGGGATTTGTAAGTGTTGCCTGGGGGAACTAGTCCTCTGCCTATTGGTCTCTGGAGTTAAGGGAACCACTGTTAGCTATTTATTTCCCTTTGCAGTGGGTTTAGGGAGGTGGATCCTGTTGCAAGATAAATAATTCCATGCTCCTTTCACCTCTCAGCAAACTTCTGTTTGACTGGAAAAGCATTTCATCTTTAGCTTGATGTTTAAGGCTTAGCCCAAACCACCACCTTTTCTCTGATTTGGGGTCCAAGTTACACCATCATGTTCCCAGCTGTCCACAGATACTGTTCCCCAACACCTCTTCCCTTTTCTCACTCCCCTAGCCTGTCAAGGAACCCACCCAGGCCATGTTAGACTCAGGAGGCCAAACTGAAGTTGTGTGCCTTTGCCTCCTGTAGCTCTCAAGTGGACACTGCATCCCCTAAAAGGAAGCTTTGCCTGATACTGGAAACCACTCTGTGGTCTGGACAGATGGCTGACTGGAGAGGGGAGGGCAATGGATGAGAATGGCTTAAAATTGGCTTTGAGTGGTAGAGCAGTCTGCAAAACATGCTGGCAGTTTCTTACAAAGTTCAACAGTCGCCATATGACCCAGCAGTCCCACTCCTGGGAATTTACCCTTGAGAAGCAAGAATGTAGATTCACCCAAAAACCTTGACATGAATGTTTATACTAGCTTTCCTTGAAAGAGCTAAAAAAAACTTGGAAACAATCAGGATGTCATTCAGTATGTGAACAGTTGCTTAGGCAAACTGTGCTACACCCATCCTATGGAATATGACTTGGCCGTAAAAAGGAATGAATGGCTGGTATGTACAGCAACTTGGATGGATCTCAAAGGCATTAGGAGTGAAAGAAGCAAGTCTGAAAAGGTTACTGATGGTATGATTCCATTAATAACATTCTCAAAAATCCAGGATGATAGTGATGGAGAACAGAGCAGAGGTTGCCAGAAGCTGGGAGGAGTATGATTATGAAAGGGTTGTTGTTGTTCAGTCACTAACTTGTGTCCGACTCTTTGCAACCCCATGGACTGCAGCATGCCAGGATTCCCTGTCCTTCACTATTTCCCAGAATTTGCTTAAACTCTTGTCCATCGAGTCGGTGATGCCATCCAATCATCTCATCTTCTGTCGTCCCCTTCTCCTCCTGCCTTCAATCTTTCCCAGCATCAGGGTCTTTTCATAATGAGTTGGCTCTTTGTATTAGATGGCCAAAGTACTGGAGCTTCAGCTTTAGCATCAGTCCTTCCAATGAATATTCACGGTTGATTTCCTTTAGGATTGACTGGTTTGATCTCCTTGTAGTCCAACAGACTCTCAAGAGTCTTCTCCAACACTATAGTTCAAAAGCATCAATTCTTTGGTGCTCAGCCTTCTTTATGATCCAACTCTCACATCCATACATGACTACTGGAAAAACCAATAACTTTGACTATACAGACCTCTGTAGGCAAAGTGATGTTTCTGCCATTTAATATGCTGTCCAGGTTCATCATAACTTTCCTTCCAAGGAGCAAGCATCTTCTAATTTCGTGGCTTCAGTCACCATCTGGAATGATTTTGGAGCCCAAGAAAATAAAATCTGTCACTGTTTCCACTTTTCCCCATCTATTTGCCATGAAGAGATGGGACTGCATGCCATGATCTTAGTTTTTTGAATGTTGAGTTTTAAGCCAGATTTTTCACTCTACTCTTTCACCATCATCAAGAGGCTCTTTAGTTCCTCTTCTCTTTCTGCCATTTGAGTGGTATCATCTGCATATCTGAAGTTGTTGATATTTCTCCCAACAATCTTGATTCAGCTTGTGATTCACCCAGCCTGGAATTTAGCATGATATATTCTGTATAAAAGTTAAATAAGCAGGGTGACAATATACAGCCTTGACATACTCCTTTCCAAATTTTGAACCAGTCCATTGTTCCATGTCCAGTTCTAACTGTTGCATCTTGACCTGCATGCAGGTTTCTCAGGAGGCAGGTCAGGTGGTCTGGTATTCCTATCTCTTTACCAAGTTTCCACAGTTTGTTGTGATACACACAGTCAAAGGCTTTAATGTAGTCAATAAAGCAGAAGTAGATGTTTTTCTGGAATTCCTTTGCTTTTTCTATGATCCAACGGATGTTGGCAATTTGAATTCTGGTTCCTCTGCCTTTTCTAGATCCAGATTGACATCTGGAAGTTCTCATTTCACATAACGTTGAGGCCTAGCTTGGTGAATTCTGAGTATTACTTTGCTAGCATGTAACATGAGTGCAATTACGTGGTAGTTTGAACATTACAGAAGCAGAAGATATTAAAAAGATGTGGCAAGAATACACAGATCTGTACAAAAAAGATCTTCACGACCCAGATAATTATGATGGTGTGATCACTCACCTAGAGCCAGACATCCTGAAATGTGAAGTCAAGTGGGCCTTAGGAAGCATCACGACAAACAAAGCTAGTAGAGGTGATGGAATTCCAGTGGAGCTATTTCAAATTCTGAAAGATGATGCTGTGAAAGTGCTGCACTCAATATGCTAGCAAATTTGGAAAAGTCAGCAGTGGCCACAGGACTGGAAAAGATCAGTTTTCATTCCAATCCCAAAGAAAGGCAATGCCAAAGAATGCTCAAACTACCACACAATTGCACTCATCTCACACACTAGTAAAGTAATACTTAAAATTCTCCAAGCCAGGCTTCAGCAATACATGAACCATGAACTTCCAGATGTTCAATCTGGCTTTAGAAAAGGCAGAGGAACGAGATCAAATTGCCAATATCTGCTGGATCATGGAAAAAGCAAGAGAGTTCCAGAAAAACATCTATTTCTGCTTTACTGACTATGCCAAAGCCTTTGACTGTGTGGATCACAATAAACTGTGGAAAATTCTGAAAGAGATGGGAATACCAGACCACCTGACCTACCTCTTGAGAAACCTATATGCAGGTCAGGAAGCAACAGTTAGAACTGGACATGGAACAACAGCCTGGTTCCAAATAGAAAAGGAGTACGTCAAGGCTGTATATTGTCACCCTGCTCATTTAACTTCTATGCAGAGTACATCATGAGAAATGCTGGGCTGGAAGAAGCACAAGCTGGAATCAAGATTGCCAGGAAAAATATCAATAACCTCAGAAATGCAGATGACACCATCCTTATGGCAGAAAGTGAAGAAGAACTAAAGAGCCTCCTGATGAAACTGAAAGAAGAGAGTGAAAATGTTGGCTTAAGTCTCAACATTCAGAAAATGAAGATCATGGCATCCGGTCCCATCACTTCATGGGAAATAGATGGGGAAACAGTGGAAACAGTGGCTGACTTTATTTTTCTGGGCTCCAAAATCACTGCAGATGGTGATTGCAGCCATGAAATTAAAAGACACTTACTCCTTGGAAGGAAAGTTATGACCAACCTTGATAGCATATTAAAAAGCAGAGACATTACTTTGTCAACAAAGGTCCATCTAGTCAAGGCTATGGTTTTTCCAGTGGTCATGTATGGATGAGATAGTTGGACTATAAAGAAAGCTGAGCACCAAAGAATTGATGCTTTTGAACTGTGGTGTTGGAGAAGACTCTTGAGAGTCCCTTGGACTGCAAGGAGTTCAAATCAGTCCATCCTAAAGGAGATCAGTCCTGGTGTTCATTGGAAGGACTGATGTTGAAGCTGAAACTCCAATACTTTGGCCACCTGATGCAAAGAGCTGACTCATTGGAAAAGACTCTGATGGTGGGAAAGATTGAGGGCAGGAGGAGAAGGGGACGACAGACGATGAGATGGTAGGATGGCATCACCAACTCGATGGACATCGGTTTGGTGGACTCCAGGAGTTGGTGACGGACGGGAGGCCTGGCGTGCTGCAGTTCATGGGGTCGCAAAGAGTTGGACATGACTGAGTGACTGCACTGCACTGAACTGAACATTACTTGGTATTGCCTTTCTCTGGGATTGGAATGAAAGGTGACCTTTTCCAGTCCTATGGCCACTGCTGACTTTTCCAAATTTGCTGGTATATTGAGTGCAGCACTTTAACAGCATCATCCTTTAGTTTTTCAAATAGCTCAGCTGGAATTCCATCACCTCCACTAGCTTTGTTTGTAGTTATGCTTCCTACGACCCACTTGATTTCACACTCCAGGATATCTGCCTCTAGGTGAGTGATCACACCATTTTGGTTATCCAAGTCATAAGATCTTTTTTGTATAGTTCTACTGTGTATTCTTGCCATCTCTTCTTAATCTCTTCTGCTTCTGTTAGATCCTTGCCATTTCTGTCCTTTATGGAGCCCATCTTTGCACGAAATGTTCCCTTGGTATCTCCAATTTTCTTGAAGAGATCTCTAGTCTTCCCCATTATATTGTCTTCCTCTATTTCTCTGCATTGTTCACTTAAGAAGGCTTTCTTATCTTTCCTTGCTATTCTCTGGAACCCTGCATTCAGTTGGGTATATATTTCCCTTTCTCCTTTGCCTTTTGCTTCTGTTCTTTTCTCAGCTATGTGTAAAGTCTCCTCAGACAACCACTTTGCTGCCTTGCATTTCTTTTTCTTTGGGATGGTTTTGGTCACTTGCCTCCTGTACAATGTTATGAACTTCCATTCACAGTTCTTCAGGCATTCTGTCTACCAGATCTAATCCCTTGAATCTATTCATCACCCCTACTATATAATCATAAGGGATGTGATTTAGGTCATACCTGAATGGCCAGTGGTTTTCCATACTTTCTTCAGTTTAAGCCTGAATTTTGCAATAAGGAGCTGATGATCTGAGCCACAGTCAGCTCCTGGTCTTGTTTTTGCTGACTGTGTAGAGCTTCTCCATCTTTGGCTGCAAAGAATATAATCAATCTCATTTCGTTATTGACCACCTGGTGATATCCATGTGCAGAGTCATGTCTTGTGTTGTTGGAAGAGGGTGTTTGCTATAACCAGTGTGTTCTCTTGGCAAAACTCTATTAGCTTTTGCCCTGCTTGATTTTGTACTCCAAGGCCAAACTTGCCTTTTACTCCAGGTATCTCTTGACTCCTTACTTTTGCATTCCAGTCCTCTATGATGAAAAGATCATCTTTTTTGGTGTTGGTTCTAGAAGGTCTTGTGGGTCTTCACAGAACCATTTGAATTCAGCTTCTGCAGTATTGCTGACTGGGGCATAGATTGAAGAGTAGCAAAAAGGAATTTTTTCTGTATCTTGATTATGGTGCTGGTCACAGAAATCCGTGTTAAAATTCATAGAACAGCACATCAAATGGGAAAAATGATCATCTTTGCCATAGAATAACTTTAAAAACATAAAGTAAGCTGGGTTTGAATCCAGGCACTGTTCCTTTTTAGCTATTTGACTGAGGGCGAATTATTGAATTTCCTTAAGTCATGGTTTCCTCATTTCAGAATGCAAAGCTTCTCATATCACTGATGTGGAGATTACTGAGGGCCATAAGTAGGAAAGGGTCAGATGCAGAGGAGGCACGTGCTAACATTCACTGCCTTCCCTTCCTTTCTCAGGGGTGGGGCATCTGGTCCTGTGTTGGGGTTCAGAGGTGTTTCATGGGCCTTGATTTTCCTGAGCAACTCGAGTTGAGTTTGAAAAGAGCAAGATAGGGCCACCCAAACCATAGTAAATAAAAATTTAAAAGAGAAGAGCTTTTGCAAGGTAAATATCTTTAAAAAATATTTCTGGGATGTATTTTCAGATGAAATGCTAATTTTCAAGTATTTACCCAGGCTTACATAGGTCTTTACAGATGAGTGAAGGAAAAACCACCCACTTCTTAAACCTTTGTGCTTTGTCATTAGAGTCCAGCCTTCCCCATTACAGATGACACCTAATTGTGTGGGCCATGCCAACTGAGGGCAGGGAGGAGAATGCACATTTGCTTGTAATGACTTAGATGGAACCAGCTGAAGGCCTGGTCCTGCTGCTCTGAAATCTAGAAACATGGCCCTTTGGTGGGGCCTCACGCTACTGGTGGTTCTTTGACTCATGCAGTTCTATATTTAAATGTATAAATGTGAGAAACCAGGGTGTTTGATTAAACTTAGACTAAGGAAAGGAACTACAGACTCACAGAAAGTATAAATGTGTGTATGTGTACATTTGTGCGAATGTTTGTGCATAGCTGTCTGGGTATTTTAAGGGGATACTAGATGGCTAAGGTGTCTGGGACCTCTACATCCTCCAATTTGGTGAGTATCACAGGATGGTTTCTCCCCAGCCAAAGTGTCTAGCATGCAGGAAAGGGCGTATGCTTCCCTTTACAAGTTTTAAATTCATGCTCCATTCTAACATCTCTGCTCTGACTGGATGCATCTATGCTTAGGACATGTGGGGGGAAATTAGTGTGGGATGTGCTTGAGTGGCAAAACTCTAAAAGGATGCTCTGAATAACCTCAGGAGAATATAGCCCTAAGATCTGTTACAGTCTTTTTATCACTGATCTCAAAGATGAAGGGCCCAACATCTAAGGAAACAATGCGAAGCCTTTATAGTAATAAAGTTCAGTTCAGTCGCTCAGTCGTGTCCGACTCTTTGCGACCCCATGAACTGTAGCATTCCAGGCCTCCCTATCCATCACCAACACCCAGAGTTCACTCAAACTCATGTCCATCAAGTCGGTGATGCCATCCAGCCATCTCATCCTCTGTCGTCCCCTTCTCCTCCTGCCCCCAATCCCTCCCAGCATCAGAGTCTTTTCCAATGAGTCAACTCTTCGCATGAGGTGGCCAAAGTACTGGAGTTTCAGCTTTAGCATCAGTCTTTCCAAAGAACATCCAGGACTGATCTCCTTTAGAATGGACTGGTTGGATCTCCTTGCAGTCCAAGGGACTCTCAAGAGTCTTCTCCAACACCACAGTTCAAAAGCATCACTTCTTCGGCACTCAGCTTTCGTTACAGTCCAACTCTCACATCCATACAGACCACTGGGAAAACCATAGCCTTGACTAGACAGACCTTTGTTGGCAAAGCAATGTCTCAGCTTTTGAATATGCTATCTAGGTTGGTCATAACTTTCCTTCCAAGGAGTAAGCGTCTTTTAATTTCATGGCTGCAATCACCATCTGCAGTGATTTTGGAGCCCAAAAAAATAAAGTCAGCCACTGTTTCCACTGTTTCCCCATCTATTTCCCATGAAGTGATGGGACCGGATGCCATGATCTTCATTTTCTGAATGTTGAGCTTTAAGCCAAATTTTTCACTCTCCCCTTTCACTTTCATCAAGAGGCTTTTTAGTTCTTCTTCACTTTCTGCCATAAGGGTGGTGTCATCTGCATATCTGAGGTTATTGATATTTCTCTCAGCAATCTTATTCCAGCTTGTGCTTCTTCCAGCCCAGCGTTTCTCATGATGTACTCTGCATAGAAGTTAAATAAGCAGGGTGACAATATACAGGCTTGACATACTCCTTTTTCTATTTGGAACCAGGCTGTTGTTCCATGTCCAGTTCTAACTGTTGCTTCCTGACCTGCATATAGGTTTCTCAAGAGGTAGGTCAGGTCGTCTGGTATTCCCATCTCTTTCAGAATTTTCCACAGTTTATTGTGATCCACACAGTCAACAGCTTTGGCATAGTCAATAAAGCAGAAATAGATGTTTTTCTGGAACTCTCTTGCTTTTTCCATGATCCAGCAGATGTTGGCAATTTGATCTCTGGTTCCTCTGCCTTTTCTAAAGCCAGCTTGAACATCTGGAAGTTCACGGTTCATGTATTGCTGAAGCCTGGCGTGGAGAATTTTAAGTATTACTTTACTAGTGTGTGAGATGAGTGCAATTGTGTGGTAGTCTGAGCATTCTTTGGCATTGCCTTCCTTTGGGATTGGAATTAGGTTATTGTTAAAAACAATTTCACTGCCTCCACCTGTCTCCCCCGAGAGAAGAGTATGTTTCTCAGCCCCACTGACGTTGGGCCACGTGACCTGCTTCGACCAATAGGATGTTATAAGACATGATGCAAGCAGAGTGTTGAAATGCATTTGTGACTACACAGCTCTCCTACACTTCTGCCATCACTGCAAGTATGTGTCCCTTCTGGCCCACTGATCCAGGCAGATGAGAGTTACGTGGGGCAGACCCATACTCAACCTGTTGTTTCAGCCTTGATCCTGACTTCCAGCTCAGCCACAGTAATGCTGGTTATCAATGTTTTGAACAATTGAAATTTGGACTGGATGGTCACATTGTATTATTGTGACTCCTACAGCCGTATGTCAGCCTAAGTAAAACATAATCCGCTGGGTGGAAAGAGGGTCTTTATGTCAAACCTCATCTTCCTTTTTATTAGGCAGCCCTGGTGGCTCAGATGGTAAAGTGTCTGTCTACAATGTGAGAGACCTGGGTTCGATCCCTGGGTTGGGAAGATTCCCTGGAGAAGGAAATGGCAACCCACTCCAGCCTCTTGCCTTGAAAATCCCATGGACAGAGAAGCTTGAGGCAGGCTACTATCCATGGGGTTGCAAAGAGTTGGGAACGACTGAGCGACTTCACTTGCCATGCAACTGGCAGTCAGCCCAGGATGCTTAATTTTCCTCTTTCTCCTAAAGATGCAGTGGTCCCATGTCAGCACCCACGGCTTTCCTCTTCCTCATCTACAACCTCTGCATTGTCTGAGATGCCCAGTGTTCTCCAGTCTTGCTGTGACAGGATAGTTATGAAGCAAGTTATGAACAGTTCTTTTCAGAGGGTCTCTTATACAGATGAACTCAGGGAATTCCTTCAATCAAAATCACACTCTTGCCAACTCCCTGCAGAATGGAACCATAAGTAACAAAATCTCTGCCATCACAATATTCGACATGTCATTTTCTTTCTCCAGAAATAATTTCAGGCAAACCTAGATTTTAGGAAAGCAATACTTTTCTCAAAGATAGGAGTGGTATAATTATTTAGATGACAATGAATGACAGAAAGAGACTCATTAAAACTTTCATTATTACCTAAGGTTTCAGGCACTAAAATTATCCTTCTCACAGGCCAAGTTGAGCTCCTTGGCTGCTGGTAAGACATGCAAATAACTGAGACATCTTTATTTTATAAAAATGTCATTTCCAGTCATGTGCCTGGCACACGGTGGACATTCCACAAATGTTCACTGAACTGAATGTACAGCTTGCCTTTTCCAGGAAAAAGGATCCTCCTGAGCAGCATAAAGAAACCCAAGTGTCTTCCTTCCTTCCATGATTCTACCCCAGTGTCCAACCACAGTCACCTCCCATCTCAGTGGTATGTTCAGAAACACTTAGAATCGACCAGAGTTGTGTGGGATAGTCATGAATACTAATCACTAAATAGTTCCAGCCTTCTGAGCACAGGGAAGGCTTGCACTTTCTGGCCCCTGGTTGTTGGATGGGGCCAGGGGGTCAAAGAGGTTGTGACCAGAAGTGATGTGTCCTACCCTATACACAAGCAAATAAAAAATGTCAAGTCCTGATACAGTCTATGAAGAAGATAGACACAGACCAGGTTTTGCCAACTATGACCTGTGGGTCAAATCCAGCCTGCAGTCTCTTCTGTATGGTCTGTGAGCTAAGAATTCCTTCCTATAATTTTAAATTATTGTAACAAATAAGAAGACTATTTCGTGATGCATGGAAATGATACACAATTCAAATTTCACTGTCCATGAAGTTTTACTGGAACACAGCCACACTCTGGGTGATTGTTGTTGTTGTCCAGTCACTAAGTCATGTCTGACTCTTCACGACCGCATGGATGCAGCACAGCAGGCTTGCCTTCCCATCTCCTCGAGCTTGTTCAGACTCATGTCCATTTGAGTCGGTGAGGCCATCCAACCGTCTCATCCTTTCTATGTGATATGCCCAGGCTGTTTCTCCAACCTCAGAAGCTGCAGTTCTGGCCTCCACTCTCTCTGCTCCAGCCCCTGGCTGATACCTAAACACGCAAGACCACGCCCTTCCCTCACCACAACCACTGCCCCTCACTTCCTCCAGAGGTCTACACAAATGAAAGGAAATCAGAGAAGTCTCCCCCAACCCATCCCTCTGTGTCTGTCCCCTTCTTGATTTTCTTCATGGCACAAAGAACAAATGTCTCATCTCACCTCATCTCAATCATATTCCCAACTGTGGATAGTTTCCCAGCATCTCTGCTAATCTCAAGGGGTGGGAAAGAGCTGAGCTCAGAAATGTGCCCGGAAACAATGTTACTGCCACATGTGCCCCTCTTTCTTGAGTGCCTCTAGGCCACTGTGGTTACCATAAACGTGCCTGGGAGTTCCAGAGCACCCTACATTACACTCTACAAGGAAGCACGCACGTGTCCAAATACTACATTTTCATTCCACAAACTGTCTTTTAAGCTTGTCCCAAGAGCGGTTCCTTAATCAAATTCACTCAACATGCAGCTTTCATGTGATTTTTTTCTAGAGCTTTTAAGGGTCTATACTAAATGTTAATCCACAAGCCCAAATCAGATTTTTCAAAATAAAAACATAAGTCATACATGGAAGTACTATATTCATGCTGTAAGATACAGGGGGTTTACTATATCCTGAATAGTAATAACAAGCTCAAGTGATATAAAGGTTTCCCCACCAGTTAAAAGTGACTGACTAGGCGAGAAGACCTCTGTGTACAGAAGCATGTAATTCAATACATTTACCTATATGGTCATAAATGAAGAAGAAATCAATGGAAAACATTTCAAATATCCTTTGTGCCAAGGACTATGCCTGAGAGGAAACCGGACATGAGCTCGCCAGGCCATCTGATTAGCAGCAAAGTCAAGGGACTTCCTTGCGCGTGACCTGCGGAGGCCAGTGAGGGCCAGTCTGCTTCCTGGAGTTAAATATGGAAGGCGCACCTCAGTCTTTGTTATTCAATTACCTCTAGAGATAATTTCAGTGGAAGACAAGTGACACAAGGTTATAAATTTGCGAGCCATGTGGCTTCTCATGGAAGTTAGAGGTGCCCTACATTCCTGTGGGCCTTGGACTTGTTCCAGTCTTAGGCAGAGTCTGAATGACTCTACCACTCAACAATAGTCTCCTGCCAGTGAGGTTATGAAAGAGGGGGCTGGAAGGTAGCACAGGGGAGAAGGAAACCAATTTTGTCAGAAAAGAGTTAGCCAAACCTACTAGAACCCGGAATGAACCCTTTGTCACTTCTATTGGTATGTCTGCCTCAGTGACTTTGAAAAGATTTATGGCAGATGGCTTCCCTTAGCGACTTAAGGGGGTCCAAGATTCCTGGTGACAAGAAATGCTCATCAAATATACTAGAAATAGTACTGGCCAGAAGATGGATGCAAATGACAGGACAGTGAGGTTGCAGATATTTATTAATCAAAAGCCCAGAGAGTGTACACTGCTGTAGCCAAGGTTATCATATACAGATATGAGACCAGGTGGATAGAGGGTCCTAGAGTTGTGCACTGCACGCCCTATGCAACTGTACATGACTACCCCAACATATATAAAAGCTGGAGAGAACAGACAGAAATAAATCCCATATCTAGATGGTTACTTTGATTATACTAGTGAGTCAGAAAGAGGGACTGGGTTAATCCTATTTCTAGAAGAAAACATATTCTGCTCAGATTGAAAAACTTATCAGCTAAACAGTAGATTTGAGTTGAGACTTTCCAGCAGATTTTTCTCAGTTCACAAATTCCAGGCACTGCTGCCCCCAAACAGCTAAGTACAAGTAGCAAGACTAATGAAATCAGGAGGTCTTATACTCAAATGGCAGTGAGCACAACTGTCGGGGGTACTGGCAGCCATTTGCACGGTTACTGCAGGAAAAGGAATATTCACAGACTCATATAACTGTACTACAGGCACTGCTAGTCTAAGCTGAAAAAACAGCAGAATGTTCAAGGCTAGAAAGTGAAGACTGGGTGAAGGGCAACCTTTCAGAAAAAGAGGTAGTCAGAAGAGAGGAAGGCTAGAGATCACACTCATGGACCGGCCACCAAGGAGGACCCTGGACACATCTTGGAATAAATGAAATGGTTTTATCTCAACAAGCACAAAATACATTCATATTCCAGTGTCCAAACTATTACCACCCTGAATATGCTTTCATGGTAAATTTTGATTTAAACAAGAAGACCATTAAGAAACATATTTCTTCTTGGATTTTTCTCTTAAGAGAAAATTATGGGGGAAAAGAAAAAGTATAATAATCAGTACAATGTACCTCCTGAGCCTTCACCACCCACTCAAATCTGTGCCCAAACTTCTGTGTAACTGTATGCACGTCTTTTCTTCACATCAGAAAGATTTAATTGAGCTAGGTGTTGGGTCTAAGCTCACTATACAGAGCTTCCCTTTTTGAAGGCAATCTGGATATATATGAAAAAAATTGCTAATGGTATCACTAAGCATTAACACTGCATGTTCCCTGTGTGAAGATGTATTTTCTATCACATTCAAATTCAACTGCTTTCTTCCAGTGCCCTAATAAATAAACTGTTTAATACAATCAATAAAACTGCTGGCAATAAATCTGAAACTTTTTTTGGCCATGTCACATGGCTTGTGGGATCTTAGTTCCCTGACCAGGGATTGAACTTGGGCCCTTGGCAGTGACAGCACTGAGTCCTAACCACCGGACCACCAGGGAAGTCCCTGAAACATTTAAAACCTCACTGTGCCCAGGACAACTGAAGACTTGTGTCTGTGCTGTTTAAAAGAGCTGAACAACCTAAAGAATGTGACTTCTTTCCAACTATTCAGTCTCCTCTTATACCGAGGCAACTGAAGTTTCAAATTAAAATGAAAATATTTTAAAACCCCATGTGGGGCCTAGGATTCCTGAGTTTTGTGGACTTAAAAACAGCTGAACAGCCTGAAAAGCCTTACTTGCTTCAAACAAGTCTCATTTTATCTCCTGTCCCTGAGGCTCAAAATGGGATTCCAGTTTACCTGCAATCTGCCACTGAGATCCCAACTCCAGGCTGGTGGCACTGAAGTGGAGCTGAACGACTATGATCCCCCTTGTGTTCGTTTGGAATTTGGAAAGTTGGAAAGGTGTTGCTTGCTGGCAAGGTGGCTCTCTACCTCTAACACAGAGGTCAATCTTCCCAGAAATATGGTGTATCTCTTTCTCTACTGTATGTACATCTGTGCTTTATACATAAGAGTAAGACGTTTTCATCCCCAAGGACAATTTTCCCCTGTTGGGGGCGATATCACCCTTACTGAAAATGCACATCCTAACAACAGCTACAAAACCTCAAGACCACATTGATTGTTCATGGCCAGAGATTCTTAAATCAATAATGACTGAGCACCACTTTGGTCAAAGCAATTATATCTTAACCATTTTCAAAATCAAAAGCTGAGAACAACAATATAAACTGTGAAATGCATAAAACTGGGTGAAATCATGCTCAGTCAGTCACATCCCAGTTAATTTTTTTGTATTACTCTCAATTCATTGGGTTCTATTTGATGCTTACTAATAGAATCCAACATTCGATTATGGGTGAGTTTTACACACATTTCAAAAAGCAAAGGACCAAAACGACTTCTACAAAAGATTTTTCCACATGGTAGAAAGGGTAATTTGGAAAACCAGAGAGAAAATGTCTGCAGAAAGCATGGCAGTTTTTGATTTACAGAAGTTAAGTAACTAAACTAACTAAAAAAAGGAACGTTTGCTGTTCACAGAAGACCTGAAAATTAACAGCCCACAAAGTTATCTGTGTCATAAAAACAAATCAATGCTTCCTTAGAAAAATCACTGTGGTATAGTAGAAATTAATGCAACATTGTAAATAACTATACTCCAATAAAAAAATTACTGTGCCATCTGCACATACAGTTGAGGGAAAACTTTCCTATCTGAAAAGATTCCAGAATGTCCATTCATGTCCTATTACATCTCCAAAAGCCTCCTACCCTAAGCACTTTTTAAAACTCATGGCAAGAATCTGAATAAGCTAAAGAAACAGAATACTCATTAACAAGTACAGGACATATCCTACCCACTATTAGTAGTGCTCTGCATTTTTCTATTATCTCGAAAATAGTGGGGGCAAAGAAAGCATCTTCTGTATAAGCCAACTTAAACATCTGCATCACATGAAAAATTGAGCTCACCTACCTTCACTGGTCCACGTTCATAACTGGAGCCCTGCACCAACTGCAGAGAAGACATCATGAAAATATTCA
Source organism: Capra hircus (assembly GCF_001704415.2). Classification (NCBI taxonomy): domain Eukaryota; kingdom Metazoa; phylum Chordata; class Mammalia; order Artiodactyla; family Bovidae; genus Capra; species Capra hircus. The sequence goes on along the minus strand of NW_017189516.1, from coordinate 54,895,108 downwards.
CCACTGCCCACTGTCTGTACATTCTGAATATTCTGTATTCAGTATCCACTGATTACCAAGCAGTTGACATCAGGCAGCTAGAGCAAACTGGTTCAAAAGGCATTCTCCAGAAGGAAAGTTCAAAACCCCAAGAGTTCACAGGGAAAAACAAGTAATCAGTTGTGATCAAAATCAATTAGTCAAGGTGCGTTTCTGTGCAATCTTATGGAAGGGGGAGAGAGATGAAAAAAATTGTAAATGTTCTCATGCTCCAAAAATAATCAGGAAGTGGACATGTCTTCTACTTGAAATGAGAAAGCACTCTAAATCCATTTCATGTCCAGCAAGTTAAAAAAATAAAAAATCCTTCCACCCTATGCCCAGGTTCAAGTTGTTTTATAAGGAGGTGGTGCGGCCACCAATGTTTGCAGCTACAGAAGGCTGGGACCCAACTGTGGATTCAAACTTTTTTCACAACCCTCATGGAAGCTTGCAGGAGCATGTGTCTTAAATCTGACACAGCCTTTGGCAGAAAAAGCAGGGAAGTCTTGGCCGTAATCCTGTCGTGTCCCTACCAATAGCGGGGCAGTTTTGAAAACTTACTGAAGCGCTCAGAACTGCTGTTACTTTAATGCAGATAACCTGTAACATGAAACCAACCCCAGCACATAGGCATGGAAGCTGCATTGGTCAGAAAGAGACCTCAGATGCTCACACACCTATATCAGTGAGACACACAGAAAGTGATCAAATATGCTCTAAAAAACACACAGGCACAAAGATGACAAAATAGGCACACATCTGTGGAAAGGTAAACATATACAAAAAATTTTTTGACAGAAGCTTAGTAATTTAGTTGAAATGAAGACCACTGATTTTTAGAGAAGCAACAATTAGGTTTATTTGCTAGGGCCAGGAAATATCTTACACACAGTGCTATATTTAAAAAAAAGAAAACATGTTGTCACTTGAGTGTGGAATTCTTTGCAAACACTGGCGAAATCATCCTTGGAAACTGCACACCCTAAATGGGTGGATGTCACAAAGGGCAACATTCTAGAAGGCAGTCAGAGCTGCGCTTATGCTTGTCACTAGTTTCCGATCTTTGATTTCCAGGTTTTGGCTCTTTCAAAGCCGTTTTTCGCATTTCTGAAATCAAGAATGGCCTGAGAAATCTCTTCATCTGTGTTCATCACAAATGGACCTAGAGCAGAAAAGAGACGTTCAGAAAGTTCCAGGTGATGAGAACACTTTTTTCTACTGTGAAAATGGTACGTATTTCTGTACTTCTTAATTTGAAACAAACTCAGGCATATCTGAAAAAGGTTATTTTCACAGCACCTGATCCCTGAGGACTGTAGTACAAGTTTCTTGACTAGGATTATTTATGATTATAATGAATAAACTTCAGATAAACAAATGCAATTATAGCTCACTCATCCACTCCAGGCTGTCATCAGCAATGACAATGTTTTTATTTGAAACATTCTCAGGTTTGGTTCTATTGTAACCATTCTTGTAGTTGTTACTTCTCTTTATCCTCTTTATCTTTTTTATGGAAGTATAATGGACACACAACAAACATTATATTAGTTTCAGGTGTACAGTATAATGATTTGATATTTGTATATATTGGGAAATGATTGCTACATTAGTTTACTTAACATCTGTCACCATCCATAGTTACAGAATTTTTTTTCTTGCGAAGAGAACTTTTAAAATTTATTGTTGTTGTCAGTTGTATAGAATTGAATTGACTGATATCAAGAACTGAACTGATTTTTAAAAATTGGCAAATCTTGTCACAGTGTTGGTATCTGCACAGTATATGAGGCTGTGTCCTTATGTGAGGGGTCCAAGTCATTTCTTAAAATTAGTAGCACCTGACAGACACTAAATTACAAAATTTTCAAGTCAAGAAGACATCACATTTTGGATTCTCCAGGGTCAGTACACTTAGGCCAGATAGTATATATTTTAGATTTTGTGGGTCAAATCGTGTCTGTCTCAACCACTCAATTCTTCTGTTGAAGCACAAATGCCGTCAGAGACAATATACAAGTGACCAGCGATGGCGTGTTCCAATAAAACTTTATTTACAAAAACGTGTAGCGGACAGATTTGGCCCATGGGTCACAGTTTGTCTAATCCCTAAGTTTGAACTTGGCTTTTGCTAAAGGTGTAGAAGTCCTCTTCTCATCAACCAAGAGGCAAAATGTCTGTCTCTTTCCCTCTCTTCACATACTGCAGGAGCAAAAGGGTATTGTCTTAGACTGTGTCACCTCCAACATGTGTTGGATAAACAGGGCCAGCTCTTATATGGCATTGGCAGTGTCATGAAAGCAGTTGACAGATTTGTCCATTCAGTATCTCTCCTGCCCTAGCATGCAGACGTTTCATCAGGAGCCTTTTACAAAGTGCTTCATCTAAGAGGCTTTTCTCTGAGAGACCCAGATTAAAACATAACTTAGTACTTAGAGGGAATAACACAGTCAAACTTCTTAATTACTGTTAGAATGTCAGCACAGATTTGAGATTCACTTTGGTTAGCACTTGAGAAGGAAGATTCAGTATCACATGCTTTGATGATATGCCTTTTGAGAGACTGCAAGGTACAGCATGGCAAGAGAAAGGGAAAACAGGTAGCAGGCATCTAAATTCATTCATTTAATGACTTACCCATCCAGCATTTATTGCGCACTTATTGAATAATGAACATGGCGCTGGGAGCTAGAGACATAAAGCTGAACGACAGATGCTCTCCCTCAAGGACCTCACATCTATCACACAGACAGATATGAAACCAAATTATTACAAAACAGTGTGACAAACAGAATGACAAAAGTATGGAAAATTCAAAGAATTAACACAGAAAGGGGAGGAGGAGGAGCCCAGGACAGCATTCATAAACACAGTGATGTCCAAACAGGCAGACATAGGGCAAAGGCGTTTTCAGGACTAGCATGCAGGAGGGCATAGTGCTGGAAGGAAGGCTCGAAGGGGGAACAAAGGGGTCAGGATCTGATTAGGAGGAAGAGGCCAGACCACTCTGGGTTCTGAGCTCGATCTCTCGGAAGACATTTGGACATACTTCCACAGGTGATCAGGAATCACTGAAGAGTTAAGTAGACAGCACTGTGATCTGATGTGCAGTTTGGAGAAGACACCTTTGGCATCAGGGTAGAGAAGATGTCTGGCTTGGGAGGCTGAGTTGATGGTGGAATTGTTTAAGGATATCTGAGACACGAGACACAGGAAGCTGCAGGTAGAGCAAGGAGCTCAGTTCTGGATATTCTGGCATGAAGGCACTGAAGACAATCAGACAGCTTCCTGGCAGAGGTGCTCAGTACATTGTTGGACACAGGGTTCTGGGGCTCACGAGAGAAATTTCATCTGGAGGTGTGGACTATACCAGGTAGGAAAAATGAAGAGAGCCCGCATATGCAAAATAAATAATAAATTCTAGAGGGCATCCTGGAAAAGTCAACTTTTTAAAGGATACAGGAAAGAAAGGGAAATGGAACTCAGAAAGTGAGAGCAGGTACTGGGCCAATGAGTGACTTTCTGCACATCACAATTTTGCTAGAGATGGGACTTGTGAAGCACCTCTCTCCTCCCCCAATTCCTTTTCTGTACAAACAGTACACTTCTGGGCGTCCATTTTGACACTTCTCTGGGGTATTCTGCTGTGCTTCTCAAATCATAATGTGCATGTGAATCACCTGGGAATCTTATTAAAATGCAGATTCTGAACCAGAAGGTCTGGAGTGAGGTCTGAAACTCTGCATTTCTATCTCTCCAGTGATGCCAATGCTGCTGGTTCAAGGACCACACTTTGAGAAACAAGGTAATCACTGGAAGCCTGAGCCCTCCAAAGCCAAGGTAAGGAAGCTCATCTCAAATCCTTAAGAAGAAAACTGAAACCAGAAAGTGCATGTTTTTGTTTTTATTTTTTTTGGGGGGGGGTGGTGACAGGGAATGTGTGCATGCTAAGTCACTCAGTCATGTCCGACTCCTTACAACCCTATGGACTGTAGCTCACCAGGCTCCTCTGTCCATGGGATTCTCCAGGCGAGGATACTGGAGTGGGCTGCCATGCCCTCCTCCAGGGGATTTTCCCAACTCAGGGATCAAATCCACATCCCTTACATCTCCTGCATTAGCAGGCGGGTTCTTTACCACTAGTGCCAATTGGGAAGCCCTTCTGGTGGGGGGGGGAATAGTATATAACTAAATTTATTTTTCTGAAATTCAGGTATAACTCACATACAGCATTATATAAGTTTCCAGTACAACATAATTATTTGGTATTTGCATACATTGGGAAATGATCACAATAAGTCTAGTTATTATCTATTAGCACACATAAGAACAGAATTTTTTTATTGTGATGAGAACTTTTACGATCTATTCTCTTAGCAACTTCCAAATATGCAGTACAGTGTTATTGACTACAGTCACCATGTTGTATACTATATCCCCCAGAAAGCATGTTTTTTAGTACATGTAAGGGTTATGAACAAGAAAATTATTTGCTAGTTATGTATAATCCTATCAAACCTCTTTTAACCTACACATTTCATCTCTTCTCTGATTAAGTCTTTGAACTCCCTCCCTCTACTGTAATTAAAATGGTGTGAGCTTAATTTCTCATTATGGAGGAACTTCCTAGTGGAGATGCACAAGACAAGGGTTTAGGGGACTAGGGTTCAAATCCCAGCTCCAGCACTAACAATTACTTTCTGTCACAGAAGCCACAGGACAGAGAAGAGGCAACCAAGCACAGGGGAGGCAGAAGTCTGGGGGCTGGAACTGAACAGCTTGAGTTTGAATCAAGCTATGCGGCCAACAAACCTCTTAGCAGCTACTGCTACCCAAGTATTTGTTATGTAAGGAAGTGGAACCTCTGGGTTCTGTTTTCCTCATCAACTAGTACTGGTTCCCAAATAGTCAAGAGATGGTTGTGGTGGCCTTTAAACATGCCCAGGTAAAAGGAAATATTCTGGGTTTGAAAAAGGTAATGAAAGAAAATAAACAGGTAGAATGCTTTGCCTCTCATTAACTGAGGTTTCAGGGGCCATCTCTATGTTGTTTGGTTAATCTAAGTTTGTGCATGCCAGCACACCCAGTATCCCCAAGTTCCAAGCGTTGGAGAGGATTCATGGGAGGTGAATGGAGGGTGGCTACAGGTGGTCCCACTCTTTTGGCCTGTCACCTAGTGTAGCTGAATTCTTGGTTTTCATCACTAATGTAGGGGACATTGCTTAACTTAAAAGATTTCCATCCCACACATTCTTCTTCTTCTTTTTTTTTTTTTTACTTTATTTTACTTTACAATACCATTCCCACCTAAATTCTAGCTGCTATTAATAAAGATGGTGATCCTACTCAATTTGTCTGCAGGCTTCTTCCAGAAAAACAAACTATTTTAGGGCTGTTCAATCAAGATAAAAGAAAATGAGAACCATGAACCTTTGGAGTGGAAATCAGAAGCCTGCAAAATCCAGGTCAAATGCTATGGGCTAGGTGGGGTAAAATTAAATGCTTGCCTCTTAAATTACTAATAGAACAAAAATGAATATTTTAAAAATAATCAGTTTTCTTTAAAGTTATGAGCAGTTGGGTTTTTTTTTTTTTCCCCTGAAATCACTGTGCGTTACCAAGGCAAGGTGATGTAATGGGATTTTAATGCATGTTAAATTTAATAATTAGGTAAGTGGATGTACACTATGCTTTGTGGCATTTATCTAAATAATAGATTGAGTTCTAGGTACTTTTAGATGTTCCTCATTTAATCAAAGAACAACATTTTGAAGAAGTCAAGACAAAGAACTGAAGTGACTATTATGAGTACCTATTTCAAGATTTTCTGCCTCCAAGTACAGTCCTATTTCTACTATACCACAGTTATCTCTATTTGTTTTGTTGTATTAAAGTATAGTTTATTTAAAATTTTGTGTTAATTTCTGATATATAGCAAAGTGATTCAGTGACACATATACATACACACACATATATTCTTTTTTACTTTATTTTCCATCATGGTCTATATAGAATATTAAATATAGTTTCCTGTGCTATGCAGTAAGCCCTTGTTGTTTATCTTCTTATGTCTTTATTTATTTATTTATTTATTTATTTTTTTGCCACACTGCATGGCTTGGCCATGGTGGTATTTTAGTTCCCCAATCAGGGGTTGAACGCGGGTCCTCAGCAGTGAAAGTGCAGAGTGCTAACCACTGGCACCAGGGAATTCCCTATATTTGCTTTTTTCTTTTTCCCAATTAACTAAGATTGATTCAAATATTTTAGAAACTTCCAAAGAAATATTCCTAAGACATTCCTATTTTTCACTAATAAGAGAATAAACTATAAGGACAATATTGAAATCACTGTTATGGGAATTCCCTGGTGGTCCAGTGGTTAGGACTCTCAGCACGTTCACTGCCATGGACCCAGGTTCAGTCACTGGGAACTAAGATCCCACAAGCTGTGTGGTATAGCCAAAAAGAAAAACAAAGAAATCTATTTTTGGTAAAGATAAAAATGATATTCAACTCCCCAGTAGACCATAAAATCTTTTAAGTTGAAACTCTCTTGACACAACATAAAAAAAATACTGTTCTTGGTCCCCCCAAGGTTCAAACCTCCATGTCCTACACATGATGGATACCCAAGAAATGTTTCTTGAAAAGAAAGAGAGAGTGAATATAGAAATAAATACCATGCGTATGTTTTCCTTTGACAATAGAGAAATGAAACAAAATCCTCAACTTTGTAGATAGAGAGAAGACAAAAATCCAGCTATTCTTCCCAGTGATACTATAGATGTACTCTGCTTTCAAAGAAATGAAAACCAACCAAGAAAATCGCGATCATTTGTGGCTTACCATGCTGGACAACTGGTTCTTTTAATGGCTCCCCAGCAATTAGGACAAAGTGGCTTCTCTGAGGATCCTAAAGGCAAGAAAGAAAGCAACAAACAATAAATAGATTTATTTTTGACTATCTGATTAGGAATGGTTTGGAGCTGACATTCTGGCCAAATGGATAATGTCCTTAATTCTAAAGATAAATTCCAGAAATATTTTCTGTGCAATGTGCAATAGGGAAATGCTCATTCTTTAAGATGCTTGGTGGCAATCAAAACTCAAGAATACGTCCCAACCACCAAAATGATAACCTACTCAAATAAAGGAAAATTTAAATTAAGATTTTTCTTTAATTAGAAACATCTTTATGACAAAGTATATAAATAACTTGACTTATTATAGGGCTTATAACTTCCTACTAAAATTTTAATTTTGAGAATGGAAAATTATTCATGCAAATCCAAAAGGAACATTTTATTGCTTTCAACATTTATTACTATTAGTATAAAATATGCCCCAGAAATGCTGCACTAAATGGAACCTTATAAAAACATCCCAGGGACATCTGCTCAGGCAAATTTCTTTCCAAAAGGATACTATTGTTTTTGTTTAGAATTAAGATGAGGTTTTTTATTCCTGAAACTGAAAAAATATTAATTATTAAATCCAATGTTAGTGTGGATGCAGGGAAAGATACACTTTTCCATACATCGTTAGGGAGGTTTTCTATACATCATTCAGTTCAGTTCAGTCATTCAGTCGTGTCTGACTCTTTGCGACCCCATACATCATTAGGGTGCTGTAATGCTTCCAGAGAGCCTTCCTATTGCTGATGTCTTCTGACACAATCATGCCAGAGAAACCAGCAGAAGAACCTCCCACCACACTTGTGATAAGATAAATATGGCCAAATGATTTCTGTGAAAGTCTTAATTTACTCCCCATCTGCTGTCAAAATGTACTAATGTGACCTCAGCTAAAAATCAACAGAGTAAGCTGTTTAGAGAGAAGAAACAGAGACCCAGATGTAGAGAACAGACTTGTGGACAAAGCAGGGGAAGGAGAGACTAGGATAAATTTAGAAAATAGCATCCACATATATACATTATTGTGTACATAACAGATAACTAGTGGGAAGCTGCTACATAACACAGGGAGCCCCGCCTGGCACTCTGTGACAACCTGGAGGAGTGGGATGGGGGTGGGGGGAAGGCTCAAGAGGGTGAGAATATATATATACATAATTAGGACTGATTTGCGATAATGTAAGGTAGAGACCAAGAAGAAGAAATGCAAAATGGTTGTCTGAGGAGGCCTTACAAATAGCTGAGGAAAGAAGAGAACTGAAAGGCAAAGGAGAAAAGGAAAGATATATCCATCTGAATGCAGAGTTCCAAAGAAAAGCAAAAAGTGATTAGAAAGCCTTCTTAAGTGATCAGTGCAAAGAAATAGAGGAACACAATAGAAGGGGAAAGACTAGAGATCTCTTCAAGAAAATTAGAGATACCAAGGGAACATTTCATGCAAAGATGGGCTCAATAAAGGACAGAAAGCAGAAGCAGAAGCAGAAGATATTAAGAAAAGGTGGCAAGAATACACAGAAAAACTGTACAAAAATGATCTTATGACCTAGATAATCACAATGCCGTGATCACTCACCTAGAGTCAGACATCCTGGAGTGTGAAGTCAAATGGGCCTTAGGAAAAATCACTACAAACAAAGCTAGTGGAGGTGATGGAATTCCAGCTGAGCTATTTGAAATCCTAAAAGATGATGCTGTTAAAGTGCTACACTCAATATGCCAGCAAATTTGGAAAAGTCAGCAGTGGCCATAGGACTGGAAAAGGTCACTTTTCATTCCAATCCCAGAGAAGGGCAATGTCAAAGAATGCTCAAACTACTGCACAATTACTCATCTCACATGATAGCAAAGTTATGCTGAAAATTCTCCAAGCTAGGCTTCAACATTACATGAACTGAGAATTTCCAGATGTTCAAGCTGGATTTAGAAAAGGCAAAGGAACCAGAATTCAAATTGCCAACATCTGTTGGATCATAGAAAATCCAAGAGAATTCCAGAAAAAAACATCTACTTCTGCTTTATTGACTATGCTAAAGCCTTTGTGTGGATCACAACAAACTGTGGAAAATTCTGAAAGAGATGGGAATACCAGACTACCTGACCTGCCTCCTGAGAAATCTGTACGCAGGTCAAGAAGCAACAGTTAGAACTGGACATGGAACAAAAGACTGGTTTCAAATTGGGAAAGGAGTATGTCAAGGCTGTATACTGTCACCCTGCTTATTTAACTTATATGCGAAGTACATCATGCAAAATGCTGAGCTGGATGAAACACAAGCTGGAATCAAGATTGCAGGGAGAAATATCAATAACCTCAGATATTCAGATGACACCACCCTTATGGCAGAAAGCGAAAAGGAACTAATGATCCTCTAGATGAAAGTGAAAGAGGAGAGTGAAAAAGTTGGCTTTAAGCTCAACATTCAAAAAACTAAGATCCTGGCATCCTATCCCATCCATCACTGCATGGAAATAGATGGGGAAACAATGGAAACAGTGAGAGACTTTATTTTCTTGGGCTCCAAACTCACTGCAGATGGTGAGTGCAGCCATGAAATTAAAAGATGCTTGCTCCCTGGAAGAAAAGCTATGACAAACCTAGACAGCATATTAAAAAGCAGAGACATTACTTCACCGACAAAAGTCTGACTAGTCAAGTGTTACTCAGGCTTCCCTGGTGGCTCAGTTGTTAAAGAATCTGCCTGCAACACAGGAGACCTAGGTTTGATCCCTTGGGTTGGGAAGATCCCCTGGAGAAGGAAATGGCAACCCACTCCAATATTCTTAAAGCAATGGTTTTTCTAGTAGTCATGTATGGATGTGAGAATTGGACCATAAAGAAAGTTGAGCGCCGAAGAATTGATGCTTTTGAACTGTGGTGTTGGAGAAGACTCTTGAGAGTCCCTTGGACAGCAAGGAGATCAAACCAGTCAAGCCTAAAGGAGATCAGACCTGAATATTCATTGGAAGGATTGATGCTGAAGCTGAGGCTCCAATACTCTGGCCACCTGATGCGAAGAACTGACTCACTAGAAAAGACCCTGACGCTGGGAAAGATTGAAGGCAGGAGAAGGGGACGACAGAGGATGAGATGGTTGGATGGCATCACCGACTCGATGGACATGAGTTTGAGTAAGCTCCAGGAATTGGTGATGGACAGGAAAGCCTGGAGTGTTGCAGTCCATGTGGTTGCAAAAAGACAGATGCAACTGAACTGAACTGATAACTGATTTGTGATGGTGTAAGGCACTGTAACACTGTAAAGCAATATCCTCTAAACAAAATTGAAAATTCAATGACATTTGACAGAAAAGTAAATGACATTTTGGGGAGTGAAGTAAATGTCCTTTGCTTTTTAAAAACAGATACGTGGCAAGTAATTGAAACTGTTATATTTTGGGAGGTAAAAAAAAAACAAAAACAAAAACAAAAAACCACTGCATACTGGGGCATATTTCAAGCATGCAATAAAGAAGTCCTGAGTCAAGAGTTTAAAAACAAAAGAATAAACTAAAAAGGCTTCTGCTAATTCAAATTTAAAAACTAGATGTCATAAACCCCATCTTCTAGAGATTTGTGTTTTAACCTCAGCATGGACCCTCATTCAATTCCCACTTACTCTGACACTGTATACAATGTTAATAATTAGGCTTTGTGGTCATCAGATCCATGAGATTTAAAGCTAGGAGATAGGAAAGCACCACTCTATGGCAGTACAAGGAAATGGATAGCTTAACATCAATTATGGACTTCCCTGGTGGCTCAGACGGTTAAGCGTCTGTCTACAATGCGGGAGACCCTGGAAATTAAAAACAAAACAAAACAAAAACTATGAAAAACTGATGTAAAAGCTTAAAAACTAGTCTAGGACCACTTACTGTAGGAGCCAGCAGGCCCTAAAGATATCATCATACCTTATAGTTCAGGATAGTAATCAATATTTTTACATGCTGATGACCCAAGGTTATGAATAAGTGAAACTGTTCATAGTATTATGCAGTAGCCCAAGAGTCCACAAGAAGGGGGAAGGTTTCTTATTCAACTTAAAAGTTTTCTTATTCAATGTCATGTTTAAGTGACTAAAAAATTCAACTTAAAGAAAAAAGCATGCAGTTATCCAAAAAGATTTATTCACTAAGGGCTTTGGAGGGGTGAAATTTCAGTGTGAATCAAACGACACATTCAAGAAAAGTATCTTATAAATAGTTCTGATCACTGGTATTACATCGTTTATACTTTAATCTGAAGGAGGATATCACTAAAAACTGTTTTGAGGTGTTTGTTTTTAGAGGAGCTAAGCACCTGACTTCTAGGTTCAGGAAACAGGGGAAAAAAGATCAGGGGTCATAAGAGAAAAGGAAAGAAAAGGCCAACCTCCTTGTGTCATGGGTTTATGACTCCTCAGAATATAAGTTTCTTAATTCAGAGGATACGTCTTTTGTGAGTGACAAATGTGTCCTACAGTTTACACAGTTTGGAATAATAATAAAGTACTCAAAATTCAAGTTTTGTCCCTTTGACATTAGTCAAATCAAATGATAATTTTCATTTATAAGTCAGGATAAAAGGACACTAACTAGTGTTTGGTCTGAAATGAAAAATGATCCAACTGCTGGGTGTTGAGTTGTTTGCGTATTGGGTTTTCCATTTCAGAAACCAGCAGGCTGGTCCAAGCTCCTCTGAATGACTTTTTCACAAAATTAACCTATGCATGGACCCTGTCCTCTAACCTAAGCCAGATGGTTTGGGTCTTTTTCTTTTTCCTGAAGTGCATCCTTTTTCTTCCCCTACCTAGCCTTCTTTGGTAAAAGCTGATGATTTTTCTGAATTGTCACTAGAGTGCTCTTGTGGCTGCAAGTCCCAATTGCTGCTATCTTGAAAAGTTCTCGTCTACGGCAAGGTGACCTTGGGCACAACATCAAATGAGAAGACTGGTCAAAGCAAGGAGAAGGAAAGACCTATTGAAGGTCATGAGTCCCTGTGTGGATCTCAGTCAATGCCCTATTGGGGTCTGATGAAAAGACTCTCATACAAAGGTAACGGAAATCCACCTACTGCTTCATGGATTGCTGCCCCAACCTACACTCATGCTTTTTGGGGGGGGGGGTCCAAAACAGGTCTTTCACTTTAGCACATCTTCTCAGAGTTTAGTTTTGAGTCAGGACCTTGCGGGTTTATGTAACAATTCACTTTTACAAAATGCTCTGTTATTCCATAAAAATTGCCAAGATATGGCTTGAAGTCCACTGATACCGACAAAAATGATCGAAGCCCAGATAAAGCCCTAAGATTCATCTAAGATGGTGATAACTTCTACACTGTGAATATGCATTCAGAGTTTGTTTGCTTGATCAGAAATATTCAATACAAAGCTTGAGATGGCTCTTGGACTCTGAGAATGAATCTAAAGGCATGCTTTTGCTTCAGGAACATTTATTATAGTGAAACACTACCTGAAAAACATTACCAGAAAGTGAGATTTAACAGAACTTAATCACATGCAATTATTCTTACTTGATTTCATTGTTTATACTTCTTAGGTCAAGTGAAAGTGAAAACAATGAACTGTTACCAGTTTCTGAAGATTAATGGTTTATTTGACCTACTCCTTTTCCTATTTGGAACCAGTCTGTTGTTCCATGTCTAGTTCTAACTGTTGCTTTCTGACCTGCATATAGGTTTCTCAAGAGGCAGGTCAGGTAGTCTGGGATTCCCATTTCTTTCACAATTTTCCACAGTTTATTGTGATCCACACAGTCAAAGGCTTTGGCATAGTAAAAAAGGCAGAAATAGATGTTTTTCTGGAACTCTCTTGCTTTTTCCATGATCCAGCAGATGTTGGCAATTTGATCTCTGGTTCCTCTGCCTTTTCTAAAACCAGCTTGAACATCTGGAAGTTCACGGTTCACGTATTGCTGAAGCCTGGCTTGGAGAATTTTGAGCATTACTTTCCTAGTGTGTGAGATGAGTGCAATTGTGCGGTAGTTTGAGCATTCTTTGGCATTGCCTTTCTTTGGGATTGGAATGAAAACTCACCTTTTCCAGTCCTGTGGCCACTGCTGAGTCTTCCAAATTTGCTGGCATATTGAGAGCAGCACTTTCACAGCATCATCTTTCAGGATTTGAAATAGCTCAACTGGAATGCCATCACCTCCACTAGCTTTGTTCATAGTGATGCTTTCTAAGGCCCACTTGACTTCACATTCCAGGATGTCTGGCTCTAGGTGAGTGATCATACCATCGTGATTATCTTGGTCTTGGAGATCTTTTTTGTACTTTTTTGTTCTTCTGTGTATTCTTGCCACCTCTTCTTAATATCTTCTGCTTCTGTTAGGTCCATACCATTTCTGACCTTTATCGAGCCCATCTTTGCATGAAATGTTCCCTTGGTATCTCTAATTTTCTTGAAGAGATCTCTAGTCTTTCCCATTCTGTTGTTTTCTTCTATTTCTTTGCATTGATTGCTGAGGAAGGCTTTCTTATCTCTTCTTGCTATTCTTTGGAACTCTGCATTCAGATGCTTATATCTTTCCTTTTCTCCTTTGCTTTTTGCCTCTCTTCTTTTCACAGCTATTTGTAAGGCCTCCTCAGACAGCCATTTTGCTTTTTTGCATTTCTTTTCCATGGGGATGGTCTTGATCCCTGTCTCCTGTATAATATCATGAACCTCCGTCCATAATTCATCAGGCACTCTATCTATCAGATCTAGTCCCTTAAATCTATATCTCACTTCCACTGTATAATCATAAGGGATTTGATTTAGGTCATACCTGAATGGTCTAGTGGTTTTCCCTACTTTCTTCAATTTAAGTCTGAATTTGGCAATAAGGAGTTCATGATCTGAGCCACAGTCAGCTCCTGGTCTTGTTTTTGTTGACTGTATAGAGCTTCTCCATATTTGGCTGCAAAGAATATAATCAATCTGATTTTGGTTCCAAATAGGAAAAGGAGTACATCAAGGCTGTATATTGTCACCCTGCTTAGTTAACTTCTATGCAGAGTACATCATGAGAAATGCTGGACTGGAAGAAACACAAGCTGGAATCAAGATTGCCGGGAGAAATATCAATAACCTCAGATATGCAGATGGCACTACCCTTATGGCAGAAAGTGAAGAGGAACTAAAAAGCCTCTTGATGAAAGTGAAAGTGGGGAGTGAAAAAGTTGGCTTAAAGCTCAACATTCAGAAAACGAAGATCATGGCATCTGGTCCCATCACTTCATGGGAAATAGATGGGGAAACAGTGGAAACAGTGTCAGACTTTATTTTGGGGGGCTCCAAAATCACTGCAGATGGTGACTGCACCCATGAAATTAAGATGCTTGCTCACTGGAAGAAAAGTTATGACCAACCTAGATAGCATGTTGAAAAGCAGAGACATTATTTTGCCAACAAAGTTCCGTCTAGTCAGGCTATGGTTTTTCCAGTGGTCATGTATGGATGTGAGAGTTGGACTGTGAAGAAGGCTGAGTGCCGAAGAATTGATGCTTTTGAACTGTGGTGTTGGAGAAGACTCTTGAGGGTCCCTTGGACTGCAAGGAGATCCAACCAGTACATTCTAAAGGAGATTAGCCCTGGGATTTCTTTGGAAGGAATGATGCCAAAGCTGAAACTCCAGTACTTTGGCCACCTCATGCGAAGAGTTGACTCATTGGAAAAGACCCTGATGCTGGGAGGGATTGGGGGCAGGAGAAGAAGCGGACGACAGAGGATGAGATGGCTGGATAGCATCACTGACTCAATGGACATGAGTCTGAGTGAACTCCAGGAATTAGTGATGGACAGGGAGGCCTGGCGTGCTGCAATTCATGGGGTCGCAAAGAGTCTGACACGACTGAGTGACTGAACTGAACTGAATGGTTTATTTTACTATGAATTTTTATACATCAGCAAAATGTTGTCTCTAACTTTAAATGGTACTCTTTAATTGGCACCATTCACAGGGAATACATTAAATTAATACAGATTAACATTTAATTAAAATAAAAATTGAAAGACAAATTTGTTAAAGAGTACCATTACTCTCAAGTATGGTTTTAGTGGCATCAAAGAGGAATTGATTGTCTACCTTGACAAACTCCAAGTAAGTCTGTTAACCCATGAGACTTTCTCAATAGGACACTAGTACAAACACGAGTTTAAAGGTGAGACCAAGCCTTCACATCAAATCCATGTGCTCCTGGTCAGGGAGCCATCTTGGCAACCTGGATACTAACTGTGTACCTTGCTGCCAAGGCAGCACAGGGAGCCTGAATGCTCAGAACATAGGCTGTTCAAGGTGGCCATTCCAGTCCAGGCTTCAATGTCCAGAGTAGCCTGGGGTTGAGCTCCATCTCTAAGAACAACATAAAAGTTAAGGCCATTTTGAAGTCAGTGCTGGGGTTTGGGCTTCTTCTCAGAAGTCAGAGTCTGGCTTAACAACTCCTCAGTATACAGCAAGCCCCCTGCAGTTGCTTCCCCTCCTGTAAGACTTCAGAGTGCAGTCACAAAAGATAATCCACACTCTGAGTGAAAAGAGCTCCCCGTGGCCTTAAATGTGCTGGTCCAAGATGTGGTCTACATCAACTCTTCCCTGCCCTCCTCACCTAAGGACTGGCCATTCTGGAGAAACCCACCCAGACTCCTGGGCCACCAGGGAGACAGGCATGAGGGCGAAGACACAGATTGAGAGGCAGAGGAAGAGCAGGAAGAGCAAAACAGAGGAAATCCAGGGACTACCTATCAGCTCCTCATTCCTGCCCACAACTCCGTGCCCCGGGGAACAGGGGAGAACCGTGAAGGCACAGGTCATTCTTTCATCCTCAGGCTATGCCTAGTCCTGAGTGAAGACACCTCTGGGCTGGAGCCCAATTGAATGAGTCCTTTGAGGCCTTTTTCTAGCTGCAGAAAACTACGCGTCCTAAACCTGAGGGCCTAAGGTATGAATCCTCATTAAGTAACATGTATGTGGCATGACCACCTGTCACGTCAAGTGTTTAGATCAATGAACTTTCCAGCTATCATCACTGGACACCCACTGTGTGCTAGATTAGGGATAAGCAAAGCTGTCCTTGTAAAGAGCCAGAGAGTAAAGATTTTAGGCTTTGTGGGCCACCCAGTCTCTGTCACAACCACTTACCTGTGGCATGAAAACATCCACAGACAAATGGAAATGAATGGGTGTGACTGGGATTCAATGAGACTTTAGGAAAAGTTTACATCTGGTCTATTGGGAATAAATTACTGATCCCCATGCTATATGTGGCCTAGACTCTTGACCTGCATAATCACACATAGTCTGACAGCCCCATGCGGCTGGCATCATTATTTCAAATCTGCAGACAAAAAAACTGAACAAAGCCCAGGGGGGTTGAGAACTATGTCCAAAGTCACATGGCTAATGAGTGGCAAAGCCAAGATTCACACCGTCACAGGCTCTTCCTGTGGTGTCTAAGGGGGACTGTCTACTCTTCTTGGATATAAATAATACACGCTCATGTAAAGGCTAATTTTTGGAACTAAGACCTCTTCCTAATGTCTTGATGGCTCAAGCTACACTTACATACAGTCAAAATTACAGATGGGCATGTAACAGAACCATGCCCCTGGGTCATGAAACTGATGGCTTCAGCCAACCTTTTTTTTTTTTTTTTTCAGTTTTTCTTTTTTTAATTTTTAGTTTACTTTACAATACTGTAGTGGTTTTGCCATACATCAACATGAATCTGCCACGGGTGTACACGTGTTCCCAGTCCTGAACCCCCCTCCCTCCTCCCTCCCCATACCATCCCTCTGGGTTATCCCAGTGCACCAGCCCCAAGCATCCTGTATCCTGCATCGGACATAGACTGGTGATTCGTTTCTTATATGATATTATACATGTTTCAATGCCATTCTCCCAAATCATCCCACCCTCTCCCTCTCCCACAGAGTCCAAAAGACTGTGCTATACATCTCTGTCTCTTTTGCTGTTTCGCATACAGGGTTATCATTACCATCTTTCTAAATTCCATATATATGCGTTAGTATACTGTACTGATGTTTTTCTTTCTGGCTTACTTCACTGTGTATAATAGGCTCCAGTTTCATCCATCTCAACAGAACTGATTCAAATGTATTCTTTTTAATGGCTGAGTAATACTCCATTGTGTATATGTACCACGGCTTTCTTATCCATTCATCTGCTGATGGACATCTAGGTTTCTTCCATGTCCTGGCTATTGTAAACAGTGTTCAGCCGACTCTCTTCCATCTCACTGCCTCCCTATTTCTGGCTCCCCTCACATCTTCATTCTGTTGTTCTGCTTCAGCTTCAAAATCCTGATCACCTGCAGTGTGCCCTGTGCTACATCACAGAGAGGCCTGCAGTTGTCAAGTTAAACCAGGTAATGTTACAGACTAACCTGGTGTCAGGAGGGTCTCTGGCTTAATATATAGCTTCCATGCCTCTTTTGTGCATTGGGTGGAAACAGATGAAATCGCCATTTTTGTAGGTCAGACGTGGCAGTTTCATACAGTTTAACCTAATAACAGTGAGCACAGACCCCAAGATATGCATTTCCTCTAGAGCTCCTGGGCCTCTGCTTCCCTTTACTTCACTGCTCCTGGAAGTGCCACAGAGAATTAAAGGAGCAATAGGGGAGCAGTCAGCAAAGGCAGGCCTCCTCACACCCACTGAATTCTACCATGCCAGAGTCGGAGGGCTGGCGGTCAGTCAGATGGCCTCTCTGCCAGTCACCTGCATGCTGACACAGTTTTAATCCCTATGTTTCAAAATTCAGCTTTGCAGGAGCTTTGGCACAACTGTCTCCTCAATTTTCCTTATAAATGGCACAAAGCAGCCATATGGGCCTCATAGGCTCACAGGATGACTTGTGAGCGACTTGTCCAAAGGAATAAAAGAAGGAACACGAGGAAGAAATCTATCAACGAAGATTAAAAAGCTCCTTGAAAATATCATAAACTTTACTTACAAAGCAAGGATTCAACACAAAAGGACTACGAGATAGAGCATATATTCTCAGTTCGACATGGGGCTGAATTTCAAAGGGCTCCATGGGACTGTGTATGGAGATCTACATTTATACCCCCAGAGTGCTGATCCATTTTCACTTATGCTAAAGATAAAATCAATCAAGTGTATAAAGAAAGAAAAAGTAAGAGACAAGGAGAGCTGTTGCCTCAGATTCAAATTTCTAGGGGTAAACAATTCGGACTTTTGATGATTCCTAAAGATGAGGAATCAGTATAGATAATACCTTAAAATAAACCACTAGAAATAACTGAAGTTAATGAAACTGGTTGATAAACTTGTGGCACAGTTTCTTTCCCTGAGGAAGAGAAAAAATTATTCAGGTACACAGGAGACTTGGGCATTTCTTTTTTTTTTTGGGCATTTCTTTAGAAACTGGAAACTAGTAGAAAGTACAAGTTAAAAAAGATTAAAGCAATTTAAGTGTCCATCAACAGATTAATGGATAAAGACAATGTGGTACATATATACAATGTAATATTACTCAGCCAAAAAAAAATGGAAGTTTGCTATTTGTATCAACATGGACTTAGACAGCATTATGTTAATTGAAGTAAGTCAGAAAGAGAAAAAGAGATACTATATGATAATACTTTATAGAGAATCTAAAAAATACAATAAACCAGTGAATATAACAAAAAAAGCAGACTCACAGATACAGAAAACAACTAATGGTCACCAGGGGTAGGGGAGGGGTAATACAGGGATGAGGGATTAGGAGATACAAACCATTGGGTGTATTCTTGAAATAGGCTCAAGAATGTATTGTACAACATGGGGAATATAGCCAAAATTTTGTAATAACTGTTAATGGAAAGTAACCTTTAAAATTATACTAAAATTTTTTAAAACAAAAAAATTTTTGAAAAAAGAAATATTTTTAATTTTACCTTGTTCTCCACATGGACACTGTCACCTTCTCCCAGCACGGCTGTGTGATGAGGTTCTATTTTTTGCTGTGCATCATCGGGTCCTACAAAAAAGACGACCCACTTAATTTAGTCCTCACGATGGTACATTTCTCATATGATTACAAATTTGGTTAACTACATGGCATCACGATATTAATTTCAAGTTCAGAAATAACAGACTTAGGAATCTCTTGGTTGATGGTATTTACAATTATTAAAGTCCAAAACTGGCTTGTTTCCCAATGTAGAAAAGGAGATGAATCCAATATTGTGTTTCTACTTACACTTTTAATGTAAGTAAAAGCTTAATTAATAAGCGAAGTCCTTGGCATCATATGCTAATGAGAGTGTTTCCTTGGGTCAATTATAAACCTAAGATTTTTTCTTTTTTCTTTTTTAAATTATGAAAATATAATAACACATTTACAAATACAGAACAAAGTTACATGTGTGTGTGTTAGTCGCTTAGTCACTTTGCAATCCCATAAACTGTGGTCTGCCAGGCTTCTCTGTCCACGGAATTTTTCAGGCAAGAATGCTGGAGTTAGTTACCATTTCCTCCTCCAGGGGATCTTCCCGACCCAGGGATTGAACCTGCATCTTCTGGGTCTCCCTCACTGCCAGGCAGATTCTTTACCACTGAGGCACCTGGGAAGCCCAGCAAGTTCAGGTTGGGTGTATTTCCATCCCTTCTATATTGAGGCTCACAGATGAAATAATACAAAATGCAATTGTGTGTTAAAGGCAACAAAAAAGGAAAAAACAAAGTTCAATGAGAGAATAGGGACTGTAGAATTCTTCAGGATCAAACAGACCAACAGAAGGCAAAACAAGGATGAAGGGCCTTCTAGAGAAGAGGACAGACTGTGAGGGGCTGGGAATATGCAGGGCATGCCTGGGGGAATGGGGAACCTTCTATCATTTCTGGAACATTCTTTTGGGAGGAATGATGGCAATGAAGACTGGCTTCAGCTCAAGGAAATACACTCTGAGGAAAGGATGTGTGTGTGAAATGGTTAGATCTGTGTTTTGGAGAAATATCTGAAAGCAGAGCACAGAATAAAGTGGAGGAGGCAAGACTGGCTAGAATGAGCTGTTAGGAGTTTATTCTAATAGTCTAACTGGAAATGAATTCCAGTCTGAGCCTGGAGAGTGAACAGAGGAAGGGGTGGGTTTGAGAAAGACCTGTGCATGGACAACAGAGCGAAGATTTCAAGCATGACGTCTGGAGGACCCACCTACATGACGCTCCAGGCTAGAAATAAAGGCATTCACCTGACATGATAGAGCTATAGCTGAATAATCAAGGTGGAAGTGCTAATTTAAATGAAAACAAGAGCTTGAGGAATTACCATATAAACAGAAACATTATTTGTGAATTTTGTGAATACTGACTGGAGTTCAACGATAGCCATATTTTCTAGAGAAGTCCTCCCTTTTACCTACACTTTGGAGATAACCTATATGAAGCAGAAAGGTTCACTGTGATGCTTGCAAATGTGAAAGAGGATTCTAAGAGAGGCCTTCTTAACCCAGAGTCAATGTGTTTATTCCCATTGGATAGAATTCAAAGCAGTCACGGGCTTGCATGGGAAACAAATGACATCTTTACTTTCACAAACACCTACCAGAAATGTGGCCTTTCTTTCAGTCATGAATGTAGCCCCCACCCCCCCAAAAAAAAATCATAGCCGTATCAGCTGGACCAATGACTTTGTCTCCAGTAGAAATTATAGATATTTTCTTACCTCACTAGCATTGCAGAGATCTCAAAATCAATTTATGTTAATCACTACTTAACCTAATTTAAATCTGCTTCTGGATGTTATTACAAATGTCATCAGAGAAGCATACATGGAACTATATCATAACTTGTTCTTTGAACCATTTAATGACTTCATTGAATTAAAAAAAAAAAACAAAACATTGTTCAGAGGTGGGGCTTTCAGTTCAGTTCAGTCCAGTTGCTCAGTCGTGTCCGACTCTTTGTGACCCCATGAATCACAGCACACCAGGCCTCCCTGTCCATCACCAACTCCCAGAGTTCACTCAGATGCACGTCCATCAAGTCAGTGATGCCATCCAGCCATCTCATCCTCTGTCGTCCCCTTCTCCTCCTGTCCCCAATCCCTCCCAGCATCAGAGTCTTTTCCAATGAGTCAACTCTTTGCATGAGGTGGCCAAAGTACTGGAGTTTCAGCTTAAGCATCATTCCTTCCAAAGAAATCCCAGGGTTGATCTCCTTCAGAATGGACTGGTTGGATCTCCTTGCAGTCCAAGGGACTCTCAGGAGTCTTCTCCAACACCACAGTTCAAAAGCATCAATTCTTCATCGTTCAGCTTTCTTCACAGTCCAACTCTCACATCCATACATGACCACTGGGAAAACCATAGCCTTGACTAGACGGACCCTAGTCGGCAAAGTAATGTCTCTGCTTTTGAATATGCTATCTAGGTTGGTAGGTTGGTCATAACTTTCCTCCCAAGGAGTAAGCGTCTTTTAATTTCATGGCTGCAATCACCATCTGCAGTGATTTTGGAGCCCCAAAAAATAAAGTCTGACACTGTTTCCACTGTTTTTCTATCTATTTCCCATGGAGTGACGGGACCAGATGCCATGATCTTCGTTTTATGAATGTTGAGCTTTAAGCCAACTTTTTCACTCTCCACTTTCACTTTCATCAAGAGGCTTTTTAGTTCCTCTTCACTTTCTGCCATAAGGGTGGTGTCATCTGCATATCTGAGGTTATTGATATTTCTCCCGGCAATCTTGGCAAATCTCAAAAGGATTCATGGAACAAAAAAGTTTAAGAATCTCTGTCTCAATCCGCCTGCCAACGCAGGGGACACAGGTTCGATCCCTGGTCCAGAAAGAACCCACATGTTGTGAGGCACTAACTCCAAGCACCACAGCCACTGAAGCCCGCACTCTAGAGTCCCTGAGCTGCAACTACTGAAGCCCCTGCACCCAGACCCCACGCTCCACAACAGGCAAAGTCACTGCAATGAGAAGCCCGAGCATCTCAATGAAGAGTAGCTCCAGCTCCCCACAACTAGAGAAAGCCAACTCGCAGCAATGAAGACCCAGCGCAGCCAGAAATTGAAAAGAAAAGAACTTCTGTCTCAGAGGCAGTGGTATGCGAGTTAATGTCTACCAACTGGCCTTCAAGGACAAGGGGAAGAACCAGCCTGATGTGTAGTGTGTGCCAGTTTCCATGGTGTAAATGCTCCTACTGTGACCAGTTTCAAGCTACCAATCTGAGGTCAGGGAAGATGTACACAACCAAATCCTGTGAGCTGCCAAGAGCCAGCCCCAGCACATCACTAAAGGCTTTTTCTCCACCAAAGATTTAGGTCAACAGTTGTCATAGCAGTGAATGATAAACTCCATTGATTTTCCACTCATGCAAGGATGTGGCAATAAAAAAGACATCTTGGAGTCTAAGCATAATCTCATTTAGAGTGGGGTAATATTTTTCACTGTGATAATGGAGCAGCCTTTTATTAAGTGTGCTATACTGAGATTCTCTGTGAGCAATGAACCATGTTGTTATCTCCAACAAATTCGTATGTAACACCCATTACCCATATGGTCTACCCCTAGCCCCTAATTTTATCATGTAGGAAGTTTTATGATAAAGAGACCAAAACAGTTTATAAAGCTCCTTTTACTATGTTTTGATGGAATGAGCTGGCAAGAGACAGCTTTCCAAAAAATGCTGAACTGGGATTTCTCTGCACCTCCTATCAGGGTAGCTTGCTTGGCTGCAGTTCATTGGTCTGTAACAAAATCTTAATTTAGAAACAGAGAGTTCATATTTCCCTAAGAGCATTCATTCTAATTTTATACCAAATGCAATTCTGCCATTCTACTTGATGATCTAGGAGAAGAATCACAGTGTTGATTTTGAAGAGGTTATTTGAAATGCTCCACCGTAAGGCAGATCTTTTTTATAGACACTAGAAGGTTGGGTTTTTCAGATTAATCATTCTAAATGTACCTTAGCTTCTGTAATATTTTATTAAATGTTTAAAACAGGATCACAGAAAGCAAAGACTGATTGTATCTTCATGTCATTTCTATGCTGTTTTATCCACCTGGTTATCTCCTGAACCTAAAATAAGTCTCAAAGAAAATGCATTCTATTGGTTCTGACTACTTTCAATTATAAATCAGGCCAAATCAGATAATAAATAGTTTCCATTGCGAAGCTTCGCCAAGAATGTTAAATCTAATAGTGCAGTTAAGGAAAATTTAATGGAAAACAATTGAATTGCAAATATTTTTGTTTGCCTAAACAGTCATGAAAGGGCAAAATACTTTCAAACATACTTTAAAGTCAGTTTGTGGTTAACTGCTGTGAAACTTCTCCCCAAACACCAGATTTCCTTTTTCTTCTTCTCTTTACAAAAACTGCTATCCCATCTACTCTCTGATCCATACATTCTGGTACTTCTATCATAGATTTTGGTATCATCAATTTTATATGCCAATACTTCGAACTGTAAATGTGAATCCATCTGCCAATTTTTAGAAACTGGATTGGATTGAGGCATATCCATAATGCACCACTGAAATCCTGCTAGATTATCAGCTTCCCCCAATCGTTTACTGTCATCTCTGCCACATTAACTCAAGGGGTTTTCTTGAACAATTCACTTTTACAAAGCATTTGACTTTAGTTGCTCTAGAAATGCGAACTCTTTTCACACTTATTTTGTTAATTTAAATATTATTCAATTAAATCGCATAACTGCAATCACTGGTGCAACTGGCATAAAGCGATTTGAAAACACCTCCTTCAGGTGTCTCAGAATCATACCTGCCTTCTAGTGTGTCTTCCCCACCTTTATTGAGATTCACGGCCTGTGTCGAACTTTTTCATACCCCCAGAACCAAAAGTAAAGGGCAGAGCACATAGTGAGCATGAATTACTACTTATTTAAATAACTGTGAAACATTTTACTACCCACATAAACCAGTTCGTTGTCATCTCAGTAACCACAAACAAATATTTTTAGATTTCTAAATATATTTTCTAAGCCTCAACAGTATACCTGATACTCCTTCTTCTACAGGACTGGCATCCAAGCTGACGAACTGTCCCAAGCTTCAGGCATACAGGATATAAACTCCTCTACCGTGTTGATCTCTGCGTTAATGTGTAATGTCATTTTCATTTCAGCTGCAGGGAAGAGGTTCAGTACTGGTATCCTAGGGATCTGCTGGTTTTCTGATCATGCTGTTTTAATTTTTTTTTAATCATATACCGCAGAAGATTTCAGCTGAGGGCTGATCAAAATACTTGTTGCCTCAATAACAGACTGCTATCAAAGGTCTCTCTCCTGCACCATTTTTAAAGCTACTATTCAACAGTCAGCCTGGAAGACTTGGAAAAAAACACAATGTATCAAAAAATAAGAAGATCCTGGAAAATCATAAAACATTTCAAATATACTCTTAAATAAGGAAGTGCTAATTCTATTTGTCTTATTTTAGGTCTGCTAATTCCATCACTTCTTCAGGGTGTTGTGTGAAAGTCGCTCAGTCATATCTGACTCTTTGTGACGCCATGGACTATACAGTCCATGGAATTCTCCAGGCCAGAATACTGGAGTGGGTAGCCTTTCCCTTCTCCAGGGGATCTTCCCAACCCAGGGATCGAACCCAGGTCTCCTGCATTGCAGGCACATTCTTTACTAGCTGAGCCACAAGGGAAGCCCAAGAATGCTGGAGTGGGTAGCCTATCCCTTCTCCAGTGGATCTTCCCGACCCAGGAATAGAACTGGGGTTTCCTGCATTGCAGGCGGATTCTTTACCAACTGAGCTATCAGGGAAGCCTCAGGGTGTTATTAGCGGGCAATTATATGGCTTCACCCAGAGGAGGAAATGGCAACCCACTCCAGTATTCTTGCCTAGAGAATCCTGTGGACAGAAGAGCCTGGTGGGCTGCCGTCGATGGGGTCGCACAGAGTCAGACATGACTGAAGTGACTTAGCATGCATGCATGCATTGGAGAAGGAAATGGCAACCCACTCCAGTGTTCTTGCCTGGAGAATCCCAGGGACGGGGGGCCTGGTGGGCTGCCGTCTATGGGGTCACACAGAGTTGGACACGACTGAAGTGACTTAGCAGCAGCAGCAGCAGCAGCATATGGCTTCACTATACTCACCATGAACTTCCCTTTTTAAATTTGTTTGAAAAATTATTGATTTATTTTTGGCTGCTCTGAATCTTCATTGCTGCACACGGCTTTCTTGAGTTGCAGCCAGCAGGGGCTACTCTGCAGTTGCAGTGTGTGGGCTTCTCCTTGTGGTGGCTTCTTGTTGCAGAGCAGAGGCTCTAGGCTCAAGGGCTTCAGGATTGTAGCACACAGGCTCAGGAGCTGTGGCTCTTGGGCTCTAGAGTATCACCTCAGTAGTTGTGGCATGTGGCCTTAGTTGCCCCACAGCATGTGGAATCTTCCCAGATCAGGGATAGAACCAGAATCTAACTTAGACAGCTAGTTAATGCCCAGCATTTTCTAACATTCCAACTCCATCTGTTCTTACTCAAACTAAATCTACTGATGTCCATCTTTTAAGTACTTCCTGTATCAATTAATACTTTTAATAGTCCTCTTAAATCTCCATCTATGGAATTCTCCAGACTACTTTCTCCAGCCAAACTGCAGTCTATATATTCCCGCCCCATACGTTAAGTACATATTTATAACATCTATTTCAATAGAATGGAGGTACCTGACATCTTGAAAAAGATAATTACTTGCTTATCAGTTCCTGCCATCTGTGGTTGGCTGGTGCCATCCTGGTTTTATAATCAAGTTAAAATTAAGGCAATAAAGTCAGAGAACAGTTTCGGGATTCTCTCTAGATTTTATAGGTCAGTACACATTATTTCTGCTTTGTTGTTTCTTTTTCTCTAGTGATTTGTTCTTGCCCTTTTGTTTTTCTCATTATCATCTCCATTCGGGGGAGGAGAGGATGAAGGGAAGGAGATAAAATTTAAATGAGGTCATCTGGCCAGTTCCTCATTGGCTGAAGCAGATTCCCAGGAGGGCAGTTTCACGAGCTACATTCATTCTCTCCATGGTCCCCATTACCCTGGACAGATGCAAGTTTGCTCCAGCACTACAGACTGTGACCCCATTTCCTGCCAGATGTTTTACACTTGTGGCTCATGGTCCTGGGAGGTGACAGGGCCAATGGGTAGAGATGACTCAGGAAAATCCTGCCTCACATAGAGAAAAACAAGTGGGTGTGTAAGTCTTTCTTATCCCTCAAGCCACTGAACTCTTTTCACTTGTTAAACTCTTGGACTAAAGGTCGGTCAGGAAACAAGGTTGTACCTACTGGCTGAAACAGGTTTTGAAGATTATCTGCTCATCCTTCTCCCCTTCAACCTCCACAGTGCCATTTAAACTGAACAGATCCAGAGCCTCTCCAAGATGTGCCACTTTGATATGCAGATTGTTTTCAGCTGAAGACAATTGAGGCCCAAAAGATTCCTACCCAAAGGAATTCACATAAGGAGCCTGGGACAAAGAACTATCACCAGAGATAACTTTTTATCTGAATGATCTGTGCGCATGGTATGGCAAACATCTCATGACCCCACATCTGTTCTTGTTATCATCCTGTGAGTCACCCTCTTTGCCTTTGAAGCCCCAGGTCCCTGTTTCATTCTTTAGCTCAGGATGGCATCTGCCCAACTTATCTTATGGGACTCCTGTACGTATGTAATTAAGCTTGTTTTTCTACTGTTAATCTGTCTTATATAGATTTAACTCATAGCCCAGCCAAAAAGAGAACCTAGAACGGTAGAGGAAAAACTTTTCCTTGCCCATAAAACCAGAACCAAATGTGAGCTTTTGGAGAGCCCACAAGCTAAGAAAGGTTTTTACATTTTTTAATGGTTGGGAAAAATCCCAAGAGGAGTAGTTCATGACACATGAAAAATGTATAAAATTCTGATTTCACTGGCCATGGATCAAGTTTCATTGGAACAACAACCCCAATTGTTTATGTATCACCTGTGACTACTTTTGTGCTACAAAGGCAGGAATGAATCACCGCAACAGAAACTGTACAGCCTGCAATGACGAAAATACTTGCTACCTGGTCCTTTGGAGAAAATCTGCTGCCCCTGTCCTTTCACAGTCTACACATTTCTGGTATCCAAACCAGCTCTGAACCCATGAGATTTCTTTATTACTTTCCATTTGTGCATATTATTTTATTTCTCTTGAAATGCTAAGTCAGGGGTGTTACCTCCGTTAAAAAAAAGGCTATTACTCCCCAT
The DNA here is from genome assembly GCF_001704415.2 of Capra hircus. Taxonomy (NCBI): domain Eukaryota; kingdom Metazoa; phylum Chordata; class Mammalia; order Artiodactyla; family Bovidae; genus Capra; species Capra hircus. The sequence goes on along the minus strand of NW_017189516.1, from coordinate 54,867,949 downwards.
TTGTAGAAAATATATACTATGTGAAAAACAAGATTTTCAAAAGATCATAAAAAACAAATGATGCTTCATCCCTTCCAGATGGTTAATACAGTTTAATGTGTATGCCAATGGACTTGTGATACTACTACTAAATCATTTACACACTTTCTCAAATGCCAAAAGAAATGAATTTTGCTTCTGAATCATAATTGAAATGCTAATTGGTAATGGAGGAACTAAGCCCATTCCTATGATATAAAATCAAAACACACAAGCTCTGGGTTACCATTATTTTTCAGAAGATTAAATTCAGGCAATGATAACTCCCATTTTGGAGAATATAAAGAATAGTTTAAATAGCTCTGGGTGTGGCCTTCAAGCCCTGAGCAGAGTGTACCAGGAAGCCAGCTGTCTGGGGCTGGGAGTATGTTGTCCAAGGAGGTAGTCATGTCAGGACAGCAAGTTCATTGTCGAGGAGGCTGCACTGCAGGTTGGGGTGGAGAGCCCGCAACCAAAGAGGGTTTCAGAAATGGGATTCCTAGCTTGCATCTTGGAGTGGTCAGATGGTCCGCTCTATTCCCACCACCCCCATCCACACCACCTATCCTCTATGAAGAGCACAGAGTGGGAGAAAGGAGGCTAGTTCTCTTTCTGTAGCTTTTCCCAGAATCACAGTCTGAGGTGCATATTTGAGTCCAAGGAGTTTATCTGGGAGGCAGTCCCAGGAAAGACCAGTCTAGGCAGTGGGAAAGTGAGACAGGAAAGGGAAGGCAGACGAGGAAGGATGTGTTACCAAGGACACATTCAGATGGATAGCTTGAATATAATCCCTCCAGGAAACTCAAGGAAAAGGCCTCACTTTGAGACTTCTCAGAAACACCTGGGACAGCAAATTCACCTTCTTCTACCTCCCAGGATCTTCCCGACCCAGGGATTGAACCCACATCTCTCATATCTCCGGTTGGCAGGTGGGTTCTTTACCACTAGTGCCACCCGGGAAGCCCCTTTATCAGTATGGGGGTTGCCAACAACTTAGCAAGGTGTCAGCCCACATAATCATGGCTAGACCTGACATTTGCACACAGGCTACAGCAAAATGGCTCCTGTCGTGACTGGTGCTGTTATTCTTCTCCCTCGCTGAACATGCTGGAAGCTGAGAGGTGCCCTGCCCTGGGGATACCAGTATGTACTACAGTGTAGAGATGGCTAGTGCCGGACAGGAGGAGGCAAAGGATTCAATCACACGAAAGGTTTCATCTTATCCTTCCTTCCTGGCAGCAGTTTAAATTATATTGCAATTGAACCCAAAGCAGCAGACTCATCACTTACCAATATACACATTTCCAGATATGGTATAAATGAAGCTTGTCCACCCTGAAAAGGGACCAGCGACATTAAAAGGTTAGTGTCCATAATGCCAAAAGGAACAAAAAGATAACAGTATCAAATATTTCACAATTATCTCTATATGAAATATAAATATAAAAGCCTATATAACAGATATAAATGATAAGTTTGGAGATCAAATCTTTTAGGTACATATATTTTTTTACATTTAAGTTCTATAAACAGCTTAGAACACACACACTCCAACATGCATGCTTGCACACACAAATTCATGCACATGTGCACACACGGGCACACGCACATACCACACAGAGCTAAACCTAAATAACCTGAGACCAAATGTTTAAGAACTGCCCAAGCAGACAGTATGCTGCTTCCTGACTGTATATCTACATGCCAACAGCTGTACTAATAAGCAAGCTGTTCCTTCCAGGTAGAACATCACGCTCATAACTACAACTCACCAGTTTGGCTTATCTTCAGCTCTTTGGACCTCCAAGCAGTTTTAAGTGTAAAAAGAATGCTAGAAATGGGCTTCTTTTTACTTAGTTGCATTTTAGTTTCCAGTGAACACTCTCTTTTCTGTCCTAAAACAGAGCATCAGTTCCAGGGATGCAGAGAGGCATAATCTTTGGGGTATGAATGGGCTTCAGATGGCTTGTGCCCTCCTTGGAATTGTTCACAGAATTTTTCAAGTGGATAAGCTTTTCTGCAAAGAGGATACATAGCATTGGCCAGATTCCCACTGTGACCCATGGGCCAAGAACTCAGAAACACAGATGACCCACTATCTGCCCTCTTGGCACCGGCACTGGATCTCCACAGATATTTATGTACTGTCCCTGTGGCCCAGAGGAGATCCTTCAGTGCCACTGAGGGACATGAACGTAGGAGGGGCCAGCTCAAAACAGAATCAGGACATCACTCCGTGTGTCTTTGGTGAAAAAGAAGATTCGCGCAAGGAATGCAGGGTTGTGTCCAAGGTACAAGGGCAGGATCCAGACTGAGGTCTGTGGGAGAGTCAACGTGCTGATAGAGTAAACAAAACCAAGGCAGGCGTGGAAGAATCACAGAAGACAAAGTAGACACTAGGGATGTGGCTGTGCTGCCAGGCGGGTTAAAATGTGCAAGAGGGGCCCACACAATAAGCCATGACTGGTCAAACTTAAACTGAGTCTGGTTCAGAAAACCTAAAGGATGGCAAAACAAAGACAGACACTCAGGTGGATGCTGGATGCTGGTAATTTTTCATCCTCCTCTTTCAGTTTTTCCTCCCCAAGATTTGACTAGAATGCGTTTAAGGGCTCTGGAAGTAAATCTATCTGCTCAGAGCACACTCGCACTTTTGCTTCCTTACTGAACCACTGGCTCAGTCTTCTGAACTTGACCTCCCATCGTCTGGAGAGCAGCTACCACTCCCGTGAACTGGTTGGGAGTGGAGACAGAAGAGGATCTTCATGTTGTGTGCAATACGGAAGAGGGAGGTTCATGCTAGATGCTGAAAACACATGCTAGCCGTTCCCAGCCCATAAATATCATTAACAATTTCATATTTATGCTTTCAGTTTCTTTTTTTCTTTTTTCTTTGGGGGGGGGGAGCGGCGTGGGGATGCACCATACAGCATGTGGGATCTTCTCTGACCAGGGATTGAACCTATGCCCCCTGTACCGGAAGCCAGGAGTCTTGACCACTGGACCACCAGGGAAGTTCCTTTTTTTCTTTTATGCACTGTATATTATTTGCCTAAAAACTAGAACTCATTATTCTATTTTGGATACCTTTCCATGTCAAAACATAGAGAAATAACCCACTTTGGGGAAAGCCTACAAAGCATTCCATTGCAAGAACGTGTTGTAACTGACATAACAGATCCTCTGCTCATGGTTGAAAGGTATTAAAAAATTAATGGTTTCTGAGTTTCACAGAACCTCAAAGGTCTCAATTGCCCAAGTGGGTTTTTATTTGGAATCATTGTGATTGTTCCAATATCATTTTTCCTCCACCTCCTTTGCTTCATTCCTCCTCATCCTCCAAGCAGAAAATTAGTCCACACATAAGTGTCTTGGTCTGTTTTCTTTCCCTTTTTATCTTTTTAAATCTTTTATCCAGAAGGACCAAATGGCCGGGTCAATGTACTATGTGCATTCACCTATTTTTGTTCCTTGCACAAGTCTTCTATTATGATAGAGGGCTCACCTTCACCACTACTAACACAACTCATGTTACTGGTTAGAAGGTACAGAGGGTAATCTCCTTGCTTTTAACATGTTGTCTACCTGCGCTTCTATTAAACCTTGTTTAAGATTCACTAAGCATTTGTTTCTTAAAGCTATAGCAAAGCAACAGTCAAACTATGTGAATGCTTATATATGTTTACAAACTACCACATTTTCTTGGAATTCCTTCTCTGCTAAGAGCAGAATTATATCAGCAAAGAATTCTCTTGTGAGATTTCCAGGTCCTTCCCATCGCTCTTTCTTCCTCTGTCTCTCCTCTCACTTTCCTGTACTGCACCAGAAATGGATACATCCTGACATTTTGCTGTCAGAGGTCACAGGCCTTGAAAAGATTGTCTCCAAGCCACTGGCTCTTCACAGCTGGGAAGGGCTCTCCCTCCCACCCTGAGGCTATGACACAGAACAGGAGTTGGGAGGAAGGTCACATTTTATCCCTGGACCCGTTGCTTGGTTTAATTGGAAACACATTTAAGACAGACCTCCTACATACAGCCCAACAGATGACGTGTAGAACTTTTCTTTTAAACATGTAAATCATTCTCTGTGGCATTTGCTCTCATTTCCAGGGAGGTTCCCAATTCCTGCAAACATCCCTAGTGAGAGCTTTTCTTGGCCTATGTTCCTTGCCTTAACCCAGCTCATTTTCCTCCTCCTCGGTCTTAAGTTCATTTCCATGAGCTTTCCAACGGCTGCTTATACATGTACATGTAGAGGAAGTAGAAAAATATGGCCTGGAGACACGCCAAATCCATGACAAAGGTTAGCTCTGGGTTGGGAAGGGGAGAAGGCAACCAGGCTAAGGAGAGAAGGAACCTCTCCCCAAACTGTGGGCCACACCGGATGCCACACCCCAAAGCAGCGCTGGTTCCTAAGAGCCTCCCCCTAGATACTGTGACACTCAGCTTGGGCAGGCAGCTCATTCACCATGGACCCCATGCCTGGCCTCCTCAACAGCAGGCAGACCCACTGGAGATTTCTCTCTCCCTCCTCATTCCACCACAGTATTTGCTAATTACTTTGAGGGCTTCCCTCGTGGCTCAGTTGGTCAAGAATCCGCCCGCAGTGTGGGAGACTGGGGTTCAATCCCTGGGTTGGGGAGGTGCCCTGGAGAAGGAAACGGCTACCCACTCCAGTACTCTGGCCTGGAGAATTCCATGGACTGTATAGTCCATGGGATAGCAGAGTTGGACACGACTGAGTGACTTTCACTTCACTTTACTATTACTTTTTTAATTTTTATTTTTACTTTATTTTACTTTACAATACTCTATTGGTTTTGCCATACATTGACATGAATCCGCCACGGGTGTACATGAGTTCCCAATCCTGAACCCCCCTCCCACCTCCCACCCCATATCATCTCTCTGGATCATCCCTGTGCACCAGCCCCAAGCATCCTGTATTGAACATAGACTGGCGATTCATTTCTTACATGATAGTATACATGTTTCAATGCCATTCTCCCAAATTTGAAATAATTTCAGATACAGAAAAGCTACCAAAATAGTAAAGATTTACCATATGCCACCCACCCAGATTCTCTAAAAGCTAACCTATCACATATGCTTTATCAATCTCTCTAGAAATACACATCATTCTTTTTTTTTTTTCCTGAAATACTTGAGAGTAAACTTGGAGACATGATACCCCTTTACTTTAAAGTAATTTTCAGCAAGTATTTCCTAAAAACAAGAGTATTTTCCAATATAACCTGAGTGCACTTATAAAAATGACATTGATAAAATATCAGTGAAAAAATTATGACCATTAATGTAATACTATAAGCTATGTACAGACATTTAAATTGAGCCAGTTGTGTCAGTAATGCGTTTAAGGGCAAAAAGAAAAATACATGTCTAGACCAGGATGGAATTCAGGTTCACATGTGGCATTTAGTTGTCACTTCTAATCTCCTTTCATCTGAAATGGTTCTTCAGTCTTTTTCTTCATTAAAAGCACAGACTTATTATTTTGTTTTTCAATTTATTTTTAATTGGAGGATAATTGCTTTATAATATTGTGATGGTTTCTGCCAAACATCACCATGAACCAGCCATAGGTATACATATGCCCCCTCCCTCTTGAACCTCCCTCTCACCTCCCACCCCATCCCACCCTCTAGGTTGTCGCAAAGCACTGGATTTGAGCTCCTTGTGTCATACAGCAAATTCCCCCTGGCTATCTGTTTTACATATGGTAATGTATATGCTTCAATGTTACTCTCAGACTTGTTATTTTGTAGAATGCCCCTCAGTTTGGATTCGTTTGATGTGTCCTGTCATGACAGCATTGTTTGTTAATCCCTTTCCCTCTCAACTTTAGAGATGCATTTTTATTTTCAATGCTTTTAATTTTTTAGTTCAGAAAAGCACGAAAGATGAAACAAGGAACATATACATTGACATATTTATTTCATTTCTTTCTTCTCTTTTGCAGATAAAATCATATAGGTGAGAGAAATAGCCCCTAACTGGTTGCTTCCAGTCAATTTTCTATACCCAGAGAATATGATTTTCTTGCAGGAGAAGAGGGTGTGAGAGAATGGTCACATCCCAGATCTTCCGGCAGGAAGGAATTCAAGAGGGAGCTGAAGCAGAGTGAAAGCAGATTTATTCAGGGAGATACACACTCCTTGACAGACTCTGGGTCCTTCCAGAAGGTGAGAGAGGCCCTGGGGTAAGGCTTGGTTAGTTTTTATGGGCTGGGTAACTTCATACACTAATGAGTGGGAGGATTATTCAAGCTATTTTGGGGAAGGGGTAGGGATTTCCAAGATTGGGCCACCACTCACTTTTTGGCCTTTTATGGTTAGCCTCTGAACTGTCATGGCACCTGTGGGTGTGTCAGTTAGCATATGCTGATGTATTATAATGAGCATGTAATGAAGCTCAAGGTCTCAGTTCAGTTCAGTTCAGTCACTCAGTCGTGTCCAACTCTTTGTGACCCCATGAACCGGAGCACGCCAGGCCTCCCTGTCCATCACTAACTCCCAGAGTTCACTCAGACGCACGTCCATCGAGTCCGTGATGCCATCCAGCCAACTCATCCTCTGTCGTCCCCTTCTCTTCCTGCCCCCAATCCCTCCCAGCATCAGAGTCTTTTCCAATGAGTCAACTCTTCACATGAGGTGGCCAAAGTACTGGAGTTCCAGCTTTAGCATCATTCCTTCCAAAGAAATCCCAGGGCTGATCTCCTTTAGAATGGACTGGTTGGATCTCCTTGCAGTCCAAGGGACTCTCAAGAGTCTTCTCCAACACCACAGTTCAAACGCATCAATTCTTCAGCGCTCAGCCTTCTAGTGGAAGTCAAATCTTCCACCATCTTAGGCCTAGTAGGTTCTAACCAGTTTTTGTTGTTTCTGCTTCGATAGTCACATCTTTCTCTCACTCTGACTCCCATCTTCCTCTTTTATTTATACAGACCCTTATGATTACATCAGCCCACCTGGATTGCCTAGGCTAATCTCTCCATCTCAAGATCCTTAATTTAATCACAGCTGTAACATCCCCTGTACCATGTAAGGTAACACATTCAAAGGTTCCAGGACTAGGATGTGGACATCTTTGTGCAGCCATTATTCTGCTATTACAGAATTATAGGGTAAGCTGTATGTTCTCTTAAGAAATTTTGTTGACTTATGTATATATGTGTTTAGTTGCTCAGTTGTGTCCGACTCTTGCAACCCCACAGACTGTTGCCTGACAGGTTCCTCTGTCCATGGGATTCTCCAGGCAAGAATACTGGAGTGGGTTGCCATTTCCTTCTCCAGGGGATCTTCCCAACCCAGGAATTGAACCCGGGTCTCCTGCATTGCAGGCAGACTCTTCACCAGCTGAGCTATGAGGGAAGCCCAGTCTAGTTGTAAAACAGTAATAACTGAGATCCTTCAACAGGTCAGCATTCTCCATCTTCCAAAGGATACTGCGGCCATTCATTATCACAGAAGATCAGCCGTGTCTTTTTAAATTCTGGGGATCAAACTTGTTCCAGTTTTCAAAATATTTTAAAGAAGTGGTTTTGGAACTGCTAGCTCCAATCTATAAAAGAGAAAAAAGCAGCATCCACAGCTGTGGCTCTTTTCCACCGGAAGCATCCTTCCCTGCTCTAGATGGGGATGTAGACAGACTCTCCACCGAAGCTTTCCTTCCTTGGTCAGATTTAGTCTGTCCCTTACCAACATAGGTGCCTTATTCACCCCTCCCGGTTCTACCACTGAGGCGGGGTGGAGATGCACCAGGGGTAGACCTGATGGCATCCCAGATTGATTGCTAGTTCCTTACCACCAAGACCTTTGCTTGATTTGCCAGAGTAGTTTCCCAGGATGCTTCCCAAGCTAGGACAACTAGGGGAAGCATCTGTCCTATGTGTGTCTGTGCACATCCCTGCGCGTAGTCCCGCCCACAGTAGAAATGGTGAGTCATAAAGAGATGAACCACCACCGAGATGTCCCTTCTGAGTGTCACCACACCAGTACAGCAAAAGAGGTGGTGGAGGGTTGGCCAGTGAAGAAAAAGTGATTTTTGTCCTCAAGCTATTAGGACCAATCCTTCCAGTTCATTTCCACAGATTCCACAAAAGAGCATCTAAGGGGTTGAGACAAAAGACACCAGAGAGCCCCCTCTGGTCCACTGAGAGCTAGAGCTACCAAGGAAGGAGCCCATTGCATTTCCAGTCTGAAGAGTCACACATACACTAAAGAAAGGCTAAAAGTTGAGGGAAGCAAAGAGCGCTTACGAAATGAAGTTCTTCTGTACCATAACAATCCTCCAGTTTTAACAATGCAGATCATGCTTTTAAATATCTAGTAGCAGGGATGCTGTGAAGGAAGATGGAAAAATAAACAGAGTGGGTACTGAGGGCCCAACTGTGATGCAGTTAGTGAGAAGACAAAGGGGACAGGAGGACCAGAAGGCACAAGATTTTTGGAAAAGACTGATATTTTCCTAGAAATGTAGACTTATGACCTTCTCAATTAATGATAACAAACAGTGTTATCTGGACGTCAGTTTATAGCAAGGGAAATCACACTGCTTTGCAAGAGATGGTAAAAGTCACTGCAAACACACACACACACACACAAAACAAAAAACATGACTACTTATTATTATTTTAGCCAAGAACTAACATGAAAAATGTGTGGCTAATGTGAGAAGAATCTGGTACTGTCAGAGATTCGACAGATTGGATTCTTTGTAAGAGATGCACCATCTAGCTCAATTTCTGATATCAACTGCCTTCTAAATCATCACTGCATGAAACATCTGTTTTCTGCAAGATTAGCACAACTCTACAGCAACGTGCCTTGCCCAAAGGAAGTAAAGAGATGGTAAAAATTGATTCCAATACTATTCGTGGGAAGGAATTCAGATAAAACCTCATCTGACTCATGAGAAATGTTACCAATCTGCCTTAACTGGATGTCCCTCAGGACATAAGCATGTTCCTGGTGTCAGAAATGGGATGGCAGCAGTGCATGCCTATATTTCTATCCTTTAGTTTGGTTACGGTACAACAAAGTCTAAATTAATGAGATTGCAAAGCTTATGACAAAGGCCAAACATAACCCAGACACCCACGTCAAATCCCTTTACCATGAGTAACAAAACAATCAAAATACTATAAACAAAACACGATGAGGAGCCAAAACACAATGAGACCCATTGTAGCCAATGGGCTACAATTTCAAGGAATATTTGATGAAACACAGCTCTCAAATAAAATAAATTTAGACAGTCCTTGGATTTTATAATGGAATTTGATCCAGGGAGGTGGTTTAAAAAGACAAAAGGTGACCCTGACTTGAATGATTTGATATTGAAATTTATACAGTATAATTTTACTAAGCAATATGTTGGATTAAAGAGTTTGCCTGCAATGCAGGAGATCTGGGTTCGATCCCTAGGTTGGGAAGATCCCCTAGAGAAGGGAAAGGCTACCCACTCCAGCATTCTGGCCTGGAGAATTCCATGGACTGTATAGTCCATGGGGTCGCAAAGAGTCAGACACAACTGAGTGACTTTCACTTTCACTTTTATGTTGGGTTACAGGCAGCCAGAACTATTAAATAAGAAGTGCTGCTTTATAATACCTAAATTGTTTGCCTGGAATTGGACATGGAAGCTTCAAACTTTAGATTTGTCAGCTAATACATGAAAGCATGGATGAGTGTATATGGGGGGCAAGTGGAGAATACACTATAACTGAAAGTGACATACTGCAAAAGACACGTTTGTCTGCATCCTAACTAGGTTTGTAACAGACTTGTTTAAAGTGAGCTTACAGGGACCCGATGATAAACATGCATTTCTAAGCTACTTGTTCTTGTATGTGTCCCAAAACGTCTTTGAAACAACTCTGTTTAAAATCCATAATGCCAAAATAATCTAGAGGTATGGCTTTGTAAACTGACAGATACATATTCTCTTATGAGGCAATATATAGAGTAGTGGTGAAGTACAGGGTCAAAATTAACATGAACCACGGGGGCTGCCTTGGTGGCTCAGATGATAAACAATACACTTACAACACAGAAGACCCAGGTTCGATCCCTGGGTCAGGAAGATCCCCTGGAGGAGGAAATGGCAACACACTCTAGTATTCTTACCTGGACAATCCTGGACAGAGGAGCCTGGTGGGCTACTGTCTATGGGGTCACAAAGAGTCGGACATGGCTGAGCAACTAACACTTTCACACACATTAAGTATTGGTAGGTTCATGGAGAAACTGCTGTCTCATATACTGCTGTTGGAGCACAGGAGTGCCTTTCTGGGTTGCAATCTGCCAGACTTTTAAAATTAAACATGCATAGGCCTTGTGATCACCCCTGGAAACCTACTGTAACAAAACAACCCCTCTAAGGAGGTACATGGGTACAAGAATGTTCACTGCAGACAGTGTGCAGTAGCCAAGCTCTAGAAACAAGGAGAGCACCTGCTGAGAGGGAAGAGCGAAATGCATTGTAGTCAACCCATGGCATAGAATGGGTTCAAAGCCAAAGGAGCAGATCCTGAGGAATTTCCATGAGGTTCGGTCACAAAAGCAAGATGCAAAAATTTATGATTTCATTTTAGTAAAACAAGGACAAAACCCTGTATTTGTGTACATTTACATGTACATATATGTGTATAGAAGTAAGTGATGAGAAAAATACTGCAAGATCTTATTCAAGGATTATCTCTGAACTACTCCTGATCTAGGATACAGAGAGGATACTGCTATGGGTAGATGAGAGGAGGGGGAAAGGGTTGTGAGGGAAGCAAACTCAAAAAATAAAAGAAAAAACCCACAGCATTAAAACTTAAAGCACATGTGCTGTCACACTTACTGTTATAAAAAGTAAGGCACATGTTTAATTGCATTCATGTAAAAAACCTTTCTGAACTTAAAAGTAGCCAGAATGGAAAAAAACAAAAAAGAGAAGAATGGGTCCAAGGTTAATACCGTACCTAATGACTTCAGGGGTGGCCCTTTAAAAAAATAAAACTGGCTTTAAATACTTGGGAGTTTTCTAATTGTTCTTTGGATTTAAATGGTGACTTATAAGTAAATCCTCCATAACAAAAGCTGTATCTCAATCAAGAATGCACTTGTTCATAAGTAACACAGGTTGGATTGCCTCCCAGAATTGTGAGTCAAAAGTGGCTGGGAAGTCAAGAGACCTGGGTAAACGTCCTGTCGTGTCCAGCAAGTCCTTACATGGCCTTGAGCAAGTAATGAATCTGTTGGGCCTCAGTGTTCACACCAATGAAATGAGGGGTGGCCCCAGTGGATTGGCCCTAACATTCTATGAATTCCTCCTGATTTTCTTAACTTGAAAAGCTCAAGTACTCTTTGCTCATTTAAACACAATTAAACAAATGATGCTAAAGCTGAAACTCCAGTACTTTGGCCACCTCATGCGAAGAGTTGACTCATTGGAAAAGACTTTGATGCTGGGAGGGATTGGGGGCAGGAGAAGAAGGGGCCGACAGAGGATGAGATGGCTGGACGGCATCACAGACTCAATGGAAGCGAATCTGAGTGAACTCCGGGAGTTGGTGATGGACAGGGAGACCTGGCGTGCTGCGATTCATGGGGTTGCAAAGAGTTGGACACGACTGAGCGACTGAACTGAACCTTTGACCTCTGGAACAACATACACAGGTTCATAGAACTTTGTGTTGAGGTTCAGAAACAAACCCATTCCAGAGAAAGTGGCCCTTATGGTTTTTTTCACCCTGAAATGATTACTAAACCCCAGAATCCATCATACCTTTAGGAATAGATTGCACATGCTTCGCTCCTTGGTCCAATTTAAAGTCCAAATATAAGGTTGGTGTGTAAGTGTAAATCTTGGACTGAAAAGAAAAAGGAAATCATCAGCATCTTTCCAAGAATAAGGTTCATCTTTACTTGAGCTGGTCCCTACTGTCATGGGCCTAGGGCCTGGATCCATTATATTTAAAACTCCTTCTTGGAAGATGCTATTAAAGTGGGTATGATGGGCTACCAATATACCCACCTCCTGAGGGTCTCAGTCTAAAAGTTCACCCTCCTAGCTTGACAATATTGTTGACAAGCTATTTTAGCATGGCAGCTGTCTCCCTACAGCCATTTCTCAAATATGATCTGATGTCAATAGTTCAATGGCTGACAGCTTCTCCACCTTCTCACTTCTTGTCGTCTCCTGAATATGGTAGGTTAACGCATATCAAATGTATGTTTCTTTTCCAGGTCTCAGTAAAGCTATGTCCATTTTGAAATTCAAAGAGCACAGCCTGTAAATATCTGTTCTAATCTGGCTCTCTTGCATTAAAAGGTGGTCCAACATTGCTGGTCTAAAAAAGCCACAACTCAAAATGTAAGAAAGGCCAAACTTTGCAGGATTTTTCAGTATAAACAGTGGCTTTGATTCCATCAACAGTTCAGCAGTTTGTAATTCAATATACTGCCATTCTGAATCACTGACACAGCCCCAAATCCAAGGGATTATCACTGTTGCCATAAACTTTATGATGTTTCATTGTTTGTCACAAAGTCCCAGTGGTTCTGTTCTTATTTTTTTAAGTTAAAACACACACAAAGATGAAAAAGTACATAATGCCAAATTTGGCAAGGATGTGGAGTAATTGAAACTTTTATACATTGCTGGTAGGACTATTACTTGATATAAACACTTGAGAAGACTGCTTGGCAGTATGTACTACAGATGGATGTATAAATAATTTCAGCATTCCAATTCAACAGGTGTATCCCCAACAGAAATGTTTGCTGAAAGACATGTACTCAAATCTTGACAGTAACAATGTCGGTGATAGCCCAAGCTGGAAATATTCCCAATGTCTTTAATAAGAGAAAAGATAAGTAAATTGCAATATACAAGGGACTATGACACAGCAAGGAGAATGAATGAACCCAACTATATGCAACAACTCAGATGAATCTCGCAAACATAGTACTGAACAAGCAAAAACAGACACAGATCATATAACATATGCTTCTGGGGACTTCCCTTGCAGTCCAGTGGCTAAGACTCCAGCTTCCCACGCAGGGAGCCCGGGTTCGGTCCCAGGTCGGGGAACAAGAGCCCACATCCTGCAACTAAAGATCCCACATGTAGCAACTAAGACTTGGCACAGCCAAATAAATAAATACATAAAACATAGGCTTCCATTTCTATAAAGTTCAAAACAAGGGAAAACTAGTCTATGGTATCAGAAATCAGAAAAGTGGTTACCCTGGGATGGTCAGTAACTGAATGAAGTTTAAAAGGGGGCTTCTGGAGCCTGGCAGTATTTGGTCTCTTGGTTTCATGGATGAGTTCACTCGGTGAAAATCATCTGAGTCGTACACATGATTTGTGTACTTTTCTGTGTATGTGTTGTATTTTTTAACAAATATTTACACTCAATAGAAACACAGATGTGTAAATAGACCACAAGATAGAATCCAGAGCCCTTTACCATCCTTAATAAGGGCATTATTTTGCACTATGTCAACTCCACGAGGACATGGCCATCTATCTGCCCTTTTCACCTGGAGCCAATGCACAGGGCCTGTCACATAGTAGGTGTTCAATAAAATTTACCAAATGATGTTTCATTATGAAAAATTTCATGTATAATAATAAATTTATTTATAGTATACATAGTATATTCCTCACTATCTTTACCAACACGTAGCAAAATGCGTTTCTTCAAGACAGGTGATTAGGTATGGCCCAAGTGTATGTCTGGTGATTAAGTTTTGGAAGAGAATTGTAAATAATGCTATCAAAAGATTATTCCCTGAAAAAGTCCCATGAATTGAAGCTTTGGGCTTCAAGTGGTCTGGTAGGTGCTTTTACGTGGCTTAGGAGCTCAAGCTGCATCCATACAGCTTCAAAGACTGGAAAGGCAAATTCCCCTGTGGGAACATAAATGAAAGAAGAAAGACCTGTGACATCAAGGGTGACCTGAGGCCAAAGATTCCCAATCAATCTGAGGAGCTTGGAACATACATGAAACAAGGGCAGCACCCGCGGGACACAGATCTGATCCTCTAGCCTCATGAGGTGTGTAAGGCACCATCTGGAAAGGATCTGGTTTTGCCTAATGAAGACTTCTAAAATTACTCCTAAAAAGATCAAGGGAAAACTTCACTTAGTATCAGATGACTCCCCTTCTGAGGCAATATTTTACTCTCTTTCAGAAAAAAGAATCTCTGCTTGGTTCAAGCATCTTTTCTGATCTCTGCCTCCTGGCCAAGGCAGTATCCCTGCCAATAGCAAAGACACGAATCACGAAGAGGCTCTTGGTTTAACTTTTACTAGAAGTCTCCCAAAATGTATACATAGAAGTCATCCAGGAGGCTTTGATGCTGGTATTGCTTTTCCTGGTGACTAGCAACGCCATTATCTTCTTCTGGGCTTAGTTCACTCCATCTGAAAATCTGATGTTGAGACTTCACTGAGGTTGAAATGTATTTCTGGCTCTGAAATTCTGAATCAGAAAGTTAATGTTTTTTTCCCCCACTTTTTAATTTTTTTAATTTCTGTTCTGATTTCTAAGACTAGAGCTGTAGAGAAGTGAGAAGGTGGCTGGGGCAAGGGAGAGCCACGAGGGCTGTGGGGACTGTGTGGAGTGCCACTGGTTAACTCGTGCTATTCTTGCCCCCAACCTCAGCCATCTATTTTGCCCTCCTGGTTAGCTCTTCTCTTCTTCCTGCTTCTAGCTTTTCAACCTAATCCATACTGCCTCTCCAAATAGTAGCTCCTCTCTCTCTAATACTGCAAGGACACAGATATGCGTGTGCACACATAGACACAGAATTCTGTACTTATGTATTAATTTACAAACTTACAAAAAAACAAAGAATGAGGGCCATTAGAAAAGCCACAAATATATCCTACAACCTCACAGTATGAAAAGAGCTACAGGGAAGTTTTAAATTCATTTTGAAGTTTTTTTTTTTTTAACAACATCTACAGATTAAAACCGGATTCTGATTCTAGTCTCTTTGTACTGAAAATCAGATCACTGACAGTTTCAATATAACACTTCTTGAATAATCAACTACCCAAAACCTGTATGTACCTTATTCTATTTAAATTAATCCATACTGAGATGAAACTCAATTTGAAAGCTGTTCCTATGGATCTGTGTATGCATATATATATATATACATATATATGGATAAATATATACACACATACACACAGAATTTTTGAAAAGCAGGTAGGTTTTGCTTTTTAAAAATTTGATCTTCTATGGTAGCTCTGTTGAAATACCAAATGTAATTTCTCTTCATTTAACTCAAGGATGGTAACACCAGCCTCCAATACACTTTGAGCAAATCTGGACTTAATTTTTCCATCACACACACTGCTGATTTGCAACCATAAAGAATATTGCAATTCGGCATACTCGTGTTCTCTTTTGTTTATTTTCATATGCAGTATTAAACTATTAATAGACCCTCAAAATAGAATGAAAATTTATTTACACAAATCATTCTTTTTTGCTCTCAATCTATCTATTTCCATAGGATTAAAATAACTGGTTCAAGGCAACCTAAAATAAAACATTTCTCCATAAATCTGTTTCAGCATGAACCAAACTAACGCATCTAAATTCTATCATAGGAATTATTGTCATCATCCTTTTGCTCTTTTGGTCCTGATTAACACTGCCTGCACAGGTACTAAAATCCCACATGGTTCCTCTTTCGCCTTTCTTTTCATTATTTAATTGTCTGTTTAAAGCATTTGGGAAACTTATCTTTAAAGGTTTCTGTCTGTATTTTAAAAGCCCAATAGCTTAAAATCTTACAGTTCAAATATCATGAAGGCAAAGCTTCTAGAAGTGAAGTAACAGAACTCTTTATGAGACGTTAAGGGTAAATTCTGGCTAACCACTAACAACAGGGGTGCTACCAAATCCAGACAAGCCTTGTCTCTCTTTCTCTATAAATACGTCGGAATTAAACCCTAAATGAGCCTAAGACACCACTCCAATAATGACCACAAAACAACCAAGACAAAGCACGGTCTACAAAACCACTTCCTTTGGAACCTCAACTACCTTCATTTTCCAGCCTTCAAAGACCTCCTGCTTCCCCTGGCTTTTGGTATGATACCCGTGTTAAGCTGGTTTCCTTCCTCTGCTTTTATTCATAAATGTGATCTTAATTAGGAGATGAAATTACTTCCACATGGAAGCCATGTGACTTAGTATGTCCTCCCAAGAAAAAGAAAGGTGCCTGCTATGTTGCTTGCTGTGTATAAGTGAGGTAAAGAAGATGAAATATTGTTCATGTTGCCACTGCTCCTTCCACAAATAACTACCTCCCATCTATCCATGCATGCTACTCATTCGACTGCCATGCTGGCCTTCCCTAAAACCAAGGGGCAGCAATTTGTCACATGTCAGAGCTGTAATAAGTGTTTTCACATCTTTCTGAGGACTATTTTCAAACCTTTGATGATGGAGTGATTTTT
Source organism: Capra hircus (assembly GCF_001704415.2). NCBI lineage: Eukaryota > Metazoa > Chordata > Mammalia > Artiodactyla > Bovidae > Capra > Capra hircus. The sequence goes on along the minus strand of NW_017189516.1, from coordinate 54,851,429 downwards.
TTTTTTTTTTTAGGAAAAGCACTTGAATTCTCAATCTTACTAGATGCTGCTTATGCAAATTACTCTAGAGTAACACGTGCAAATTTTCAGGATTTTATAAAAGAAAGAAGCAGTGTATATATATATCTACTCCTGGACCCTCACTCTCATGTTGGATCATCACCCTAATGTTCAGCATTTGGTATTTTTTGGCATCATTGGTAACTTTTGATGGATACCTTTGCACGTAAATTTTTGACCACATTTCTATTTTTTTCCTTTCTCAGTGAAATTGTGGGTCTAAAGGTCTAGACATTTCAATACAGCTCTTGATATATCTACAAGCTTATGGCCAAACGCAATGTGGCCAAAAATGAGCTGGTCAACATGGTAATGTGACTGAATAGCAATTTCCCCAAACTTATCTACTGCTTCCCTGGTGACTCAGACGATAAAGCATCTGCCTGCAATGTGGGAGAACTGGGTTCGATCCCTGGGTCGGGAAGATCCTCTGGAGAAGGAAATGGCAACCCATTCCAGTACTCTTGTCTAGAAAATTCCATGGACGGAGGAGCCTACGTCCATGATAGGCCACTGTCCATGGGATCACAGAGTCAGACACAACTGAGCAACTTTACCCTTGTCTACTGCTAGTTGTTGGTTTTTCTGGTCTCTGTAATTACACTACACCACAGGGCAATTTTCTAACTCATTATGTGCTCTAAATATCGGTTTTTTTCCCCCTATTCATCTAATCTCCTATTGTTAGAAAGTCAACTCATTCCAACAAATTCCCTATTGTTACACATTTAAATTTTTTCCCCAATACATCCTTCTTCAAAAATAGAAGGGAAGGATTAACTGCTGGAAAATAAAAAGAAAAGGGAAAAAAAAACTGGACATCTCTGAGAAAAGAGTTGCAGGGCATGGGGTCAAGGGAGTTTGGTGCTTCTCTTATCAATTTATCTGAGACAGTTTTTTAAAAAATAAATGAAGGCTATTTACTCTTAATACTGTTAGTTGTAAAAGTCACCCAGTTTGTTTTTGGCTTTTTTGTGGCATTTCTGACATGGGTCAGCTCTACCAATCTTTTCCTTGCAATGCTTTTAAACTTAGAAAGTCTTTCCCCATGCAAAGGTCACGTGAAATGTTTGCCTGTATCTTTCCAGTTCAAAATTGTTTTAACACTTAATTATTTGATCTATGTCACATTTATTTTCTTGTGAGGTGTGAGATCAGAAGCCAAACTGGTTTCTTTCTATGAATGCTTAATCAGTTTTCCCCGTTGACTTATTCTCTTTTCCCCAACAGATGACCATCTTCTTTATCATGACGTTTGCACATACACTTGGTCTATTTCAGGCAGGTTCTCTTCCTGCCAGTCACCAAAAATAAAAGAGCCTCAGTGGAAAAAACTTTATTGGTGGACTAGCTCAGAGGCTTCAACTAAGAGAGGACGATCTACTCCACAGGAGTTCTGGGCATCATCTAGCCCATCACCCATGGGGCTTCCTCATCTCATCTTCCTGCCACGACACTCCTGCTCTCACAGGGCTTTGCACTAGAGAGAAAACCCACCAACACAGATCTGTTCTCTCCACCACTTACACCTCCATACAACTCAAGAAACTCACTGCCAGATCCACAGCCCCTGTGGGAGAACCATGCCTTCCTCTTTCATCAGGAGATAGCATGCTTTGAGGAAATGAAAAGTAGATTTACCCATTCCTTAAAGCCAAATTCCAAGTCTTGTTGAGAACTGGCTGATGCTCTTCAACCAAAGGGTAAGTCTTCTGTCTCCAATCCAAAGCACTCTGATTTCAGAATTCTTCATTATTTTAAAGAATTCTGATAAGGAGTGGGAGAGATTAGTTCCTATCCTTAGTGCCAAAGGTATCGTGGGGAGCATTAAAGCCCTTAATTACATTCTGACATATACATGAAGTGTTACCCAAAGAGAAGACAAGGAACTCGTGGGCAAAATGCCAATGACTCTGTATAGGGTGATAGTTAGAGGGTCAGACCACATTTTTAACTTTTATCAATAATACAGGATTACGGAAAATCTCGACCATCAAGCTGTCCAGCTGAGCAGCCCTTGTGGATAGCCAAGTTATTCTACAGTCTAGTCTCAAGAGCACCCTTTTTCAAGAAGCATTTTCATCAGTAGGGATAGTCAAGTCCCTCCCCTTCTTACCTTGTGTTTGGGGGAGAGGTCATGAGGAGAGAAGAGCTAAAGAGGAAGGGAATAAAGATGCTGACAGGACTCATGGTCCCAAATTTAATCAGAGACATGTTCATTGTGGAAGCAGACTTTGATTGCTTCACTCTTTGAGTCAGCATCTTTGCACAAAATTGGATTACAGACATGCTAAAATTTTTTGGAAAATAAAAAACAGAGAAAGAACAAATGCCCATCTCTTAGATGAATAATCCATCCATAATCCTACAAAGGCTACAGTAAAATAAAATCACAAATGGCCCCTAAATATGCCAACAGGGAAACTCCCTATTGCTTATCTCCCATCCATGGGTAATGTTTTTCAAGGCTAAGTCAGCAAATCTATTAATCGATGCTAGAATATCCCTGACAGAGCTTTATAATGCTTTTAATCTCTATTAGTTACACTTAGTATTTACTAAGGGGCTTTAAGAGTTCCTCTGAGAAAGTACATCGACATGGGAAACTATGTGACAAACATACGATTTCATAGAGCTCTGCAGACAGATCACAGTGTGGACATGAAGCTTTGACTGTAGGTCTAAGGGGGAATTAATTATGGCACAGGGCTTCTCCTACATAATCGCTTGCAAGATGTTCTGACATGATTGCAGTGTCTGAAGACAAGTGCCTGAAGATACCCTTCTGGTGGAGATAGAAGATGGAGCCTCATTCTGAAGCTTTCCTCCATGAAAATGAGCTAAGGCATTCCCAAACTGGAGAGGGACGCACTCAGCAAGTTTATGTACAAGGGCTGAAGGGTGTGATAAAGGCAGACCTACTGTGCAAATAAAATGGGGCAGACCTGAGTTTGGGTCTAGGTTCCTTCCACATCGAGCCGTATGACTTTTGCCCAGTTGAGTTATTGCATCCTCATCTACAATGTGACGGAGGCAGACAGCCGCTCTATCGTATCTATTGCTGCCAGACATTATGACTCAAACCCAAGTGCCAGAAACCACAGGAAGAGTAGGTCTTGCCTGGTTCTGAAAATCATCTCATATTGCCAGGAATTCTAGACTCATGCTGCCCTAAGAACTTCATTCACATCTTAATACCTCACAATAACCTCTCAGGAACCTGTCTCTTCCTTGATCAACCCCCAAACTTACTATGCCAACCCATCTGAATGAAGAGTCTCCAAAGGCTCCAAAGTATCAAATAGGGCCTCCTGTCTACCCAGAAACAAGGAGAGAGGAAGTTCCCTACTATTCAGCAATAGTTCTGAGAACCTGAAGAGTTGACAAGGCTGCTGAAGAGCCAGAGACCTAGGGAAGCGGTCAGTGCTTATCCCCCGTCCAGGGCAGGGGATTGTTCATAATTCCTGGATGAGGAGGAAGTGGTTAGCTCCTTAGCAAGATGAGGGATGGGTTAAGAATTCCCTCTTTAACATCCATCTCTCCTCTTATGTACTCTCTGTCTTTAAAGTTCCCATGGAAAAGAAACCCACTCTCAGCAGAAAATCTGATTTCTGTTGGGTTGTGCTGAATTGCTAAGGATCTATGTAGGTCTGTGGTTAAGGGCACAAGGTTGGGAGCCAGACATCCAGTTAGAAGGCCAGTTCTGTCACTCCCTAGATGCATAACCTTGGGTGAGTTGACCATCTCATGATGCCCTGGGTCCTTCTCTCATCAGGCTGTTATGAAAATTTGATTGGACACATTTTATGTGTCTCCTCAGAGTCCCTCAGCTGCACTGGCTTCTGAGGCCTTGGCCACCTATGGAGATGTCCCTGCATGCCATGGCTGCTGCCAGTGCTGACACCTCCAGCTACCTCAGCCCCTCCTGGTTGACTGTCAAGTTCTCCCACAGGGGTGGGAGCTACAGCAGCTACAGAGTCTGGCCTGACAGACCTCCACACCTAGACTGGAATGAAGACCCAAGCTGCTGGATGGGGTGCGTGGCCTCCTCGGAGGCTACTGGAAGGGCCTGGTGACAGTCTGGAAAGGCAGGGAATTAGCATCCCTGGGGCAGATTTTGGCCAAAGAGGGATGAAAGATGTAAGATGACAGAAAAATTCTTCCTCTTTCTTCCTTCATTAGAAAGTTCTGAGCTACAGTTTTCTGAACAGGCCTCCTGTGTCACCAAGCATCTGTTTTGCTTCCTGTCTCCCTCACTCCCACCTCCCTGGGTCTGCACATGAGACTTGCCTTAGGCTCTGTTTTCCAGAGAACCCAGGTAAAATCAGGAGGAAAAATAACTAATACATGTAAAACACTCAGAGCCTCACTGCATGATACTATCGCCACCACCTCCATGTGGCTACTGAGCACAGGAAATGTGGTGAGTATGAATCAAGATGTGCTGTGTTAAAAAAAAAAGACAAACTGGGATTTCAAAGACTTAGCACAACAAAAATCACATTATAATTTTATATTAGTTATATATTGAAAGGACAATATTTTAGATAACAGACTAAAGTATATTACCAAAATTAACTTCAGCTGCTTATTTTTCCTTTTTGAGTGAGTCTACTGAAAACCTTAAATGACATATGGCTTCCATTATATTTTTATTGGACAGCTCTGACTTTGAATATAGTGCCTTTTAAGCCTAAAAAAGATGTCAGCCATTTTCACTCATCCCAAGAAGGTCTAGAGATTTGCTGTCCGTAAAGCCTAATGATAAAAAGGGAACGTGAGAACAGAAAGTGAGACAGATAAGGGAAAGGGGAACAAATCTTTATGAATCACTCTTTCTGTAGTTAGGCACATTATATACCATGCAAATAATTCAACGACTACATCTTAATGTCCCTATTTAGCAGATGAGGAAATGAAGGTGCAAAAGCAAATTTTCCTAAGATCACAGAGGTATCAAACAATGGAACTGAAAGGCAGACCCAGGTTGGCTTGACTCCATAGTCCATGCTCTTTTCAATCTATCATACTGTCAAAGGATTGACTCTCTAATGGTAGAGTTTAGATAATGTAGCTAAGATGTTTTGGCATGAGTGAGGACATCCTAGAATCCCTAAGTCACCCACACAGGAGATCACCTACACTAAACAAGTTGAAAGCTGTTGCTGGACACAAATCAATCCATCTCTCCTCTCTCTCCCCATCACAAACCCCCCCCACACCCGCACTGTGGGCACATGTAACGCAAGTGGTCATGGCACATGATCACACAAACCCATGAAAACCCCTCTTATTTTGTATTTTTGCTCCATCATTCCCTGGTCCAACCCTATCATCCCAGTGGCTCTCATTCAAATAATTAACATTCTTCCACAAGGAACAGTTACACTCGCCTACCATACATGAGTTTCTATTTCCTCCTATCCTTGCCAGCACTTGGTAATACCCAACTTCCTGATTTTTGTCAACTGACAGAGTGTAAAGTGGTAGATTATTAGAAAAGACATTTTTCTATGTATTGGTTAGAGGATTACCTTTTCATATTCTTTGACTTCAACAGTTGGCTGGAGGATGTTCTTAAGAGCTGCTGTCCAGAGTTGCCACCAACACAAGCATCTGACTTCTCAAGAAGGCACAAATGTCTCACCTCAAAGAATGGGAGACTATGGGTACATGGCTTCATCCTCCCAACTATGCTGGTGCTCTGGCCTGGCCACATACATTGGTTTTCTGCAGATGTAACTGCTCTAGAGCTTGGAGATTTGCTTGTTCAACAAGGTCTCATGGAACCAGGCCTGGTATTACAGCAAATGTATGTCCTATTGTTTTAGGGATATTTTGGAAGACAAATGAGAACTGGATAGAATGAATTTAAGTTTAGCAGTCCTGATGGAGCCACATCAAGTCCAGGAGGGCAACCCGGGCTACTGTGCTTATAAAGAAAAAGAAAATCCATGTTCTACTGAAGCAGAGCAGAATTTAAATTGGGTGAAAAGCCTTTGGGATTTTATTTAGAATGGAATATTAAATTATAATTTCTTTTGATTTGGTTTATAAAGGCAAGGAGTTTTAGATCAGAATCTGACTTTCTTCTTAGAGATTTGATGATGGGATCTGTTCAAATTTGGGATATTTTAACATCTAGATATTTCTCATGCTATCACTCGGGCTTTTCATACACCACTCAACCTGGCTGCATATATTTTTGACAGGGAAATAAGATAGGGAGTCAATGTGCAGCCTAGAATATGTGATATACCTTGATGTTAAGAAAAGACTCTCTGTGCCCATTTCAAAACTTTCTGGTTAGCCCAGCTTATCCCAGACAGCAGAAGTTCGTTTTGGTGGGAGGAGGTCCAGGCTGATAAATTTCTCCTTTCCTTCCCTGAGGGGAGCACTCATTGCTAAGTGTCAAATCCAATAGGCTAACAGAATGAAACACTGGGGAATATGGTGGGAGCCTCCAGACCCTTCCCTGATGTCCCCAGGAGGCAACTGCCAGCTGCTCTTTGCCCTCCTTACTCATCCCTGGGGGTGGAGGGGAGGGGGAAGGATGGTACTGTCTTGATGAGGGTAACTAGAGGAAGTACACATGCTCAGCTCACACCCTTCTGGGCTTTTCCTTTTTTCTTTCCTCTCTCTCTCCTTCTGCCATGAGATAATAAGTCTGCCTCTGAAAAGGATGTCTATGACTATCCAGCTCTGCCTAGACAGGTGTAACAAAGTAGGGAAGTAGGAAGCCCCCAAGATCTCAGACACAAGTCACTTGTTCTTCTCCAGATCTGACTAGTAACAAAGGTGGTATTGGGTTTCCCTGGTGGCTAACTGGTAAAGAATCTGCCTGCAATGCAGGAGATTCAGGTTCAATCTCTGGGTCAGAGAGCTTCCATGGAGGAGGGCATGGCAACCCACTCCAGTATTCTTGCCTGGAGAATCCCATGGACAGTGGAGCCTGGCGGGCTACAGCCCATGGGGTCACAAAGAGTTGAACATGACTGAAGCGACTGAGCATGCACACGCGCACAAAGATGCTATTTGGACCTCTACCCAGCCGACTTCTCCCAGTCTACCTTGCAATTCATTCCGAGGTTGGGATGTGAAGGAGGCTGATCTTCTGGTCTTCTCCTGCACCTCAACTCCCTACATCTGACTTCTGCCCGATTCTAAGTCCTCTCTGCTGCTTTTGTCTGGTTGACGGACTCTTGTCAGTTAAAACCTATGAAAACATTTAATCACAGTCACCAGGAACTCTCACTCAAAACTTCTTTTGGACTAATCAGTAACAGATGGCCTTAAATCAGTACCTGATGCTGGGAAAATCCACCAGCCAAGTGCCCACAGTTACTCAGAGACACTCAAACTCTCCGAGGCAGACAAAGATGTAGCTGGGTACTGACTCCTGACAAGCTGAGCAGCCACAGCCAGGCATGTGAGGAAAACTGGCCAGAGGCAGGGGTCTGAAGGTGGTGGGAAAGAAGGGCCTTGTTCTGGGTTTCAAAATGGTTTCCTTCCAACTGAAGCATTTAAATTTTTCCAATTGCTATTCATAGTTGGACCAGGAAAGAAAATTTGGGGCCATCATGGTTTCCTTCCATAATGTTAAAAAATAATCATCCACATGGGAGCAAAGAGAGCAAGGGGGCTTCATGAGGGGCTTAAGGTTTCATGAAAAAGAAGGAAATTAACATTATTTTATTCTTTATTGAACCTGGAGCTCATTCAATCCATGCTGTGTTCCAAATGGAACCCCTCCAGTTTCCACGTGGATGGCTCCTACAGACAGTGATATGAATGTACTGTATCTTTGAAATTTTGCACTGTTTTGGTTTTGATCATGCAGAGAGGGAGAGAAAAGGCAGAGGGGGCAGAAGAGCAATTATGCCAGGGGAAACGTCTTTGATACATTCATAATTAAAGACATTCGAGAATGACACTGACAAGTTAAAAAGAGAGAAATTACCACATTACAAGAAAAGCTTCACATGATAAAAATGATTAACCATTTTCATGCTTAAAACAATGGGCATAAGTTTTGAAGGCCTCCTCAAAGCATTGTTATTCCACTGGCCACTGACACCTGTGAACAGCATTACTTTCACTCATGCTATCTCCTTTGTGCCAGGCCAGCTGGCTCCGAGATTCAGGCCTGCTGTTTCTGTCCCTTCCAGACTGGGCCGAGTCTCCCGTCTGTTCTGCCTTCCCCTAAACCCGCCATGTGTACTAGCCTGGTGACCCAGCAGAGTATACTCATGTTAGCAGTGAATATGTCTGTCCTTCCACCATGCCCTTCCAGCTCCCTGATATTTTTCCTCTTTTCTCTCACATCTTCACAGAGTTTTACACAAAGATGGCCCTCAGTACCACACTGAACTATGGTGGCATAAATACCTTCCTGAAAAACCCTCCTAATTTCCCAATGACCAGTACAGGAGTCTTTCCAGGAATGGTGGGATCTGACAGTTTCCTTGTTTTATTAAGGGTATGTGCAATAGCCCATGGTCTGCAATGAATGATGAAGAGGATTCCCTCTGGCTTGAAGACCACACATGCTCCTCTTTTAGAGTCATCCCCATCCATGATTTAGAGCCCATTAAAGCTGAACACTTTTAATTCTTATTTCTCTTGGAGTACCTATACCTGACCACAGGAGAATTCTTAATAAAGCTTCAAGTAATCAGAATTCTACGTGACACCGAATTTACTCATCACATTTTAGTGTGACTTTGCTCAAACTGTTCAAAAGCCACATAATCCCAAGGGATTTGTGCTTTGGTCAAAATAAAGTATGGTGTTTGTAGCTCTCAATGGTGTAGCTTTATATATGCCAGTATCAGTTTTTAAAATACCAATATCCACTTCATTTAAACGCACAAGAACTCAGTTTTTAATGCAATAGGCAAGAACCTCTGACACTGTCCTGTTTTCCTTCACTGTGGTTAGAAAAACTCTGTACTGTGTTCTGGGAAAAGACTTCTTATATCCCAAAAGAACAAGCCTTGACAGCCAGAGAAATGATTCTAATGACAGGGAAAGCGTCTGCTCACCTTTACTGAAGGTGATACCTTGCTTTTTAGAGCTTTCATTATGCCCTTAGTCTAAATCCCTTACTAATTTGTAACCCTCATTAGTAATGGCCAACAACGTATGGATGGTTCAGGAAATAACTTTTGGTTTAAAAGTACACTTATTCATAATTCATTTATTGGCAGAAGAGAGCTTGTTGACACCACTGGAATGTTCTAGCTAAGTGACTAGGTTGGCAGGGACATCTTAAAGGAATAAGAACATCTGGCACCCTTCGTGCACACCAAGAATGGTATTTCTGGGGTGAATGGGCTGCCCTGGGCAAGAGCAGCCTTCTGTAGAGCTGATGTGAACAGATCCTGACCACTGTTTATTTGAACATTCCTAACTGCAAGTGAAATGCCAACTACGGCTGCCAACTCAGGACAAGTTCTCTGGTGTCTTCCTATTTACTGCACAAGACTAACAGACCTAACTGAGCCTGGTCTCAACACTGAATCAGAACCAAGATTTGCAGTTGTCTGTGCAACAAGGCTGGTCGTGTGCTTGGGCTACTGGGCCAGTGATGGGGCGGGTCCTACAGAATGAAGGGCTTTGTGAAATGTGAGTTGAGACAGGGCTGCACACAGCACCCCACCCAACCTTACCCTCAAACTATGCTACTGAAAACCCTGAGAGAGAGGGATGCAGGAATATATATACAACCAAGGTCAACCTCAGGTAAAATCCGGGTCTTGGGTTTGTGTTTCCTTTCTTCCAATATTTCACATAGTCTCCTCTTGCCCTGTTGCAGCTCCACCAGGATCTGGCTGCTTCTGGATGCCTCTGCAGCCTCCCATCAAGATTCCCCCCAAAGCCAGTGCACCCCTTGCATCCAAGTCTTTTCTATAAGCCATTACAAGACAGGACCCCTGCCCTCTCGTTTTTCTTTCTTTCCCTTTCTCTCTCCATCCACACAAGCAAAATTACTTCTCTGTCCTCCAGACTACCATGGAAGTTTTACACATTGCTGTTTTAGCATTTCTTGTGTCACATGCTACTTCTGATGTTGGCCCATTTCTCCCCCCAGCTAGACTGTGACCTTATTTGAGGACCCGCTGTATCTTATTCACATCGTAGCTCCAGAGCACTGTGTACTGTACAAACAGCAGGCGTCTGATGACTGCACAGAAATGGGAGCTGTGAATTAAATGATAACAGTCAGTCCCCAAATCCCCTGAATGATGAAGACACGATGGCTGCATAGACCGATGGCAGCTAAGAAGGCTTCACTAAAGTAGAGAGGACCTGGGTTGGACCTTGATGATGACTAGTGTGCAGATGGAAATGGTGACATTCTCTCCACATTTCTGTGGGCTTCACACTTGACAGTAACTTTTCCCTGAACTGCTCTGTTTCCCCCTTGTCCTGTGTCAAAGGGAGACCAGGAGACTCTCTGCCTGGTGTGGTATTTCCTTTCCTCTCTCCCCACACTCACTCATTAAAATATTTATTTAAAATCTGAAAATGAAAATTCAGCCTGAATTTATTTAGGTGCTTATAAATTTGCTAGGAAGAACTTTTTAAAAAACCATTCCTCATAGCGTCTAATTAAACATGGACCATAAAAGAAAAGGCAATGTAAATAAAACCCAGAGGAAAAGGAAACTGTTGTCAGACAGTAAGACAAAACCGCATCATTAAAAATCTTAAATGCCTACAATGATCAAATTATATTAGGTTTCCATAAATTGCCTCTTAGAGATAATGGCCATCCATTAAAAAATATTTAGTATTTAATATAACATTGAATATCACAGTATTTTTATAAGCTCTTTTATATTTGTACCTATTTTTCTTATACTGAAAAATCCTAATTCCTAAAAATGTTAACAAACTTACTCATTTATTTCTTAATATGTACAGAACCATTTTAAAATTGTAATGCCAACATTAACAATACAAATACAAAATGAAGCTTAAAACTTTTTATGTTTTTGCCTTTAGAATATACCCCACTCAAACTGTACACCCAGAAAACTGTGTTTAAAAGCCCTTAAAATAAGTATTTTCTCTGTGTGGTCTGAGATCTTTACACAAATTTTTAGGTTCTTCATTTGTTTCTGCTTGGTTTTAAAGTTTGGGTTTTTTTTTTTTTCCTTCTGGTTTAACTTGTTTTAAATATGTAAATATTTACATCTTTCAAAATTAAAAAAAAAAGACATACTGAGAAAAGTCTCAGGTTCATCCTTAATCTCCCTCCAACCCAAAGGGAATTTTTTTTTAATGTCCAGTTTTTACGTTTATCACAGAGTGCTCTGCTGATTTAGAAATAAAAACAATTAACAGAGAGGCCTTTGGAAGAGAGGAGTCCTTTCTGAGCAAGTGTTGTTTTCCCTGTTTGCTCTTGAGCCAGCTGGACCCTGTTACCCAGATCCCTTTGTCAAAAACCCACCGCCCCACTTGCAACCTCCCCTACTGGGAGATTAGCCAGTCTTCTTTCTCAAACTAGATTCATGAACTTGCTGGAATACTTCAAAGAAAAAAAGAAGAGTTCCTGTGCTACCTGCTTACAAGATTTATTGACTTTTAAATGCTGCCTTGAGAAGTTGTTGTTCTGGGCTTGGGAAAGAAAGAGAGGCCTCCCGTGGGAGGGGGTCAGCTTTCCCCTCATCACCAAGGGAACAGAAGGTAGCTCACAAAGGCTAGGAGGGAGGTGAGCCGAGAATCTGGTGCCAACTCTGAAGTCGGCAAGATCTATTTCACACTGCCAGTCCATTTTTAAAAATTCACATTTCCCCTGAAAGAGCTAAATGGAAACAATGTAAAAACGTTCCAAGGCTACTGCCCAGTGTTATTGCCCAAAACCCACTGACATTTGGACAAGCTATAAAATTATTTCCTTGAAAGCTACATAAACTACATATTTTTTAATCAAATTAAAGGGGAGACATGAAATTCTAGATTGATGATAAAGTGTTGCAAATAACTTTGTGCCCTTGGAGTTTCCCAGATGAAAACAAAAGCTGGCAAGTAGTATGGTGGGCAGCAGTTTCTCTCTAGTTCTGGTCTAGGAAAAGGCATGTGTGGTCACCAGTGGACTGCCACAGCCTGGGGACACTCTCAGCTCTTCGAATTAGAGGTGACAATCACAGGCTTGGTTACAGATCACATGCCAGCCCATAACATGGGCTAATTAGTGAACAGGCTGTTTTTTGGCCCAAGGGACATGAGGTCTCCCAGTGCCAGCCAGGGCTAAACTGGGGCCCAGAAGGCAGAGCGCCCACAGGGACACACTGAAAGCCAGTAAGTACATCACAACTCCATGTCAAGCCATGCCCTGAAACACACAGGAGAGATGTTACTGCAGGCAATAAAACACCTGTCTGTGGACCCCAAAGGGAACCATGAACCTTCAAACCTCTGCTCAGTGATCGTTGTCATTGCTTGAATTTAAGAAACCTGCAGGAAACAATCTTTGTCTTGCAGAACAGCCCCAAATTCATATTTAAAGGGGAAAAAAAATCAATCTGGTCTTTACTTCCCTGCTTCCGAACTCCTTAAATAGTTTATTTCATTGGAAACTAGAATTTAGCTAATTTTATTGCTCTCTCAACTTTTTAGTTAGCTTAAACTAAGCTTACTGCAGTCATTCTTAATCCCTACATTGTTGATCTTACTACTTTACCCTTGTTTCTCACAATCCAGCGTTCATTTACATTTTAATTTCACTTCTGCACCCGGAAAATATTTACTGATTGCCTTCTATGTATCAGGCACTGTTTCAGGTGCTGGGGGCACAGTGGTAAACAAGATTTGAGCAAATTACATGAGATGTTTGGCAAATTCTTTTGGAAAGTGAATTTTTAAAAGGTTTGGTTATCCAATACATGAATATACAGTCTGCTCATCAGAAGGAAGCTTCTTCTTGTCATGTCTGTAGGCCATGTGAATGCTGCACAAAGCTTCTGCAAAGAAGTAAAAGCAGCAACCACTTCTAGAGGCCTTACTCTACACCAGGGATAGGTTTAAGTTTTTTACCCGTATTAACCAAGTTAATCCTCCCAAGGACCCTCTGAGTCATTATAATGATCTCCATTTTACAGATGAGAAAACTGAGGCCCAGCAAGCTTACATGACTTCACTAAAGGCAGTCAGTAGTGGAACTGGCCTTGAACTCAATAGCCTGGCTCCAGATTGCCTTTTTCTGACCCTGGTGGGGCTGAGGCCTCCTTAACATTTGCTTCTGACACAACAGAATTTTAAACAACAGGAGGCAAGAAGAGGCATTTGTTGGGGAAAGAATCATGTCCCAGAGAGAACTGGCAATAAATATTCCTGATTGGCTGCCTGATACAGATGGAATGGAGTTTGGAGAATTTCATACTCTCATGAAATAAACATGTGATTTCTGACCTTCCAGAAGTGACAGAAAATATTCAAAGTATCCCATTTTTATCTTTTTCCCCTTTCAGCCTTCACTTTAGATGATGCTCTCCTGGCAGAATCTTCCTCAAAATTGGCCATGGCTTCTTAAGAGCTGAGGAAATGCTCAGACACATATAACTGGGAAAAGAGGGACACATCTACCTTTGGGATTATGACAAGGTCAGTCGTACTGCTTGCAAAAGCTTCCAGCATTCTGCAACAGACTCCCTCGTGGCTTCTGTGGCTGTGGGAACTGAAGTCCAGAAAGGTTAAAAGATTTGCCAAAAGCCACAGAGCTGGACCATAACATCTTCTATAGGCACCTAACCAAACTGTCCCTTGTGATAAGTAAACTCCCGTGTCTTGGATCTCAGGGGTGTCACAAATGTTACAAACCATGGTCCCCAGACCACAGCATCAGCATCACCTGGGAGCCAGTTAGAAATGGAGATTCTCAGGCATCACCCAGCTCTGCTGAATCAGAATCTGCATTTTAACAAGAGCCCCGAGAAACCCAGGTGAATATTAAAACTGGAGAAGCACTGGAATGGTCACTAATTCCATTTCTAGATATTTAAGCTGTTGGGAAGGGAACTGTTGGTGACTCTTGGTTGGTTATAAGCATATCAGTCTCTTGAAAGGTATGTTCTCAGCCTCATCTCATGATTTAACTTACAATTATCTTCCTGATGCAAAACAACCTTCAGTTTATTTTAATGGTAGATCTAGACTTTTAAAGATCCAATCATTCCTTTGTAAGCAGATACTAAGGCTTCAAGTGTGCAAAATGACATTTCTTATGAGACTCAGAATGAAATGGTCAAGAGCCTTCCATGTGTACAAGGATTCATGCTAGTGTCTTTTCCTCAGAGCAGGTTAAAGACTTTTCCCAAATCCCAGCAAGTCGTTTTAGCATAGACCACACACAGAAATCTCAGCCAAGCTTCTGCCCAAGTTAACACAAAGTAATCAAAATAATAATAAAACAGCTACCATTTACGTGGTGCTTACAACACGTCTGATGCTGTTTTGACACTTTGAGTATTAAAACTCACTTTTAAACTTTTCAGTATTAAATTTTTGAATATTAAAAAATCATTTAATCCTCACAGCAACCATGTGTTACAGATGAGAACAATGGAGCACAGAGAAGTTCAGCGGTTTGCCATAAGCCACACAGCTGGTTCATGGTGGGGATTCTAGTCCAGCTCGTCTATGTCTCCAGAGTTCATGCCACTAACCACAGCACCACACTGCCTCTTGGAGTCCAAATGAATGCTGCCCAGGCTTTCAAGACTCCTTTATTCAAATGTTCTCATAATAAAGATTGATCACTTATTTAGGAGAATGTAATTCACTTCAGAGATTTTACTTGACAAAGGGAAAAAGAGAGGCCAGCAGCTACCAAGACATTATTTCACTCAGTTAAAACATTACTTCTGGTCTCTGATTCTTGGTTGGGGTTGCAAGCCCAGGCAGTCTGCTGCTTGGAAGTGCTTTAAAATGTCCTTCTGCCTGTAACTGGGACCAGCTCTGACATTAAACCTGCATTGTATTTTCTGTAAATGAGAAGCAGTTGTGAACACTAAGGATTCATGATGTTACTAACTTCTCTTTTCAGCTGCAGATAGCTCCACTTTTTTGGTAAGAGAAATCTTAAAGACAATCCCAATACACATGACTGGGCAAAGTCTTGTGCTTTGGTTGAAACACAGAGAGGGAAATCCTTTGACCTTTAACATCGGCCTCAGGATCCCCAGAAGGCCCATCCCTGGAGTCCTGAAAATACAGAATGAAAACTGCCATGGGAAATGGAGTGAAGGGCCTCTCCTCTGTGCCAGTTCAGCTCTCTTAGACCCTCCATGTCCTCTGCCTTGTACCTGTAAAGATCTCTCTGTAGAGCTGAAGGGAAGGAAACCCTGGATGCGCAGTTGAGAAGGGTGCTGCCCAGTGCTTGGCAACGTATGAATGGGTCACAGAAACACAATGAAGGGCAACTTTTTCACTGCAAAGTGAAGACAGAGGCCTGCCAGGGCACAGGCAGCAGTCAGTTATCAATGCTTAATAGGGAATGAAGTTTGATATGCTTTTCCTCAATCGCTTCTACTTGCACTGGAAAAAGGCAAGGACACAGGACAAGAACGAACTGCAGTTGCGGCGCAGGAAATATAAAAACCAGTAAGTCCTCACCAATAATCACGACTAACTTGCTAACCACGAGGTGCATCCCACTGCCCAGCCACCATCCCTGTGGGTGCATATAAACAAAATTTAAATTTATTTAAATTAGCATTTAAAATAGCTTTAAGGGCTGGTTGCACAAAGAATTGCAAAGTGGGTCCCCATATGTTGATGCCACTGAACAGGTTAACAGACAACCAAAAATAGACAACAGGTAGCAAGCAGGGAACTGGAGGTCTCAGCCCCTCCCAGATCCCCCTTTCCATCCTTTTTAACCATTTCTGTGCCACCCACCCCAAACCAATGGCTGTAAGTAATAACTTGGGGAAAGGGAGCACAAAAGCCCAGCTCCCTTGCCCGGGGTGGGGCAGACTGATCCTCCCGAGTCTGAGTCCTCTTTGGGACTCTGCCTGAGATGACACCCTTGCTCGGCTACCTTCCCTTTCCTGTCCAGGTTCCTATTTCTGTTCCCCAAGGGACACTCCCTTTAAAACCACTGCCAGAGGAGTGCTCATCTCTGGGTCTGCCTCTGTGGAACCTCACCTAAGAGACCACACGACCCAGCTCAGTATCTAGGAACCCAGGCTCCTGGGAAGCAGGTATGCAACTAACACAGTCCTGAACATACCCTTTCCACACCAACATCTGTCCATGAAATGTAGCTGAAATTGATCTCATTCGATTAAAAGGTGGGACCCAGAAGCGAAATATAAAGTCTCAGTTAAGAAGAATGCATAAGACATACAGGGCTTCACAGGAGGAGAAGGGGATGACAGAGGATGAGATGAGTTGGATGGCATCACCAACTCAATGGACATGAGTTTGAGCAAACTCCGGGAGATGGTGAGGGACAGGGAAGCCTGGTGTGCTGCAGTCTGTGGGGTCACAAACAGCCGGACACAACTGAGGAACTGAACAACAACAATAAGACATAAATGGATTAAATAAATGTTCAAGTCAATTAAAAAAAAACCCTTTTCGATGTAGCAGTATATGGTCCTTACTAAGTTGAGCACAAATAATTTAAATATATCTTCAGGGAGTAGAGTCAGTTTTGGATTTTGATTCTGAAACGCACTGTTCTAATCTAAGACTATACCATAAATGAAAAGAAACAGACCCAATCTGCACACATATTAAGATGAATCTTGGAAACTGCTTTTATACTGAATTTTTTACATGAGCTTGTTTTCTTATAATTTTCCTAACTCTGAGGGTTAGCACATGGTGAAAACCTTCCAGGTTCCCTTAGAGTGCACTTACTCTGACATCTCCGAAGCAGGTCCATCCGTGAGACGGGAACTGTGGAAACTCCGTGAGAGCTGCAGACCCACAGTGGCCCAGTCTCGCATCGCCACGTGCCTCAGCTTTCACAGACACCCCACAGCATGTCTCACCTTGATTCCCAGGGCTTCTCCAGAAATAACAGCAACGGTCACGCCATCTTGACTGGGTTTAGGGATTTCATCACTTTTCAGTTCCTGGTACCGAGGCTTCACCATCTTCTGTGAGCTCCTCAAATTAACCCAGAGTTGTAGGCCGTGGACTGGCTCCTCTGAGCAAGGCATCTCGGCATGCACGATGCCCTGGCCCGCAGTCATCCACTGCAAATACCAGAGCGACAAGAAGGAAGGATGACCTGGCCTCTAATGAGCTGGCAGGTGGATGATTGCACCCCGGGAACTAAGCCAGGCACCCTACAAGTGCTGCTTTCCAAGTCCCCAGGCACCATGAGGGATAACGAAATGACAGTGACAACTGCTGGGGCCCTTTCTGGTTTTCCAAACACATCCCATGCTTCCAAGTGTGAAATCAAAGCATCAGCTCGGGCATTCACAGAGGTGGAAGAACCCCCTCTTTGGCATCTCTGAGTCTCAGGTTGCCCTCTGAGATGGGAAGTTGCAGGCAGAGGGTAAACTGGGGAAAGCTCTCAGGAGATGCATCTTAATCAGTGAGAAAAGCAGGAAGGGGCACAAAGAGAAGCCAATCACCAATGCAGCTACAGTAGAGGCCTCAGCTGCTCCAGCAGGGAGCCCTGGAATTGGATGAAACTTTAGAATTGTCCCAGATGGAGGCTCTCTATCCTCACATCAACAAACCCTCAAGTGTGGGCCACGCTGCAGGAGGGAGCACCACCTTGGGAGAGGCCCTTCCCTGGGCAGAGGGCCGTGCCCGGAGCAGGATGGAGGATGGGCGCATGGTACATGTAGAGGCCCACAGACTCCACCACACCCCAGACAGCTGACTTGAGTCAGTTGGCTCGACTCTGTTAACGGAGTCCTGACTACCTGGAGAAAGTTACTGCCTCCACTGCTGTGCAGATCTTACATGCATTCATTTGCTTCTTAGTTAGTAGGAGCATATGAGGGGCCAGCCCCAGATGCCAAGCTTAGGATCTGGAGATGAAGAGCTAGAAAACAACAGGTAGATCTCCTGTCTGTCTCAGCTTGGCTCCTCCTGCAGAAGATCCTGAGACAGGTCTCCAGTGCAGGGAGTTCATCTAGAAAGTGTTGCAGAAAGGAAGAGCAAGCCAGACAAGGGAGAAAGCCAGACAAGGGAGAAAGCCAAAAAGGGGGTTAATGAGCAGGTTGCATCTGTGGGCACCTGAGGCTCAATCCTGCTGGGATCCATGCCAAGGCACATTAGAGCTCCTGCATGGAGGGTGGAAGAACCCACTTCTGGGGTCACAACCCTACACTTTACGTTCTGCTCTGGTGAGATGTTACTGTTGACTTTTGGGCCATGACTTTTGCCCTTTTGCTTTTCTGCCTTTCAATCTCAGTTCAGTTCAGTTCAGTTGCTCAGTCGTGTCCTACTTTGTAACCCCATGGACTGCAGCACGCCAGGCTTCCCTGTCCATCACCAAGTCCCAGAGCCTACTCAAACTCATGTCCATCGCATCAGTGATGCCATCCAACCGTATCATCCTCTGTCGTCCCCTTCTCCTCCTGTCTTCAATCTTCCCCAGCATCAGGGTCTTCTCCAATGAGTCAGTTCTTCGTATCAGGTGGCCAAAGTATTGGAGTTTCAGCCTCAGCATCAGTCCTTCCAGTGAATATTCAGGACTGACTTCCTTTAGGATGGACTGGTTGGATCTCCTTGCAGTCCAAGGGACTGTCAAGAGTCTTCTCCAACACCACAGTTCAAAAGCCTCAATTCTTTGGTGCTCAGCTTTCTTTATACTCCAACTCTCACATCTAATTCCCTGATAGCTCAGTTGGTAAAGAATCCTCCTGCAATGCAGGAGACCCCAGTTCGATTCCTGGGTTGGGAAGATCCGCTGGAAAAGGGAAAGAGCTATCCACTCCAATATTCTGGCCCAGAGAAGTCCAAGGACTGTATAGTCAATGGGGTCACAAAGAGTCGGACAGGACTGAATGACTTTCACTTTCAATCTATGTTCACTGAAATGCCACAATTCAAATATTTGCAGCTGTCATCCCACAAAATACATAAATGATCCCAGAAAGCACCTGATATAGAGGCCAGGCTTATAAAAAACTGCCAAAAATGACCCAAGCACTCCCTGGGAATTTTAACTGTAACGTGTCCGACAGGACTAGCACGGTGGCAGGGTTTGGGTCATATTCTTAAGTGACAATACCTACCCTGAAAATGAACTGGAAGATAGAAAACTGTCTCAAAGACAGCAGAGAGATCTAGAAAGATGAGGACAGAAACTGGAGCAGTGAGTGTGGCAACTGGGACATTGTGAGTGACCAGGACATGGACAGCTTCAGGAAAGGTTTGGGGGCAATGCTGAGAGGCCAACCCTGACTTCAATGAGTGGAGGATAGAGTGGAAGAGAAGGCAGCTGAGACGGTGACTCGTGATTACTCTTTTGGGAAACATAAGAAAAAGATTTAGGTAAGAGCTAAAAAATGACTGTGGGGGGTTTAGGGAAGCATGAGAGAAGAACACAAGAGCCCTGCACAAGTTTCCAGGTGGAGTGCCAGGAGCCACAGGAAGGGAGAAGTCCAGGACGTGACAGACAGAACAGGGACGCGAGAAGGCACCAGGCGTGGGTGGGGTCATCAGCAACAGCCAGACTATGGAACCATCAGCCATTCCTCGTCTTGGCCATACCTGCAGGTCTCCTGGGTTCAACTGACCAGCGTGTCCGCAGAAATCTTCATGGGCCATGCTGCCCCCTTCCAGGAGGTAAGATACCTTTGGGCGGGGGGGGTGGAACAGAAGAAAAAGTAGATGTTGGAGAGCTGTGAAGATTTGTTCACTTTTTCCATTGAAAATGTGTTTAGGAAAACTTGCCAGGTGAGCTGAGGGGATGGACCTCAGTTGACAGGGCCCTGCTAGGCCAGGAAACATCTTTGAGAGAATTTCAATTGGGAGCCCCTTCCTCCAGGCAGAAGCAGCCCGGAGCAAGCAGAGCCCCTGGCTGGGTGAGAGGGGCTCCAGAGCTCAGGGTGAAGAGAGGAAGCTCCCATTCAGACAGCAGGAACCCTATTACCGAGACCACGCTGACAGGTGGGTTGGAGGACAGATTTCAGACCTCCACACCTTCCTCTACAAGCTGACAGGAGAAATCCAGAGGACCAGGCACGCACACCACAAAATTGTTCAATAAATGCTGGCAAGATATGTCAAATGGTTTCACAGAAATTCAAGTTGACTTTTCCAGAGGCGTGTCCATATTAAATCTAAAAGCGCTGTCCGTGCTGAAATTCTGAATTGTCCATCAGGGGAGCCACTAGCCACAAGTGGCTAAGTTTAAAGTAATTAAAATTAAACAAAACGTAAGATTCAGGTCCTCAACTGTACTAGTCACAGTTCGGGTTGTACAACAGCCCTACTAGTGGCCACCATAGTAGGACAGTGCAGATGATAAGGCATTTCCATCTTTAGAGAAAGTTTCACTTGATAACACTGATCTTGATAGATAAACCTGGATATCGGCAGCCATCTATGGCAGGCATTTTGTGTGGAAAGCAAAACCTTCCTGGGAGCCTCTGCAATCATGGTATCTCTGGGCAAAACAAGACGGCATCAATTTTAAACTGTACAAGAAAATCAAGCCCTTCTTAGTTCATGATTTCACTAAAAGGAAAAAATCAAGCATCTCTAAAATTCGTATTTAAAAAATACTGTGATTACCCTAACTAACAAAGATGAAAAAGACACCAAATACTTAGCAAGGATTTTACACTACCCCACGGACATGGTAACATTTGAAATATACAATTTAATACTAAAAGCTTAAAACGTCATGTGTATGTTGAGGTTGGGGCCCTCTCTGTACAACTCTGTTTAGATTAAACTTTCCATTTTGCTTATTTTGTACACACTTATGAAATTCACCTGTAATGCCAACAAGAAATACCAATGAGCCTCAACAGTTCTGAAAGCTATCCACCAAATCATGTTTATCTGCAAACCACACATGGCTCCCTGCTTCTGGCTTATGGATGACAACTCTAATCATTTGCACTACTGGACAAAGTTTTCATATTATAGCTATGCTAATGCTTCTTTTAAAGTCTAATGTGTTTATCCTTTTAGTCTTGGAAATTTTATTTCAAAATTCTCTTTAACCATTATTTAAACAAACGAAACCGAAAATGTAGTCTGCAATTAAAATCCCTACATCTCTTGTAATTATGTAAGCCAGATTTAATTTTTGTTCAAAGACCCAGTCCACAAAATACAGCAATTTGAACCAGTACTTAAAAACATGGAAGCTTAAAAACAGATAATACTTTTTACCAACAAGTCACAACTCTCTAAAACGACAAAAAGAAACAGAGCAAAAATACTACCTTTTAAGAAGAAAAACAAAAAATATACCCAAGAGGTAAGAGAAGAAAAATATTTATAAAGGTCTTAGCATATACATCACACACCACTATTTGACACAAAAAATATTCCCTCCTTCATACAAGAACCCATTATACATATCTAGGCCAGGTTTTTTTGTAGTCTATGTTTTCGCTTTATCCTAAGGCATAAAAAGTAGACCTAATCTTCAATGGTACATAAACTGAGAACTTACAGATGTTCAAGCTGGATTTAGAAAAGGCAGAGGAATCAAGAGATCAAATTGCCAACATCCATTGGATCATAAAAAAAAGCAAGAGTGCTAAAACCTTTGACTGTGTGGATCACAACAAACTGTGGGAAATTCTCCGAGAGATGGGAATACCAGACCACCTGACCTGCCTCCTGAGAAATCTGTATGCACATCAAGAAGCAATAGTCAGAACCAGACATGGAACAACGGACTGGTTTCAAATTGGGAAAGGAGTATGTCAAGGCTGTATATTGTCCCCTTGCTTATTTAACTTATACACAGAGTATATCATGTGAAATGTCGGGCTAGATGAAGCACAAGCTGGAATCAAGATTGCCGGGAGAAATATCAATAACCTCAGATATGCAGATGATGCTACCCTTATGGCAGAAAGTAAAGAGGAACTAAAGAGCCTCATGATGAAAGTGAAAGAGGAGAGTGAAAAAGTTGGCTTAAAACTCAACATTCAGAAAACGAAGATCATGGCATCTGGTCCCATCACTTCATGGCAAATAGATGGAGAAACAATGGAAACAGTGAGAGACTTTATTTTCTTGAGCTCCAAAATTACTGCAGATGGTGACTGCAGCCAAGAAATTAAAAGACGCTTGCTCCTTGAAAGAAAAGCTATGACAAACTTAGACAGTGTATTAAAAAGCAGAGATATCACTTTCCCACAAACATCCGTAGAGTCAAAACTGTGGTTTTTCCAGTGGCCATGTATGGATGTGAGAGTTGGGCCATCAAGAAGGCTGAGTGCCGAAGAATTGATGTTTTTGAACTGTGATGTTGGAGAAGACTCTTGACAGTCCCTTGGACTGCAAGGAGATCAAACCAGTTAATCCTAAAGGAAATCAGTCCTGAATATTCATTGGAAGGATTTACTGTGAGGAAGAGCACAGGAAGGATTTAGCTCACATTTGGGTGCCAGATAAAGCTTCTCAGAGGAAGTGAAGCCTAAGGAGGGATGGGAGTAAGCCAGACAAAAAAGATGACAGTGAAGGTGGGCCAGGAGTGTGTTCCAGGCATACGTGAAGATCAAGAAGTAAGGGAGATCATCCCTCGTTCAAGGAACAGGAATGGCAAGAGATAAGCCTACAGAGGGGCCACAAAATAAAACCAAGTATAGCATTTAATGCATGTTTAGTTCAGCCACGATCTTGGCCTCCTTTATCATGCAGTCCCTGCTCCATCAGCAGGGCAGGACCTTCCACAAAGTGTTAGGGAAAACCTCCACTGCCCTTTGTGATGTATCTGCCTCCCCACGGAGGGTACTCCATTAATATTCAATTCAGTTCAGTCACTTAGTCGCTCAGTGGTGTCCGACTCTTTGTGACCCCATGGACTTAACACTCAATTCTTGCTGCAGCTCACCTACCCCTCCAAGGTTGGAAGGGAACAGCTTGATCTGATTGGTTGACTTAAAAGAAACTGTTCTCCTATACTGAACCCTGCCTCTCCCCTTCCTCTTTGGGAATCAGCCTGCCCACAGAAGGCCAGGGTCCTCTTTCGCTCTTCGCCTCTATGAGAAGGGCCAGCTCCAGCAATCCAGTGAGATCGGAACAGTTTGCCTCAGTTTCAGGTGTGGTATTCGGAAGCCCAGCTGCCTGCAGGCATAAGCCTCATTTGACAGGATCATCTTTATTGGAAATAAAGGTCTATTTTTGTCTGCTATCTATCTTTCTTACTCTTTCATCTGAAATCGTTCAGAATCCAGGCTGGGAAAACAGGCCATTATTTATTCTGTCTCTTCATACCCCCAATTAAGGGCAATTTAAGACCTGCTACTGTCATGCTGTTGAAATCTTAACACTGCAGCCTTATAATAAACCCAGCTCTTCTGGAGTAAATTTTATTGAGTGCTGGATCTTGAAAACAAGTATTTATGGAGCACTTACTACAGTGAAAATCAAGCTGGGTGACATGAGGACTCTTCATGTGTCATCCTGCAGAACAATGTCATTGGGGTATATACTGTGTACAGGACTGCCTTGGCAGTGACCTTTATCTCAGCAGGTGACAGGCAGATGGCTACAGAAACTAGAGGATCTAGACTGTGGTGGTTAATTTTATGTTGTCAACTTGACTGGCTAAGGGATGCTCAGATAGTAGGTAAAACATTATGTCCGGGAGCATCTGTGAAGGTGCTTCTGGATGAGATTAGCATTTGACTCAGCAGACTGAAGATACATGTTCCACCATCACCAGTGTGGGTGGGTACATCCAATGCTTTGAGGGCTCGAACAGAACAAAAAGGTGGAGGGAGGTGAATTCATGCTCTCTCTTACTCAGCTGAGATGCCTATCTTCTCCTGCCCTCAGACATCAAAACTCCAGGTTCTCAGTCTTCAAATTCTGGGACTTACATCAGCAGTCAGTCCCTTGGACCAGGGCCAGCTTGTAGATGGCAGACTGTGAGTTTTGCCCACCTTCCTTAATCATGTGAGACAATTCCTATAATAAATCTCCTCTTACACGGTCTTTGTGTATCCAATTGGTTCTATTTCTCGGGAGAACTCTGATTAGATTTTAAGTCTAAAACCCCTGCTTGGGAACTTGCAATCATAATGGCAACAATGCAACACTGACACAGGAATAAAGGAGACTCATCTGTAGGAGAAATGAACATATAATCACAGCAGTTTCAAATCAGGGGGCCCAGGGATGCATTTTCCAATAAATCGTATTGTGGGAACAAGAGACTGACTATATGAAATGTCAACTAAAAAAATATTCGCAAGCTAAAAGTTGAGAGTTATGTTTTATTTGGCGGACATTTTTAGGACTTCCAGCCTGGGAAGCAGCATCTCAAGGAACCCTGAGAGAACTGCTCTGAGGCAGCAAAGGGGGAGCTAGTTATAGGAGCTGTGCAACAAAGGGCAGGTAATAGGAACAAAAGATAACCGTCAATCAAAGAAAACTAGATGTCTCAAGTTAAGGAATTTAGTGCTTTTCTGTGTATGGGAAGATGTAAGAGTCTAAGTTCATTGAAATCATTCCTTTGATATGCACCTCAGCTATTTGGGGCCAGTATCCTATGTTTTCATATCCTGAGTTTCCTCAGGGTTCACCATAGGGAGTGGCTGCAGTGGTGGCTGCTGGCTGCTGGTGGTGGTAGTGGTTTAGTCACTAAGTTGTGTCTGACTCTTACGATCGCATGGACTGTAGCCCATCAGACTCCTCTGTACATGGGATTTCCCAAGCAAGAATACTGGAGTGAGTTGTCATTTCCTTCTCCAGGCGATCTTCCCAATGCAGGGATCCAACATGCATCTCCTGCATTGGCAGGTGGGTTCTTTACCACTGAGCCACCTGGGAAGCCCCCTGATGGCTGCTAGATGGCATATATTCTTTACTTCTTGAGTTTCCTCAGGGTTCACCAGCTCACCAGCAGAGATAGCCACAAACCTGATGACTGTGACATCCTTTGTTTACGGATACGACAGGCAGTATTCTATTTCTCAGCAAAAAGACAGTAAGCCCCCACTATATACAGAAAGGGATTCCCTGATAGCTCAGTTGGTAAAGAATCCACCTGCAATGCAGGAGACCCCAGTTCAATTCCTGGGTTGGGAAGATCTGCTGGAGAAGGGATAGGCTACTCACTCCAGTATTCTTGGACTTCCCTTGTGGCTCAGCAGGTAAAGAATCCACCTGCAATGCAGGAGACCTGGGTTTGATCCCTGGGTTGGGAAGATCCCTTAGAGAAGGGAACGGCTACCCACTCCAGTACAGAAATGTGTTCCAAATGGATTAAGAATTTTAAAACTATACTTCAAAGATTTTAATCTAAGGAGACAACAATAATACAAAATGTCTGCACATATCTATCTTGCAATGTTTGTTATGGTAGCAAAAAAGAACAGCAACAATCTGGATGATGGGTTAACAGGGTTCTTGTTGTTCAGTCACTAAGTCATGTCTGATTCTTCACCACCCCATAGAGTGCAGCATGCTAGGCTTCCCTGTCCTTCACCATCTCCCAGAGTTTGCTCAAACTCACGCCCAATTGAGTTGATGATGCCATCCAACCATCTCATCCTCTGTCACCCCCTTCTCCTCCTGCCTTCAATCTTTCCCAGCATCAGGGTCTTTTCCAATGAGCTGGCTCTTTGCATAAGGAGGCCAAAGCATTGAAGCTTCAGCTTCAGCATCAGCCCTTCCAGTGAATATTCAGGGTTGGTTTCCTTTAGGATTGACTGGTTTGATCTCTCTGTTGTCCAAGGGACTCTCAAGAGGCTTCTCAGCACCACAACTTGAAAGCATCAATTCTTTGGTGCTCAGCCTTCTTTATGGGCAACTCTCACATACATACATGACTATTGGAAAAACCACAGCTTTGACTATATGAACCTTTGTCAGCAAAGTAATGTCTCGGCTTTTTAGCATGCTGTCTAGGTTTGTCAGTTTTTCTTCCAAGAAGCAAGCGTCTTTTAATTTCATGGCTGCAGTCACTGTCAGCAGTGATTTTGGAGCCCAAGAAAAGAAAATCTGTCACTGTTTCCACTTTTTCCCCATCTATTTATCATGAAGTGATAGGACCAGATACCATGGTCTTAGTTTTTTTAATGCTGAGTTTTAAGCCAGCGTTTTCACTCTCCTCTTTCACTCTCATCAAGAGGCTCTTTAGTTCCTCTTCACTTTCTGTCATTAGAGTGGTATCATCGGCATATCTGAGGTGGTTAATATTCCTCTTGGATAAATGACGGTACAGCCATACAAGAGAATGTTATTATGCAACTGTTAAAAAGTAATACAGATCTTTATTCACTGTCACAGACAAATGAAATATTATTTAATCAGAAAAGCAGGCTACAGAACAGCAATTATAGTTAAAGGGATCAAATGCAAAGATGCACTGAAATGGGTTTATTTAAATAAAACTATACTCAGTCATGCTGTGTATGCCTGTAAGTGCCCAGATATACATGCACCAAAATGTGATTAAAGGTCATCTCCAAAGGGTGGAATTGCAGGTATATTTTATTATCTACTTTTTTTTTCTGGTAGTCTGAGTTTTCTGCAATGAGTACTTTTTTTTACAATGGAAACTATTTTTGTTTGGAGGAAATAAAAAGGTGCTGCCACTAATCAGTGAATGGAAGTAATGATATGCTTTATTCTACATAGATGCCATTGAATACTGGTTCCCTGTGTAGATGACCTGGGGCTGGACAGGAAGGCAGTGAGACACAAAGCAAAACACTAAGAATCAATTAGCTGTGAGGACAACACCGGTAGCTCTGACTTTAATATGTTACTAGGTGGAAAAGACCTGGAGTTATTATAGAGGGTACTCATATAAAAAAAAAAGACTTAGACACTTAGGACTCCATACAAGCTTAAAAATTTCAGAGGGCGAATAAAAAGCTTCCAAATTTCAAACAACCAGCCCAACTACATGGTGTGGTGTCTAGAACTGCTTTCCTTTTCCTGCTATGCATGCATTTTTAATTAAAATAACTGCATAATAAAGGCAATTTTCATTCTGCTTGCACTGAAGCTCCCCTTTGGGTTCTCAAAGGAGTCTCTTTCAAATCATGTTCTTTCCGTCCTGCAAGATTTTTTAATTATCCAAGTCTAGGGGTTTGAAGTTGTTAAGCATCTAAAAATGTGTCAGGCAACTTTCAAAAGTAAATTGTGGGAGGCATGACTCATTTAAAGATGAAAATTTACATGGATATCTAAAGAGTTTTTTTGTTTGTTTTCCAAATTTTATTTTAGAGAGCAATTCCAACACTGTTTCTAAGAGAATGAAGAGACCATTATCTCCTCATTTTCTTTACTTTTGTGGTGTGAGTGTGAAAGTCACTCAGTCATGTCTGACCCTTTGTGACCCCATAGACTATACAGTCCGTGGAATTCTCCAGGTCAAAATACTGGAGTGGGTAGCCTTTCACTTCTCCAGGGGATCTTCCCAAACCAGGGATCAAACTGAGGTCTCCCGCATTGCAGGCAGATTCTTTATCAGTTGAGCCACTAGGGGAGTGTGTCCTCTTTTCTCTGGTAATACCAAAGTAAAGAGCATTTCGCCTATCCTAAATACCATAAAACTAGAGAAGTCTAGGCAATGACGCTTTACTGAGTCCATAATGCCTACCTTTTACTACTTAAAGGAAAAAACACACTTTTAGCCTTTGGGGAAAGAAAAATCAGAAACCGAGGAAACTTTACTACCTTTTATTTATTTACTTTTGCTAAGTGCTATAATTGCTACACTAGATGATAAAATAACGTCTGTGGCGGATTTAAAAAAAAAAAAAGCTCAGGCAGTACTTTGAGAATTGACACAATCCAGATGATTTTTTAGGACATTACATAATCGTGAACACCTGGAGAATTGCTGTGGGTGGTTGACGGAATTGGGAGTGTTATGTTTAAACTCAAGAATTGTGTATGTCTAATTAAGAAAGAAATCTGTAATTTGAAACAGGTGTTTTCTTAAAGGACTTGTGGTGCATCCTGGTCCTGCTGTGTCCTTTCCTCCTTCTGATCCTAAACTTTCTACGGGTTTTTACTAAATATTTATGCTTCCTTGTCAGTTCTTATTTGTTTGTGTTTGTATTTGGAAATGGAAAGACAAAAAACCCACAACAGTAATGAAAGAAAAGCGTCACCTGCAGTATGAAGCTTAGAGAAGATGCACCTCTAGGAGTTATAAATTAATTCTGAAGAATTACAGCACCAAATAGTTTGCTGTTTCTTTCCGGATGGTATTTAGGAAGGAGAGTATCATGACTTCATTCACTGCTGCAGATGCAAAATGTATTCTTTAAAAGAAAAAGTTTATATTCTAGACTAAACTCTGTTTTAATTTCCATTTGCCCTAAAATGGTGCTTTTTATATTCCCTACTGGTAGCTGAGGAGGAAAAACAGAAAAACAAAACAAAAACATGGGTTAAGGTCATGGCTGATGAGAGAGGCCAGCAAGGAACATCTTGCGTAACTGAGGCGGCTAACTGATTTTCAAGGACAGAAACAGAATGCTTGAATCCATACAATTCAGGACCTAAGTTATTTTACAAAAATGTTTTAATTTCTTGAGCAATCACTGAGAAACCTGGAAATTGCACGCTATCCCTTTGTTGGCTCATCCAGTCCCAACCTTACAAAAATACCTTCACAAGTGCCAAAAGGTCGTTGCACAAAAGAGGAACAGATGAGCGACGCTGTTTAGGTATTCAGCCAAGGGGCAAACCCAAACCTTCAAAAGCTCTGCTGGGTCCTGCCTTGAAATTTCCTGTTACAACCCCGGAGGCGCCAGTGCTTCTGGGATCCTGCCAACACTGCCCCCTGCTGGCACAGCCCTGCCTCAAGAACCACTCAGGTACTGAGACCCTGGGTGGAATCTGGGCTTTGTTGGTTATTCACTAGGTGTGAGATGTGGGGTGAAATCCTTAACTTCTCCGAGGCTCGGTTTCTTCGTTTAAAACAGAGACCTAGGCCATGAGCTCACCAAGTGTGGTGAGGACTAACCCAGGTAATGTGTGCAAAACACACAAGTGTTCAGTAAGTTCTAGAATCAACACGTTTGCCACATTTCCTCGAGCCAAGATCCCGTTCGTTGAGTCCTCTCTTGACCTCCCAGGAATGTATTTCCCTCAATATTCTCATGGTTTGCGTCCTCACTTCATTCAGGCCTCCATTTAAATGTCACTCCCTAAGAGAGGCCACCCCACAACCAGCCAATCTAACTGGTCAATCTAGTCTCAATCCTTCTATTCTGATCATTTCTTCTTCCTAGCTTTTCCATGAAGGGCACTATATAATTAACATATAATTATACATTATATAATCATTTGGTTATTCATTCATTGTCTGTCTTCCCTAAGAAAATGACACTTCCTGAAGGTTAGAACATACAGCTGACACTGAAGATTTGTGGAAGGAAGGAGGGGCAGCATCTTGTATTTGTATTTTGGCATTCACAAAGCATATGATCCTGCGAATATATTACCTACATGTTACTGATGAAAAAACTATGTCTTAATGTGATTACGGTTACACAATTAATAGTGGCAGAGCAAGGATTTAACATTTTCTGTCTCTGAAAATAAAACCATTTCACTCTCCCACGGTGTGCCACAAATGCTGGCGTCATCTCGGCACTAATGGAGGTGTTGAAAGCATCGTGCCCGCCTTGGAGGAGAGCTGACGGGAGCTGCCAGAGTAGCCAGTGCTCCCACAACTGACTTGAGAGCAATTTCCCTTTTCTATTCTTCTGTTGTTGCCATTTGTAAGTCTCCCAAATCCACTAATTTTCCTTTCACTCTGAATAAAATTTCAGACATGCACATCGAGGTTCTATGATGATCACATTCCCAAATCTACTCAGGTTGAACTGCAAACTCTCTGAGAATCTTCCAGCTGCTTCGAGGAGCCCAGATTCAGAAACACCTTTCCTCTTCAAACCCCACTCAACCTTCTGGGGGAATCTCTTCAGACAAAGTACCCTAGGCTCCCCATACCATCGTCTTGCCAACCTCTTAATTGATGTCACCTCCATTCTGTAAAACTGTAGTCAAGGCATTCACATCCACTGCCTCATCTCCCATGTTATACTGAAAGGGGCTCACGGGAACAATGTGCCAGCCTCTAGGATGACTCCAGTTTCCCACATATGCACCCACCCGGTAAAGTGGGTCGTTCAAAGCACTGTTGCTTAACAGTGCCCTCTGCTGGTCGTTGTGATGTGTGCTGTTTAAATACTGGAGTGAGTTGCCATTTCCTTCTCCATTTCTAAAATCAGTTCTCACCAAACCAGAAATGTGTTGTGAAAAGATCTACTGGTAACTAAGACTATCTTCTAGCCTGAGCACATTGTCTCTGCTCAAAGATCACATGTCCACATAGCAGGCTGCCCTCTAGTCATTAAGGGAGGGGCTGTGTTGTAGGGTAGAAGGGAGTTTTTCTGCCCAGCAGCCTCTAGTTAAAAGTTGTTAAGGCCAACACCGAAGAAAGAAGGCCTGGAAACACGCCTCCACACACATGGTCCTAGGCAGGCCTGGATGCACAAGGGTCTTACAGAAACAGATTTAAGGGAATCCTGTCAATTTCCCTCTTAATATTTTGTTAAAATTTCATTATATATTTAATTAAGCAGCTGACACTTTTTGATGGGTGATTTCTTATTATTCCAGATTCAATTCATTGTAAGGATTTAATTTCTGAAACTCCCTGTGAATGTGTTCATTGCACTTGATGCTACTGGGACACAGTTCTCACGATTTTGGCCTTCAAGAAGCAATAAAACACTTTATAATAAGGGGGTCTAATAGAGGGATTTTGTCTTTCCTTTGTCTTTTTAAATTTTTAATTTTGAAATATTTTAAAATCTCTTTCTCTTTTTATTTCATTGCAGCCCGCAGAAGAGACAATGTCATCACAAACTCATTAATGGGAAGTTAGAAAGCACCCAGAAGGAACGCAATGATTATCCCTTCCCTACTTTCAGGGAACAACTGGCAATTCCAGCAGGGGAAACACTACCAAAATAGGCAGCTTAGAGGAACAAATGCTAAACAGAAGTACGATTAGCCACACTGGAAAGAGAGAATAAAGATCAATTTTGATGATGAAGAATCTAGAGGAACAGGGGAGTAATTCATGGAGGAGGCAGCATCCGCCCCCCCCACCCCCAGCTAGTCCTGAGAAGACTGAAATATCGGTCATGTTGATGTTTGGTAGAAACCAACACAGTACTGTAAAGCGATTATCCTTCAATTAAAAATAAATAAAATTTTTTAAAAGTCTGAAATATTGGTAAAAAGCTGGTGTGGCTGGGACAAAACAGTGTACAGGATGAGGAAAAGAATCTTTAGCTTGTAGTAGAAGGTCACAAACAAATAAAGCACCATTTTGTTAACTATCACATTACTCCTAGATCACGAACATCTCCTTGCTGCTGCTGCTGCTAGGTCGCTTCAGTCGTGTCCGACTCCACGCGACCCCATAGACGGCAGCCCACCAGAATCCCTGTCCCTGGGATTCTCCAGGCAAGAACACTGGAGTGGGTTGCCATTTCCTTCTCCAATGCATGAAAGTGAAAAGTGAAAGTGAAGTTGCTCAGTTGTGTCCGACTCTTCGCGACCCCATGGACTGCGCCTACCAGGCTCCTCCATCCATGGGATTTTGCAGGCAAGAGTACTGGAGTGGGGTGCCATCGCCTTCTCTGCTCCTTGTTGCTACAAGAAGTTAAATGACTGGCCAAGTATCCAGACAGTCAACCAACCCAATCTACTTCCTCATTATACCCGAAGTTCAGAGAAGTGAGAGTATTACTTTGCACTTACAGGCAGGAAAATCAGGTCCCTGAACCATGAAAGCACTGGGTCCCACACTAAGTAACAGAGGTAGAATGAGGTATAGAATGGAAACTTTGTTCCAGAAGCAGCAGCAAGGAAGAGGGGACAGGTGTGGGCCCAGATTAGATGAGCCCACCTGCCTTGTATGGACTGTGTGAGCTTGACAAGTCACCGTTTCTTTGGCCTCTGTTTCCTCATCTGTAAAATGGGGAGCTAACAATTCCTGCTTTCAGGGTTGCTGGGAGGTGTAGAGGTAATGTAGAGAAAGCATGTGAAGCTTCTCATAAAACATGTAGCTAATATTATTGCATGACAAATTTCCTACGCATTTAATCTTGTGTGGTCAGGCATTTCATTTGGAGTCTACTGATGGATAACTTTGAAGAATCTTTCTTTGCTCTAGTGTTGAACATTTGGAAAAAGCTTTTTGTCCTATAATGGTCTATGCTAATTTATTCTAGACTTATTTTTAGTCTCAATGAAGAAGCGTTATTTTATATTTGGTAACATAAAAGAATGTTTAAAGACTAGTTTATAGTCTTTATTATATCCCCTTGAATTTGTCTACTTACAAACTGTAGGAATGTAGTCTTTCAGACATGAATGGTTTCTGTCTCTAACTGTAATTGGGTAGGAGTGGGGCAGATGGGGAAATTTGTTGGAATTTACTTGGACTACTTTTGAAGAACATTTCCATTAAACTGCCACTTTCCCTCATGTGACCTATGCTGGGAAACGGTCATGGGCGCTGCAGGATATTCAGCGGCATTCCCAGCTTCTGCCCACTAGATGGCAGTAGCACCATCCAGTTGGTATGACCAGCATGGTCTCCAGAAATTGCCACAAGACGCTGGGAAGCAAAATCACCCCTAGTTTGAGAACCACTGGCACACTTTACAAACCAGACTTTTAGACTAAGATGGTTCTAATTTCAAAATGACTGCATTAACCCGGGAGCTTCAGGATATAAATATTGGCCTTTCATTCATAACTAGAGATCCAGCTTGGCTTTGAAGACCTTCTCCAATGATGGCCCGACCTACAGCTTTAGATCGTGCCCTGCCCTACACATCCAATTTTTAATTCTACCTAAACTAATCCCTGGTTTTAGTTCATCCCCATACTATGCCCTGTACTTTTTCCTCTGCTGTCCAGACAGTCATCTAACTTATCCGTTACAGTTTTACTAAATGGCCAAACTTTTCCTGAAGCCCTCCCAGACCTGTTAGAAATGCTAGCTTCTCCCCCCCGAATACGAAACTTCAGGCACTGGACCACTCTTGTTCCTCCTTAATTATTTTCTCTCTTTCTTGCAAACTGAAAGTCCTCTGCCCCCACTTCTAAACTCATTTGTGTGCTTCCATGTGCACATAAACACAATTTTAATTTCCTTTTGGACAGGGAACATACTGTAGAGGAGAAAGTTATGTTTTTTAATTTGAACCCCTATTTTAAATTTCATGGGCACCTCTAATGGTACACAAATATTTCCTAGAAAAAGCTGCCCTAAGATCACACCCTCCCTTCCACTCTGGCATGTATTATTAACTTATTTGATTGACCAGAATAGAACAGAAACCAGGCTGATTTTATGTGGCAGGGGCAGACCCACAAGAGTTCCCGGAGAGCAAGTGAGCATCAGCTCCTTCACTAACCACAAGAGCACTGTTTAATCTTCAAATATAGCAAGTGAACAGGGAATTTCAAATATATCAATATTTGAAATAGCCAATACACATGGTTCAAAATTCTAATGGCACAAAGAGAAAAAGAGGGTTAGAATGAAAATTAATTCTTTCCCACTCTCCCTCACCACCAGTAACCTTCTCCTGAAGGTACATTACCAGCTTCTTGGTTATTCTTTCAGAGATAATCTAGACCTAGAATCTACCCAAGAATCAAAGTATAAGTGGAAACCACTTATATGCTGTCCATCAAGAGATGAGTGGATAAACAAAACGTGACATAGCCATATAATGGACCATTAAAAAGTCAGCCATTAAAAAGAATAAGGTTCTGATATGGACTACTATAGATGAACTTTGAAAACATTATGCTGAGTGAAAGAAGCCAGTCACAAAAGACCACAGACTGTATAATTCTTTTTATATGAAGTGTCTAGAATAGGCAAATTCATAGAAACACAGTGTGGTTGCCAGAGGTTTGGGGAAGTGGCAGTGCGGAGTGACTGCAAATGGGCAAGGGCTCTCTTCTGGGGGGTGATGGAAACAGCTGGAGTCAGTGGCAACAGCCGTACAATCTTAGGAATATACTGCTGCTGCTGCTGCTTAGTAGCTCAGTCGTCTCCAATTCTTTGCGACCCCATGGACTACAGCCCACCAGGCTCCTCTGTCCATGGGATTTCCCAGGCAAGAATACTGGAGTGGGTTGCCATTTCCTTCTCCAGGAGATCTTCCCGACCCAAGGATCAAAACT
This sequence comes from Capra hircus, assembly GCF_001704415.2. NCBI lineage: Eukaryota > Metazoa > Chordata > Mammalia > Artiodactyla > Bovidae > Capra > Capra hircus. Next base: position 54,816,992 of record NW_017189516.1, on the reverse strand, counting down.
GGGTCTCTTGCATTGGCAGAATTCTTTACTTCTGAGCCATCTGGGAAGCTTTGTGGATGTACATTTGTGCCTGTCATTGTGCGTTCATTCTCTAACAACCATCTTCTATCATCGCTATGTGACTTTTGTGATTTTGTTTTCTTCGCATCAGTGTAGTCTGCGGAAGTACCATCCATTCAAATAATCCATCTTCCACACAATAAATAACAGACCATTTTGTAAAAGAGAATAAAGGTATAGTCTTTGCTCTTCATACAAGTCCTACATCATGCCAGAACAAGCTTGTACTTTGCCTCTGCTGCTTGCCAGCTATCACAGAGATTCTTCTTTATAGGACCTATCAAGCTGTGGCATTCTTCTAACAGCTGGGTTGTATGTTACTGTATGGACACACCCAAGGAGACCACTAATTCTCAACTGGGGACAATGTGGCGGCCCCCTGCCCAAAGAAGACAGTTGGCAGTATCTAGAAACATGTTTTGCTGTCACCACTGGAGGTGAATAGGTACTATTAGCATCTGGTGAGAAGAGGACGGGGATGCTGCTAAACATCCAAAAATGCACAGCTCCCCTCCCTCCCACAGCAGAGAATGCTCCACCCAAAATAGCAGTAGTACAAAGGGTGATAAACCTCCATTTAAACAGACCATGATTCATGAAAATGTAAACTGTTTATAACATCTGCTTTTACAATGTTGCATAATATTCCAACTTTCAGGTATATGATAATTTCCTGATATATAATCTCCACATATATAATCACTCCCCTTTATTTTAGATACTTTGTTCCTTTTTTTAACTTTTTAATATTGCACTGGAAGAAACACTTGTATAACAAGCCACTGTTCTCACATTGGGCTTTTTTGTTTTTCAGGAAATTATTAGATTGCTATAAGTAAGGTAACTGGGTTAAAGGAGAATGTGTTTTTGCCCTGGAATTATATGGGGCTCTCATTGTTATTATGAATGGGATTCCCCCACATTACATCTAGTTATTGCCTTGTGCAGGCAAGCAGGTGGCTTTCACAGCTATCTTCTATCCAGCCATCCACTTGTTTCCTCTTCGTCTGCACCACTGGCGCGTGGGGCCTCAGCTCCCCAGGCAGGGCTTGGACCTGTGCGCCCTACACTGGAAGGCGGAGTCTTGGCCACCGGGCCGCAGGGAAGCGCCTATCTGGCCATTCAAGCAAGACACTTTTGGCTGATGTTCTTAGCACGGCGGTGCCAAGGGGTGTCCTCGGAATGAGCGAGCCTTTAGTGTCCTTTCTATAATCTATTAGTGTTACCCTCAATTCATGCCAAGTAAACATACGCACTGACATCCATCCATACGCTGAGCTGTGACCGTAATTTCCTCCTCCAATCACATCACCACCCAAAGCTGGATGTAGCCACCATGGGTCAGGGTTAGGGTTCCCACAAGAATTTGTTTCCTCCTCCTTTCCAAGAGGTATAATAACTCTTATTAATGGCCTCAAAGCTTCCAGAACCATATTCAATCACGACAGTGCTGGTAGACATTCTCATCTTTTTCCTCACAGTGTCAGGAACTTGTCAATACCTCCATGTTAAGAGATGACAGAGGATGTTCCTTGAACAATAGAGTCTTTCTGATGTTCAGAAAATATCCTTCTTTCCTAGTTTTCCTATTTTTTTCTTTCCAGAATAGATTTTGAATTCAACTAAACTCTTAATTTTTTTCCAGCTTTGATTCAACAATGGTATGCTTTGGGTTTGAAAGTACAATGAGTTAGTAAAAACAGGTTGCGTGGGAGACAGGAGGTTTGGATCCAGCTGTAAGTTTTAGGTATGAATCACCAGAACCCTACCCTTCCTCTCAGCATATTGTTCAGGGGTTGCATGCAAATGCCACTGGCTGCCAACCAGTAAACGTTAAGTGTGGCTTTTCTGATGGACACACCCCTGGAAATACAGCAGGTCTGTTCTCATGAACAAGATTAAAGAACCTGCTGAGGCTTGTAGTAAAAAACGTGATAAAACATTTCTAAGCCCAGCTAAGGAAAGAATGGACCAGACCATCCTAAAACAGCCCTGCGAAGCAGGCAGGACAGTTACTCCTAACCATCCTTCAATTGAAGCAGGAGTGACCAACAGCATTGGTTTCTCCAGGACCAAGGGGTTCCCAGGAACACAGGTCTTTCAGTGCTAAAACCTGGACGGTCCCAAGGCTATAATTTAAAGGATGAATTTAAAAGGCACAAAATGTGTTTCTTCTCAGGGCAGGTGAAGGGTTCATCAACGGTGTGTGAACTTGAAGTACTTCTCTTTCAGGCGAAACTAAACCTGGGCAGGGTGTGGATTAAAAAGGAAGAGTGCTGTGCATTTTCTCAGATGGTTCTTTGTTTCTGACCATTGAGAGTTGCCCTAAACAAATGCAGATATCAGGCCAGACCAGAAATAGGTGACTGGAAAATCATTCCGCCCTTTACCACAAGCATTTCACAACAATGCTTCCCGGAGTACAAACTCCAGGCAGGAAATACTGCATACGTTTTCCCCTTTGTCTTGGGACCACCAGTTGTGCCTTTTCCTCCAGGGTCTTCCTTCTTCCTAAAGTTTTCTGCAAGTTTTTAACAGAAAATACCTCACTATCCAAAGTGAAGAGTTAAATTTTAGAAAATAATTAGCCATTAACTCAATAAAATCAGGTTCTTGCTCTTGGCTCACAGTTATATTTCTTGAATAAAGAAGATGTGGTATACACACACACACATATATAAAAATACACAATGGAATACTACTCAGCAATAAAAAGGAATGAAATAATGCCATTTTTGCAGCAACACAGATGCAACTAGAGATTATCATACTAAATAAGTCAAGAAGAGAAAGACAAATACCATATGATATCACTTTCACGTGGAATCTAAAATATGACACAAATGAACTTATCCACTCCTGCAGTGGAAGCATGGAGTCCTAACCACCAGACTGCCATGGAATTCCCTGTAGATTTTTGAAGTTCATATTAAAAGACAGCTGAAACTTGGGTTACCTACACTCTTGGGGGAAACTCTTGAGGGAAACAGCTGATTCTAGTTATTCACAGTAGTGATATTCTATTTCTGCTTATTTAACTTATATGCAGAGTACAGATGTGGGGAGATTGCGGGCCTGGCGTCCTGAGGTGCACGGGTCACGGCGCTCTTTAGCCCACCTGCATCCCACCTCCCGGGGTCGCACCAGTCCACCCCCCACCACTCCCCTACCCCCTGGGGCCCCACGTGTTGTGTTGGGGGGAGCAGCGCCCAAGCGGAGCGGGAGGATGCGGGAGAGCTCTGGGGTGGGGGGCGGCGAGGTGAGGAGCAGCTGGCTGGGCAGCATGAGTCAGCAGCGGCTGGCGTGGAAGCCGCCCAGCCTGCTTGTGGACCCGGCGGAGACTGCACCGCCGCTGCCGTGACCCCGTCAACGTGGAGCGCTGCTGCCATAAAAAACAAGGATTAACTTAGAAGATAATGTACAATGTGTGTCCATGAGAAAAGCACTAAAAGTAAAGAGACCTCGTTTTGATGTATCACTGGTTTATTTAACTCAAAAATTTATGGATCTTGTCAAATCTGCTCCTGGAAGCATTCTTAAACAAGTTTGCAACAAAACTGGGAGTACAAAAACAGTGTATGACATCACCGTCTTGAAACTGACCTGGTTGAAAAGAAGTCTAAGAACCATATTCGATGGATAGGATAGGATCTGATCTTAGAAGCTGCAGGAGGAGCTCTCTGACTTATCAGTAATGGAAGATGCCCTAGATTAGTTAATTAAGCATTGTGCTCAGCAACTGTTTAACAGACGACAAAGAAAATGAAAGACTAGCATATGTGACGTATCAAGACATTCACAGCATCCAAGCCCTCCATTAACAGATTGTAACTGCAGTTAAAGCGCTGGCAGAAATCAGACTGGATGTTCCAGCTCCCAGATAGGATTCGATCACAGTACGTATCAGGTGCACCAAAGGACTCACTGACGTTTATTTATGTGAAGTGGAGCAGGGTTCCTACTCAAGTAATAAAACGTCAGACAGCGTAGGAACCTCTTCATCCAAAAGCAAGCCTCTAGAGCACCCTCAACCTGATAAAGAAAAAAATCCTCCACAGCAAAGTGAAGAAGTACTTGAAGTGGCCAACTGATGGTGTTTGAGGTACCGTGCACTGAGTCTCTTGGACTCCTGTGTGGACGAAGATCCTCAGAGCAATAAATCGTCCCTGCCATTTTCTCAGCACTTCGCTCCTTTGATTCCTGTATAATGACGGCTTCTGCATTTGAAAACAGCTCTTTTTATAATTATTCACTGCTTCTTTGCCAGTGAAGCAGTCATCTTGCCTATAGAAATTACTGAATCACATGACTATCACTGAAACAGACGGGCAAGCTGGGTGGACAGCTCCTCATGGACTCTGCCCTTTGCCATGTGTAACACGTTGTCACAAAAAAAGTTGCTTTACACGGTTTCATGTCTGTGTGGAGGGGTGTGCACACAAACCTGACATCTTTGTACATATTTATATGTCTAGATCACTTATGAAATATGTCTGAGTGAGACTGTTCACCCTTGTACAGCCAAAATAATGTAAACATATTCTCTACTTTCCATGGTATCTGACTTATTAGAATCCTCTGAATGAGGATTCAGTCAGTTCAGTCGCTCAGTCGTGTCCGACTCTTTGCAACCCCATGAATTGCAGCACGCCAGGCCTCCCTGTCCATCACCAACTCCCAGAGTTCACTCAGACTCACGTCCATCGAAGTCAGTGATGCCATCCAGCCATCTCATCCTCTGTCGTCCCCTTCTCCTCCTGCCCCCCAATCCCTCCCAGCATCAGAGTCTTTTCCAATGAGTCAACTCTTCGCATGAGGTGGCCAAAGTACTGGAGTTTCAGCTTCAGCATCAGTCCTCCCAATGAACACCCAGGACTGATCTCCTTCAGAATGGACTGGCTGGACCTCCTTGCAGTCCAAGGGACTCTCAAGAGTCTTCTCCAACACCACAGTTCAAAAGCATCAATTCTTTGGCTTTCTTCACAATCCAACTCTGAGGAGAGTTTTTCCCCTAACTTCTACATGTGGAAGTATCATAAAAGTGTGTGCAGTTGAAGTTTGTGGACTTAATGTAAGTGTTTCAGTGTGGTTTCCCAGTGCTAAAATGGGACTTCAGGCTCCCTACAGAGCCATTGTGTCCAAGCAGACTGGTGACATGCCCCAAGCTTTGGGGACAAGTGTAGAAATGCCATCAGCTCACGACTGAATTCCTTGCAAGACATGAATTCAGTCATGGTGACAGTTGAAAACTATTAACCTTATTTTGCAAGATTTTGTAATATGTTTCTGTATGCAGCCTTGCTCCTCAACCAGAGGGGTTTATTTACGATGAGTCAGTGGTCCCCTGCCCTCTCTCTAGCTCTAGTCCCACATTCCCAAGCACCTCGCTCTTTCTACCTCATCGGGTAAGTCATTATCGCTCTGTGCCTCAGTTTACTCAGTAGTTTACCATTAGACTGTGAGCTCCTTGAGGGACTTTGTCTTAATCATTGTTAAGCCTAGCGCTTTGCGCCACTCCTGGCAATTGAAAAGTGCTCGATAAATGTTTGAACACATCAGGTGAGTGAGTGAGTGAGTGAATGGTAGAATTAGACTGATAATACTTGGCTCATACCATACATACAAGATTCTTATATTGTTCAGATTCATATTTTAAACTTCTCCCACTTTCAAAGAAAGAATTGAAGCAATGTGAGATTAGGACCATGTAGAAAAGAGTTAGCTTAGGAATCAAAAATCAACACCTCCAAGCTGCAGTGGCTTTTGCAGTTCTGTCCCTCACCTGAACACCAGCCTCCTCCCTTCTCAGAGTCCCTACTGGCTGCCTCTGCAGGCCTTGGCCATGAGGCAGAAGTTGTGTATATAGGTCAAGTGCTCCGCGGAGGATTCCAGACTCTGCATTGTAGATTTGGCAGCTGTCAGTTACGTGTGATGGCTAAACATGAGAGTGGATGAGGCCACCTAATGAGAGGGTACCAGCAGGAGAAGAGGAAAGGCCCATTAGCATTTATTTTAAGGGGAGGTACCCACTCCAGTTTCTTGCCTGGAGATTTCCATGGGGGTCACTGAGTCGGATGCGACTGAGCAACTGAACACTTTCACTTTCACCAAAGAAAAAGCCTTTCCCAAGAGAGAAAAAAGAGGAGGGGGAAAAAATGGCTGAAGAAGGTGGTGTCCCCAGAACCCACAAACAAAGTATGGCCACAGGTGATAGCATTGTTTCTAGGCAGCAGTTCCTTACTTGTGAAATGTGACAAGTGTTCTACTTTGCAAATTGTTCTGAGAGTAAAAGAAGATCGTGTAAACAAAAGCCCTCTGTAAACTGTAGATATGTTACATAAATGAATCTTTTTCATCAAAAAAAAAATACATGCAGAGCACATCATGAGAAACACTGGGATGGATGAAGCACAAACTGGAATCAAGATTGCTGGAAGAAATATCAATAACCTCAGATACGCAGATGACACCAGGAAGTGAAGAAGAACTAAAGAGCCTCTTGATGAAAGAAGACAGTGAAAAAGTTGGCTTAAAACTCAACATTCAGAAAACTAAGATCATAGTATCTGGTCCCATCACTTCATGGCAAATAGATGGGGAAACAGTGGGAACCAGTGAGAGCCTTTGTTTTCTTGGGCTCCAAAATCACTGCAGATGGTGACTGCAGCCATGAAATTAAAAGATGCTTGCTCCTTGGAAGAAAAGCTATGACCAATCTAGACAGCATATTAAAAAGCAGAGACATTACTTTGCCAACAAAGGTCCGTCTAGTCAAAGGTATGGTTTTTCCAGTAGTCATGTATGGACGTGAGAATTGGACTATAAAGAAAGCTAAGTGCCAAAGAATTGATGCTTTTGAACTATGGTGTTGGAGAAGACTCCTGACGGTCCCTTGGATTGTAAGGAGATCCAACCAGTCAATCCTAAAGGAAATCAGTTCTGAATATTCATTGGAAGGACAGATGCTGAAGCTAAAACTCCAATACTTTGGCCACCTGATGTGAAGAACTCACTCATTGGAAAAGACCCTGATGCTGGGAAAGATTGAGGGCAGGAGGAGAAGGGGATGACAGAGGATGAGATGGTTGGATGGCATCACTGACTCAATGGACATTAGTTTGAGTAAACTCCGGGAGTTGGTGATGGACAGGGAGGCCTGGAATGCTGCAGCCAATGGGGTAGCAGAGTCAGACATGACTGAGCAACTGAACTGAACTGAACTGATGTTCTATTAAGTTGCCAGGATCACAGAGTGACCCAACACTGAACCATTGCTCCGGGGGAAATACAAGGTTAGGTTCCTGCAAGCCTCCAGTCACAACCAAGAATCAATACATAACCTTCTGTTCCCTGGTGGCTCAGATGGTAAAGCGTCTGCCTGCAATGCGGGAGACCCGGGTTTGATCCCTGGGTTGGGAAGATCTTCTGGAGAAGGAAACGGCAACCCACTGCAGTACTCCTGCCTGGAGAATCCCATGGGCGGAGGAGCCTGGTAGGCTATAGTCCATGGGGTCACAAAGAGTCGGACAAGACTGAGCGACTTCACTTATTGACTATACATTGTTGACTGATTAACACTGAACTCAGGGCCAACAGCACTACATCTCAGGCCTGAAGAAGCTTCTCCAACACATACTTTCTCCAAAAGGCACCTTACAGGCATCTTGTGCTTAGGAATACTGAACAGCACTTCACTATGCCTGGGGGCATTTAAAACAGCAAGGTCACCAACAAAAAGCACAAAATGTGGCACTAAATTGGCCTCAGGAAGGACACTTGTTTGCAGCAGGAGAGTTGAAGCAAGAAGGCAGAGCGCTGTTCACCCTCAGCTGGGAGCGCGTGCATACCCACAAATGGTGCAAGCACCACTGCTGCTGCTGCTGCTCAGTCGCTTCAGTCATGTCTGACTCTGTGCGACCCCACAGACGGCAGCCCACCAGGCTCCCCCGTCCCTGGGATTCTCCAGGCAAGAACACTGGAGTGGGTTGCCATTTCCTTCTCCAATGCAGGAAAGTGAAAAGTCAAAAGTGAAGTCGCCCAGTCATGTCTGACTCTTAGTGACCCCATGGACTGCAGCCTACCAGGCTCCTCTGTCCATAGGATTTTCCAGGCAGGAGTACTAGAGTGGGTCACCATTGCAAGCACCACAGTTATGAATAAATTTAGGAGTAGGTGAATTCGCTGATCCAGGATCTAGATGATGAGGACTGCCTGTAATAACAAATACACTTTTATGGAAAATTCTTACTCACAAGAGTCAAATACCAATGTTCTACCACTGAACCCTTTCCCAGAGTAGTTTAACACTGAGTGCCTTACAACTTTTAAACTGTCATTTAGAAAGGAAATTAAATCTCCTTTCCATAATGGATAAGAAAGTGGTAGGTTTCATCATTCATTTTATTTAATGTATTTATCATCTTTAGCAAAATCCATCTCTTTCTATTATTCAATTAAATTCAGCCAAGCAAGAGAGAATCTCCACCAGGAGAACATGGAGATGGGCAGGATGATATGAGATAAAGAAACTTACAATCCTCTTGGGTGTGGGAGGGGAGGTTCAGAAAATTCATTTTAATACAAGTGGAATATGATCAAGGCCACCATAAAGATCTAACATGTATGAGACTGGAAAAAATCTAATGCTATGGAGGCCAAATGAAGGAGAAAGGGTATCCTCTTGGGACTGTCTGGAAGATATGAAGGAGATGGTAAGATCTGAAAAGATCTTGAAGGATTAGTAAAATGGCAGCTGGAGCTGTGGGATGGGGTGTTGAGAATGTCTTGATACCAGAAGCAGAAGAGTGCAGCAGGGAGACCTGCTCTGGGATCTGGGTCAGAACTCAGCATGCACGTAGGGGAAGAGGAAGGCATGGTTTCCATTTTTGCTGTAAAGTAAGGCACAGTGGCCCTGAAGTGATCACAGAGAAGTGGAAGGCAAATGGCTAAGTGAGGAAGGGAAATCCATCTGATGATCTTAATCCTTCACTGTTTTCAGAAGCTTCTAGGTTTATTCTATTTTCACACTGCAGTGGTTAACTCTTTACCTGTTCATCTTTCACCTCCTTAACTAGACAACATCCTAGATGTAAGCTTCCCTGGTGGCTCAGCTGGTAAACATTCTGCCTGCAATGCGGGATACCTGGTTCAATCCCTGGGTTGAGAAGATCCCTTGAAGAAGGGAATGGCTACCCACTCCAGTATTCTGGCCTGAAGAATTCCATGGGCTGTATAGTCCATGGGGTCGCAGAGTCGGACATAACTGAGTGACTTTCACTTTCAAGCAGCGGTCATGCCTCATTCTTCCTTAGCTTCCCTCCCTCTGCCTTTGTACACACACACACACATACACACACACACACACAGCCTCATTCTTCCTTAGCTTCCCTCCCTCTGCCTTTGTACACACACACACACACACACACACACACACACACACACACACCACCCCCCCAACATACAAAAGATGACCTCAACCATGGCTTCATGTCACCACACATCAATAAATATTTATTCATTCAGTAATGGGCTTGACAAACACTAAGCCCTGGTCTGTTTTCCTCAGGGAGGAGGTGACTAAACTTTGTTAGGAACTGTCCCTACATTTTCCCTGCAATACATGTGTCAGGAAGATTCCCTGGAGAAGGGAATGGCAACTCACTCCAGTATTCTTGCCTGGAGAATTGCATGGACAACATAAAACAGATACTATTAATAAAACTCTACTAACAGCCAGTATATAGCCAGGAACTTATAGATTAACTTTGGCCTATTATTTATTGCTTCTAAATTTGAATCTTCTATTAGAAGAGAGTATTAAAGAACAGAGGTAAATTTTAAAATACACACTTTTGCAGTCAAATTGTTTTACTTACTGTTTCAAAACCTCGGTGTGGGTGATCAGGAAATCCACCTGGTCTACCGCCTTTAAATTCATCAAATAGTAAAAATGGATCCAGATTTTTTAACTGAAATAAAAATAAAACCCAGCAGATTAGATGTGCCTTTTAAGTCACACTACTTGGGGCTACATTCATAAACAGATCTAATGAATCTCATTAAAAACGACTTGGCTAATAAGCAATTTTTTGCAATACAAAATGCTTTCAGGAAACAACTCCTTACACACACACACACACACACACACACACACACACACACACACAGAGTCACTAAGTTAATCAGTTGACATTTTATGAGAAGTGGACAAATGATTCATGATCGTCTAAGATCTAAGTAGTCAAGCACAAACAAGATACAGTCCAAAAAGATTCATAATGTCATGGGAGAACACACTAGAACATCAATTACTGTGCTATGATGATAAATGCTCTGGACAAAGTTAACATATAGGAGAATGGGGAGACATTAGGGCAGGTTCAACCAGGGAGGTGTCACTTGAGCTGAGTCTTGAAGTACATATATGTAGAAGTTAATCAAAAAGAAGCAGGAGAAGGAGGAATATTCTAAATAAAAGAGCAGAGAAGCAGCTTGGTAAGATTGAAAACCTGTGAGGAAACTACTCTTGTGAATCAAAAATGCACATGGAACTACGATGAGAGATGGGCTGAGGACAGAGGTCAAATCATAAAGGAGTTTGGGTTTTACCCTGAAGGTGATGGGTTTAATCAGATTGAGATGATAAGCTCTAGAAAGACCATTCTAGCATATATGTGGAAGATGGTCTGGAAAAGAAAGAGATGGGAGGCAAAGAGTATTTAGAAGGTGCTTTCAACAGTCTAGCTCAGTTGGTAAAGAATTCACCTGCAATGCAGAAGACCCCCAGTTCAATTCCTGGGTCAGGAAGATCCGCTAGAGAAGGGATAGACTACCCACTCCAGTATTCTTGGGCTTCCCTGGTGGCTCAGCTGGTAAAGAATACGCCTGCAATGTGGGAGACCTGGGTTTGATCCCTCGGTTGGGAAGATCCCCTGGAAAAGGGAAAGGCTACCCACTCCAGTATCCTGGCCTGGAGAATTCCACGGACTGTATAGTTCATGGGGTCGCAAAGAGTTGGACACAACTGAGCGACATTCACTTTCAGTTTTCAACAGTCTGGGCAACAACAAAGGCCAGGTCTAAGGCAATGGCAGTAGTGATGGAGAATGGGAAAAAGGAAGAGCATTAGATCACTTCCAAATTTCTAGCTATGGGGCCTGGGAGGGTGGTAAGGCTATCCAGAAATACAAGAAACATAACAGAAGGAGCCCTGAAGCAGGCATGGTGACTTCATTCTAGGTCACGTTGAGTTTGAGATATGTATATAAATGATATATATAAACAGTACTATGAATATTCAGTGTCTAGTATACTGTGCAAAAACTAGACAGCAAATGAAGATAAATCTTGAGCCCAAGTGAGAGGCAAAAGCAGAGCTGGCTGTCATCAGCATATCTTTATGGTCACCTTGGTTATACTTGGCCATTTGCTATTCTACACAAATTTTAGAAAACATCTACAAACAAAAATGTTGGACTTTTGGTTGGAATTACTTTAAATGTATGGGTCAATTTGGGGAGAAATGATATTTATGTAGTATTGAGTTTTCCTATTCATAAACATGGTTATTTCCATCTATTTAGGTCTTTGAAATGTCTTTCAATAGGATTTATAATTTTCTCCATACAGATTTTGCATATATGAAACTTTTTTCTGAGTAACATACATTTTATGGTATTATAAATAATATATTTGAGATATAATTGACACATATTAGTTTTATATGTACAAGGTAATGATTTGATATTTGTAAATACTGTGAAATAATCACACATTACCATCTGTCCCTATAAAAAAGTACGAAAAAATGAATATTTTTTAACAGTCTGCTGCTAGGGATCAAAAATGTGAATAGAAGGACTTTCCTGGTGGTCTAGTGTTTAAGAGTTCACGCTTCTACCACAGGAGACACAGGTTCAATTCCTTGTCATAAACTAAGATCCTACATGCCATATGGCATGGCAAAAAATAAAATAAAAAATTTTTAAAAAGAAGTGTGACTAGAAAGGTGATTTTGAACACTGCTAAGCTCTTATTGATTTTAATAATTCATCTGTAGCTTCTGTTGGATTTTCTTTGCAGACATTCATATCACCAGTATATTTTTTTGGTTTTATTTAGTTATTTTTATTTATTTTAATTGGAAGCTAATTACTTTACAATATTGTAGTGGGTTTTGCCATACATTCACATGAATCAGCCATGGGTGTACATGTGTTCCCCATCCTGAACCCTGCTCCCACCTCCCTCCCCATCCCATCCCTGAGGGTCATCCCATGCACCAGCCCTGAGCACCTGGTCTCATGCATTGAACCTGGACTGGCGATCTATTTCACATATGATAATATACATGTTTCAGTGCTATTCTCTCAAATCATCCCACCCTTGCCTTTTCCCACAGAGTCCAAAAGTCTTTACATCTGTGTCTCTTTTGCTGTCTTGCATATAGGGTCATCATTACCATCTTTCTAAATTCCATATATATGTGTTAATATACTCTATTGGTGTTTTTTTGCACAACAAAGGAAAATATAAGCAAGGTGAAAAGACAGCCTTCTGAATGGGAGAAAATAATAGCAAATGAAGCAACTGACAAACAACTAATCTCAAAAATATGCAAGCAACTTCTGCAGCTCAATTCCAGAAAAATAAACGACCCAATCAAAAAATGGGCCAAAGAACTAAATAGACATTTCTCCAAAGAAGACATACGGATGGCTAACAAACACATGAAAAGATGCTCAACATCACTCATTATTAGAGAAATGCAAATCAAAACCACAATGAGGTACCACTTCACACCAGTCAGAATGGCTGCAATCCAAAAATCTGCAAGCAATAAATGCTGGAGAGGGTGTGGAGAAAAGGGAACCCTCCTACACTGTTGGTGGGAATGCAAACTAGTACAGCCACTATGGAGAACAGTGTGGAGATTCCTTAAAAAATTGCAAATAGAACTACCTTATGACCCAGCAATCCCATTGCTGGGCATACACACTGAGGAAACCAGAATTGAAAGAGACACATGTACCCCAATGTTCATCGCAGCACTGTTTATAATAGCCAGGACATGGAAACAACCTAGATGTCCATCAGCAGATGAATGGATAAGAAAGCTGTGGTACATATACACAATGGAGTATTACTCAGCCGTTAAAAAGAATTCATTTGAATCAGTTCTGATAAGATGGATGAAACTGGAGCCAATTATACAGAGTGAAGTAAGCCAGAAAGAAAAACACCAATACAGTATACTAACACATATATATGGAATTTAGGAAGATGGCAATGACGACCCTGTATGCAAGATAGGAAAAAAGACACAGATGTGTATAACGGACTTTTGGACTCAGAGGGAGAGGGAAAGGGTGGGATGATTTGGGAGAATGGGAATTCTAACATGTATACTGTCATGTAAGAATTGAATCGCCAGTCCATGTCTGACGTAGGGTGCAGCATGCTTGGGGCTGGTGCATGGGGATGACCCAGAGAGATGTTGTGGGGAGGGAGGTGGGAGGGGGGTTCATGTTTGGGAACGCATGTAAGAATTAAAGATTTTTTAAAAAAAATTCCATATATATGTGTTAATATACTCTATTGGTGTTTTTCTTTCTGACTTACTTCACTCTGTATAATCGGCTCCAGTTTCATCCACCTCATTAGAACTGATTCAAATGTATTCTTTTTAATGGTTGAGTAATATTCCATTGTGTATATGTACCACAGCTTTCTTATCCATTCGTCTGCTGATGGACATCTAGGTTGCTTCCACATCCTGGCTATTGTAAACAGTGCTGCGATGAACATTTTACCAGTGTATTTTATCAATAAGCTTTTGACCAACAGTTTACAAAGTATTGGGTTGGCCAAAAAGTTCTTTTGGTGTTTTCCACACCATCTTACCACTCAGTTCAGTGGCTTGGTCGTGTCCAACTCTTTGCGACCCCATGGACTGTAACACGCCAGGCTTCCCTGTCCATCACCAACTCCCGGAGCTTGCTCAAACTCATGTCCATCCAGTTGGTGATCCATCCAACCATCTCGTCCTCTGTTGTCCCCTTCTCCTCCTTTCCAATGAGTCAATTCTTCACATCAGGTGGCCAAAATATTGCAGTTTCAGCATCAGTCCTTCCAATGAGTATTCAGTACTGATTTCCTTCAGGATTGATTGGTTTGATCTCCCTGCAGTCCAAAGGACTCTCAAGATTCTTCAACACCACAGTTCAAAAGCACTGATTCTTCAGCACTCAGCTTTCTTTATGGTCCAACTCTCACATCCATAAATGACCACGGGAAAAATCATAGCTTTGACTAGATGGACCTTTGTTGGCAAAGTAATGACTCTGCTTTTTAATAATGCTATCTAGGTTGGTCATAGCTTTTCTTCCAGGGACCAAGCATCTTTTAATTTCACAGCTGCAGTCACCATCTGCAGTGATTTTGGAGCCCAAGAAAATACAAGTCTCTCACTGTTTCCATTGTTTCCCCATCTATTTGCCATGAAGTGATGGGACCAGATGCCATGATCGTAGTTTTTTGAATGTTGAGTTTTAAGCCAACTTTTTCACTCTCCTCTTTCACTTTCATCAAGAGACTCTTTAGTTCTTCTTTGCTTTCTGCCAGAAGGGTGGTATCATCTGCATACATGAGGTTGTTGATATTTCTCCTGGCAATCTTGATTACAGCTTGTGCTTCATCCAGCCTGGCATTTTGCATAACATACTCTGCATATAAGGTAAATAAGCAAGGTAACAATATACAGCCTTGATGTACTCCTTTCCCAATCTGAAACCAGTCTGTTGTTCAGTGTCTGGTTCTAACTGTTGCTTCTTGATCTGAATACAGATTTCTCAAGAGGCAGGTAAGGTGGTCTGTTATTCCCATCTTTTTAAGAATTTTCCAGAATTTGTGGTGATCCACACAGTCAAAAGCTTTGACGTAGTCAATAAAGCAAAAGTAGGTATTTTTCTGGAACTCTCTTGCTTTTTTGATGATCCAATGGATGTTGGCAATTTGATCTCTGGTTCCTCTGCCTTTTCTAAATCCAGCTTGAACATCTGGAAGTTCTCAGAAGATCTTACCACTAGAACTCACTGAAGGCTCAGGTGACCATTAGCATTTTTTCAGTTCAGTTCAGTCAGTTGCTGTTGCTGCTAAGTCCCTTGCTGCTGCTGCTGCTGCTGCTAAGTTGCTTCAGTCATGTCCAACTCTGTGTGGCCCCATAGATGGCATCCCACCAGGCTTCCCTGCCCATCACCAACTCCCAGAACTTTATCAGACTCATGTCTATTGAGTTGGTAATGCCATCCAACCATCTCATCCTCTGTTTTCCCCTTCTTCTTCTGCCTTCAATCTTTCCCAGCATCAGGGTCTTTCCAATGAGTCAATTCTTCGCATCAGGTGGCCAAAATATTGACATCAGTCCCTCCAATGAATATTCAGGACTGATTTCCTTCAGGATTGACTGTTTTGATCTCCTTGCAGTCCAAAGAAGTATGTACATTTTTTAAGACACAATACTACTGCACACTTGTAGACTAAGTGTGTATAAACATAAGTAATTTCTATAGGCACCGAGAAACCAAGATAATTGTGTGAACTACTTTATTGCAGTATTTGCTTTATTGCAATGGTGTAGAATTGAACCCCCAACATCCCTGAGGTATGCCTGCATGAGAGTGGCCCAAGGAAAATCACATCAGAAAGGACTGCCTGGCAGAAAGAAGAGTGGGACATAGAAGCAAATGCAGATGAGTGATGGGTTTCCTTCCTGTTGGGAGCATACCCACCAACATCATGATATACAATCATTTCAATTATAGCCTGGCTACCCTGTCCATATACAGTATAATGGATGGTACCAGTCGGCCCAGTTCCATCTCTCATTCACCATTCATCACCAAAGCAACATTATAAACTCCTCTACCTCCATATTTACAACAACAAGGAACGTGTCACCTAGAGCC
This sequence comes from Capra hircus, assembly GCF_001704415.2. Lineage (NCBI taxonomy): Eukaryota > Metazoa > Chordata > Mammalia > Artiodactyla > Bovidae > Capra > Capra hircus. The sequence goes on along the minus strand of NW_017189516.1, from coordinate 54,800,967 downwards.
ACTAATATTAAACACTGTTGTAAATTCTACCCTACAATAGCTCTGTGCTCTAGTTTTTTTATGAGATTTTATTTTCCACTGATACAGTCTTGGTGCAAAAAGTTTGAAAAGTAACCACCTTGAAGTGAGAGTGATGTTTTCCTTCTCTGCTGATGGGAGGGCTGGGGTCCATCTTTTGGCAAGTTGGCAATGTGTGGAGTGCTAACAAGTATGGTAACAATCTAAATGTTTAGAAGAAGGGCCAGCATCAGCAAAACATCTACAAAATAATAAATACTGGAGAGGGTGTAGAGAAAAGGGAACCCTCCTACACTGTTTGAGGGAATGTAAATTGATATAGTCACTATGGAGAACAGTGTGGAGCTTCCTTAGAAAACTAAAGATAGAGCTAACATATGATCCAGCAATCTCCTAGGAATATATCTGGATAAAACTACAGTCCAAAAAGATACATGCATCCCTATGTTCATTGTAGCACTATTCACAATAGCCAAGACATGGAAACAACCTAAATGTCCATCAACAGAGAAATGGATAAAGAAGATGTGGGATAGACACACACACATACATATAATGGAGTATTACTCAGCCATAAAAAAGAATGAAGTAATGCCATTTGCAACAACATGGATGGACCTAGAGATAATCATACTAAGTGAAATAAGTCAGAAAGAGAAACACTGTATGATATCACTTAAATGTGGAATCTAAAATATGAAACAAATGAACTTATCTACAAAACAAAAACAGAATCATGTACATTGAGAACAGACTGGTGGCTGCTGACAGAATGGGTTGGGGGAGAAATGGGGGAGGAGGTTGGGGTTAGCAGATATAAGCTTTTATATATAGGATGGATAAACAACAAGGTCCTCCTATAGAGCACAGGGGACTATATTCAATACCCTATGATAAACTATAATGGAAAAGAATATTAAAAAAGAATGTATATATATGTGTATATATATATTATAACTGAATCACTTTGCTGTATAAGAGTAATTAACACAACCTTGTAAGTCAACTATATGTCAATAAAAATTTTTCAAATATTTAAACAAAAAATAAAAAAGTTGGGCTAGGAATAAGAGAATAACGGGAATAATGGTATGCTCTTTCACTGGAGCACGTCATAACTACTTAAATGCTATTTATGAAGAATTTATAAGAATGTGGGAGTTGCTTGGCTACCCTGTTAAATGAAAAACTAAGGACACAAAATTGTTTATACTTACAACTAAAATATATAACTAAACAGAGGTAAAAGAAAACATTCTCTGTCTTAATAGTGATTAAACCAGGGTGAAGGCACTAGGAATGATTCCTATTCACTTCTTTTTCCTTAGAGTAGAGACACACCTGGAGCATGTTAGACCCTTTGAATTAGTAGAATGTGGGGGTTTCTAAAGCACAGGTTTTTCAGCCAGGGATTTTTAACTGGGTAAATTCTATATTTTATATATCTCTATCCATAGATAGAATTCAGGGTGACTGTAAACTTGGCTGGGAACAAAAAACACATCATTATTTTTACTAACTCCCAACTAAATTTTTTTTCTTCTGAATTTTTTTTGTAGTAAAACAAACATAACATGAAATTTATCATTTCAACCATTTTAAAGCATACAGTTCAGTGGCATTAAGTACGCTCACACTGCTGTGCAACAAGTCACCACCATCCATCTCCAGCCTGAAATGTAACATTTCTTTTAAATATGAATGCAGTTAAAGAATCACAGTAAATTACCAGGGCCTGTGACTTTATCACCAATAGAAATCAAAGCTCTTTTCATATCATATCCCAGTTGCTGTAGGTACTGAACTATGTTCACGCTCCTCAAAGCTTTGAAATTAAGTAGTTATGAGAACTGCCACTACATCTTCTTACTGAATGTTACTAGAGTTATTTAAGTTACTAATTACAAATTTGTTTTTGCAATATTTTGCTAACTATAGTCCAATACAAAGATTTTCCTTTGTGTGTAATCCCATGTATTTTATACATTTTAAAAACATTATTGTGAGAAGGAATTTATAAAACAACATTCTGAGAGTGAACTGATGGATTTCAGCAGACTCCCAAAGGGGTTCGTAAGACCAGAAAAATTAAGAACCCCTCAGCAGATGTGTTTCTGACAGATGGAGTAATTCAAGTATTAGCTACCCTGAGCATACAATAATGGGTTTACTGACAGGTGTTTGGATTCTTCTGCTGGCAATGTGGCCTAGAAGAATATGACACCACATCCATCTGCATCTTCCCAATATCCACTGTGCACTTAGTCCTTAGAATAATCTTGTTTGCCTGTATCCCTTTGAAAAACAAAATCTGACTGACCTCAAAAGACATTCTCAGATGAACAGGAAGCTAATGGTGGGAAGAGTATGAGAATATTAGAGCAGAATTTAAGAAGAGGAACAAACGAGCCTCACTTTTCAAAAATAATCCATTTCCCTAATATACTTGTCCTTTATTCAAAAAATATTTTTGGGAGACACTCGACATCACTAAGTAGTAAAACGCAAATCAAAACCACACGTAGATACCACCTCACACCTGTCAGGATGGTTATTTAAAAAAAAAAAAAAAACAAGAAATGACAAGTGTTGGTGAGGATGTGGAGAAAGGGGAACTCTACTACACTACTGGTTAGAATGCAAATTGGTACAGCCACTATGGAGAACAGTATGCAAGTTCCACAAAAAAATTAAAAGTATAACTACCATGTCATCCAGCAATTCTACTTCTGGGTATTTATCCAAAGAACATGAAAATGCTAACTTGAAAAGCTGTATGCATCCCCATGTTCATTGCTGCATCATTTACAATAATCATGGAAAGAACCTAAGTGTTCAATGACAGATAAATGGATAAAGAAAATGTGGTGTATATGGGATACAATGAGATATTATTCTACTATAAAAAAGAATGAAATCTTGCTGTGTGCAACAACATGGGTGGACCTTGAGGTCATTGTGCTGAGTGAAATAAGTTAGACAAAGACAAATACTGTATGATCTCATTTATATGTAGAATTCAAAATCAAACAAAAAAAAACACAACAAGCTCATGGATGCAGAGAACAGATTGGAGACTGCCAGATGTGTGTGTTGCGGGGGGGAGGGGTGACAAATGGATAAAGGGGGTCAAAAGGTACAAACTTTCAGTTATAAAATAAATGAGTCATGGGAAGGTAATGAACAGCATAGTGACTGTAGTTAATACTATATTACATATTTGAAAGTTGCTGAGAGTAGATTTTAAAAGTTTTCATGACAAGAAAAATACTACAGTGACAGATGTTAACTAGACTTGCGATCATTTTGCAATATATACAAATACTGAAGCATTGTGTTGTTCACCTGAAACTAAGATTATATGTCAATTATACATCAATTTCTGCTTTTGGAATCTGGAGCTGGGCACTGTATTCCATGGATTAGAATAATCATCTCCATTTTTTGCACTTAAGTTTTCTTTTCTCCAAGTCCCATGTCTCCCCAAATTTTCAAATAAAACTGCTCTCTAATGTTGAAAGATGTCTGCCTGACCTACAATCACCTTCTCTGAGGGAAGCCTCCACTTAGCCCCCCACCAAGAGGTCCAGAGAGTCCAGTCTCAGCCATCTCTCTAAGAACTCAAAATGCCTGGCAAATGGCTGACTGCCTCAGGGTAGAGACCTGACCCAAGAGGAGGCAATGGGATTCTCTCTCCTAGGAATTTGGGATTGGGCCCCAGCATCTGTCCCTGGTGCTTTGACTAGTGGGCATGTAAACCTAGGGGATCTAGCAGGTATGTCTGGGCATGTGCACCTGGAGGCTGATAGATCAACTCAGGATAGGATGTGGGTCTTCGGAGAGGGGCACAGACATTTCAGTCAGGATCACTGGATCCACAGTACAGAAATCCCCTTGGGGTGGGGCTGGCCTCGAGGAGACCCCAATTGCTAAGTTTAGAGTTGGTTCCTAAGGTACCCCACCGGGCAGCTCATGACTGTCTCATGCCCTCTCTTCCCAAGCTTACCCTCAGGGTCCCACCAGTCCCTTCTGCAAAAAAAAAAAAAGCATGAAACAACCACCCAACCAGCATACCTCGGGTCTTCCGATGCTCCTGCGGACTCGCGCTCCAACTCCTTCTGACTGCTCCCGGCTGAGCACTGAGAGGGTAACCTTCTTGGACGACATCGTGTCCAAGGTTAAAAAGCAAGTAAAATAAAATAAAATCTGGAAAAAAAAAAAAAAAAGAAGTGTTCTGAGGCTGAGCTGTAGAGGATGCAGGGTAAGAGAAGGGACAACAAAACAGAGACGTCATTAAGGAGGGACCAACCACCCACGGACTATAAAATATAGGATAGGAAATTCACCCCATACCCCACCCCAAATATTGTGTGGACACAAAGTTCATTTGGGGTTTTCTGTAACATCTTACAGAAAACCCCAAATGAACTTTTTGGACTTTTTGGCCAGCCCAATATTAACAGCTATAATTTTTTAATTGCTTACTCTGCACAAGACCTGGGCTAGATGCTTTCAAACAACACTAATGATGGTGGACGCCTGTGAGTGCTAAGGAGGTTCCCAGCACCCTACTAACGATTTACAATGGTTATCTGGTGTAGTGCTAGGACCACCGTTGACCACAGTTAGTAACAGCTGCTGGGCATTTACTTAGAACCTCTAATGAGAACTTTACCGGCTTCACCTGATTGAAATCTCTGCCCCTACGTCTACCCCACGTTGCCCCAGAAGGGAGCTGCTACCATGAGCTAAGAGAGATCCGGGTATCTCTTATCTGATTGTGCAAGGATCTTGGCACTGAAAGGGATCTTTGAGGGTCATCAAATTCAAAGACTCATCTATCCCTGAAGTTCAGGGTCAACTTACGTGGCAAGAAATATTTGAAGCTTTCTCTGAAGTCTTCCAGAGCACAGAAGAGCACAGGAAACTCACGGAGGAGGTGCCCTTGACCATGCAATCTGTATTCTACTCAGGACCCTCAATTCAAAAGTGCCTCCTCTTTGTGAGTCTAAGTCTACTCGAGAGCACATCACAAACCAAGTATAATTAATCCATTTTCCACTTCAAATGCTTGCAGACAATACACACAATCCCTAAAGCTCTTCTGTAAATGACATAATCCATTCCTTCAGTTTCCCACTGCAAACCAAGACAGATATTTTAGCAAGAAGCACAGACTCTAGAGCCACACAGTCTGGGTCTGCATCCCAGGTTCACCACGTATCAGCTGTGTGATCTGAGGCCAACTGTTAAACCTCCCTGTTCCTCAGGCTTTCCACCTGTGAATAGGAGTCATAAAACAGTGTAGATTCTGCAAAGGAGTGTAGTCAGTGTTCTAAGAATGTAAGCTGCTGCTACTCAGAGCGCTCTGCACTGCAAAACCCTCCAGCCAGTCAAGTGAAAGTGAAAGTGAAGTCACGTCCAACTCTTTGTGATCCCATGGACTGTAGTCTACCAGGCTCCTCCGTCCATGGGATTTTCCAGGCAAGAGTACTAGAGTGGGTTGCCATTTCCTTCTCCAGGGGATCTTCCTGACCCAGGGATCGAACCCAGGTCTCCTGCATTGCAGGCACACGCTTTACCTTCTGAGCCACGGGGGAAGCCCAGCCAGTCAAGGCTCACTCTAAATGTGCCCTCCCCTGCTGAACTGAACTGAACTGAACTGAACTGGGCTGCCACCTTTAGTTAACTCAAACCTCCACCTATGAGCATCTAGAAAATATTTTACGTCCAGCCCCCGCCCCCAATTTGAACTATTTCTGGATCTTTCCAGACTCCTCCAATTAAGTTCTATGCACGTGCACCACCGACGAGGTACTTACCAGATCTTAGTGCTCTGCAGAAAGAAAAGTCGTCTGCGACTTGCACCAAACTGCAGAGGACTACTTAAGCCTCTCTGGCCATTTCCCTTAGGAGACTCCCCTGGGAGTCTAAAGCGGGCCAGAGAGGGCGGGGTCTGCCCCGCCCGGCCCCGCGGGCGCCAGGTACTCGAGCCCGGTGAAGGGCGGCTACAGCAGCCCGTGCGGCGGCGGCGGCGGCGGCAGCCGGGGCTCGGAGGGCGCCCCGCGGCTGCCTCACCGTGACTCAGCGCTTCGCTGCCAGTGGCCACAGGGAGGCTGGAGGCGGGAGTCCACGGGTCTAAGGGGCCCCGGGCAAGAGCGATACTCCTTGATTGACAGTCCGCCGCCGCGCGGATCCCCTCGCCCCGCCCCTCGCCACAGCTCCGCCCCAGCCTGTTCGGCTGCCCTTGTGATGGGCGGGCTGGGAAATGTCACTGGGAGAGAGGCGCTCTGGGCCCTAGGAAGGGTGGATGGGCCTAGCAGGTGCTGTGTTCAGGCCAAAGGTCCCAACTGGACCTCCTCGGAAAACTTGTCCTTGCCTGGAGTCGGCTACCTCCATCACTTCCCGGGCCTTGTGTGACCTTGGGCAGGTAGCTCAGCCTCTGTGCCTCTAGTGCCTCCACTGTGAAACGGGTGTGGGGACGATAATACAATACAAGCTGATGGGGTTGTGATGACAATTAAAGGAGCTGGGCAGGCCCTACTGCTGCTGCTGCTAAGTCGCTTCAGTCGTGTCCGGCTCTGTGTGAGCCCATAGACGGCAGCCCACCAGGCTCCTTCGTCTATGGGATTTTCCAGGCAAGAACACTGGAGTGGGGTGCCATTGCCTTCTCCGGGGCAGGCCCTAAGTGAAATGAAGTGAAGTCGCTCAGTCGTGTCCGACTCTTTGCGACCCTGTGGACTGTAGCCTACCAGGCTTCTGTGCCCATGGGATTCTCCAGGCAAGAATACTGGAGTGGGTTACCATTTCCTTCTCCAGGGGATCTTCCCGACTCAGGGATTGAACCCGGGTCTCCCGCACTGGGGGCAGACGCTTTAACCTCTGAGCCACCAGGGAAGCCCGGGGCAGGCCCTAAGCACTGCTCAATTATTGCTTACATCAATAAGTTGCCACCTTTACAGGGCGATGTGGACTTGCAGAAGCCTCTACGGATTTCTATTCTGTAAACAGCAGAAAGCTCATTGCCTGCTTTTGAAGAAGGAAAGTGCCAGATAGCAAATATTTTCGACTTTGCACGTGTTCTCTGAGACAGCTGAGGTAGTTGGCCTTTGTAGCAACAAGCCAGCCAGAGACAGCATGTAAAATAAATGGGTGTGGCTGCGTTTCAATAAAACTTTAATTATGGCTGCTGACATTTGAATGTCATGGAATTTTCACTTATCATGTGTTACTCCTCTCTTGATTTTTTATTTCAAGCACTTAAAAGTGTAAAAACCATTGTTAAGCTCACAAGCTCTGAAAACAAGGTAGTGGGCTACACTTGGCTGTGGGCCTAGTTTAGGGACCTGCTCTAACAGTCATGTAGAGGAAGGGCTTTTCCCCAGATTACTTATATGTCAGCGTCAACAGGGCTCAAATCACCACCTTACTTCGATGAGTCAAAGCTAAATGAGATAACATACAAGCACATTAAAAGTGCCATGAAATAATCTTGCTGCTCACCTTCAGTATACTTAACCTTTGCAACTGTCTCCAAAGAAAACAGAAGCAGGGACTCTGTCTGGCACTTGGCAGTCCTTGGTAAATACTTCTGCATTCCTTACCAAATAGTTCAACGCATAGCCAATTGCCTGAGCCTGAAACCCAAGCCACCATTATTTCACCATAAAATCCTGTGTATTCTGTTCCTATCGTCTCTTAAATATGTCCAGTGCTTCCCACCATCCATCTTCTCTGGTAGTCAAACCATTCTCCAAGTCGCAGGGAAATGAACCAACCACCTAAAACCTTCCTTGCCCTCAAGAGAAAATCCTGTGATATCTTTAACCCAGCCTCACCCTCAGCATGCTGATACTTGCTCAAGGATAAACATACACACACAGAGGTGGCCCCTCTTTCCTTTTTATGCTGAACTTTTTAAGGCTCTTGAATGTGCATTCACTCTTTTGTCGACTTGCTGTGCCTCTGCCTGGAACTTTCTTTCCCCTTGATCTGGCTCATCGCCATTCATCTTTCAGCTCTCAGTTTCCACTTTACTCCCTCTAGGAAACCTTGCCTGTCTGTCCTCTCAAATCCGGGTGAGATGTTTGACCTGGTAAGCATGACGACTACACATTGTTATCATGATTACACATTGTTGATCAGTCATTGCTTCTCCTCCTTTGGAGAGTCTATTTTCCTAAGATGGTTCCAACAGTATCTCCCACATACACATCTTCTTCAGTGTGACCTTGACACACCCCTCCATCACAAGTGGAGTTTACTTCTGTTCCTCCTAAGTCTAGGCAGGGCCTGTGGCTGCTTTGACTGATGGAATACCCTGGAAAGGATAGTGCCAGTTCTAGGTGTGGCTCTGAAGTAGCCTGGCAGCTACTGCTTCCTGTCTTCTGGAAGTCAGTTCCCTTGTAAAAGGAGTGATGACTCTGAGACCAGTATTCTGGAAGAAGCCCACGCCATGTGGAGGAGTGGTCTTGGAAGAAGAAACGCCATGTGAGGAAGGAGACAGAGGCCAAGGACACTGTGGCGCCAGATATATAGACATGCCATCTGCGAAGTGGCTCTTCCAGGCCCAGCTGCCATCGCTGACTCCGTATGTCTAAGACATGAACACTTAACTGCGTTCTTCCCACCCACAGACCCATAGACTTGTGAGCAGATAAACATGGTTGTTTCAAGCCACTCAGTTTCCAGATTATTTGTTTAGTGGTGATAGATAACTGGAAAATATGCTCTGATGCAAGAAAAGAGATGTGGTGGATTTTCAAAGCTCTCTGGAGTAAAGAAAGACTTCTACAAATATTTACCCTTTCAGAAAGTGAATCTGTTCATCTAAATGTTACTATCAAGGCAAGCAGCCATCCAGTAAGATAAAAATGTATTAAACTAGACTTGAGAGATGAAATGTTATGTCCTACTGGGCAGAGCAGTAACCTCTGAAGTGCAGGGGTCCTTAAAGTTTCTTCAGTTACACGTGACATTGAGAAGGACGGCTTCCTGATACAAGAAAATGGGAGAAGATGGATGTGCTCTACATTTTTACATGCTTCCATATTGGACTTGCCATACTCCTGAGGATGCTTTTTACCACATTTTCCAAGCTTCCTGGGACTCAGAATCCCCTCCACCTCTGAAACAGGCAGAAGAGCTTCCTTTCTTTCTGAACTTTGAGAAGGCAGTCGCAGGGAGAAGCTAATTCAAAGGCGTGCATTGTCAGGGCAAGGCAGAGAAGTCTACAGAAAAAAAAAAGTAGACCTGAAAAGCTAGGAGACTTAAAATGAGGAAAGACAAGCATGGCGGCAGTGGAGGGGAGCACAAATTTTTACAGATGGAATATGCAGCATGTAACATTTCACTGTAACAGGGCTGGCTTTTGAAATGAGAAATGTGACTTTGTACATGGAGCTATGAGCACATTTCACACTGTCATTTGCCATCCAGTCAGCGATGCTGAGCAGACAGCTGGATATATGAGTGTGTAGATATGCCATCAGTTGCTAAATGATTCCAGATAGCACCATTATCTATCTTTGAGGACACCTACATTATCAACGTATTTTATGCGATCATTTTTCCTTTTTCATTCAAAATGCTTCTCAAAAATACACCTTATAGAAATACATGGACATCTTAGACATTTCATCATTTGCCATTTTTTCTCCTTCAAGCAGTCAACTCAAAAAATCTTTCTTAAAAAAATTTTTTTTTCAAGATTGGTCAGGTTTCGGTAATTTGCCTTAAAGCACAGTCGCTGCTGTTTATTAAATGACAAAAATCTCTAGAATACTCCATATTAGGGATTCAGACTCTCTGACTCCAGGAAATGGCTCCAAGTCAGCGACTGATTATTTTATAAGCATTTGTTTAGGAAGGACATAGATATGCTCATAGTCGAGGACATTAAAAAATATCTAGGAATGATGTGTACACTTGACTCCCATTTCCACCCTCGTGAGAGCAATCTGCACGGACACAGTCTGGTCCATTAGCCAGGGTTCTGACCTAGATGCTACATGTGATCAACCACTGAAACTCATAACTGCCTTTCCCATGGGTTTCTGGCAGTGTGCCAGAAAGGAACAGCTTATGACCCTCTCTTCTCAGCCACAGAACTTTCCTAGAATTCACCACAGGCAAAACATTCTCAGCCCTGAAAGGCTGATTCATCTCTGAATGAAGGAAATGGAGAAATTTAGGTGAATGATTCCCCTGATACTTGACTCAGTTATCCTGAAAACCTTTCTCAGTTTTCAGCTCGTATAATGCCGTGTCTTCTGGCCAAATGAAGGCTGCTTTCAAGATTACAGTGTTGGAGTTAAAATAAAAGGCTAATTTGAATTAATCTTCAGTTATATACTCTGAAGTGTTTACAGATAAAGTTTGCTAATGTTTGCAACTTACTTTAAATGCAGCAAATAACAGTAACAGTAGTGGTGGGGAAAAAGTGAAAATGAAAGTTGCTCAGTTGTGTCTGCCTCTTTGCAACCCCATGGGCTCTACACCATGGAATTCTCCAGGCCAGAACACTGGAGTGGGTAGCCATTCCCTTCTCCAGGAATGGCTTTATCCTCTGAGCCACCAGGGAAGCCTACTACTATTACCTGGGTTCAATCCCTGGGTCAGGAAGATCCCCTGGAGAAGGAAATGGCAACCCACTCCAGTATTCTTGCCTGGAGAATCCCATGGACAGAGGAGCCTTGTGGGCTACAGTCCACGGGGTCGCAAAGAGTCAGACACGACTGAGCGACTTCACACACACACAATAGTAGTAGTAGTAATACCAATAAGGTGGATTGACAGATGGATAGAGGGTTGATAAATAGATGTCAAAACAAATACAGTAAAATGTAAATATAGAATCTAGCAGTGTATTGGTTTTTTAAAAACTTTTCTGTATTTTGAAATTATTCATGATAAAATTTTGGGAAAAAATAATTTGAATCAAAGTGAGAATCGTAGCTGGAAGTTCCATAAAGATCTCCCCTTTTGCCTACTTCTTTTGCTTTCAACTCTGGTACCTCGTACACTATACAATTTAGTGAAGATGTATTGAATTGAGCTGCTGAGCTAAATTTCAAGCTTCTAGGTCACTTCCACAGCTGGCAGGATTTTTCTAGAGCATGAGTTGGCAAATTTTTTCTATGTAGGCCAGATAGTAAATATTAAGAGACTGCAGGCACATGGCCTCTGTCACAACTCAACTCTGCCATTGGAGGAGAGCAGCCTCACCCAATACGTGAACAAATAAATGACTGTGGCTGTGCTCCAATAAATCTTGCTTCCAAAAACAGGTGATAGTCACAGCCTGCCAACTCCATCTAGACCCCAAGTCCTTACCTTCCACTGAAAAATAGGGAGTGAAATTGATAAAATGCCAACAGTCTATGTAAATATTTCACATATAGCAGGAAAGGGCACAACAAAACCACACAGCAAGGAGTTCCCTGGTGGTCCAGTGGTCTGGACTCAGTGCTATCATTGCTGAGGGCTCAGATTTGATCCCTGGTCGGGGAACTAAGATCCTGCAAAACAAATCCCCACAGAACCAACTTTTCTGTGTCCACCTAACCCTCCCCCTCCACTCACCATCTCCTTTCATGAGGAAAAAAAGGTTATTGTTCCACCACTGAACCTGAGGTTTAATATGCAAGCATTCTTAGAAGAGATAACACATTCATCTTTGCTTCCAGTAAGTGTAATCTATTCACATCAGAACCCAACCTCCAAGTAGACTGTCTTAACACCAGGAGGCATAAGAGCCACAGGTAATGGAGTGATCGCCCCCGTGAAGAGATTCTTGTGGAAAAAGCTCAGGCTACAGAGAGAAGCTATCAAGAGCTCTTGTGGGCTTACTCTTCAGGGAAGAGAGACAGATAAGTAAATTGTGTAGTTGGTTTTAACGTGTTAGGTGCTATGAAAAAAAGATAAAGTGAGCAGAGTAAGGGAGGCTGGGAGTGCTGGGTGGAGCAAGGTGTAGTATTAACAAGATGGTCTAAGTAGGGCTCATTAGCAAGATGCCTTTTGACACAGAATCTGGAGATGAGGAAATGAACCACGCAGATGTCTGTGATGGTTTGGCAAGCAAAAGAAACAGCTTGTGAAAAGACCCTGGGGTGGGTAGTGCTCAGAATATTGTAGGAGTGGCAATGTAAGGTAGAAAAATCATACAATGATGTTAGAGATGGCATTAGGGGACCAGAAGATGGGGGACCATTGAAAAGTTCAGACAGGAGGAGTGGTGGGCTTTGACGTACACGTGAAAGCATCGTTTTGGCTAGTCAGTAGAGGATAGCAGGCAGCAAGTGCAGAAGCAGGGAGAGCAGGCAGGAGGCAAGCGCGATACTCCAGGTGACAGATATGTGGCAACTCAGACCAGTAGGTAGCAGCAGAGCTGGTGGAAAGTGGCCAAATTTGGGATATATTTTGAAAATATGGCTAGCCATATTTCATGATGGATGAGATGCTGGCTATGAAGGAAGGGTAAAAGTCAAGGGTGATTCCACCTTCTTTGGCTTGAGCAACTGGAAGGTTAAAGTTGCTATTAGCTGAGAAGGCAAGCCTTGTAGGAGGAGCTGGTTTGAGGGGTTAGTCAGGAGGTCAGCTTTGGACATGTTAAGTTTGAAATAGTTATTAGATATTCCAAGTATAGATGGGCAAGCTAACAGTCAAATACAAGTCTGGAATTCAGGGGAGAGGGCCTGGCCGAAATTTGGAACCATAAACATATAGACGGTGTTTAAAGCCATGAGTCAAAGGAATTTTTTAAAGAGAAAACTAGAGGTCAGTCAGAAGCCAGAAGAAAGACAGTCTCCCTCTCTCCCCTTCCTCCCTCCCTCCCTCTCTGTCTCTTCTCACACACACATACACACATAATGGATCCTATCAGGTTCTTTCTTGTAAAAAATGTGAGCATTACTGTTCCCAACTGAACAAGCTTGTTTACATCATGAAGTCAAATCACCCCACAAGCGTGTTGCCTGCTAAAAGCTCAGGAAGAGAAGCTAAGAGGAAATTCCTGTGGGTCTCCCTGGCTAGAGGTGGCAACACAGACCATAATTTAAGCAAATCAAATCACGTAATGGAAATAGCAGGTTGCCACAACAAGTTAGAATTGGACTAAAGACATGGAAAATACAGAGCCCAAGAAAGGTTCAGGAGAAGTGGCAGAGGAAGTGAATGAATAGAATAAAGAAATAAATCTGGGACATTTTGACTCAGAGGAAAACACTCCTCCCAGCTGCCCTCGAGTGTTCCAAGCCCTTAAAAAGGGATGAGAATCCCAAGAGATTGTACCTAGGTGTTTCAAGAGTTCTGCCACTTCCTCCTTCCCTCCCCTAAATTGACTTTTTATTCTAGAATTGATCTTCAGCCATGCTACCATGTTTAAACAGCAGAGTAAGTACAAATTACCATATGGGAATGGAAGTGAATTAGCAGAGGGCAGAATTAATTTATTTGGCTAAATTGCTTTGCCACGGTCACACTGCTTCACCCTCGGTTTCTCAAATGACTGCCTACTTGATTGCTAGAGGATGGAGAGCTGTGTGGAGTCCATCAATGACCTCTTTGCTGATGTCAGGGTGTTAAGTTCTCTCGTTCTAAATTGTTCTAAAGGACTCTTTGTCATTCCCTAAATTCCAGTTTCAAACAGAAATATTTTTCAGACATTCTATGGTAATTAAAACTTTACTGTTGTCCTTCCTCCATGAGACATAAGTCCCCCGAAGGTCTGGCCTGCCTCTGTTTTGTTTACTGCTGCATCTAGCTCCTAACAGAATGCTTAGTAGACAGGTTCTCAAAAGACTACAGCACACCAGGCTTCCCTGTCCATCACCAACTCCCAGAGCTTGCTCAAACTCATGTCCATCCAGTTGGTGTTGCCATCCAACCGTCTCATCCTCTGTTGTCCCCTTCTTCTCTCTCTGTCAATCTTTCCCAGGATCGGGGTCTTTTCCAATGAGTCAGTTCTTCATATCAGGTGGCCAAAGTATTGGAGCTTCAGCTTCAGCATCAGTCCTTCCAGTAAATATTCAGGACTGATTTCCTTTAGGATTGACAGGTTGGATCTCCTTGCAGTCCAAGGGACTCTCAAGAGTCTTCTACAACACCACAGTTCAAAAGCATCAATTCTTTGGCGCTCAGCTTTCTTTATAATCCAACTCTCACATCCATACATGACTACTAGAAAAACCATAGTTTTGACTAGATGGACCTTTGTCTAGTAATGTCTCTGCTTTTTAATATGCTGTCTAGGTTGGTCATAGCTTTTCTTCCAAGGAGCAAGCGTCTTTTAATATCATGGTTGCAGTCACCATCTGCAGTGATTTAGAGCCCAAGAAAATAAAATCTGTCACTGTTTCCACTGTTTCCCCATCTATCTGCCATGAAGTGATGGGACTGGATACCATGATCTTCATTTTTTGAATGTTGAGTTTTAAGCCAGCTTTTTCACTCTCCTCTTTCACTTTTATCAAGAGGCTCTTTAGTTCTTCGTCACTTTCTGCCATAAGGGTGGTGTCATCTACATCTCTGAGGTTGTTGATATTTCTCCTGGCAATCTTGATTCCCACTTGTGCTTCATCCAGCCCAGCATTTCGCATGATGTACTCTGCATATAAGTTGAATAAGCATGGTGACAATATACAGCCTTGACATACTCCTTTCCCAATTTGGAACCAGCTGTCCATAGCTGAGCCTAAAATAAATCATTAGATTTATTACTGATTACATACAGTCAGTGTACACAGGAGAAGATAGTAAGATGAGTAAAGCCATGATGTTGTGACTCACAGACATAGAAAATAATCTTATGGTTCCCAAAAGGGAGGCAGGGGAGGGAGAAATTAGGAGTTTGGGATTAACAGATACACATATATAAAATAGATAAACAACAAGGGCCCACTGTATAGCACAGAGAATTTTACTCAATATCCTGTAATAAACCATAATGGGAAAGAATTGGAAAAAGAATATATATATATATATATATGTATGTATAACTGAGGAAAGGAGACAACCTACTTTTGATAGGTGAAAACATCTGACTTCATTATGTCTTCTAGTGCTGCCATGCCTAGGCATTTGCACACCGCAAATGTTATTATTATAAACCATTTTCCTTTTAAATTCTCTTTATTGCCATATTCAGGCAATATTCTCCTGTCTCCTGACTCCTGTCTCCTCTCTTGTCTCCTGTCTCCTCCTTCCTCTCTCCTGTACACCTGAAACTAATACAACATTGTAAATCAATGATACTGCAATAAAAATTTTTAATAAAAAATAAAGTTTAAATGTTGCGGTCATAAATCATTAGAGTGATAATCATAAATCAGTCAAGCGATAATCACATTCTTTCATTGCACTCTTGGTGCATGGTACATTAGCCAAACCCATCTCTATTCCATTTCTGGATTTCTTAAGCTGTGGAAATGGGCTTCTTTTTGGTCATTTGACCATCTGGCTCTCTCATACCCTCTCTAGCCTCCCTGGGTCCATTCTTGAGCTTAGTTTTCATTGCTTATTCTCTGCACACTTTGGCATTACCTCATGGTTTCCTGACTCGTGTGTGAGAGAAGTCAGCGTCACAAGCAGGCTTGGCCGAGATATTTTCTCCTGCTTTCCAGCACAGAGCTCTCCAAACAAAGACAGGTTATCACATGTACCCGAGAGCTGCCTGGGAAAAGCAGGAGCTGTAGTTATCAAAGTTGGAACTTGTATGAAATATGCTTTTGTCTCCGCTTTTGTTGCGCTCAATCAGGTCAACAAGTGTTGGCTAAGCGTTGAGCATGGTTTCCTGTGGGATTGTGTAAGGCCTTGCAGGACAATAGACGTTTGGGGGGCACTGAGTAATGTGGCCATTTCTGACTTTGCAGCCGGGACAATGTGAGGCAGTTTGCTGCTGCTGGAAGGAGGACAGCTGGGGCTGTGTTCCTGCAAGAGCAGAGCAACCTCACAGCCGTGGCCCTGGGCAGCAGGACCAGCCAAAATGGTGCGTGTAAGCGGCAAGTGGCTACAAAATAGGTTTGCATCTGGGTGTTGTAGACCCTGAAGTTCACAGACGGGGTGGAGAGGGGAGCGCTTTAAGAAAAATACTGCAAAATTATGAATGTGACATTGATGGGGTTCTTTGGTGGGATCATGTCGTTCAGGGGCCTGCTATAGGAAATTCACTGGAAATTCCCTCCTAGCTCAACATCATGGAAACTGTCAGGTTGTGTGTACATCACCATTGGCTTGATCTGGCTTTGTGTCGCTTCCTCTGCTGATTTTCTCCATACTATTCTTTAGCCATTGCCTTTCCAGGACTTTTTTTCTTCCTTTAGTTGTTTTTTTAATTGAACTATAGTTAATTTACAATGTTGTATTAGTTTCAGGTGTACAATAAAATGATTCATATATATATATATATATATATATATATGTAGTTTTTCAGATTCTTTTCCTTTATAGGCCCTTCCATGACTTTTCATACTGGCTTCATAACTAGTCCTGAAAAGATAAAGAAATGTTAGTCAAGCCTTCTTTTATTTACCTGTGTTTTTTGATGTTATTTTAGCTATGAGTATCTGTTCTTAGCTTCCTGAAGTCTCCCTAATTCAGGGGTCTGGGGTATTTTAGATGGAGGTGGAAGGTGGGAGGGAGGTGAACCACACAGTTGCAGCCAAATTCATAGAATTTTGAAAGTTCTCATGGACCCAGATGGTTTCACTGGGTTTAAAAAGTTGTACAACTATAACGTAGTCTAGGTCAGTGTTTTTCAAACTCTCTTGTGCACATAAGTCACCTGGGGATCTTGCTAAAATGCAGATTCTGATGTACTGGGGCTGGGGTGCGATCTAAGAGTGTGAATTTAAAACCAGCTCCCAGGGTATGTTGATGCTACCTGTCCATGGACCACACTTTGAATAACATCCAAATATTGATTTGTTAGAAATCTGGTGGCACAAATACACAGTCCATCTGATTTTAAGGTAACCCGTCCCTGGACTGAATTGTAACAGACCCACAGAGCAGGTGCTTGTCGACTAGAGAAGGCATGGGGAATCTTCTTCCCAATACCTCTTATCCCTGGGGGGGCGGGGCCAGGGGCGCTGGGGGAAGAGGGGTGAGGCTTGAAATTTATGTTGAAGGTCATCTCACTGTCTCCAGTTTTTAAACTTCACTATGATCTTTTGAAAAATTTCACCTACGGAGTGATGAGAGGAAGGGGTACAGGTTTCTGGAACACCTACTAGGGTGCTAGGCATCATACTGCCGTTTTCTCTCGACTCCTCATAATCCTTCGAGGTAGTTATTGTTTTACTCCCTTTACAGATAGGGAAGCTGAGGTTTAGCAGGGTTAAGTAACATGCCACACTGCACAGAGAGAGGGCAAGGATTTGAACCCACCAAAGCCTGGTGCTTTTGTCCACATCAACCTGTATCCTTAGCAGTGTAACGTGTTAAACAAATTCAGCATGAGGTATTAGGATGTGGATTTAGCACTTTTTGCTTTTTTCCTAAGGAAGGTGCCCAGAAGGGTGTCCTGGACAGAGGGGAGGGAGCAGAAGGAAAGAGGTTGCTGAGGAGAAGGAAGGGTTTAGCAAAGCTCTATGAGGCACTGAAGACGAAATTTCACACCTAAAGCAAATATTAGCTCCAACAGGAAAGACACTGGCATTCTCATCTTCGTTGTCTAAAAATGGCTTCACAAAGTGTGTAGTTTTCAAAAATTCATTTTGGAGCAACCAAAGTATGGTGTTTCAAAATGCTGGATTCAAGTGTCACTATTAAAGGATTTCTGTCCATGTCATGCCAAGATCAGTTGTAACTTTCTCTTGCCTGCAAAACATCACATGAAATGGGGACCTGGCAGCTTCTGTGGGGTGCTTCCCAGGTGGCACAGTGGTTAAGATACGTAGTTTCCGTGGAGCCAGTATTCATCTCGGGCCAGGGTCTTAAGAGTTGTATTTTTCAATCACTTTACCTGATTCTGAGTTAAGCTTTCTGTTCCCGTTTAACTTACCATCTTTTTTTTTTTTTTTTTCCGGTAATTTAGCGGGAAGATAAGCAGGCCTGGCCTTGGGCAAATAGTGGAAGATCAAGTTTGTCACAGGTCTAGCCATTTTGGGTCCCAGTCTGCACTTGGAGCGTCTTCCCTTTCCTTCCTGCCCTCCCTCCTCCACTGCTTTCACACGCTAGGTATTATTTTAATATCCTGACACCTATCAAAATCTTTAGGTAAATGACATGCAAAGTAAAAGAGGATAACTAAATCAAATAAAGGGGTAAGAAACTGCTACCTTCACCTCTCAATTCTAAAAACTAAAGCTTTAAAGGCACCATCCCGAGCCAGTCAGGAAATATACACATTGGTTTCAGGAACTATCCGACGGCCCCGTTTAATTGTACATACCTTTCTCCCTTCCTTTCCTGCTTCCTGCTCCACTTCTGCACCACTTAGAATTTATTCCAACTTCTGTGGTTGTATGTTCTTACCTATTTTCAAAATGTGGGCTAGAGTTTTGTTGTTTAACAGTGCTTTGGAGGTTCCTGCTGAAAGATTACTGAATGGGTCACATCTTTCTGGTATTTCCAATAAAAGGTCCCTTGTGTGGGTCTGGCAAGACTAAAATTGATGCTGAGTCCTACCATACTGAAGCTGAAGCAAGGGTATCATATGTTTAGCTGAACACATAGATGTTTTAGCATATTTATTGCCATGAAGGGGTGGGCAGTGTCCCAGGCATGACACCAATGATCTGTCTCCCTGGGCTGTGTCTCTCAAGTCACACTGCTGAGATTCTGGCTAAGTCACCTAAGCTGTTGGGGCTCAGTGTTGCTTCTGCAAAATGACTTAGAGGGTTTCTACCACCTTTGATACCCTGTAGCCACCTCCCTTGGAGAAGGCAGTGGCACCCCACTCCAGTACTCTTGCCTGGAAAATCCCATGGACGCAGAAGCCTGGTGGGCTGCAGTCCATTGGGTCGCTAGGAGTCAGATACGACTGAGTGACTTCACTTTCACTTTACCACTTTTGATACCCTGTAGCTACCTCCCTCGGAGAGGGCAATGGCACCCCACTCCAGTACTCTTGCCTGGAAAATCCCATGGACGAAGGAGCCTGGTAGGCTGAAGTCCATGAGGTCGCTGAGGGTCAGACACAACAGAGCGACTTCACTTTCACTTTTCACTTTCGTGCATTGGAGAAGGAAATGGCAACCCACTCCAGTGTTCTTGCCTGGAGAATCCCAGGGACGGCAGAGCCTGGTGGGCTGCCATCTATGGGGTCGCACAGAGTCGGACACGACTGAAGTGACTTAGCAGCTAGCTCCCTACATTTAGGTTAGAGTGTTCTCTGATTAGGAGGATTACACAGCTGGCATGTTCTTCTCTATCATCAGTGTTATGGTCAAGAATATGGGCTGTGCATATACACAGAAAACAAACTTCTGGTTACCAAAGGGGGAAAGGGGAGAGGAGGGATACATTAGGGGTTTGGGATTAACAGATCACACTAATATATATGAAACAGAGAACCACCAAGGACCTACTGCATAGCACAGGGAACTCTACTCAGTATTGTGCAATAACCTCTAAGGGAAAAGAATCTGAAAACAATATGCATGTGTGTATTATATATATATAATATAATAATATATATAATACACACACATGTCTGGTTAATTCAGCATGCACCTTTTATGCATTAAAGGTTACACATGGTTGCTGACTTCCTTACAATACTGATTTCTTCCAGGTTTTTCTGCCTCCCCTGCACTTTAATCTTCCTAGTTTCATGTGTTTATGGAAATAGGCAGCCTGAACTATTTGGTAAGCAAATTGATGCATCTATTCTATGTAGGTACTGATATACGAGTATCCAGCCAAATCCTACCAGCTTCTCTATGGAAATAGATCTCTGGTTTCTAGCTTTAGGATCGAATTTTCTTCTGTTTAGTTTCTTTTTAAACCTTCCCAAATGAATTTTCCTTAAATGTGGGTAGGCAGACCTGACTTTGCTAGTCGCTGGAGAGGTAGCTGAGTCAACAGTGGTCCCAGAGCCCTGTTGACTTATTGTGCTAATATAAGATGGGAGACATGCTATTTCTAAAAATTAGTCCTCACCATAGAAATGCCTCCAACTTAGAATCTATGCTCATCTCAGAAAAGAGGGAAGTACAAGGAAGGGACAGAAGAAAACAGGAGAAAGGCTGGTTCAAACTTGATCAGGAATCAGGTTTTGTCTCAGAAGACAGTGATCGGGAGGTGAAAAAAGTGTGAGTCATCCAAACAGGGTTCTTTAAGTTTGTTAAGATGCTCAGAGTCCAGCTTAGGGAGTGGAACTTTGAAGGACATCAAAAGCAGGTGGCTCCGGGTGTTTATGACATGAGAACCATGGATTACAGACACATATGTACAGCATGTGAACTCATTTTTGTGAAAAGAAACAACTGCCTATGTCATTTGAAAAAAAATCTAGAGGTATATTCACCAAAATGTTAAGTTTCCTTTTGCTTGTCTGTACTTCTTGGTTTTGCTGAATAAACACATATTCATATGATTTTAAAAATGAAAGCCAAAAAAGTTCACAAAGGTTAGGATCTGGAATAAACATTTCTGTTAAAATTTGACAAATTATATTCCATCAGATGCAACAATGTGTATAAATTCTTGGAGTTGTATTAGAAAATGTTCTGGAGGACTTGGTACCTTCCTTTCTAGTCAATGTCCTTCTTCCCTTCAATATACAGAAGAGATTTTGTGAATTTCATTTGTCAATGGTTTCTGTGGTTCATTATACTAACTTTTTAGATAAAATTCCCCAAGAAAGCATCTTTCATGTGATAAATGTGCAAATTCCAAAAACAGAAAAGCATGTGTATCACATGTAGTACCAGGAAGGGCTGTTCACTACCTTGGACATTGGAATTTGCATTTTTAAAACAGTGCTTTTCTTTTTTTGTTGTTTGTGGGATGTTATTTCCCTGATCAGGAATCAAACTCTGGTCCCCAGCAGTGAGAACATGGAATCTTAACCACTAGACCACCAGGGAATCCCCTAAAACAGTGCTCTTAATTTTACACATTGATTCAGCATCTGAAATAAATGTTGCAACATTAACTTTGTATTCAACTAACCACATCTATCTAACTACCACATCTATTTAACTACGACTCTGCTTTGAGGAAGAATGTTTCAAGTGTTGATATAAAAGATCTTTGACAGTTTTCACAGTGTTCTCTTTCTGCTTTGTTAATTTTTTTCATGGAGAAATTTAAAAGGCAAAAGTTCCCTGCACCTCTGCCCAGTATGATATGGCTCCTCCAAAGCGGACTTCAACAAAAAGTAGACCCTTCATAGTTCAATAAGTCTTCAAGTGAATTCTCTTCCAGCCATAGGTGTAGAAAATAATCTTATCTGAACAGGCGAATGTGCAGAGTTTATCGTGGAGGCAAAGGTGAAAGAAAGATGTGATCCCTGCCTTCCCAGATCCGGCTGGGTTTACTGCACCCCAATCTCTGCCTCATTTTTGAGTCCAAGGCAAACAAACCAGTGACCATGGAGAATAGCACTCAAAGGAATTATACTTTTCTTCCAGATAAAACAATATTCAAAGTAAAAAGTTACAAAGACTTTACTATATTTAACGGATAAGATTACTACTTCTGCCTAAGAGAAAAGCAATACCCTTGGAGAATGTTGCTGCTGCTGCTGCTAAGTCGCTTCAGTCGTGTCCGACTCTGTGCGACCCCATAGACAGCAGCCCACCAGGCTCCCCCGTCCCCGGGATTCTCCAGGCAAGAACACTGGAGTGGGATGCCATTTCCTTCTCCAATGCATGAAGGTGAAAAGAGAAAGTGAAGTCGCTCAGTTGTGTCCAACTCCTAGCGACCCCATGGACTGCAGCCTACCAGGCTCCTCTGTCCATGGGATTTTCCAGGCAAGAGTGGGGTGCCATTGCCTTCTCCATGGAGAACGTTAGAGGGATTCATAAGTAATCGCCTGATCCATGTATGATAAATGACAAAAGCTGAGTTGCTTGATTCCCATTTTTAGAGTGGCGTGGCCTATGTCAGGAGGGAAGCTGTCTGGGCCTGAGATAGTTTATTCTATATCAAGCTGAGTTTCTCAGTCTCCCTTTCTTCCACTCCCCTACCACAGCGGGCCCATCATACTCCAGGGCCATGCCCGTTAGTGATTGGATGGGTTCACTTGGCATCTGCCTCCATCCAGACAGAGCAATGTCTGTGTGGCTGCTTCCTGATCAAGTGATGAATTGGATGCAAATACCTTCTTTTTAATGCATGACCCTGGCATAGCCAGAAGGAATATGAGTGGGGTGCCTCAGAGCAGTGACTTTTTGCCTAGAGCTTGAGAGTTAAAGACGTAGAAGCAGACTTCTTCGGCTCTATCGAAATTAAGGTGAGTAAAGTTAATTACCTTCAGATTATCAGCAAACAAAAAAAGATAGTAATGATTGGGCATCTGACTGCTAAGAACCATGTGATTTCACAAAGCAAAGAAGAACATAAGGAAGTTGTTCTCTTGTGACTGACTACTTAGCGTTCCTTTTCATTACCAGACCTGGTATCAGACAGAGGGTTGAAGCAACAATAGAAATCAGAAAATGCATTCACTTTCCAGAAATAGCTTAACTTTTAATGTTCTATGCAGTTCTGGAAGAAAAAGCAAGAGTATTTTTAGCTTATGAAGCACCAATTCTTTCAGTTCTTTTACATCTCTCTTGATAACTTTTGAAAAAGTTTAATGCTCAGAAATAGTGAAAATTATACCATGTCCTTTATGCTAAAGATTGATCATGTTCAGGAGTTGTGGTGTCATTCACCAACAATATCAGAGTCTCACAGTAGTTTGGATAATTTGGTCCAACAATTGACCCCATTGGTGGAGGGAAATTTCAGTTGATCAGTTACTTCAAACATGGTGAACTGCCAAGAGTTGAAATTTTTAAAAGTTGGATGATATTCAATTCAATTCAACAAATGTCCGTAGAATACTTTAGGAAAAAGGAGAATTTTGATGTGGTGGTCTGGAGGGTAGTGTGAAGATGGTGAATGTATGATCCAAAGTGGGGGATGAGCACACATAAAAATGATATTAAAAAATCAACATCTTTATACAAGTCACAGCCAAGGCAGTAGGAAAGAAGTGCAGGTATGTGTGCATTTACGAGCGTGCTTCATTCCATTTTCCTCTGTAGTTCTAAATCTAATTTTTTAAAACTAAGAGGGCGACAGAGGTTGACATGGTTGGATAGCATCACCGACTCAGAGGACATGAATCTAAGCAAACTCTGGAAGATAATGAAAGGACAGGGAAGCCTGGTGTGCTGGAGTCCATGGGGTCGCAAAGAGTCGGACATGACTTAGTGACTGAACAACAATACTATCCCTTAACGAGAAATAGTTGAATAAAAATCATGAAAGCTAAAAGAGAACCTAGCCAGATGTTGCTAACACTCATTTTAACCACTTTCTTTTATTTAGGACGACAATATGGACACAAAATCCATTCTAGAAGAACTTCTTCTCAAAAGGTCACAGCAAAAGAAGAAAATGTCACCCAATAATTACAAAGAGCGGCTTTTTGTTTTAACCAAAACAAACCTCTCCTACTATGAATATGACAAAATGGTAAGACTCTTATTTATTCTATTGTTTTTATACTACTTATTTTTAAGTCTCCACAAAGTGCTTAATATAAGGAAACAGATTTCTCAGCTTACACAGTAAAAACCAACTTGTACTCTCTTATCCCATTGTCTTTTCTTAACCAAGTTATAATTAATTCAAGATACCAGTGTTAGTCACTCAGTCGTGTCTGACTCTCTGTGACCCCGTGGACTGTAGCCCGCCAGGCTCCTCTGTCCATGGAATTCTCCAGGCAAGAATACTGGAGTGTGTAGCCTTGTGTGCTGGAGCCCATGGGGTCGCAAAGAGTCGGACATGACTTAGTGACTGAACAACCAGGGGCTCTTTCCCACCCAGGGATTGAACCCAGGTCTCCTGCACTGCAGGCAGATTCTTTACCATCTGAGCCACCAGTGAAACCCATAATTCAAAATAAAGGATTTTTCAAACATTGGTTAACTTTACTAAGGAAAAGTGTAACTTTAGAAGACTGATTCTCAACTGAGGGTGATTTTTCCCCCTAAAGGACACTCAGCAATGGCTAGGACCATTTTTGGTTGGTTGCCGTCACTGAAGGTGGAAGACAGTTTGCTATTGGCGTCTCCTGGGTGGAAATAAGAGTATTTATATGCAGCTGAGAAATCTATCATGGTAGAAATACTGAAATACTATCATAAAATTGAAAAATGAAAACGCGTTGTGGAGTTAAACCTTGATGTTACTGAGTAGATTAACCATATGGTAGGTGATTTGAAATGTGTTTCAAGATTATCAAATAATTAAGTGCTGCTTGAAGACTTGCTTTGGGGGAATTTAATTATGTCCACACTCGAAAAATATATTATGTTGTCATTGAATTTTTACTATTACGGAATAATTGGAATGATTTTCACATGCTCAAGTCATCTCACAATCTCTCCCTCCTAAGCATAACCTTAACTTTATGCATTTCTTTGTGCGCCACTGTATATCACATGAGGCATCTTATATTTTCCTTTTAATTCAGAAAAGAGGCAGCAGAAAAGGATCGATTGAGATTAAGAAAATCAGATGTGTGGAGAAAGTCAATCTTGAGGAGCAGACCCCTGTGGAGAGACAGTACCCATTTCAGGTAAGGGGAAAGATAACATTCCATTGGATGGATGGCTGTTCTTTTAGTATTTTCTACTATGAACTCAGTATTGAGAGGATAAATAAAGACACTGCAAAATGGTTCATTAAGATGATGGCGTGTGCTTATATTTATGTAACCATAGACAGCATTCTCAACCTCTCTCTCTGAATTTGTAACATCCGCAAATGGGAGTTGGGCAGTTTACTAAAATTCAACCCACCAAACTCCCTTCCCTAGAGGGAGAGAGATAGATGAGTGTGTAAGCCTCAGTGGTCTGACTTGCCTTGGGGTCTGATGATCTCTTTTATCCAAAATTGCAGAGCATTTCCATTACACTGCAAGGTACTAGGCACACTGTCAGGAATAAAATGCCATCCCTGTCCCCAAGGCATTTACAGAGCCTTAGGCAGCGTACCCATGGTGTCCCAGAAAGCAGAAGCTGCACTCCTCACTCCAAGAGGTCAGGGAGACTTCCTGCTGGAGGTGACACTTGGGTTGGGAAAAACAATGGGGTTTAGCCCAGCAAAAACAGGAGGGCAGCAAAGCCAAAGAAACAGCAGATGTCAAGGCTCTGGTAGGCGGAACAGTATGGCATGTTTAGAGAGATCCAGATGGTGCTTAGAATTAAGCAGCCCAGTGAAAGAGTGACAGATGGGTCTGGAAAGGTGGGCCGGGCCATATCATGAATGGCTGCTAAGGAATTAGAATTTTACCCTCAAGTATTTCAAACACTGGCCTGCTGTGAAGACTGTGCCTACAGTACAGGTGGAAATGGCTTGATCTAACAGCTTCCCTCCTTTTATTATATTAGGAATATTTATCAATCTGCTCTAAAGACAGACGGACTGTCCTTCCAATGGTCAGATTACCCTGTGCTAGTATGAGGGAACAGTGGCCAAAAATGAAATAAAATAAAATAATCCAGTCAGTGAACAACCCATATTTCCAACTTAAAAAAAAAAAAAAGAACATTACTCAGTTGGGAGAAACCAGGGGGAGTATGTGCTCATGGCAGAAGCTCTGAAACGAATATCACCATGGCATGGAATACTCAAAAGTACACTGGCTTTGATGCCCCACAAATATTCTCAACCTCTTGAGTTTGTTTCCTCATTTGCAGTGGGCATAATCTCATATTTTTGTAGAGTTGAAAGGGAATAAAAATGTTAAACTGTCTAGAAAAGAGCATAAATGCAATGTAATGTTTACCCACAAAAGCTGAATAAACTAGAGAAGGATCTGGGCAAGATATTAGAATGTTCACACATCTCACTGAATGTCTTAAAAACTAGAAAAATGTTTATCCTGGGGACTCCCAAGGTGGGACATGACCATAGGGAGTCACATTTTAACCCAACATAAGCATGAGCTATATAATGATCAGAATGAAAGGAAACTGACCAGGATGACATAACAAAAGTAAAGGACATCCCATCCCTGAAGATATTTTCCGGAATAGAGCAGATAAACACTTTGCAGTAGGCTACAAAGAGCGTCATGCACTGGGTTGGTGGATGGACCTGAACACTCCTAAGACATCTGTAATGCCTAAGGCCTTATACTCTTATAATTCTCCGTGGCTCGGGGATTCCTGCTGAGACCTCCATATTTGCTGCTAGATGCATCATTGCTGTGGTTTTCTGAAGTGTAAACATATCTGGGATAAAATATATTGAGGGGTAGAGGATAAAAATGACTAAATTTTTAAAATCTAATTCAGAGCTAATGTATATCATGTAATAAAACTCAATGTTTCTTTTGAATAACAAGAATTTTGTAGTTGCACCAGAGTGAACTATAACACAGTTACATTGAGACACACCAAATATTTTCCTTTCCAGATTGTCTATAAAGATGGGCTTCTCTATGTGTATGCATCAAATGAAGAGAGCCGAAGTCAGTGGCTGAAAGCATTACAAAAAGGTACTTTTTTAAAAGTCATAAAAGGGAGTTGCTGACTGAGTTCTTTGAGACTTGGTGGAGAAAAGACGTGGCAATAAAAGGGCCTACTGCCAAGATAGAGTCTGTTGATTTTCCTACCAGCCTCAGAGAATGTGCTGCACTCATCCTCGTTTTGCATTCTCTTTGTTACCTAGAGGAAGCCTGGGGATCTGATTCCCTTTCCTGCCTGGTAGCACAGAGCTGGCCGTTGTGCGTTGTGCCATCCAGCAGCTGGGAGGAAGTCAGGCCACCTGCTCTCCACCCACTGTGCTTGCCTTTATCAGAGCAAAGTCTAGGTCCTCATGGGGCTCTGGCAGCTCCTGTAGCTACTGTACTTTGGATGTTTATAGAAACTTATGTCTTAACACTTACAAAGTATTTATTGTTTGCCAGCTACTATGTCGAATAGCTGTAAAACACTCTCTTAGGTAATCCTCTTGACAACTCTATGGCAAGCAGTAATATTATTCTCTGTTTTCTGGATAAGTGAAGTTAAAAAGACATGGCCAATGTCAAATACCTAATTACAAAGAACATATAACTCATTACCCAAATCCAACTTTTAAACAATACAGTATAAATGCCAGGCAAAACTGGGAATTTGATGAAACATTTATTTAGTGATTCTTAGGCTGCCCTGGTAACATCCTTTGGCAGAAGAGAGAAAATTAATAGTAACTTGGCACTATGATGTTTCTCCCTAGGATATTTTTATTTTAAAGAGGGGTAAAGGTGTAAGGACAATACTTAACTGAAACGAGGCGCTCTACTGGTAGAATTTAAGATATTAAGCTCCCAGAGGGGGATGATTTTGTTTTAGTTTTAGATTCAGGTTCTTTTTCACTACACCTCAAATTACAACACTTAGGCATCCACCTACTCTGCTGTTGCTGCTGCTAAGTCGCTTCAGTCGTGTCCGACTCTGTGCAACCCCATAGACGGCAGCCCACCAGGCTCCCCTGTCCCTGAGATTCTCCAGGCAAGAACACTGGAGTGGGTTGCCATTTCCTTCTCCAATGCAGGAAAGCGAAAAGTGAAAGTGAAGTCGCTCAGTCGTGTCCAACTCTTCGCGACCCCATGGACTGCAGCCTACCAGGCTCCTCCGTCCATGGGATATTCCAGGCAAGAGTACTGGATGGGTTACACCTACTCTATTTTGATGCAAATACATGCTTTTTCACTCCTAGGGCTTACTTTTCCCTTCATGTGAAAGGGTTTAGCATCCTATTATGTAGGAGAGGAGGTCCAGGGAGGAGAAAAGTCACCTTCTACCTGCCACCAGCTCGCTGAAGTGAGAAGGGCATCCTTCTTAGAGTCAGACTGTTCTGCTTTACTGTGTCATCTACAAAACCATCTAACACCTCTGGGTCTCAGTTTCCTGACCTGTAAAATAGGAGGTCAGTTTTCTTTTTTTTTTTCCCCTGGCGCAGTCACAAGCTACAAACGTATGACTCATGGATACAGTAAAGTGTCTGAGACTCAAACACAAGCCACTGTGTCATCTTGGGGCCTTCGGGAGGAACTCTAAGATGCTGCTTCCTATCCAGTCTTCTTTGCGGTGATTTGCCAGGGGCACTTGCTATGTAGACACTCACTGTGGAGCTATCTGTCATGCACTAGGGTCCTGTGTGGGTCTTTCTGGAACTACATATGCTAGGCAGGTTTGGATGGGCCCTGGGCAGCTCTGCTGCTGCTGCTAAGTCGCTTCAGTCATGTCCGACTCTGTGTGACTCTTCTCCAATGCATGAAAGTAAAAAGTGAAAGTGAAGTCGCTCAGTCGTATCTGACTCTGCATGACCCCATGGACTGCAGCCTACCAGGCTCCTCTGTCCATGGGATTTTCCAGGCAAGAGTACCAGAGTGGGTTGCCATTGCCTTCTCTGCCTGGGCAGCTCATGTAAAGGCAAATGGAACATAAAAGGAGAGCAGAGAGAGAAGCAGAAGTGACTCTGGTAGCCTCTAAACTGAGAGAGAGCCCCTATCACTAGGGCTGCCCTGTGCACAGTAAGCCCTTTGCACCACTTAGTGATGCTTTGGGACGCAGGTAAAAAGACACCACACAGCTGCTCAAACAAATACATGTTTGTTCCTCTTCCAAATCCAGAAGTAAACAAGCCCAGGGCTAGTGCAGCAGCTCAATGAAGTGAGCAGGAACACTGGCTCCTTCTAGAGTTCTGCTCTGCTACCCTTAGGGGCTCCCAGAAAGGCTCTGAGCTTTCCCAGAAACCTTTCTCTGCAAACTCTTGCTTGTGTTTCATTGGCCAAAACTGTGTCTCATGGCCATCTCTGTGTGAGAAGGAGGCTGGAAGACAGCATCTGGCTTTTCCAGCCTCTGTGATGGATGATAGCAAGAGAGAAGGTAGGTGAGATCAGCTGTCAGGGTGGCCAACCAATCTGCCACAGGAAAACAAAACGGTTCCCTCACTCAAATCCTTTCTCCTATGAAGTTTCCCTGATCTAGAATGACACCACACACCCCCATCTGTGTCCCAACGTTTTTGTGTCTATTACTTGGCTCAGGCATTATAAACCGAGGTGGACATTGGAGACAGGAAATTTCCCAGATGGTAACCTACATTGGGTTTGGGCTGATTCAGGAGTGTCAGCTACCATGGCTCTGACTTCAGCTGACCAGATGTGAATAAAGTGTTCCTTTCTTCCCAAAAATTAAAACTGAAGGGAGTTTGGCAGGGAAGTGAGCACGTGAGCATTGGAATATAGTGGAGCGAGCCTGGGTCTGAGTCTCAGATGTGCTAGGCCGTGAACTTGATCAGGTGACATCTGTGCCTCAGCTTACCTGACTCTGTGAGAGCCATGGTAGCAAGAGCAGCTCCCCTCAAGTTCGCTGAGTAGTTAAATGAAGTGGTGCAAGTGAGGGGAAATATGTAAATGTGAAGTCCTATACACATTTTAATATATGAGTTTCTCTTACTGTCATTATTAGATGGTAGGAGTATTGCAACGTGGACTTCTGGACTTGATTGGAAAACAATTAGTTACCCAGGAAGCTAAATTCATGTAATAGGAAGTAATAGGAACTCTGGTACACAGAGACCAGGAGCTTACGGAGCAGAAAGGCATGCAATGTACCCAAGGAACTGCAATGACCATTAGGGACTAAGTTCAAGTACTAGTGTTTTGTAATCCTAACTTCTTTTGCTTTTTGTGACTTCTGTAATAATTTCCCTTTAATTCCCATTAATATTTGGTAAAGCTTTTTAATGCCAAATTTTTTAGCTAAGTTGAGTTGAATTAAACTAAGGAAATGATATCATTAAAGCCCACTGTTCACTGAGCACCTCCTCTGAGCCACACATTATGCCGGGTGCTTTACATACATTGGCTCATCTCCTCCCAATGACCCAGCAAAGTAGATATTATTATTCCCAGACACTTCCTGGAGTCAGGGTTGTAAAGAAGGAGCATTGTTCTCCTGGTATCAAAATACGGAATCCTCAAGATGAATATAAAATCAAGAAGGAAGACGGTTAAGTCACACCTAGACCAGCCCTCCCTACCTGGAGACTCTTCTTGAACTGTTCTCTACTAAGATCTTTTACGTTTCTCTGCTGCATTTTGAGAGAGGTGGATCTGTTGCAGACACAGTATTATACTCCAATATTGGAACTTCATTTCTTTGCATTTAACATTGCCCTATTCCCACATTTTTTTAAAATACACACATACTCCTAGAAAAGTAATCCCATATTCCTTAGTATTATATTCCCATCTAATCCTTTGTGGAAACAGGTCAAAAGTCACAAAAGACAAAGAAGGGACAAGGAACTGTTCTAGACCAAGAAAACCTAGATAACTAAAAGCCATATATGATTCTAGATTGGATCCTTGATCAGAAAAAAAGTGAATGATTACAAGGGGTATTATTGGAAAAACGGGAAAAATTTTAAATACAAAATGTATATTAAGTACTAGTATAGTATCAATGTTAAATTTCTTGAATTGATCATTGTATTGTGGTTATATAAGGGAATGTCCTTGTTAACAGAAGTTACATGCTAAAGTATTAATGGGTGACATTATTTAGGTCATGATATCTGCAACTTACTCTCAAATGGTTAAGCAAAATAATGATAAAATTTTAATAATATGTATGTAAAAAAAGAGACTAAGAAGAAACCAATGTGACAAACAGTTAAAATTAGGTGAGTCTGTGTGAAGCATATATAGACATTTCCTTCACTGTCCTAGCAACTTTTCTGTACACTTGAAATGTTTCAAAATAAAAAGTGGAAGGAGGAGTATATGTTTATTGGAAATTTCTTTTCTTCTTATTAAGATCTAGTCCTACTCTAAAATCCTAACACCAAGCTGATGTGTATATATATTTTCTAGTAGGTATTTTTTTTAAGACTGATGTAAGTTATTGTGTGTTCTCACTATAAACATGGTTAGACTTTTCTCTTTGGCTTTTCAACTTCTGAGTGAAAGACTTACATCCTTTAGGAACCATTTGCTCTTAGGCTGGTTACTGGCAAAATGAGGTTTCATTGTTTTATGGTGACAGCACGTACTGATGTGCTTCTTCTCTTGGGTCAACATTTGCTCATGCTGTGTTTTCTTCCTGCCTGCTCCCCAGAGATAAGGGGCAACCCCCACCTGCTGATCAAGTACCACAGTGGGTTCTTCGTGGACGGGAAGTTCCTGTGCTGCCAGCAGAGTTGCAAAGCGGCCCCAGGATGTACTCTCTGGGAAGCATGTAATGTGACTCCTCTGTTGGGCTGGACCCTGGGTACAATGCCCTTTAGGCAAAACTGGCAAATGCCAGAACAGCTCACCAGTTCGGGAAAACAAAATGTGCCAGATTGGTCGGCATCGTGTATACCCAGCCTTGAACATGCTATCTGACAAATGAAACATAATCCAGAGTCAACTGAGTCATGTTCCATAAAATAATAACAACACGAACATCTGCCATTCATTCATGTCATGAGAAGTGTTTTTAAAGGGAAATCATAAATCAAGAAAGGAGCTGTTTATTTCCTTCCAAAATTTTTCCTGGTTTAAGATAAACTCCAAAAGAGGAGAATGTGGTGAACATACATCACCATGGTTCATAAACTAACATCATAAACTAAAAACACCAACATTCTTATAAAAAATATGTCAAAGGATAAAATATAAGTATTGCCATAGATACCAAAATGATGGATGGCCAAGTTTTCAAAGATAAATTTAAAATGCCATTCTGTATATGTTTGTTGATTTCCTCATAACAACAGAGAAGGTAGTGTAGGGTTTGCTTTACGTGCAGATTCTATCCAGAGTTATATTTCTAGGGAGATCTGTCTGTCTGAGACTTTATCCAGGGACAGGAAGCCCACTGAGTGGCTTTGAAGGCCTAATGGAGGGAAAGAATTATACTGTTTTCTGCTTGTGCCCTGTGGAGTCCTGTTCTATCACCAGGATACTTACATGAAACAATCATATACTTTAGAAGCTTATCATTGTTTAACAACATTAAGTTGTTGATAAATAAAAAGGAGAACTTGTTTTGGTAACAGTTTTACCAACCTGGACAAAATATGCTTGGATTATAACTACTTTAAAGAATAATATGAGATCAGCTACATGCTAACAACTTCAAGAACTGTAGAACAAACAGGGACCATGTTAATGTTACTACTTGTAATTTTATACAGTGACTAAATATTCATTGTGTTTCCCATTTCAATGAAACTACACAGTGAAGATTTACTGATCTTAATTAGATCACATTGCCCTTTATACTCATGAATGATAATGATTCACTGAACTTTACAGAATGTACTGTGCATGGATCTTCCCTCCAGTGTGAAGGCCAGAGAGTAATGTTTCCTTGTAACAGTAATCATTAACCCCAGTGTTTCTGTCTGTGGTTGGCATTATTACTCAGCAGGCCAGATTCCAGCTCTGACCTCACCCTAACTTCCTGAGAAAGAGCAAGAAAACAGGCCAGAGAGAGCACTGTCCTGGGATCATCTTCCTGGCCTCTGTCTGCATGGCACTTGCCATGTGTCCTGGGTGCCACAGGCTCTCTGCCAGCTTCTGAAGAAAACTACAGAATTTAGTAGAGGCATTAGGCTCACAGGAAGTTGTGATATTGTCTATCTGCCTAAGTGTAATTTAATCCCTCAACGTCCTCCTCTGTGAGCTACAGGGCAGCCCACAAGCACATCTATGAGGAAGGAAACAGTTGGGCATCTTTCCAAAGTACATGGCCTAAAGTAAGTTGACCATACACCCCAGTTTGTTTGAGACAGTCTCATTCTTCAGCTGGGGACCTGGCATAATTATAAAAGCCTACATATCACTGTCAGAAATGTCCCAGCTGGGTCAATAAACCATACGCAACCCCACTTAAAAGGCATATACTGGTTTCACACTCACAGCCTGATATTTATCTACACATGTGAGTAGAAAGAAAAACCAACAATTATACTAAGCACAGGGAGAGGAAAAAGTTTAGCATAGATTTGTTCAGTTTAGCATAGATTTGTTCACTTGTAAATCAGCTATTTATATGTATTGTGTGTGAGCCAATCAAAAAAGAATCAGACCCAGATTCTGAATCCTAGGGTCACTGACACTACCCAATGACATTAGATATCTATTATTCAAATACCAGGTGGCAATGTGGTATAAATTAACAGCTTATAGAATTTAAAGCAACTTGAATTTCTTATCTGCTCGGGAAGATACTGATAATCAATGGTGAAGTGGTATTTGAGTTGGATATCATACAGGAGAGCAACATTATCACTCCAGATGTTGTGTCTAAGTCCATGTAATCTGGAATATTGCTCACACTAACTAGTTCACTCTTTTGATTCATAACATTGGGTGTTTTATTTTGTTTTATTTAAATTTTCTTCTGATATTACTTGGTTTTACTCTTCAGATGCTGATCTGCACACTGTAACCAAAGAAGAAAAACAAAGCGTTCCCATCTTCCCAGACAGAGTGGTAAGTCAACATTTCAATTTTTTTTCACAGTCAGGATATATTAAATAAACCGAGAGTTGCCAAATTCAAGACTAGAAAACACGGGCTTCATTCAGAATGCCCAGCAAGAGAGAGAAGACGTGAGCTATCACCAATAGTCATGGCAGTAGCAAATAAAAAATTCAAACATAGAACCATTTTATCATGTTATATTTCTGCATTTGATAACCAAGCCTATTTCTAACCTGTAAACGCAAAAAAATGGTGTATGACAGAGAAGTCCTTAAGATGGTATGACATATAGCAGGCAGCTATTATTGGCTGGCATTCCTCCTCTACCATCAGCGTGGCTAAATCTGCCTCATGTAAGTGCCCTGGGAAAGGAATGGGACACCACAGCAGAATATAATTCTTTTCCTCCATTATCTTTTCAAAGCCACTCAGTGTGCTTTCTTCTCTGTTCCTGGATGGAATCTGGAGATTTCATAGTTTTCCAGTCGCCTCAGATGAAATAAATTTTCCCAATTACTAGTAGTCATGAGAATAGCCTCTAAAGTGATCCATCCAATACTATAATCATATGACTCCAAACACCATTTCAAGTTAAAACTTACCCCCTTCCCTTAGCTCAAGTCTGCATCAGAGGGCAGCCTGCTTTGGGGAAGAGGTCATGAAGAGGCTAAGATTTCTGACCCTTTCAGGATCAAGGATCAGGAAGAGAAGGTCTAGTGAAAAAGAGAGTCATATGTGGCTGGCCCCATCATGATTTGGTAGTGGTGGCTTCTGGGTGAGATAGTTTTCTAACACTGACTCTTCATCATATGGGAGACTTTCATGGGTCTCCCCCTGGGCTGTAGTTTTATGACAGAGCAAATGTCTTGACCTTAGCTCTTTGGTTTCTACCCCTCCAACTTTTTGCTGGGTCCATTCACTCATTTTGAGCAGAGTTCCTTTCAAGATGGCTTCCTGCTAACCCTCTCTCAAAGGTGGAGTTGGCCTACAGGAAAACAAACAGAGCCTTGATCTCTCTGCTTAGTAAAATTGTATGTGGCTCAAGTTCACAGTACAGGCTATCCTTCTGCCCTGCTTTCTTGGGTTCAAAGCCATAACTTCCTGCTTTTAGGCTTCCCAGGTAGGTGTCAGCCTCCTCAAATGCTATGAGACATATAACATGGGCTCCCAGTAGTTTTCTGGAAGCTCACCTGAAATGAAAAGAGCATCTCCATCCACCCATCAGCTCTGTGGTGGCTTGGGTACTTATTTTCACCTACACACATTCATGCATACTTACTTCTCTATAAGTAAAAACCATATAATTTTTAGAGACATTCCTAGTGGTCCAGTTGTTAGAACTCTACATTTCTGTTCCAGGGGGAATGGGTTACATCCCTGGTCAGGGAACTCCATACTGTGCAGCACAGCCAAAACAAAACAACATATAATTTTTGTAAACCCACATGAAAGACAAAACTAAATCCATTATTGTCACAGGTTGAATTTTGTCTCCCTAAATTCATGTCCACCCCAAAGCTCAGAATGTGACCTTATTTGGAAAGAGGGTCTTTGAGATATAATTAGTTAAGGACCAAGATGAGATCCTGGATTAGGATAGATCATAAATTCAATTATTGATGTCCCTGTAAGAAGAGGAGGGAACACAGAGAGATACACAGAGAAGGTAGCCACTTAAAGACCTAAGCAGAGATTGGACTTATGATGCCACAAGCCAAGAATGGTTAGACTCAACAGAAGCTGGAAGAGGCAAGCAAAGATCCTCCCCCGCAGCCTTTCAATGAAAACTTGCCTTTGGACTTTTGGTCTCCAGGACTATAAGAGGATAAATTTCTATTGTTTTAAACCACTAAATGTGTAAAATTTGTTATGGCAGTCCCAGGAAACTGATAGAATTATTAAGGTTTGGGGATTTTATGTTGTTATCAGTGACATTGTTTTTTGGTTTGGATACATGCTTCAGTTCTGAAGCTTGAAAATTATGGCTCTGTAAAACACCTAAAAGCAATGTCCAAAATAAGCAAAGGTCAATTGGTGGTTACCTAGGGTCAGTATGGGAATGGGGATTGACTAAGAAATTGGCCCAAGAGATCTTATAGGAGTAATGGAAAATGGTAAAACTGGATGGTGGTGATGATTGCTCAACTTGATAAATTTACTAAAAGTCACTGAATCCTATACTTACAAAGGGTGAATACCACAAAGGGTGGCATGTGGTATATAAACTGTGCTCCAGTAAAGTTTATTTTAAACAAACCTAAGAGCAGAGGAAAATTTAGGAGCCC
This sequence comes from Capra hircus, assembly GCF_001704415.2. Taxonomy (NCBI): domain Eukaryota; kingdom Metazoa; phylum Chordata; class Mammalia; order Artiodactyla; family Bovidae; genus Capra; species Capra hircus. The sequence goes on along the minus strand of NW_017189516.1, from coordinate 54,765,024 downwards.
AAACGAGGCGTCTAGTCTCTGGTGAGGAATTCTTTGTGAAATGTGTTGAAAATGATCAGTTGGGCAAATCAGTGACCAAGTCTGTTTTGATTATAAGCTACCCTAAGTGATCAGGGATCATAGAAGATACTGTGAAAAGCATGTTTTCCTCTGCTTGTTTTCACGTGATCATTCAGTAGAGGACTGAGATGAGGAAAATTAAAATCTGCTCTCTAGTCATTCTGTTTAGATTTCTGTTTAGGGAAATTTCTACTGCATTTATCTTTGGAAAGAAGCACCTCACAGCTCATAAATAGCATAGCTAAAATGACTAGGATGTCAATCCCTGGAAAAAAGTTAAATATGTGAAAAAATTAAATTCAGATTATATATCTATATGAATTTTTAATGAAGTATAACATGGACTTAGACAAACATACAAGTCCTAAGTGGACAACTTCATGAATTTTCACAAACCAAACATATCTGTATAACCCACACTTGGATTAAGAAACAGAACATCTCAGAACCCCAGGACCACCCTTATCTTCCCTTTGGGTCACTACATCCCACCAAAAGCAATCACTAGGCTGACATATAATATCATAGATTATTTGCCTAGCTTTGATCTTTACATAGATGGAATTATAAAGTATATAGTTGTTTACTGCCTATTTTCTCATGAGATTCACTCATAGTTTAGTATGTGGTTGCAGTTTATCCTCAATTGCTGTACAGAATTCCATTGTGTGAATATAATGCTGTATGAGTTTTTTATTGCTGCTGTAACAAATTACCACAAATTCAGTTGCTTAAAGCAACACAAAGTTCTTCTCTCATAGTTTTAAAGTCAGAAGTCTAGAATCAGGTCTACAAAGCTGTACTCCTTTAGGAGGCTTTACGGAAAATCTATTTACTTATTTTTCCTAGTTTCTGGGAGCTTCCTACATTCCCTGGCTCCTGGCCCCCTTTTCCATCTTTAGGGCCAGATTGGTAGCATCTGCTTTCCTCTCTGATCTTTGTTTCCATCTTTATACCTGCCCCCTAATCTCTGACCTTCGTGCATCTCACTTGTGCCCTTGTGCCCTTGTGATTATATCTGGCTCATCCCAGTAATACAGGATAATCACCTCATTTCAAGATCCTTAACTTAGTCATATCTGCAAAGTATCTTTTACTATGTAAGGTGACATACTCACAGGTTGCAGGGACTGGGACATAAACATCTTTGGGGAAAGGGCATGATTTAGCCAACTACAGCCACAATAAGGTCATTTCCAGTTTTTACCTAATTGAAATAATTCTGCTATGGAACATTCTTTTATATGTCTTTTGGTTTCACTATTGGGCGTATATGGGTCCTAGGATATGTGCAAACAACTTTCCAGTGTGGTCATGCACTTCATACTCCAACCAAGAAAGTTTGAGAGTTCCAGCTGCTCCATGTCTCGTGACTACTAGTTACTACCCCTTTCTTTCCTATTTTTTTTAAGAGCTAATATACTTTGATTGTCAGTTCCCAGCTCATGAATCTGTGCCTCACTGTGATGTACTTGAATCTCTTATTCTCCAAAGCTGAAGATTCCTAGAGCAGTTCCTATTCTCAAAGTAGATGAACCATCTTCAAGTACCACTCTAGCCCAGTATGACAGTGATTCCCAGAAAAACTATGGCTCCCAGTCAAACATCAACATGAAGTATATTCCAAAAGAAGACTTCCCTGACTGGTGGCAAGTAAGAAAACTGAAAAGGTAAGTCCCAGCTTTCAGTCCAGCTGCACAGCACGTCAAGCAGACATTACCCCACTGCCTCGGAGCTGAGCCTCAGCACGGCCTGCACAGGCCATGGCTGAGACAGGGCTGCCCTCTCGGAAAATCCTCAGTGCCTGAGCCAGAAGCCTAGAGTAGTGGTGGCCCCACTGGGACTCAGCACCACAGACTTGCCATTTAGATGACTGAATCTAATGATGCGTACAATACTTGAGCACTTTATTCCCTTTCCTTTCTTTCCTTCTTCCTCCAAACAACCCCACATTCCAGAACACCAAATCTTTAAAATATATCCTTTATCTGAGACAGCTTAGAGTGGGTAGGTTTTTGCAACGTGCTTTGGCATCACTGGCCAATGACAAGTATTCAAACGAGGCTGTGGCTGCCTTCTCAGGATGTACACCTTCACCTATAGTCTTCTTTTTTTTTTTTTCACCTATAGTCTTCTTTGCCACTTGCATTTTTCACTTCACATCTGGGACATTTTTCCTATTTTAAGACATGAGGATATACTACATTTTTAATTTTTTAATGTTTCAGCTGTGGTAAAACAGCACAAAATTTACCACCTTTGTCATGCTGCAGTGTAGAGTTCAGCAATGTTCATTACCTTCCCACTGTTGTGTAAGCCACCTGATTATCGTGAATGTCTGTATTGCATTCCATCATGTGGACAAACCTAAGTGATGCACAACTGATGGACACTCTCCACATGTTCTTAAAAACCACAAAAAGGCTAAATTGCTTGGTATTTTTAAATAAGAGCTTTCTTATGAAGAGCTGAAGGGAAAAAGCTTTGTTAGTGAGCAAGGCTCTTTGGGAAGCTGGGGCTTTCCAGGCTTTCCTTGAACTGCAGCCAGAGGAGCACTTCCTTGCTAAGGAAGCTTGTCACTCTGAAGTGTGGTTTTGAAAAAGAGCCTGGGTTGTGAAGGCAAACAGGAAATAGGTCCTACCTTCCAACTAAAACAGCCTTTGGACTTGGAGAAGTTGGCACTTCCTCATGGGCTGTTTCACACACCAAGTAAAAGAGATAAAATGATGGGTGGAGAGGATGAAGAGAACCCTGCAGATCTGTGTGTGTACACATGGAGTTAAAAGGTTCAGTATTTTCAGGACTTTCCATTGCAAGCATAACAGCAAAGAGGAAAATAACTTATATTAAAATATATTAATGACAGAATGCCTGCACACATATAAGAAAATCAGAGCAAACCCAGTCAGGATGATTTATTAATCCAAGTTTTCTACTGTTTGGGGTTATTATGAGCCATTATTAAAAACTCTCTTGTTTAGGCATCCTATCAAATGACTACTTTTTAGTGGGGTCACTGCAAGGATGAAAATGTGAAAATGACTCATTAGCTTCAATTTCCAAACCAAGTGACATATATTGGTCACAATATTAAATAAAGCTAAAACATATCCAAACAATTACTTTTGCCATTTAACATTTGTAAATAAATATAAATTTATAAACTTTATCTCTCTTTTTTGTAGCAGTGAAGATTTGGCATGCAGTAATCAAAGGGAAAGAAATGTTGTAAATCACAACACCTCAAAGATGTCATGGTAAATCAACTTCAGATATTCTGTTGCAGCCAGGATTTCTTTCATCTGCAGGAAAACTAATCACAGGTGTAAAAATTTTGCAACTAGCCTTTAATTTTAAGGTGACTATAAAACAAACAAATACATGGAGTTTGCTTCTTTGAACCCTGACAGTGGTCTGAATGGATAACTTCTGAGGTCACACTGATATTTCCTACCCATCATACATGATATACACAGGTGTCAGCATGAACACAAACCTACTTGGCTCAGGCATGTGAGCCGGAGGGAAAACAAGGTGGTGTTAAGGAACTCTTCTTTGAGAATACCTCTATACACTCACAAGACTTCCTCTAACTTCATATCACAGCTGTCCCTGAAGCATTTCATCTATTTCACGAGTCTGCTCTTCTGACCGAGTCAAAGAAATCTACATTCCTGGGATCCTCCTGTATCAAGGAGCCAGTGTCTCATGAAACTGGGCATGAGCTCAACTTGTGAGCAACCTTCTCTTCACTTTGCTGACCCCTTCCCAAGTGCAAAAAAGGGAAATCTAACAGTGCAGATTTTATTTATGTGGATAAAAGCAGGGTGGGATTTGACATGGCACTGTGAGGCACTTGGAGTATTGCTTGGTTGTGTGTGTGTGCGTGTGTGTGTGTATTAACCACGTTTCCTCTCTTCTTAAGGGGCTCCCCTGAGTCAAGTTCATCTGAAGAAGAGGAAAACCTTGATGATTATGAGTGAGTTTTGAAAGTCCTCTGTGTTCCTTTAAAACTAGACATAGATATTTCTATCTATTCTTCTGAAAAGGCTGTATTTACATGGAGAAACTCCTGTGAGGTTCTGGGCCATGAAACTGGAGGATGGGTGACAATAAACTGGGCTGTTACTAATGAAAATGTTGTTCAGTTGCTAAGTCGTGTCCTACTCTTTGCGACCCCATGGACTGCAGCATGCCAGGCTCCCCTGTCCTTCACTATCTCCTGGAGTTTGCTCAAACTCATCTCCATTGAGTCAGTGATGCCTTCCAACCATCTTATCCTCTGCCATCCCCTTTTGCTTTTGCCTTCAAATTTTTCCCAGCATCAGGGTCTTTTCCAGCGAGTCGGCTCCTCACATCAGGTGGCCAAAGTACTGGAGTGTCAGCTTCAGCATCAGTCCTTCCAATGAATATTCAGGGTTAATTTCCGTTAGGATCTTCCGTTGGTTTTGATCTCCAAGCCATCCAAGGGACTCTCAAGAGTCTTCTCCAGCACAATTCGAAAGCATCAATTCTTTGGAGCTCAGCCTTCTTTAGGGTTCGATTCTCACATCTGTACATGACCACTGGAAAAACCACAACTTTGACTAGACAGACCTTTGTAGGAAAAGTGATACCTCTGCCTTTTAATACACTGTCTAGGTTTGTCGTAGCTTTTCTCCCAACGAGCAAGCATCTTTTAATTTAATGGCTGCATTTACTGTCACCAGTGATTTTGGAGCCCAAGAAAATAAAATCGGTCACTGCTTCCACTTTTTCCCCTTCTATTTGTCATGAAGTGATGGAACCAGATGCCATATTCTTAGTGTTTTGAATGTTGAGTTTTAAGCCAGCTTTTTCACTCTCCTCTTTCATTCTCATCAATATACTTCCCCCCAATCTAGATGATCTAAATTGGCTGCACAAATTCTTGGGATTTATTACATAGCTGACCCCCAATCCTTCATTTTGCTTTGTCTTCATAGATACAGCCTATGACATTTCTGCTGATTATTTCTTTCCTGGAAGCCCTCATCAGGATGATTTTTGAAGGCTCTTATTAGCTTTGAGTCCAATTTTGAAGTTAGTTATGATGCAGTAATTTCACATAGTAGCACAACTGAGCACAACTGTTGGGAGATTCCTATTTCAAGGGTGACCTTATCATTGAACGTCCAAACTAGGATACTTTAAGAAGAGGGAGAATGTACTGTTCAATGTTACACCTGGACATAGGACAAAGACACAGGACCATACAGACATAAAGTGGACTCCTCTGGGCAAGTAAGAATGTGTGCTCACCTCAATTCACAGAGACAGAGTGGTCTTAAGTGGCTGTTAAGGTCCTTTCCAAAATCTAAGATTCTATCATTGGACAACAATTAGGCACAAATAATCATCTCCTGGACTTAGTTGTAGTGTAGTTGCTCAGTCCTGTCCGACTCTTTGTGAGCCCACAGACTGTAGCCCGCTAGGCTCCTCTGTTCATGGAATTTCCCAGGCAGGAATACTGGAGTGGGTTGCCATTCCCTTCTCCAGGGCATCGTCTTGACCTGGGGACTGAACCCAAGTCTCCCGCATCTCAGGCAGATTCTTTAGCATCTGAGCCACCAGGGACTTAAGAGGTTGGCATTAAGGAGAAGTGGCAATAATAAGGCACACTGCATCTCTCAGACACCTGCTACCTGACAGTGACTAAGTCAGCTGGACACTAGGAGAACACGTATTACTAGCTTTGTTTTTGTATGAGTTCTGTTATTGTTTCATTGGCTACAAGTGTAGTGAGAGCTTTTTCAAAGTACATGTCACCGCCTCTACTCCCCCTACATTTACCCTCCAGAAGGCACCTGTTGGAATAATTCAAACTAAGATAAAAATGACTGGGAAAGACAAGCACAAAAATTATCCAAAGATAATTGTACTTTAACAACTGACAAAGATTTAAACCAATAGGAGTGAACCTCTCATCATGGATTTTAGTATTTAGATGAAATGGAAGGCTTCCTTTGATTCAGAAAGCCCAGCTGTGACCATACAGACAGTCTCTGTCTCCATCATTTCTAGATTCCAAAGCAGGGTGAGAGGTGTGCCTTGGGGAAACAATCAGGAAAGATACGTAGGCCCCACCCCCAGAATCACAACTGGGTGGTGGAGACTCAGGAATCTGAGTTTTTAAAATAGCTCTTCAAGTGATTCTCTTCAGCAGCCAAGTTTGGAAACCCCTGATCTAAGCCAATGCCTCATTTTACAGATGAGAACATTAAGTGACAAGTTATGCAATTAAAAACTACTCATTCTCAAAATGGAATTCTTTTCTATTGCAGCTGGTTTGCAGGTAACATCTCCAGGTCACAATCTGAGCAGTTACTGAGACAAAAGGTGAGTAGTTTCATCTTTAAAATAGCCTCTAAGAACGTCTTTCTGTTGTTGGGCTCAGAGGGTAACGCACTGCTCACAGAAACCCTATTGGTAATTATACAGTCCAGACACCATAGTGCTAATTGTTCGGCTTATGGGTTACCAGGCCCTTCACATCTAGCCTCCCTCTGTTCCCTTTGCTCTATAATAAACCATTCAAACATTTAGTGGCTGGAAACAAGATGTATGATTCCTCACCATTCTGTGAGGCAGCTGGGCCAGCAGTTTTTCTGCAGGTTTTGCTTAGGTTCACTCATGTGGCTGCCTTTAGCTGGTGGACTGACTGACAGTGGGGTTAGCTGGGGTAGTCAACCAGGGTGGGTGCCATGTTCCATCTCCATGTGGCTAACTTGGGCTTCCTCACAGCATGGTGATCTCAAGGCAGTGGTTGACGAGGCCAAGCCTCACAGTTCAGGGCAAGTGATTATGGAGTCTCAGCTTTTGTCATGTTTGCTAATGTCCCACTGGCCAAAGCAAATCACATGGCCCAGCCCAGAGTCAATGTGGGAGGGGACTGCCCAGAGCAGGAATATACAAAGAGAAGACTTACTGGGGGCCATCTGTACCTCACACTTCAATTCTGTCACCATTAGCACCTAAACCAGAGTACAGCAGATATAATGGGGAGTAAATCTATCAGATTTTGTTACTAGTTGGTAATGGACTTACCAATGGCAAACTCTTTTGATCTACAAAAATGACACTTTGCTATAGTTCAACCTGATACAGCACACCAATTATTTCTTTGAGGGGTAATAACGAGAAGGTGGTGACCATTATCTAACTCAGTATTTTTTTACATTCACAGTTTTAAAATCCACTTTGTCTCAATCTAAACTTGCTTAGAATCAGCACATTAAGCAAGGCAGGTTGAGCATAAATTTAACAAATTATTTGTTCTGCATTTTTGGTTTTCTAAAACGTTCCAGGGGCAAGATATGGTGATAGAAGTGTTAGTCACTCAGTCATGTCTGACTCTTTGCAACCCCATGGTCTATCCATGGAATTCAAGACAAGAATACTGGAGTGGGTTGCCATTTCCTTCTCCAGGGGATCTTTCCAACCCAGGGATCGAACTCAGGTCTCCTGCATTGTAAGCAGATTCTTTACCATCTGGATAGCTGGCTTTAAATTTTATTTCTGAAAGATTAAAATGTTAGGTTTGCACAAACACCAAACATGGAAAACTATCACAGGTTAAAAATTAACTGGAGAGGAAGAGTTGAGGCACATAGGGTAAACCTATAAAGACAATGAATGAGGGAAAGAGGGACATTAAACTGGGAGTTCTTTCCGTGCCAACTAGTGGGCAATCTGTGCTGTCAATGACATTTAAAAGATCTATTTTCCTACCACCTACCAGCACAAGTCATTTTCAAGAATAATGAAAATGTTTTCTGTCCCTTCCATATCTGCCTTTCTATTTAGGGGAAAGAAGGAGCATTTATGGTTAGAAACTCCAGCCAGGCGGGAATGTACACAGTGTCCTTGTTTAGTAAGGCTATGAAGTAAGTACGATGTGGATTTCTTTTTCTATCTTCTTGTGTATGTTCTTTGAATATCCTGGTCATTCAGTCACATTTTGCGATAAGACCCCATCTTTCAACTCTGGAATTTGGAATCAAAGTATTTCTGTTGAATGTGACCATTTGTAGTTGCCTTCCCCTACCCCCACTACTTTCAAGAGGCTGTTTTCTAGGTGATTCGCTCCTACCCATTGCAGGCAGCAGAGTATTGCCCAGTATATGGACTGCCTCAGGAAACGCTTGTTAAAGGAATCCTGCATTCCGCCTTGATTCATCCTGAGCCTAGAAAGAGAGAAAAATAGCAATGGTGCCTCTCCACTCTTGGTTCTAGCCACCAGCTGAACTGAGAAACCTACCCCAACGTCTGGTTTTTAGTAAGTCTTTCCAGTGGGAGCAGGAGGTTGATTCAGTGTAGCAGTGTTTTCGCCGATGGCTTCTTTCTAGGATGTTCTCCTATTGGTTGGGTTAAGAGTTCCGGTGTGAAGCTGCACCTCTGAGTCCAAATCCTGACTCTGCCATTCCAAAACATTATGACATTAAGCAAGTTACTTAATTTCTGTGCCTCAATTTCCTCATTTGAAAAGTGGACATAATAACAATTATTATGTTCTATGGATGAAATGGGTTAATTGACATATTGGGGCAGAACAGTGCCTGGCACATAGTAATAAGTGTTTACTATTATTGTTGTTGGAGAAGGAAATGGCAACCCATTCCAGTATTCTTGCCTGGAGAATCCCATGGATGGAGGAGCTTGGTGGGCTGTTGTTTGGGAAAAGTAATATGAGCTGCCTCACTACTTCCATCCCAACACTTAGGTGTATATAAGGCCCCCACAGTCATCTCAAGTAAGCTGTCATCAACAACATCAGGATCCCCCTCCAGAGTTTTATAAGCCACTTTCCCATTGGTTGTTAGCCTTTTTGTTCCTTCTAAACATCCTGTGAAGCAAACAGGAAAGCTGTTTTTACTTGCACCATTTTACATGAGAGGATTGTGGTTTAAACAGAGCTTACAAAGACCCACCCTCAACACTAATAAATGACCTACTTGAAGCCAGACCTTCAACAGCTGAGTGCATGTTCATGTTCTCTCAACCATATCCCTGTGTCTTCGCTGAAATCTGGTCAGATCTTGATTAGGACCATTTGAGAAAAAAAGTCTATGTATGCGACCCTTTCTTAACAGTTGGATTGAATGACCTTGAATGAATGAAGGGCCTTGGTGGTTTCTCAATATGCCTTGTCTCGTGTTGCATATATGTATTTTAAAAATAATTAATGTAAAAGTTATTTTATTTCAGGAATGTTTTCACAGAGTGCCTACTTCCAATCTGAGATAACAGCATGCACCATAAACATCCGCATGGCATCTTTCAATGCTAGAAGCCACATTCCCGGTGCACCTCACGCACAAGGTTGCAAATGTGGGTGGTGACTAAAGCCAGCCCAGTAAGAAGGCAGAGAAGGCTTGGATCACTGAATCTCAAAATCTCTGTGGCCCTCAGGCCCTCCAGTTTCAGCCAAATCTGATGTCAAAAGTCCTCTTAGTTAAGCTTCTTGACACCAGATTCATTTTTGAAGGTGGCCAGGGAGAAAAAAATCAGCAAACAGATGAGGAATCAAATGAAAAGAATCCCAGTGAATGACTACAGAAGGTTTCTTTTATGAAACACCATCAGTGGGCTGAATTTGATTCTAAGACCAAGAGCTGATGAGCCATTTGCAACAAGAAAGCATCCTTTCTCTTTTTATAATTACAATTTTAGTAAGGGTGGTATTATAGCAGTAAGAATATATTAATAGTTTCTTATGTGCCAAGTATAGTGCAAACTGATATGGTCATAATCTCATCTGAACTTTGTAATAACTGGATGAGGTAACTAGCCAGCAACAGAACTCTACTCAAAACCCAGTCCTAGACTGTTGTGTGTGTGTGTGTGTGTGTGTGTGTGTGTGTGTGTGTGTGTGTGCATGCACACGCTCAGTCACTTAGTCATGTCCGACTGTTTGCAATGCCATGGACTGTAGCCTGCCAGACTCCTTTGTTCATGGGATTCTCCCGAATACTGGAGTGGTAGCCCTCCCTTTCTCCAGGGGATATTCCCAACCCAGGGATTGAACCCTTGTCTCCTGCATCTCCTGCATTGCAGGCGGATTCTTTACTGTCTGAGCCACCAGGGAAGCCTGGACTGCCATGCCATACTCTAAAATCTAAGACAGGCACATCATTGCTGGTTAGCCTAAATCAACATGCATCAATTCACCACTATTTTCTACAAGTAGAGCAAAAGAAAAAGAATGTTTTATGTGGAAAAGGTACAAGTTCACAAGAGGAATTAAAGGCTGTTCCCACCCACTCCATCCTGTACACTCCACTCCCAAAAGAGCCTCCACCCACAGCCTAATGACCATTTCTTCCCACATTTTAATCTCCATTATTATCCTAAAAGAGAATTGATATTTCAGAATAATGATCCTAAAAACTGCAGGATTCTCAATCATCAAAGGAAGATGGCTGCTTCATACATACTAAGGGAAGAACCGTACAGAAAGGGGGAGTTTTATGACAGGTGAATTCTGTATGAGCACAAAGGATCTGCTGAGTTTAGAGAGGAGCTCTCTTACATAATTATGGCTTGTCATGTACACCTCCAGAAAAAACATCAGATGTCGAGACAGAAACCATCTCTGACTTCCCTCTCCAAAATTTGCAAAGACAAAGATTTAAAGACAATGATTTAATCATTATTTAATCAAGCTTCAGTTGTTGATTTAAAACATTCTAACATTCTTTCTTCCTTACCAGTGATAAAAAAGGAACTGTCAAACATTACCATGTGCATACAAATGCTGAGAACAAACTGTACCTGGCAGAAAACTACTGTTTTGATTCCATTCCAAAGCTTATTCACTATCATCAACACAATTCAGCAGGTAACTTGGTTCAGTTTTTCTCTTATGTTGATGAATATAAGTTTTCTTGGATATTACTGACCCTCCAAATTCTCTTTTTTAAAATTGAAGAATAGTTGATTTACAGTGTTTCAGGTGTACAGCCAAGTGATTCAGTTATATATATATATATATATATATATATATTCTTTTTCAGATTCTTCCCAGTTTAGGTTATTATAAGATACTGAATATAGTTCTCTGTGCTATCCAGTAGGACCTTGTTTGTTTTACATGTAGTAGTGTGTATCTCAGAGAAGGCAATGGCACCCAACTCCAGTACTCTTGCCTGGAAAATCCCATGGATGGAGGAGCCTGGTGGGCTGCAGTCGATGGGGTCGCTAAGACGCAGACATGACTTAGTGACTTCACTTTCACTTATCTCTTTCATGCATTGGAGAAGGAAATGGCAACCCCACTCCAGTGTTCTTGCCTGGAGAATCCCAGGGATGGCAGAGCCTAGTGGGCTGCTGTCTATGGGGTTGCACAGAATTGGACAAGACTGAAGTGACTCAGCAGCAGCAGCAGCAGCAGCAGCAGCAGCAGCAGTGTGTATCTGCTAAATTCAAACTCCTAATTTATCCCTCCCCCTCCCCCAATACTCTCAATCATATAAGGAACCATAAAAGTAGGGAAAAAAATACTCACACGCCCTATGCATGCTGTGTGGGGTTTCGTGTGTGTGTATATATATACACACACACACAATTTTATTCCTTCATTTATTTGGGGCTCTGGTGGGTCTTTGTTGCTATGCTGGCTTTCTCTAGGTGCAGTGCGTGGGCTTCTCACTGCAGTGACTTCTCTTGTGGAGCACGGGCTCTAAGGTGTACGGGCTTCAGTAGTTGTGGTACTCGGGCTCGGCAGTTGTGGTTCCTGGGCTCTAGAGCACAGGCTCAGTAATTGTGGGGCACAGGCTTAGTTGCTCTGCGACATGTGGGATCCTCCTGGATCAGGGATCGAACTTGTGTCTCCAGCATTGACAGGCGGATTCTTTACCACTGAGCCACCAGGGAAGCCCTGCTGTGTGGTTTTTAACCCACATTCCTGGAATATAACATTATACACTCTACAATGCCAGGAAAAAACGAAGCTCAGTGAGTTCGGTGACTTAGAAGTAGAGATTCCCTTTTAAAATATTTGCAGGTTTCTTTTCTGCCTATAGAAGACGATTGTAAACTTCAAACAATATAGAAATGTGCATCACTGGAGACATAACCTCCATGAACAAGTCAGTGTCTATTCTGAAAGAATTTTTTTTCTACGCTGATACTAACATTCATTATATATGTATATATATTATATATGTGTGTATGAATACACATTATATGTTTACAGAGATGAGATCATTCTATACATACTGCTGCTGCTGCTGCTGCTAAGTCGCTTCAGTCATGTCCGACTCTGTGAGACCCCCATAGACGGCAGCCCACCGAGGCTATCCCGTCTCTGGGATTCTCCAGGCAAGAACACTGGAGTGGGTTGCCACTTCCTTCTCCAATTCTACACATACTACTTTTTAGCTTACTTTCTTTACTCAGCATCTTAGAGGTCTTTCCATGCACATGTATACAGTTGAGCCTGTTCTGTTAAAAGAGAATTCTAGTGTAGAATTACTCCATAATTTTTCACCTAATCCTGCACTGATAAGCAGTTGGAGTATATACAATATTTTCCCATAATACTGGCTGTTTCAGTAAATATAGCTTCGTGCACCTCTATGGGTGTTTCCGTAGCCAAACTCCCTAAAAGAATTTGAGATAATTGTTAAGAACATTTAAAATTGAGGCACTGTTGAATGCTTTTCAGAAATGTACACTCCCACCAAGAGCAACACTTCATTCTCACTGACCCTGGGTACTATCACTCTTTTTAATTGTGTCTGATTGACTGCTGAAATATATATATAGAAATTGCCATATGATCCAGGAATTCCATTCCTGGGTATATATCCAAAGAAAATAAAAACATTCACTTGAAAAGATATATGAACCCCATGTTCACAGGCGCATTATTTACAACAGCTGAGATATGGAAGCAACCTGAGCATCCATCCACAGATGAACAGATAAAGAAGATGTGGTGA